>NW_019091205.1:2400000-3600000 GCF_002217175.1 Folsomia candida
AACTCTCCCGTCCTAGCTTTCACATCTTGAAAGCTTTCGCCACCCGGAATTTGCACGAATGGAAAGTAAAGTCCGGTCTGGCGTGAAATCTTCAGTAGTTCCGATTCCGGCTGGAGTTCAAGGTCACCGCAACACTAAGAAAAAAATAATTTTTGTAAGGTAAATTTCTTCGCTAAAAAAATTTTCACAATTTGTAAAACCAAATTCTTGTGCTACACTGCTAAAAAATGTTGTGGAGTCACGCAGGTAGATATTTATTGCCCGGTATCACATACATATGTACATACATAGTTGCTACCACGTGGGATTAAAATTGTAAAAAAAAGGTTCCTAAAAATTAGCTGATTTTATGGTAAAACCTTAATATCGAGCTATCATCGTATTTCTTATCAGTCCCACTTTTATAGCGTCATAAATATATGAATACCGCTTGGTCTTATTTTAATCCTGAATTTCTAAGAGTGTACGCTTTCTGCAAAGCTTTTCATATAAACGTATACGTGCAAATTACGTGATATAATTTTTTGAAATCACACACCACTTCTCTCAGGACTTGGTCCAAAACGATAAGATCTTCTGGTACGTCTCCATCGCTGGAGTGCTTTAAGATGTGCCGCGTCGTATCGTGACATCTCTTCAAATCGGAGGAAAAAACCCGGGTGAATTTCTCCTCGGAGAGGTGACGACCTAAATGTTCCGCCATGGAAATACCTCTTTCTGTCAGTTCGCCATGGGAGTGGCCTTGTATTATGCGACCCACATTTGCCACCGTTTCTCCACTAGGATAAAAAAATATTTGGATGGTTTGAAAATTAGTAATTTTTGCAATAAATTGTATTTTAGCTTGACGTATGTACGATTTTGGCAACAAAGTGCAAAAAAACGTTTTTAGCTTATTTTTAAAATGATGGACTCACTGTCGCACAAAAGTCACGGATAACATGGTAATAAAACACGGTGTAAGATCTTCAAGACTTCAGATCAAGTTTGGTCTGCTAGGAATATTCCACTTACCTAAATTCCTACAAATCTGTACGACTTATTATATACAGTTTAAGAATACATATTCCTCATGCTCGTGACTCACTTTTTGCGAGGGGTGGAATATCTTGATTGTGAGGACACTCCAGCAGAGAAGGATATACATAAATACGTTGACATGTGCAAAAACTTGCAAATTGTTTATTACCACATGTATGTACATACGTATGCAATTCATAAGCAAGTTCCATACATATGTAGATGTTGTGAATTATGTATAAGCCGGCATGATGATCATGATGATGATGATGGGCAGAGAAGTTTTTGCTGTGACTGCGTCCAGGTTATTGGGAAGATTTTTGGCACAAAAATGTATATAAGTCGTATGTATTTATAAAGTGTGATACGTTGTACATCACATACTCATCACAAGTCATCATGAGCTTGGCTACGTTTTTTGCTCGTCTGTCGTGTACATATGTATTTACATAAATATGTAAATACCAACATGTAGATATGAAATTAAGTAAAATGTGTAGATAGGTGGGTCGGATTAGTACAAGTTTGACGTGTATAATCATGTTAAATTAATGGGTAGTGTTATTCAGTCATGTTATTTATGTGAATATTTGGTTTAAGAATTAGTTTTGCTCTATGCTATATCAATTACTATCAATTTGGGGGATACTCACGCCAACTTTTGCATAATTATCTCACAAATTTAGCGCCTTTAAAACAGCAATATAATTGACGAAATGTCTATCGTTTCGATAGATTTGTAAAATCGTTTCGCAAACGTTTTGCTGGAAAAATAATTCCCATCTAATAACTGGGCATACCTATTTCTCAAAGTCATTTCGCAAACTGATCCTCCACGAAACGAGCGAGAAAAATTATGGAAAAAAGATCAACATAGGTAGGTGCTTTTATGAGTAGATTTGTGGAATTTATTAAGTCACCTGTATTTTGCTAAGCCATATAAATTTTTTGAGCTTCGTAAACTGCAATTTTTTCATACATTCTAATGATGAAATTGCATTTGGATTTATGTACATAAGCTTCTGCGTCCGCATGTTGTCGTTACCATAATTTATGAAAAGTCCGAAATTTGACTCTCGTCCTTTTTATAGAGGATCACTCACGACGGGAAATATAAAAAAAATCGATTAATTACTTATCTAAAGATTCTTAAATAATTATTAATAATCAAAACCTTAAACACGAACTTTTTGGTAATGGAATTTTAATTAAAATATAGCAAAAATGAAGCAGTTTGTCCCTTAAATTACAATCTTTTAATTGGGAGAGATTCCTATTTTATACAGCTCAAACTTAGAAATCCAGTATTAAAATAATACCAAACGGTGTTCACATATCTATGACTCGACCGAATTTGTATTGATAAGTGATACCGTGTAGTAGCTTCGAGATATTAAAGCTTAGCCATATTGGTAGCGACTTTAACACAGAGGAATCAAATCCGTCCTGACGATACCAGGTTTCTAACAGTGTTGTACATACTTATGTATGTATCTCGCTCAAGCTGCTCGTTCAGATTTATATAAGAACTTATGTAACTTTTGCCGAATTAGTACAATCTGTACAATACGGCACGTTCAAATTAAAGCTTAGACGATCACTGATGACACCCACACCTGGATTAGAGGCAGGTGTAATTTAAAAATAACTCGTCACATTTTTCCTCAATCTAACATTTCAACCCGGCTCTTTTACATATCCATATCACAATGGATTTAAAATTGAGAAACTCTTCCTTGCAAAATTTTTACAACTAATTTCTCAGAATTCTTCCATATCAAACACAACAAAATGTTTTGTCGAATCTGTTGCAACAAACAAATAAACGCGTATTTATATCTCCACAATCTTAATCCGGCCATAAATTCGGGCAATTTTAACCCTTTAAGTTGTAAACCACATCGCGAGACAATGGCACATACTCTCACGGCCATCCGCAATCATACTTTTGGTCGCCCAGTCTTAAATCACGGCTAAATTACAAAGTTTTGCTTAATTGGGTGATATATAAACGTGTCGAAATAAAGCTGAATATAAACCCGTGTCCGAGACGAAGTTTTGGTACAGTTCCCTAATTCCGAGAGAAATTATCCTCCTCCCAAAATGGTAATGTTTTTCGTAAATTTCCTAATATTTTCGTCCCTAACTGCTGGGATTCTCGCAATCTCGGCCAAAGTGGACCTCTCCCAAGTTTCGGACGGGTACAGGGGACAGATCCATGTCGAAAATGGGGATAGCGTTCAGCTTAATTTGAAAAAATCGAGTAAGTTTTTAGTAAAAATTATTATTCTTTGTACCCAGTCTTAATTTGTCTCATTGCATTACGTATCAAGTTGCCCCCGTGTTCCACCCCAATTTCAAAATTACCTCGATTTCTGGGAACATTCAGACCGATGTGACCCCACCCGTCGAGGTTTTGGAGGGGATAGAAAATTCCATATTTGAAGATCCCGAGAATGGAGCAGTTCTGAGAGTGGGGCAGGATGGGACTGAGCTGGTAAGAAAATTGTAGATGATCTCGCGTTACCCTGGATGTGCTTGAGTATCAAGGCGGAGTTTTATCTGATTGAATTTCGTTAGTTATGAATTTGAATATTTTATTTAGCACGGAATTGTGGGCAACATGAGAATAAAGAAGGTCGACGGGGCCCATGAAATTTCGCACGTTACCGACCACGTCGACAAAGGCGGGAAGACCGACTACCGTAAATAATTTAAGTTTCCTTTAACACTTCCCGATAACAATTTGTTACCGATTCAGGTGTCAATAATTGTGCCTGAAATTCATAGTTTCTGAGTCCATTTATTCGACAAATTTCAATTGCTTTTCGTTATTTTCAAAATTGTTACCACCCTTTCAGGAAATATTCCTGGCGACACACAGGACTGGCTTCAACCAAATTTCACCAGGTCCTCCTCGAGCCGAATCGGTATTCAAGCCATGGCCACCGTTGAGCTCCTGATTTTCGTCGATTTCGCCACCTACACACTTTTCGGCGCCGATATTGCCCGAATTGCCGAATACAAGGCACTTTTTATTAAGGGAGTCAGCTCCATTTTTGCCACCAACGCAGATCCAACCGTCACTCTGCAGATTGTCACAATGATTGTTATAACGGTATGGGCAGAAATTCTTGAAGTTCAAATTTTTTATCAAAATTTCCTTAAAAAAGATTCCCGACTAATTTTGTCAACCGTTCTTCCAGTCTCCCGCCGACCAACCGTTCGTCGAAAATAATAAAGCCGGTGGGGTGATAGTTTCATTGGAGGGAATTTTCTTCGACTTTAGTAAGTAGCACTCATTTCAATTAAAAAACACATCATAGTGTTTTTAAACCGGCACAGTTTTGGTACTCTGGTTCTCAGTTCTCAGCGCCAGAATCTTGGTATCTACATATATTGTTCGTTCAAAAAACCGAAAACCGTCTTCAAATTTGTCTGAATTAATTTTTGTGTACCATGTACAAAATCTGCCAGGTAACCTATCAGATTTTTTAGGCTCAATTTTTTTGAACGGACAGTTGTATCGAAATTTCTTACGTTTAAATTAGTCAGTTACGTACCAATGTCTTAAATATTACTTATCCACAATAACCTGCAGCCAAGCAAATTCGTTCCCAACAGATAACCGTAATCGGTTAGTCATTAAAAATCTCTCTTCTTTTACAGATACCTACCTCGTCGCTAACGCCGCTAATCACCCCGGTTACGACGTGGCCGCCTTAATGACCGCGGAGGCCGTCGGGCCTGAGGAGCCGATCGGGATTGCCTTCGTGGGCGGAGGGTGCAACCCCCTCTATAAAGGGACCGTCAGTCAGGATCGTTTCGCCAGTTTTATCGGAGTCCGTCTCCTCGCCCATGAACTTGGACACAAGTGAGTCGAAGCAGATGTTCGCCAAGATAACGAAATAATCAGGTCTATTTATTCATATGTAAATTAACAGGTTGGGGTCCGACCATGACGGCGAGTTGGGCGGGGCCGCCTGTTCACAACAAGACCGCTACATTATGCATCCCGTCATAGGTCCGCTCGGTGGGGAAAATCGGTTCCGGTTTAGCGAATGTAGTAAAAGAATGATGCAAAATTTCTTAAGGTAAGCAAATCCGCGCTAAAACTGCATAATCTAAAGAATAAATGGCACTAGTTAAAAGACGCTATTCGGGGCAACATGAGATGTTGGACCGTGCAAAAAATAATCTTACTTAACCCCGATGTTTGAATCACAAAAATTCCCTAACTGACTGAAATTTATTTGTTAGTCTACCCCGAGCGTCCTGCCTTTCCACAAAGAATTTTCTCGGAACGCCCTGGAGCTCGCCGCCCAACTTGCCAGGAGATTTGGTCGACTTGAACGCCATCTGTAGGAACGTTATCGGCAGACCGAATGCCGCCGTGGATCCGACCGCGAGACCAGATCAACTTTGTTCCAATGTGCGGTGCCAGTGGGTCGCGCCTTGCAACCCGCCCATCGACATGGCTAGCTGTACTATGACGACAGATTTAGGAACTCCCGGGCCAGATGGGGCTCCCTGTGGGGCAAATGGGGTAAGCTAAGAATTTACACTTTAGATATACAGATTCTCAAAATATTTTTGTCCCTTCAGAAATGTCAACTGGGCAGATGTGTCGGGGTCGAGGTAAGTAGGAAAATTACATTAAGGGTATTCATGTAGACTCCGTTACATGTAGATTCGTTACTCGAAATAACCTGAGCCAATGGACAGGTTAGCTTTTTGAACTAGCAGTTTTTTTCGATATAGCTAAAATTACATATTTTGAGATGTAACAGATGCCAAAATCACTACAGAATCATGAATACCCTCAATAAGAATATAAGAAAACTGTATTATGTATTAACTGGATCGTATAATTAACAGGGTCCTGTACAGCCCCCTCCAGTCCCGTTTACCTGCAAGGTCGAGGGCACCTTTAAGCACGACAATTGTCGCCAATACTACAGATGTGTCAAAATTGGGGCATCTTTATACACCTATGTTATGACCTGTCCAAGTGGATCCTACTTTAACGCTGGTACGAGTAAATGTGTTCTCGGAAATTGTTAATAGAACAATACATTATTCAGATCCGGAGTCGCTACTAAAATTAGAATTTATTATCATAGTTAATAGTTGAGTAATAAGTGGAACAAATATCTTATCGTGCAATGTACTTAATTTGTGTTTCGTATAGGTATGTAATATATTGAAAATAAACGAATACATGTACATATGTATTCACAAGTTTGAAAAATTTGCAAGCTTCAAGATTATCGAGTTGCGAATCGACATGTACATACATACATACATATTTGCTCTTGAAAAGGTTATTTATTAATTCCACGATCCTATCCCGTTGAAGTGCACATATGTATTTAATGTGAAATGATCTCCCGTACTTAACTTTGTTGCATCGTTTATTTATGATAAGTACGTGCATTCCCTTTAATAACTTTCAGTTCAATTATTCAACTTCAATATGTAGGGATCGTTCATTCATAATGTATCGGAAGTAGGGGGAGTGGGTCGTGGGTCTACAGGCTCAATGATATCGTGCAAATGTGACACATGTTAATAAATAGAGGTGGCAGAAGTCTAGAAAATCGCATTTTTGCATTTAATAATTTATGCAGGGCCCCTAAGCATTTTTCATGAACACAGTGACAATCTCAATTTGAGAATCTCAAATTGAGATGTGCATCTACATAGGTATGTAGATATATCTGTACATACGAGCCGGATTTTGGAAGAATTCTACATTTTACCAAATCGGGTCCCAAATGTGCTACGAACGATTTTATAATGGACATTTTTTACCTGATGCTTGTGTCTCATAGTCTCATCGCGCACAACAAATTGCTGACATACTTTATGCACGACCATGTGCAACCTCCAGAGGCAAGTGGAAAAAAAATAATTCTGTCATCAGTTGTTCACGATATGAGTAAGAATTAAACAAAAGTGCAAATATTTTATACATCGCTTTGGAGTTATTAAAATTAATTTAATAAGCCTCGTGAATTTTCATCAATCTCAAAGGAAGGTAACTTCTAGATAGCATTTAATATTTCAAGAATTAAAAATGATTCGAAAAATTAGAATAACATGATTTACTTATAAATTCAGAAATCCGTGTTGAAATTTTTAGAATTTCTCTCGCTTATAATAATTCAACACGGGTGAAATGGAGTGTCATCCATGGGATAGAAGCGCGGAGGATAGGGCGCTAAGTAATCCTGTCGTAAGCCAATTAATTTTAAACCCTGATTCAAAAATATTTGAAAATATGTCCAAAATTTACCGTTCCCAAATTATTTTAAACATACAAATATTTCCAAAATTTGCAGATTTTGACCGAAATATTTCAATACCACTCTACCCCATTGAAAATCTGTCGACTAGTTTGCCAATTTTGGAACGATATGGTCCTCTCCCTTCCAAATGGGAGACTTACATTAAACCTCGAGCATAACGGAGATGACGGTGATGATGATGAAGCCGTAAAATTTTTCGGAGTATGTTTCGCATTAAATGCCCGACTTCCGAAACGGATTAAAGGAGAGACCACCTCCACCGAGGCTGATGCACATTTGCGAAAAATTCAGTGATCACGTGCAAATTTTACACCTTCTCATATGGGACGAAGATTGTTTAAAATCTATTTGTCAAGGTTTAACAAATTGCTGCCCCAATTTGAAACAGTTGCGAATTGAAGGCGAATTTGCGCGTTCTATCGGTGTGGATCTGTTTCCATTCGGAGGGGAAGGAATTCTGGCAAGAAAACCGAATTTGACCGTGTTCGCCTTCACTTGCATGATTTGCAAACCGGAAATTCAATTTCTCAAGGATCTCGCAAATTTTATTCAATTGGTGGTCAACGCCTCGCCAAATTTGAGAGGCGTCACAATTCCGTGGGGATTCTACCCAGATTTTGCTAATTCCAAGTGTCTCGAATCCTTAAACATTTCGCTGGATGACGTCGACCCATTTGAAATCGAAGATGTGCAAAACGTTTCAAAACTGTCGGAAATGTTGCACCAAGTCGATGGCCAACTGGTCAGCCTGTGTTTTGGCACGGTTCAAAAGACTGATCTGCTAGGACCGCTTGAATACTACCATTTCAAAAACTCGTCTCCAATCGGATTTAATTTGTTGAGAAGGATGCCGAAATTACGAAAGTTTTGCAACCGTATCGTCGAAATGTTTCGGAGTGCCGACTTCTTGCAGAATATTGAAATGATGCCGTTCCTGGAAACTTTGGTGATTGGAAGAGACCTGAAACAGTTGCGAGGTGTGGATGCAATTTTAAGAGGAATTTGCAACGCGAAAATGATTTTGCCAAGTGTCCGGAAGTTGGAGCTTATCGAGCTGTACGATCCCAAACTTTTGGACGGAGTGGCGACCGCGTTTCCGAACTTGGAGAGATTGGAGATGGTTCAAAGGATCGCGACGGGGTTGTGGGGGCAGGTGGACAAAGTGGAGATGGACATTATGCTGGAGGCGTGTCGGGATTGGAGTGGGTTAAAACATTTTAAGGTGACCTTATGGAAGTATCCGGAAAAAATGGGGGAGTTTCTCCAGGGGCTTTTACAAGGCAGGGAATTCTTTCAGCGTGAGTACAAATTTTTAAACTGGGACAAATATGTATATATATACATATGAAAACCCGCATACAAAATTTTAAAACTCCGGTAAATATGAAAAAGTGTATGCCAATTTTTAAAACTGGGTCAAAAATGAAAACTGCGTCAACATGAGTGAAGCAACTTACAAAGGAAGCTGCTTCGCAGTGGGCACATGGCGCTTACATACTTGGCGTATTTTTGAGCTTGGGATTAAATACGGACGCAAATTTATATATGTATTTCGTTCATCGTCATTACTCTAATCAAATCTACCTATGTATGTATGCAAACTTCTTTTCATGTTTCAACTTTCCACTTAAATTTCAGGGCTTACAACATTCGAAATTAAAACGCGTCATTATCAAAGGATGAAGATGACACGAAGTTTTACCGAGGACGAGATGGCTCTGTTTAAGCAACTGCTTCTCGTATGGATAAGATGGACCGGGTCACGATTGCCGGGCTGGGTGTATGATTAATAATTAACTAATTATTTAATTATAGACTTCGTACGCAACCTTAAATATTTTCTATGAATTCTTTTTTGCAGTTAAGCACAGAATCTACAAATATTATATTGGATTTCGTAGCGTCGAGTAAAATGTCATCGTCCAAGTTTAGGATGATTAAGGCGAAATGTTAGTTTTAATTTTAATGCGTCAAGTTTGTGTACCTCTTTTTTGCTAATTTATTTTAATAAGTACCAATTTTTGGGGTGGGTCAAATATGTAAAATGAACTTCGTTTTGTGAAATAAGCAAGTTGCGTATTCGATTTTCGATAGAAAATGATGTGGAAATATTTGCTAAGGAATGAATTTGTAGTCCATACGATTTTTGTCTTTTGAATATTTGGGGAAATCTCAACCCTTTATTTCATTTAAATACATATAAAATAAACCAATGTTTATAAAGCAAGTAAGTCATTCATATAAATGAATGAGGAAGAAAATAATTGTAAATTTAGATTCAGCACCTGAAAAAAATCAAGAACATAACATTTTAGAAATCTGCAGTTATTCAATAAGTCGAATTTATCCATGTGTACGCTCTTAAAAATAATGGCACCATTTTGAAAAGTAAATGCACTCTGAATTTTTTGTTCAAGGTATTCACTATTTCTTCGTATCGTAAAATTAGTTTGCTAAATTTTGTAAGCGTCGCAAGATTTTGTCATAAAAAATCACATTACGGTTTTTACTAAACCTGACCCCTTATTTTTTCTTCGTATACTATATAAGGATACGAAGAAATAATGAATACCCTTATCGTTTTTATGTAAGAGTGACCTTCATAATTATTCTCTTTACCGTTCACTTATCATTTGCTGGCGTCATGATTCGAGCCTGGGCTCGGACACGAAGATCGTACTCGGTCCGATCTTTACTGTAAATAACAAAAAATGCAAAAAACAATTAATATATTTCCAAAATATTTCCCACTCAAATTTTCCACCTACGTAAAAACGACGTAAGCTTCCGCCTGCGCGGGATCATTGACATTTGGCTCACTCAGCAGATCCTGAATGCCCAGTAAGATCTGCTTGATGGTAATCGCAGGGCGCCAGTCCTTCGCCTCGTCGAGCAAAGATAAGCACACGGTTCCAGACGGATACACGTTCAGGTGAAAGAGCGGCGGTATGAATTGACATTTTGGCGGCGTGGCTGGATACTCTGGCCGGAACAGCATTCGCAATTTGTACATCCCCCCTTCCCAAAGTGTCTGAAAAAAGAATGAGATAATTTCACATTCATAAAAATAATGTGAACCTTATTGAAAAGTAAATGAGCTCTGAAGTCTAATTTATTATTGCACAGGATAACTAATCATTTACGTAAATCGTCAAAATATGCACATTTTTAATTATTTCTTCTCCGTTGTGGAATTTATTTTAAAATTTTGGACGACAAATTTGCACGTCAGTTTAGTCGAGTTCCAACTTTTCTGAAGGTTTCTTAACCTTTGTCTACTACAAAAACTGGCAAAATCTGGTGTGTACATATATTTTTTAAAATTAAAAACGACCTGCAACATGGTTTATAAATTTGTCATCCAGAATTTTTGAAATAGGTAAATTCCCAAAAATACATTCCTAGAAATGACTAAACATGCGCTGATTTTGCATTTTTGCGATTAGTCTGATATTAAGCAAACACAAATTTAGAGTAATTTTAACTTTATAAAGAAAAAAGTTGACCCTGGATTTAGTTTAGCATATTTAATTTAGAAATCCAAGTGCCTTGACTTGTTAAGAGTTAAGCATTATCTTTAAGAATGTAAGTAAATCTGATTAATTAGCTAATTAATTATGACAGATTTATTTACCCCTTTCTTTCCCGGAATGGCACACTCCCAATGCATGAGGTCCATCGTGCCGTCATTTTTGTAAGTCGGTTTGGCCACGAATCCCTGTTAAAAGATGAAATACAATAAAATCCGTCATTTACTCTGCTATTAACTATTTAAGTAATTAATTTAACTACTTACAAATGGATGGTCTTTTCGCCAAGCTTTTCGCTCTTCGGACAAACGACCAATCGCAATTCCACTCATTTTTCGAAAATGAAGATTTGCTTATCCTGACAATCCTAAGTATTAAAGGAAGGAAAAATGGGATTATTTATTTTTTTTACAACAATTGACCGCTAAGTATGTAAACAAGTAATAAATTTTAGGAAATAAATAGCATTTACATATATAAAACGTTTCACAAATTCATATTTCACCATTAATTTCAAGTTTGATCTAGTTTTTTCCCCTTTTGATAATAAATTACGTATGCTATCACCCATCATTATAAACTAATGGACTTCATCGTTAAATGTTACTTGGTTAAGGATAAGTTTGACATAAATTTTAATTTTCTTACCTTTTTTAACGAGTCGATGACGACGACTGCTTATAATTTGTAATTTGAGAGAAAAATCGGTAACGTTTTTCACGACGGAGTAAACATGTGTGTAAATAAGTCTGTTGTTTTTTAACGTGCGGGTCGACCGTGCTCAATGCTAGTCGCAATATTCCCCATTTCCAATATGATTTTTAGGTGATTTTACTTTATGGGGTTATAATTATACATGCCGAAATATTGTAGCCAGGGTTTGGAAAACCCCGGGGTTTTTGTAGAAAAACCCAACCCCTGGGGTTTTTCCGGGGTTTTTGGGGTTTTTGTGGGTTTTTGGGTTTTTGTGGGTTTTTGTGGGTTTTTGTAGATTTTGGGGCAGGTTGAACCAGAATTCCTAAAATTATATATTAGAGATAAACTAATTTTATATACAATTTTAACATGCAATTTTAACCGTTATCATTGATTTGGACTGTTACATCGAAAATTTATGTTTGACATGTAAATCTGGATATATGCAATGATATTTGGAAATTCAAGTCGCAAATGAAGATTCTCAAAATTTCAAGATGAAGTAGAAAAGTTAATTAGCATTGATCTACGTTGTAGTTTAAGGGATTTTGTTTCAATCTACCTCAAAATCCTACAAAAACCCCGGAAAAACCCACAAAAACCCACAAAAACCCGCAAAAACCCCATTAAGCATTAGGGTTTTTCCGGAGATTTGATACCCCAAAAACCCACAAAAACCCCAAAAACCCCAACCCACAAAAACCCGGGGTAGCGAACCCTGATTGTAGCTGTGTTTATATTTATATATGATGTCACGCCAGTTTTCCTATATAACAATGCTATAGAAATACATATATATGTATATTATTGCATGGATAGGAAAATTATGGTTAAATTATATAAGGTGCTCGGACTTAAAACTCGGTCACTTGGTATTTTAGTGGGGGAGGGGTCGAAAAACAAGTGTAGAAATCTGAAGTTTTCATAGAATATGCTAAATGCATCCGGGTCTGCACCCTCAAAATTTCAATCGTTTTCAACGAGTAATAAGTTTCCTACACCATTTCAAAGCGGCGAACCTGCGAAACTAGTTAAAACTAGTTTAAAATTATTTTCGTCCTCATTCATTTATATGAATGACTTACATAAAATTATGTAAGTCCCCGAATTTGCTTGAGAAAGACTCGGAAAATGCCTCCCTATATTTCAAGGAACGGGCTGGCCGTGCAAAAATTAAAAGATACATACAAAAATATGGGGAATCCGAAAATTTCAACTTCTAATCACCACCATGAGAGAAAACCATCATCTCGACCCGTCCACAGTGAAAATGAGTGAATTTATTTTTGGAAAGTGCCACTCCACGTCAGTGCCTGATGCGGCCAAGGTTAATTAAAGATTAATTAAAACTACTTGTATCATATTAAAGCCCATAAATTGTGGGTCAAAGTTTCTGCACAAAAATCTGCACCAAAATATACCGAAGGTCAGGAAAAAATGATAAACGCAAGACCTCCTTAGCCTTAAAACAAAATTTCACTGAAAAAGATGTCCATTGATGACGAGTCTTATGTCTTGAAAACGTGCCAGAAGCTCCGGGAAGGAAATTTTTTAATGGGAAATATATCTCTCAACTGATAACCGAAGAGAAATTAAAATGTTCTTCGAAATTTCTCAAGAAATTCCAGATTTATCCGTGGTTGGGCGAATACAGGCATTTTTGGGACCCATAAGTTCACAAGGGCTGTGTGGGCGCAAAGGTTTATTTTCAGAAATGTGAGATAGACCGTCTGATTCCTTTCATCAAGGAGTAATTTTTTTTGCGATCATCCACCATGCAATAACTGCGAAGGACGAAATTGACAAAAATGTCAGTTTGGGGTTACATAGAAGATGAAAGCATCTCAAAGACCCATCATCTTCAACCCAAAATCAGAATTTGGACTTTATCCGGGAAGAAGTAGTCCAAGCTTTGTGAAACAGTCGATACTTTAAGAAAATTTAAGTTCCGGTCTCTGAAAATTGACAATGAAGTTGCAACGTCTTCCAGACAAGCACTAATGGCGGTCGTGATAAAAAAAAAGTTAATTACGAGATGGCCAATGGATTCAAGTCTTGTTTGGTCGCGGATTTATATGACTAGATATATTTGGCATATACTACACAAATTTCAGATTTCTAACTTTATTTTTCGACCCCTTCCCCACTAAAATACCAAGTGATCGAGTTTTAAGGACGAGCATTGTATATAGTTTAAATTTAAATGTAGTCGCAGAGTGCCTGAGTAAGATGCAAAGTATTTAGATATAAATATGCTCCTTTTTTGTTAGGAACGATACTTGTTTATTTAATTACAAATTTTAATTCAAAAGTAAATACATACGCAACTAAATAAACTAATTATTAATAATTACAAAATTCTGGTTAAAACAAAATACACGACAAAATTTTGGCAGATTAAGACCTATTTAGTTTATTGATAAATTAAATTTACAACATTATTAATATTATAATTCAATGATTTCATGTTTTACTTGGTATCATGTAGACATGTGGAAAACACGTATGTAAATGCATTTACATATGCATGCATATGCATTTTTCCACACAAATTGCAGGAAGACAAAAATCTACCGGTAAAAATACTTAGTGTTTGCCACATGTCAGAAGTGGATAACATTTACCAAATTTTGTTACTTTCAATTAGGTAATGTGTTTATATTAAAAAAATATCCACTGAAATTAATAATAATGCTTTACAAAGCTCATAACTTTGGAATATTATTCTGTAATACGCGAGTAAATTAAGCATAAAAATATGTTTCTGTTTATTTAAATTTCTATGTACTTGTAACTGTCAGTCTAGGCTAGCTGCGCTGTAGCTCTTGCAACTGACTTTCAGTAGTAGGCGAGTATGCTTAAAAAATATGCACAAAATTACATAAAAATAAGAAATGTTTAGAAAAATTAGTATTTTGAAATATAGTGCTTTGGATTCTTGAGATTTTTGTGGCGCAATAAAAAAATTTGGTAAATAAATGCATATCCGTCTTCCGCTTAACTTGACATACTGACTGACTTAGTCATCATGCATCTTAATGCTCAAGAACAAACTGTCACATTACGAACAAAGTCCCTCCAAATCTAACAACGTTGGAAATTTTGCTGGATTTCCGTCCTCTCCTGGAAAAAATGAGGTAAATATTTTCGTACATAGTTTACACAACATTCCAAAATATTGTCCCGTAAGTACGGACATTATTTTCAATAACCATTGCCAATACTTTTACATATATAGTGGGAGAAATTCCTCCAGAGCCCGACCTGGCCGTGGAAAGAGAAGATAAGATCATTTTAAATCTTTCTTTCCATCGCGATTTAATTTGTTACTGTCCAATCATGCACATTACAAAGGGTTTAGTGGTTTGTATGATTTATTTAATCTCGCTGAACCAAAGGGGCCGCTGGTTTGTGTGATTTACTCACGCTCAACCACGGGTTTAGCTAGAGTTTGTTGAGTAATCTCGAGTATTGTCGAGATTAATCTCAATCTCGAGTATTCTCGAGAAGCCAGTTCTCATAACTGAACATCGATCAGGGGCACGTGGGACACATAGCTATACTCAAGAACATTTGGATGAAGAAGGTGGCGAACTCGATGTGGTTTCCGTGATTTCGAAATCCCGTTCGATAATTGGACAATATGCACAAACATTAAAAGAATGCATAGAACGCTAGTTTACTGGCCGAGAACAAGACGTGAATCAAGATGCAATAGAGTGTTTCTCACTTTCCAAAGTTCTAACCAGTTGTTCCGGCGAAGTTCCTGTAGAACTGGATTCCTATGTTTCAAAAGCCAAAAGTAGTGAATGTCTGGAAGAAGACGTTAACTATGAGGACGTGAGAAATCAATACAAACAGTTCTCTTCGGACGCGCACGAGGCGTTCAAGAATATATACGCCAACAAGACTGTCTCTGAACGGAGGGACATGGAGAGGAATTATTACACCAATCTGGTGCAAGGAATACCGGACGTGTGACCTTATTCTGACGTAAATCAATTAATTGCAGAGTCAACCCTTCGTTTAAGCAATGAGTCACAAGTGGAAGCGATGGGGAGCGTTGTGAAAGAACATGTGAGAGGGAGATCCTCTTTATCTCTTCAGCGTCTATCTGAGGAAAGTTTCGTACACTGGACCGGTCCACCAGCCAATTCTAAATATGATCCTCTCCTCGAGGCGTCATTGAAAAAAGCCTATCGATCCAATCCGTCAAATTGGAATCTATCGAGACGATTCGAACGGGTTAATGAAACCCCCTGTCGGGTAAATTTCAGAAAAAGAGAACAAGTGGAGTATGAAAATGCTTTGGCCAGTTTGGATCAGAAGAGATTAGCAGATAAGAAGAGAAGGTCGGAATGAAAGGAGAAAATAGCAGAACGAGACAGGATTATGGAATAACAGCAAATACGGCGTGTGATAGAAGAAAGTATTTTGGAACTAGGACACCGTTATGCAAGATCAAAATGAACCCCAGCCTGGTACCTCGAAACAGATGACAAGCCGTCAATCGCACGAATATTCTAACCTGGATCAACCAGATGACTTCGCTATGGACTTGGAGTCAAACACCCCCTTGGCACCAAACAAAGAATGGAAGATCATGTTAGGGTGCCACAGGAAGACGAAGAAGATATGTACCAGTGATTCAGAAAAAATTTCTATTTGCTCAATCAGAAAGATGCCCAATCTACGCCCAAGGTTCTCTACAGCGAGTCGGACTCCGATAATGACAGTCACGCTCCATCGTTAGATTATTATGGGGAATAAGTGATGTATGTAAAGTATGGTCAATTTTGCATATGCACTATTATATATATTCATATTTGTATAACTAAAATGATGAATGTCAATGGTAAAATAATAGAGATTAAAATTGTTTACTCGTTTGCATAATTACTGATAATAATTATATTTCATGTAATATGTACATATATACAAATGTTGTATGTTCATAAATAAAAATGTCATTCATATAATATCAGGAATTAATAAATGAACAAATTAAATTAATTAAATAGAGTTCAAAATTTCTCAACTGGGTTGTACTTTATGTAGGTTTTCCATCAATTCATTCAAACTCACGCTCTGGATGACTTAATTAGTCTACAAAATAAGTTGCATGAAAATCTGTAACACAAAAAAAATTCATACCAAATTTCAAAAAATTCTGGAAATTCTTTATTTCCGTCGTTAACTACGAGTACGTTAAGAAAGAACCAAATGTAGGTGCCAATTTAGGCATTGAGATATATCGGCCTTTAAAAATCTGAAAAGATGGATCCATCCCTCAGCAACCAGCAAAATAAGATATTTAACGTAGTCATTTGCGTAGTTATTTTAACACACAATAAAATATTTTAAATAATAATAATAATGTCTTCGACTCATAACTATAAATGCTACATTGTATTTTGAGAATTCTGCATACAGCACCAGGGCATAAATTTAAACCCACTCGTATGCTGCGCGCCCCGATAGCTCAAGCTTATCAGTAGATTTTATTCAGCCATCGGGTTTAGGTTTATGTTGTACAGAATTTAACTGGCTTTCCAACGGTACTACATTTGGTTATAAAAAAACTAACAGGTATGCGTAATTAATCATACAAGAAAAAAACACAAAAAATTTAGCTGCAAAAGTTTAAACCCACTCCCTATTAAAAATTACTTCATAACGTGGGGGGGTTAAGGCAAGGGTTTAGCAATTATTTGCATTCGTCCTAGGTACTTTACTTGCAGAAAAAGCAAAAAAATGGGAAAAAATCCGGAGTTGATCATTGCGATAACAAATTATTTTTAAATCTCCACGAGCGAGACCTGGGGCACATAAAAATTAGTGCTATTACCAAATTTAACAAAAATTCAATTAAAACAATGATTAGGAAATAGAAAAATATAGCTACTGTACCAAGTAATCCTAAATCGGGACGACCAACAGTCAAATCTAAGCAAATTGACTGAAATATTGTTCCAAAGGCAATCCAAAATCGTGGGATGGCTCTCAAAAATTTGATCTCCGACAGCAAGGGGCATTGTGACATCCAAATTAGCGCCTGAGCTGTGAAGAGGAGACCCCATGGACCAAGTCTCAAGCGACGATGAGTTCGAAAAAAAATGTGCCTACCTGTGAAAAGCTCAACCCGAAGCCTGAAATGGGCCAATGAGTATTCTGAAATATCTTGAATCTGAAAAATGAATGTATTGTACGTTGCGTACAAGGCATTGCTTTTTAAGACCTTCCCCAGGTCTCCCCCAAACATAATTCACCACTTAATTCACGAAAATACCAAGTTTTATTTTTTCCGACCATGATACCTTGATTCAGCTTTGGGTGGTTTATCCAGAATGCTCATTAGCCCATTTCAGGCTTCGGGTTAAGCTTTTCACAGGTAGGCACATTTTTTTTCTAACTCATCGTCGCTTGAGACTTGGTCCATGGGGTCTCCTCTTCACAATTCATGCGCTAATTTGGATCTCACAATGCCCCTTGCTGTCGGAGGTCAAATTTTGGAGTGCCAACCCACGATTTTGGATTGCCTTTGGAACAATATTTCAGTCAATTCGCTTAGATTTGACTGTTGGTCGTCCCGATTTAGGATTACTTGGTAGAGTACCTATATTTTTCTATTTCCCAATAATAGTTTTAATGGAATTTTTGTTAAATTTGGTAATAGCACTAATTCTTATGTGCCTTAGGTCTCGCTCGCGGAGATTTACAATAATTTGTTATCGCAATGGTCAACTCCGGATTTTTTCCCATTTTTTTGATTTTTCTGCAAGTAAAGTACCTAGGACGAATGCAAATAATTGCTAAACCCTTGCCTTAACCCCCCTACGTTATGAAGTAATTTTTAATAGGGAGTGGGTTTAAACTTTTGCAGCTAAATTTTTTGTGTTTTTTTCTTGTATGATTAATTACGCATACCTGTTAGTTTTTTTTATAACCAAATGTAGTACCGTTGGAAAGCCAGTTAAATTCTGTACAACATAAACCTAAACCCGATGGCTGAATAAAATCTACTGATAAGCTTGAGCTATCGGGGCGGGCAGCATACGGGTGGGTTTAAATTTATGCCCTGGTGCTGTAAATGCCCTATAAGGCTGAAATCTTTTGCTCCGCTTGATATACTAAATTCGGATTCACAAACCAGGCCGGGTTTTGCAGCAAAAAACTTCTTAGTTGTCAAGTTATTTTAACATATTATAAAGGCGTTCGATGGTACGTATCCGTATTTAAAGAAACCCCATTTACAACATTTCTATTTGGATTAAATGATTCTGGTGCCACCTAACCTAATGATACCAATATTTCAAGTTATCAACAGATTTATAAGACAAAACCAAAAGTTCCAATGCAGCAGTTTTACAATTCATTCCGGGGTAGTACCCGACTTTTTTTCAAAGGCTAACCTGAAGATACATTTCCGGTGCCAACTGAAGTTAATTCGTCAATTACCGCTTTATACGTGCAATTAAGCGTAAATGTTTAACAAATGATTCAATGTTTAGTGGCCATATCCACCTTCCTTCAATAAATTCACCTATGAACTCTATTAAAAAAGAGATTCTTGGACAGATTCAAAAACGATTTTCCAAGTATCTAGCACATAGATACATTACCATACCCCGGACAAATATTTTTTTATCATACCCTACCCTACCCTACTCGTGTTGAGCTCAACATGAGTAGGGTAGGATTTTCTGGTTCAGGCTTTGGCCTGAACCAGAAAAAATTGAAGTCGTTTGGATGCAGGACATCTTCTGTGTTGTGGTCGCACAACTGCAGGGCTTACAATCGCCCAACAGGACATAGGAAAAATTGTTAGTGAATGCACAGGTAGACGCACTCATCAATTAAAATATAAACTAGCAATAACAGGGTTTGCTACTTATTTGTAGTGAACGACTTCAGTAAGCTTTAGAGATAAGAGCAACGCCTATGATTCCAGATGCAATTCAGTTAATTTTGCTGTGCACATAGTGTGCCTATTATTAACATAAATAAACACATCCTCGGGTAATTAATAAACTTAAAGAATTTCTGTTAACCTAACCTAAATCATCATACATATTTCCTTGTATGACTTGAATTATTTCTAATTACTACAAGTAAAATTTACTTGGTTTTGCTTCATTTGTAATATTTTGCTAGGTTTAGAACTATTCGGTATGTTACATTGTGGCGTGTATATTTATTGTATTCAGGCAAATCAGCCACGCCCCAGAAGTAACGGCACGTGGCAGGTGAATCACATATAGTTTTATGATCATAATGGGGCACAATGTATATAACTATTCGAAAATAAAATTAATCAACAATTTAAGTATATTATCACACCCCCTAGCGTTAACGGGGGTAGGCCGATTGGCTCTATCCTTGAACTTGTCCCGTCCCCAAACATTAGATATCGATATTCGAAAACCGATTTAAGAAATATTCATGCACACATATTTACAAAAGCCATCTTACTAAAACACCGAAATAGACTACGAATAAAATAGCCTGAGGCTACATTATAATGGGAATTCTAAACTGTGTAAATATGTATTAGGAGAGAAATAATTATAGGAGGATTGATTTGGTACAGAATTCCCTAGCGGATGCCTAGAGCCATGGAAGTAAAGTTACGCAAATATTTCTCACCAAAAGTTCACGAACCACGTGAAAATTTGTCATGTTGTTTGTGATAAGAAACGTATTAGCTACAAATATTAACGATACTTACTACTCTATGAGTAGTATGTACATATTTAAGGTTTTCAGTTTTTTTTGAAGTTTCAAATGTATAAACATCTCACTAGAGTCTAAAATCTGTTCCAGATACACAAATATTCTCCCCTGATCAAAGAACTTTACGTGATTTTTAATAAGTATATCAACATCTTGAAGAAATATAGACCATTAAATTTGTGCATATTTAGAGGGAAATTATGTCTGTGAATGTGTTGTTATAACTTGACCATTGTTAGGCCAAGTTATAACAAATATGAAATTATCAAAAGTGCATGCATGCAAGTGGGCACGCAATGCCAAAATGCTCATATGAGAATCAGAGCTTCTACAATGTTTGAGATTGACTAAACATGGGATTGTTTAAAGTGTAAGCATGTATGCAATGTCAAAATGTTCATATGAGAATGGGAGTTTTAGCGACACTTGAGTGAACGAGATCGTCTAAACATGGGATTGTTTTTAACTCTAGTTGTTATACAATGCCAAAATGTTCAGATGAATATGATCGTGCTTGTGATAACCCAGTGAACAGACTGGAAATACCGACCAGACGGTTAAAAAGTTAATTTATTAATTAATTAACTAATTCAAAACAGTTTAAATGAAAAATTGTTAGCAAGTTGGAAGTGATATATGTGAAGTGATGAACAATGCCACAAACGCGTTATTGTCCAGTCGAACCGAATCCCTTATCACCGCGCGGCTCGCGGGATAAGAACTCACTTCTTTGAACGCCGTGTTCTTCGTCTTTCTTAGTTCCTTCAACGTATCGCACTGGTCCGTGGTACATTGGGATTACTGCAAGCTGCCCGAGGCGTGACGCCGCTTTGTAAGCGAAGTTTTCGCTCGAGTTGTTGTGCAAGATAATCTTCATCGTCCCAGTATAATCATGGTCGATTATGCCACCTTAGATAAATTTTATAAATTTGTAATTATTCAATTTGTAACAGTAATGTAATAATGAGCAACAAACCTGCTGTGGATATCATTGTTGCTGCGGCCAATCCTGACCTCCCCTTAATCAAACCAAAGTGGTTGAGGGGCAGTATAACTTGGATCCCCGTCTCCACCACACCAACACCGCCACCACTGATTTCGCCATAGTTTTGAGAAAATAGGTCATATTCTGCTGATCCAGGCGTAGCCTTCCTCGGAAACATTGCCCGTCTATGACGACGAACAAAGATAAGTCCGCCAACTGTGTGAGAAATTAATAGACAACAATTTTAGTTAATTAATGAAGTATTGGAATTTATTTATTTTCAGAATTGATCCGGTGCTAATTTGAAGGTAAGTATTGAGAGGATTTATGGAGCAATAACTAATAATCTAGTATTTGTAACCAAAATTTGAATTTTAAAACTTTTAGTGAGCTTAACATCAAATAAAGCTCTAAGCGTCCGGTTTTGCCGGGAGCATGCTACCAACGTCGTTGCGCATTTCTTCTAACGCTTTTACTAATGACCAATAGTGGTCGATCAATGTGCGTCCTTGCGAATTTATGATTTATTCAATATTTAATCTTTCTTATCCTCATTTCGTGTCATAATTTTATAGATGAATTCATGGAAATCTTGTACGAGATGCATCCCATGTGGATTTCAATTCGCCTCAGCAAGGCGGTTCGAAAAACACGTTGCGAATCACAGAAGGCCTTTTAGATTATATGTATGCAAGTTATGTAATTTAGAATTCACTCAACACAAAGCGTACGATATTCATATAAATTCACATAGATGTCCGCATTGCATGTATGAGGACAGCGATATTTTTGCTGTAAATAATCATATTTTGACGCACATAAAATCTTCTACGACGGCAGCAAGCAGTCGACAGACGGGATCGAGAAAGCGACAAAACGACGCATACCCTTTTAAAGAGATTCAGAGAGCTGCATTTAAGGGATATGTCAGAACATATCGACATAGAAATAAGAAGAAAAATGCTCCGTATCGTACATTAATGGAATATTTTTCAGAAAACAAGCGTTGTATTTATGGCATTATTAAACAATGCTTAAATGACTACAAATCCGTAAAAATTCAAATAACCCTGAAATGTAAATTTATTAGAGACACCCCGTTTTGCGACAAAGAAGAAGAGGAATATTGTACACAATTTATAAATTCGAATATGAAAGTTGTATTGAACAAATTTTATCTGACTGACGTTTTAAACGAGATTGATACGAATTTTCAACACCAAATTGAAATATTCGAGAAATATGCTGAAGCTCTTCTTCAGCATTTGCCCACAGGAGATTTTGAATGGGAAGACGCAGAGTTCGTTCAGAATTTGACGACGGAAGAAATTTTAAAATGGGGCGATGAAGATAATATCGGGCGAATTTTAGTTGTGGACCTAGGGTACGGGTCGGCATTGCACCCCAAACATTCAGAGTACCCGCTTGCCCCCGAGAAAATTTGTGTAAACAGTAAACTACTTTCTTCGTATCAGACAGACCTTATTTCGCATTATAATATGACTTATTCTGAGAAGCAACCTAAGCTCGTACCGCATTTGGGCCCTCGTAAAAGGTACGCTGTTCATTATAGGAATTTAAAATATTATTTAAAGAAAGGAATGACTTTAGAAAAAGTACACAGTGTAATTAAGTTCAGTCAATCTGCATGGTTGAAAAATTATGTCTTATTTAACGGTTCTTTGCGTCAACAAGCACGAACCATTTTTGAACAAAATCTGTTCAAATTTATTGTAAATAGCATTTTCGGGAAATCCGCAGAACAAGTACGAAATCGAGAAGATGTTAGAATTGTGAGTAACCTAGAGCAGATGAAGAAGTTGACTAGACATTCGAATTTCAAAAATTATCAAATTTTAAGTCCTGACCTCGTCATAACTTTTCTTGACCGCGCAGTGGTGAAATTAAATAAGCCGTTGTATATTGCCTTCACGGTACTCGACTTAAGTAAACTCTTTATGTATGAGTGGCACTATGATAAAATTGGCTAGTGGTTCGGGGAAAGAGCGAAATTCTTGTTTACAGATACTGATTCATTAGCATATTCAATAACCACTGAAGATTTGTACGAGGACTTGGCTGAGCACGCTGACGAGTTTGATTTTAGTAATTATGACCAATCACACTTTCTTTATTCGAACGTCAACAAGAAAGTTATAGGGAAGATGACAGATGAAGCAAAAGGAAATGTTCTAGAGAGTTTCGTAGGTGTTGCGCCGAAGATGTATTCCTTTCTTGGAAAAGGTATAAGAAAGAAAGCGGTGAAAGGTGTCAAGAAACAAATAGTTGATAAGTACATTAATCATAAACGATTTAAATCAGTGCTATTCAAACAAAAGAAATTGGTATGCAGAATGAATCTGATTCGTTCACGGCATCACAAACTCTATTCTGGAAACTTTTCGAAAGTTGCACTCCATTGCTTTGATTCAAAGAGATACATTTTAGCTGATGGGATTAATACCATAGCCCATCATGATTGTCGCATCGTTGCGTAAACCGTTTACATCGGTTAGAATTTATGTTAAGTGTATATGTGAAATAATAAAATTAAGAGTTGTAAATTGCATGAAGTAAACGAAAATGGTTATATTTCATTTTATATATATTAGTTTTATATTTGTACAAACATGTAAGTCGAGTCTATGCAATAAATATTTTCAAAAGAAATTTGATCCTTTTGCGACAAAGTGGACAATAATCTTGTGTACACACGCAGTCTAAACACATACTTAAATGGGCACAAGGCAGAACCACGAATCTCGCTTCAGATGCATCACAAATTTTGCAGATAGGATCAACCATTACGGTAGCCAGAATTGGAGTTCCAGCAGCTGCAGCTGAAAGGTAATCATTATAATATTTTGCATCGTCTGATTTTTTCTGTAGCGAAACTAACAAAATTTTTACCATTTTCAGAATGAGGTTCTTCAGAGGCGGTATCAACAGAAAAATTTTTCTATAGAAATAAAACAAAGCTTGTAATTCTAATATTACTAATACAAATTTGACTTGAAATTTTTTTTGATAAAATTACCTTCTGATTGGCTTTGGCTTTGTTAACCAATAAATATGTACACTTATTCGAAAAAAGAGCGTGTTCAATCCAAGGATTATCTTCTGGCAACCAATTGTGCTCGCCGACCCCACAGAAATAACAAATAACTTTATCTGATTCGCCGGAATAATAAAATCCACATTCGGCTAGCGTATGGGGTGTTTGCGCCTTATTGGTCGGCCATCCTTCGTACGATTGAAGCCGTTTTTGGAAAGTGCTCATGTCCTTATTAAACATCTTGAAAGGTTTATAAGTTAGGTGTTCCGAAACTTGTGCTTGCATTTTGATTTCGGCGTCGTTTTCTTTTAGCACCCGAATATACATTACGCATCGGCGTAGGTCCATGTGTATCCCTCGATGAACGAGCTGAGTCTGAGTTAGAATTTAAGTTGTCTTTACTTGATATAGGTTTCCATTTTTTAAAGCCTCCCATCCTAGAAGCGCTATCGGTTTGATTAGAAGGAATTCTGATTCCTTCCAGTGGACCCATTAAGTCTTGCTTAACATCCTTGGACAACATTGTCGTTGGAACGTTTACCATCTTACAAACTGTTAACATACGATTAATACCTGCAGGATTATGACTCCACTTCAATTCTCGTGTTACGTAATTTACCAAATCAATTATGTTGGTTTCCGGGGCAAATTCTGTTCCAAAAAAAGTTACCCTTCCATTTGTGTCCCATTTGATAAGATCGGGCCTTGATTTCAGCATGGTCATGAGAGGAATAAGCTTCGTAGCTTTGACGTTTGCGGGCTCATTTCTGAGTAAGATAATATCGTCCAAATTTAAAGGAGAACTTTGAGGAACTTCATTAAGTGTATCTGGATCCCACGCCGTCGCTGAACCTTTCGACGACGCGAAACTCTGGTTTAAGGTTGAGTTTGGTGACGATATAGCAGATGAAAAATGATCTAGGGAGCTAAAGTCTGCACTACTATCGGCATTAATCGCTGCATCTGGTTTGTCTAGGCTAAGTTTGACCTTTATAGGATCAGCTAGTATTTGATTCAATTGTTGCTTTACACTTTTCATGATGGAACCATAAAGTTGAATTTTTATGTCATCAGGGTTTTCAGAATTATCAAGTACTTGATCGGCTCGACCACTTGCATCACGAAAGAAATGCTCTTTGACTTGAGATAGAGGGGTATGTCTCTTTAGCAAACGCTTGTATTCGTCGTCTTCAACCAGTCGCATTCTTTGTGCCATTTTATAACCCCAATTGTGAGCCAATGGCTCTACCTGCAATTGCACCTAATGCTGATAAAACTGGTGAAATCAGAAAAGGTAGAAAACCACCCTTTTGCAATAATAAGTGCTTTTTCTTCTTGTGTGATAAAGTTCGGTTTGACAATTTTCTTATTGAGTCTTTGTGCAATGATAACTTTTTTAATTTCTGTTCTGCTACCGGAAAATTTCCACATACAATATTCATAGCAATCTCTGTGAGAGCTCTAATTTGGTCGGGAGTTGCCGCTTCAATGAGTTTCTTCCTGGTCTGGTCGTTGGATTTGTGTAACGTCTTCAGAAAACCTTGATTCCTCTGTAAGCATTTGCTCATCCTGATGTTGCAGTTTTTCGAAATAAAACGAAATTACAGCCGCCTTGAAATGGCTACAATGGGGATTTGCTTTATGAAATCGTAACGGGCACTGTTGCTCTGTCATTTCTTGCAAGTCGTTATATTCACATCTTAGCTGATCCCATAATTGATTAATGTTATCATCCATAGTATTAATGTCAATAAGTTTGCAATTTAGTTTAAACAAGTTTCGTAAAACGTTCCCTTAGTATATACAATATTATCTACGTCTCTATTCAAAAGTTCTTGTAAATAATCTCGTACGGTAATAAATTTGTCGTTTCCAGATGACCAATAAATTTTATGCAAACGATTTTCGCAATACCGTACAATTCTTCTATCGCTCATGTGCAATCTATCGAAACTATACGGTGACTTGACAAAAAAATGATTTTCGAGATCAGAGGCGACGATTGACAATTCTTTTATAATAAATGCACTGTGCAACTGAAAGCCCTCAATTTCAATAATATATTTCATTTTGGTAGATAAACAAATTTATCCGTTTCACCTAAAATACCTTGTATTACCCTGTACTGATCGTCACAACGTGGGTGCAAATTTAACACTAAATAGGAGTAAGGATTTTTTGTAGCCTTTTTATAAGCGTCGGGAAGGAAGCGTGATTAGTTCGGGAAAACTTGTCTGCTTAAGTAATTAATTTGTGAAGCAAACGTAGGCGACTTCATAATTACTGTGTAATGGGTATTTAATCTCATGGTTTTACCGTGTTTACCTTGCGGGAATAAATTTTGGGTTAAAATTATTACAGAGACTGATTTGTGATGTGACCCCTTTGTAAGTAGTTGATGAATTTTTTCGCTTTGAACAGCGTCATTCATTTGATCGTCAATTACAATAATATTATTGATATCCGGATTAAATTCCTCCAGATCGAATTCCAAGCCTTTGATTAGTTCGACATGAGGTAATTTTGACACTAATTCTCTATACGCTTCTTGTTCCTCTGTGAAGCATATTACAACCCTATCTGGTGCTGGAGTGACAATCTTATTTGAATTTAGCAACAAGGATTTTAAAAATTGTGTCTTGCCTGATTGCGTAATTCCCGAAATACTCATAGAAAAAGGATGTAACAACTGAAATGTATTACCGTGGTCAATTTCCATTGTTATGCTTAAAGGATCTTTTTCTGAAATGCACTGTCACGACTGAGATTCCTTTGGTGAAATGGATTTCTTCTCCATATTCATTGCATAGCAATATTTCGATGGTGTCGAATTCCAACTTACTGATTGGTAAATAATATGGACGAAACGTTTGCGTTACGGTTTGACCCTCACGACCTGTGATATCCACGATTCGTAATAGAGGAACTAGACTGTCACCAACAATTTGAGGTTGTACAAAATCACAATAGACGAACATATGGTACATACTCCCGAAACAATCAGGTGGATTTGTAGCAGTATTTTTTCCAGTAAATTTTATAATATCGGGAAAACCCAGACAATTTGACAATAAGGACGATAGTTGAATTTCACTGTGTTCAGCGTTTACCGATACACGATTTACCTCAGAATCGTAGTTGAAAGTGGTAATCTGCTTCCCGCTTTCGACTTGAAGTGCTTTATTTAATTCTGTACATAATGTAACTATGGATGAATAATTTAGATTCGGTAATACATAGGTATCTCGCCAGTGTGGTTCTAAAACCCCAGTAAAAATTTCACGCTCGCTAACAAGGGTACGAAAACGAATTAGTCTATCGCTATCTCGCAAAAACGTTTTCATTGAGTGATTATATGTTAATTCTGTTAGAGCAACTTCGTATTCGTCAGGTAAAAATTGAAAACGTTTCGGTAATTTTACCTTAAAGGAAGAAATTCTGTTATCTGGAAAGTAAAGAGGGCTAACGTTTGAGGGTAGGAATAAATGGAAGGACATTTTGTCGAGAGTTCAGAGTTCCATAAAACTTTAAACTATTAATGAAGACATTTTGAGGATATGTCCTCATATTTATATCGTTGCTTGTAGCTTACAGATATATTGTGTCGAATCGTCGCTTATGAAAAGATCATAATTGTAGTGTACTAACTAAGGCGCAAAATGAAATGTCTGCACATATTTGATCATTCCGAATATCATAAGGCTATACACGAACAAATTGGAAATGGAATCCCGGTATTTAACGGCTATCGACAGAAGGGTGGTGGTTTAGGAGGTATATTAGGATATATAGGTCGATATGCGCTGCCTCTTTTAAATAAATATATTCTTCCGCATGCTAAAAATGCTCTTATTAACACTATTTCTGATGTGACGAGCGGTGTACCTCTAAAGAGCTCAATTAAATCAAACGCAACGAGTTTGTTAAATAACGTTGGTAATCATATAGCTGGTCGTCAAGCGGGAGGCAACATGGTAAGAACAAAGCGAGTAAAATCTAGTTCCATAAGTTCATTACCGCTTAGGTCGCCGGCAAAGAAACATTGCTCGGTTGTTAGATCGAAACAAACCAAGGGTTATAATAAGAAAAGAAATAATAAAATCAAGAAAATATCTAAAACTAAGACATCAAATAGAGCCAAGCCAAGAAGCAGAAGTGATATTTTTGGATAATGGCGATGATTAATAAATATTCAAGTCCATCAATTCGCGGGCAAGCCGATCTTTTCAGTTTGCCTGCGACCGATACCACCGTCGAATCGAGCTTTTTCGCCGAATATAAACCAGTGGTTAATATTCAGGATAGCGACGCTAAGATAGAATTCAGAATTGTAGGAAATTCTTCACAGTACTTAGATTTATTCGATCATTTTTGCTATTTCCGTGTAAAAATAATCTGCGGGGACGGAAAAGATCTACCTGGCGATGCTGACGTTAGTACAGCAAATTTGTTCATGCATTCACTCTTTACGAATTGTGATGTTAGTATCAATCAACAATTGGTGTCTACGAGTAATAATTGTTACATGTACAAGGCATATATGGAAACTCTATTGAGGTTTGGAAGGGACTACATTAATTCTCAGGGAACTTGTCCCTTATTTATCTTAGATACCGAGGAAGGAAAACTGGATAAAGCAAACACTGGATATGAGGGAAGAAAAAAATATATCGCATCCTCGAGCCCTCTCGAGCTAATTGATAAATTAAAATTTGATTTGTCCTATCAACAACGTTATATATTAAATGACACCACTGTAAACATTAGCTTAACACGGGCCACAGAACTGTTCTCATTACTTTACCCAGGACCTAAAAGTGGGGATCCTGATCTGAACCCAAAGATAAAATTTTTGGATGCAAGTTTATTTGTGAGAAAACATGTCCTTTATCCTAGTATCGTCCTCTCTCATCAAAAACTCTTAGATAGTGGCCAGAGTGCCAGATATCCTTTTAAAAAATCTGATGTAAAATTCTTTTCAATTCCGAAATCGAGTCAATCCTTCATTGAAGAAAATGTTTTCATGAGCACTGTTCCGTCCAGAATTATATTGTGTCTCGTCCCTAGTTCGGGTTTTATTGGCGATTATAAAATTAATCCTTTTGTGTTTAAGAATTATAAAATTAATTTTATTTCCTTGTCGGTAAATAATGTGCCAATCCCAATTAGAGGTTTAAATCTCGATTTCGATAATAATGCGTATTTACTACCGTATTATATGCTATTTTGTTCGCTTGGAATTGCCGGACAAGATCAAGGATTAACATTTGACCGGAAGAAGTTTGCTGAAATGTTTACATTTTTTGCTTTCGAGATAAACCATAGTGCGGATTCGACGTTACATCTAGAAAAAACTGGGTCAGTACGAGTAGAAATAAAATTCCCCTCAGCAGTTCCAGAAGCAGTTAATTGCTTAGTATACTCTGAGCATCAACGTGTTCTCGAAATAGATAAGTTTCGACAAATCAGCGTCCAGTAATGGATTCATATCAACTAAGATATGCCCTGCTTTGTTCCATCGAGGGTTTTACGGCTGTGTGTGCAATAGATCAGTTAAAATTAATCAAAGAAGACTCTTTCTCAGTTATCTGTGATAATCAAACATCCACCGAACCTGGAATGCACTGGGTTTGCTTCAGGAAAAGTAAAGGTACCGACCTTGTTGAATATTTCGATAGCTTTGCATTGCCAATAAATATGTACCCCAAACGTATGTTGTCGTTCTGTCGTGAGCGTGGTAAAAGTATAAAGTATTCTCAAATCCAATATCAGTCGAATTTTAGCGATGCATGTGGTGATTATTGCTTAAATTTCTTAATTAAAAGATCTATGGCATACAACTACGAAGATATCGTAAATGAATTTTCAGAAACACAACTCACCAGTAATGATAACCTTGTAAAGCAATTTGTGGCGATAAACTTTAAATTCCCTTCATTTTCTAATTGTGAGCAAGTTTGTCAGAAAGAGTGCATGAAACGTGGGATTGACTTAAACGGTGTGTGTACTCAAACCAGTAAACATTGCACGAAAATATTTATTAGGCTAAAAGTTCACTAACAATGTCTTTCGAAAAGTTAAATGAAATTTATTTCGATCCTGCGAACCCCGGAAGTTTCGGTGGTCCGGAACGACTCTCTAAAGTTGCTCATATTTCATTGCAGAAGGCGAAAGAGTTTTTGCAAGGCCATCAAACATATACAAGGAATAAGTACGTTCGTCACAAATTTCCAAGACGCAAGATTGTTGTACCGTCAATTGACTATTTATGGCAAGGTGATTTGATTACTGTTACGAAATTTAGCAGAAAAAATAAGGGTATAAAATTCTTACTAACCGTAATCGACGTATTAAGCCGTTATGCATTTGTTAGACCGTTGTCAAATAAAACCTGCTCCGTCGTAGCAAAAGCATTTCAAGATATTTTAGACACCAGTGGTCGTAAATGTAAATATCTTCAAACGGACCGAGGTCTTGAGTTTAGAGGTGTAGCCTTTCTCAAAATATTAGATATGAATAAAATAAACTTGTTTCATAATCATTCCGAACTCAAAGCTGCCATGATAGAAAGATTTAATAGAACGCTAATGCTTCGTCTGAATAAGTTTTTCACATTTACAAATGATACGAAATACATAGACAATTTACAAGACTTTGTACAATCCTATAATTCTTCAGTGCATAGGTCCATAAACTGTCGACCAAAAGATGTAAAGCCTTCCAATCAATTTAATGTTTGGATGAAGAGTTACGAGGATTTGCAGAAGTCAAAGCCGTCTACTCCTAAATTTCGAATCGGACAGTATGTTAGAATTAAGATTCAAAAAGCAACATTCGAGAAAGGTTACGCTTCGACGTTCACCACTGACTTGTTCAAAATTCGAGAAATCGTAAACAGCATACCTGTGACATATAAGTTAAGTGATAATACAGGGGAAATAATTTTAGGTGTATTTTATCCTGAGGAATTATCTCTCGTAAAAATTTGAAATTAGTTCCCGAAAAAGTTTCTCGGAAACCTCTGAATTATGAGGCTTATAATTTTTTTTTTTTAAATTAGCATTCCCGAACCGGTTTTGAAAATGAAATAAGCAGCAATAAATAAACATAAAATACATAAAAAAAATATCCGAATAAAAATATAAATAGAGGCAATAGTATTTAAGGAGAAAATTTGCGAGTATTATCCGCATTTGTTCGCTGAGTTCGAACCTATTCACAAGTCTATAAGATGGAAAACAGTCTGAAGGACTTAGCCTCAGACGACGAAAAAATTACATCTGAACAAGTGCCTGAAGATGCGCCTGTTTCTGCAAATGAGCGACCCAAGCGTGGTAAGCCCGATCTGGATGGGAAAGCCGGTTCTTCGAGTAAACCGTCGACTGCGCAGAAACTCAAAAAGTTCATCTGTAAAAGAAGGAAAATCGAAAAATCTTCACAAGCTCCGTTAGCATCAGGTACTCATGTTTTTCATAGGAAGAATTCTTCCGAATCATTGCTTGGCTAAGGATCGTATATTCATATGTAGGTGTTGAATTTTCATCGTCTGGAACATCTTCATCGTCGGCATCATCATCCGACAATGAAGGGGCTCATGGAACAGACCTTACCGCAGTTTGTGGTATGAGCAAAATTATGCCAAAGCCATTTTTCAAGCCAAGGTTGAGCGCTAGAATTGATGATCACTCGATTGAGTGGTACACCTTAGGCAATGAGATCGTTTTAGACATTAAGCTTTGCGGTTACAGATGTACAGAATACTATAATAATCATGTGAGATTCCGAGGGCACTATTTACATGAATTACTTAATTTTTTGAACGAAATACCGAAAATTTATGAAACCCAACTTCCTACACAAACTGCTCCGCTCAAATATTAAAAACTTTGTAAAGGCTTAGAATAATTAGTTAATATTTGTAAATGCAGATCTTATAGACCACCTTTTTCCAGATCATTTGCTAAATGATTGTATCGTGTTTAATAAGAGGTTCGGAGGAAAGTCTTACTTGCAATGTACGACAATCGGTGAAGAAATTACCATCACCATTGGCGGAAATTCGCTTTTTGAGTTCATTTCAATGAACAGAAGTCAGTTTGGCGAGTTTTTGAAAGTGTTGAATGAAATGAAAATCGAGTGTCACAATCTCTTCGATTTGGACGGACCTTTAGACTTAACTACTAGACAATAGGATTTTAGTTAAATATGAATAAAATGTTTCCTGCACACACAAAAATTGTTCAATCTTATTTATTTCTAGGTGATAACGACGGGAAACCTGACGGTATCACTAACGCTCAAAAGGTCTTTTTCGCAGTATTCGGAATTTCACCTACACCAAAACCTGCCGGCACTAATCAAATCGGTTGGCCCGATAGAGGATTCGAACTTAGTGACCAGGGTGCATTTGTGAGGAAAGACTATTTTGTAATGTGCACACTGAAATATTGGTATACCGAAATCCCGAAAATTTTGAAAAGGAACTTTAAGATCATAAAGAAATGCAATTATGAGAAACAAGCTATCATACAAGCCAAAAACAATGTTCATATTCCCACATTTGATTTTACCGGCGTATTAATGGTTTCTAAGCACTACATGGATTAATAAAAACACGAAATTGTTTAAAAAACAGAGGAACAAAATGTCTGCACCGTGTTTTTATTCGAGCGCATATATTGACATCGCATCGTAATTTATAGAAATAAAACAATATGAATTTGGCCACCCGTGGTCCATTTTCCCAGCGGCCCTTGCGGGCCGCTGGGAAAATGGACCACGGGTGGCCAAATTCACAGCAGCATGAATGATTCTCATTGCTTGAAAGCCTTGCATTATTTTAAGTTGTTCGGTGAAAATGGTGACCAATTGAGACTACATGAATTTTCGTATTTGAATTTTAAGCATAAAACGAAATTAAAACAGATGATGAGAGATTTAATCCTTGAGCCAGGTCGTCCAGAAGTTTTGGGGCTAGTGACAGCAGCATGTATGTGGATGGTGGTTTACGAGGTGATAGGTTCATTAAGTCTGTAATTTAAATACACGAGTAAAATTTTGTATGAAATAATTACACAAATTGTGGTGTATGTATTTAGGTCTTAGAAACATGTAATAATTTTTTTAAAAGACATTCACGCAACTTCATTTGGCATTATTTTACTAAACAAAATCATCTGAAAATTATAAAGAAAAACGGGTTTACATATGTTTGTATTTTACGCAATAATGTATATATAGAAATTTTTATTTGGCAAAAAATGCATACTACATGAACTAAATAAATACATACCTATAATATTTACTTTACGGATTTTTTTGTATGTCCTCAAAACCCATCGTCATATTGAAATTCGGAAAATAATTACGGTGTACGCAAAATTTGTAAAACTTGGCTAAAAGCGAATGTCAAATCATTTAAAGGGGAATAATTAAATAATCCGTTTGCTCACCTTTGCTAAATATAAATTTGTGGGCTTTTAAAAAATGGAGTTCATTTCTGCAACGCGGTTGAAGGGTGGTGGACACAATGGACGCCATGAATTGGAACGTGTTGGACTTTCTGTATTATACAGCAAAAAATCGAATTAAGACTTTTAATGACGTACAGCATTTAAAACCAAGTTTGAAAATTGAGGATATATTTAGCTGGAGTAAAGAATATATTTTTAAAATATAAATATATTTAATCCCAGCTAATCCTAAGATTGAATGAATATAATTTAACCCAAACTTTAAGAGCTATATAATTGTGGCATAATTTCTTATTTCGCCGATTGTAGGAAAATCTGAGATTTACATAAATCACTTTTTATCAATGGCATTGAAGAAACATAAATAATTCAATCAAATCAGTACTTACCTTTCGGATGAATGAATCTGTAAATTATTAATAATATTTCTACACCAATTCAGCAGAATGCCAAATTTTACGTTGTCTTATATTTTTTCCGCTTAATTTGGTAATAAGAATATCTTGCCTTAAGTGACGGATACATCTCCAAATACGTAAATTTACAACTAACTTTTTTGTGTGTATTGGAGTAAGCTTAGATTGTACGGGAAAATAAATTTGGATGATTTACTTCCTTAAATGAAGAACAAATCCAGTCTAGAAGGGCGTTGCCACAGAAGAGTCACCTCAAAAGAAAGGGATCCATTTCTACTAACCAACTCCTAAGAAAAACTGGATAAATCTAGTTTGCTTGATGCAAACGAGGGTGAGAAATCTCTTACCGATGGTGAGTTACCGTCGTCGTGGCTAGAAAACGTCGCAAGAAAGGGGGCGGTAAAAATGATGTCGTCATTTTTATTTCTTCCATGTTTATCTGATGCACAGGGTCGAAGGTTAAATGTGACATTAAATCACTCAATTTGAACGTTTCGCATGAAGTTACCATGTCCCTGCCTTTTTTGATGACACAATGTTTGTACGGCGGCCTAGTTACCGATTTGTTCATATCTTGTATTACATAATTCCAGCACAGTTTGCATACATGTTAACTTAACTGGTATCCATGCCATATTTGTAGCGATTCGTCCCGTGTTATTCCTAGGACGAACAAAATTATGTGGGGATTAATGTAACTTAAATGCATGGTACAATTACATATTGTTCGGATATTCTTTGTCACATTTATCGCTACATTTACATATTAACAAATGCAAGAAATATTTCCATACGAAATAATCTGAGAATCTCCACATTTAAATACTCGTATGTACATATGTATGCGCATACGTGAAATTTTTCATTATACATAAGTATTTAATTGCAAGATTTCAAGCATTTTCCTAATTTACCTTCGCGTTTAGATATTTCCTGGACTATGTAAACGAATTTAGTGCAAATTATTTGCATGTATTTTGTTATTGTAGGAGATGTACTAAGGTTTTTTGTTATTGTTTAGTAATCATACATAGTATTTACATTTAGCGTATGGAAAATAAATGCATACCTATACATACATATACGTGATATACATCCATAGCAAATAAAATCATGCAAACGCACGTCAAAGTTAAAACATTCACCAAATCTCGTTCCTTTGAACCAACTTATCAATGTGTTTTTATTAAAAACTTATCCAATTAATAAGTATGCGTTATAAAATACTAATTTTGGTATACATAAAACTAACTAAAATTCTTTAATACACGAGTATTTTTATTATATTTATCTAGATATTAAGATTTGCATATGCAAATTTAAAAAAATAATGATTACATGGTATGTACTACCTAAAGATGTTACGCATATAATTAATTTTAAAAAATATAAATGAATTGTTATATATATATATTAGTGTTACGTAACTTTTTACATTTTTGTGTGGGAAGAAAAATTCTGCAAATTAGGTTGGACTCATTTTTATAAAAATGCTGCCGTAAGAAAATCCTAGTTAATACTGCTGGTTCATAACACAAGGTTAGGCTTCTTAATGAACCAAAATTTTAATGTTAATTTAGTTTGCACGATAATTCATCTGGATCTGCCAAAATTAAATTAAGATACAATTTCAGCGCACAATACCTTTGTGCGCTAGTAACTTAACTCTGCGGCCTTTAACTACAGATATTCCGTTCGTATCAGAAATTCGCCATGTAATAAACCTTCCTTCTAACATATTAACGCAAGGACCGGTTCATTGAACTTGCTTATGAATATATACACACGACCTAATACGCTAATCGTTCTGAGACCTTGCATGTTGTGGGGTGGGCGGATATATGTCATCAAATTGACAAATCTTACATATGTATGTGTGTCTAAATACTGTTATTACGCTAACAGGACAGAGGTTAATAATTTTAAAGTAAAGCTTTCGTAAAGAAGAAGAAATCAAGGAAGGGTGGAACGGAAAAGAAACAATAATTAGTCGTAATATCTGGGGATTTTAATCCCGGATTTCTTGTGCTGAATATTTCACATTTTTAATAAGGTACTTCGTTGTTTGAAATTCAACCATGGTCCAAAGTTATTTGTATGAATACACATTGTAAATACATATGTACGCACTTACGGTTAACTTTTGTACCTTATTACTCAGCGAGTTGGTGTATACCTTCCAAGTTTAAAAAAGTGTTCTCCTATTTTCATGTGATAATGTTTTCTGACGACAGGATTTATGATTTATAATTTTATTTATTTTTATACCAATTTTTTCCCCAAGAAATTTCGTGGTAATTCAAACACTCTTAAATTTAGTGGCTCTAGTCACTAGTAAGTCTACATTTCTCATGATTTTTCTCGTACGAATGCAAAAATCTTTCGGGTAAGGTGTACCACTGGTTTAGGGTTTAGGAAGAGTTTGAAAAGATCTGATCTTTCAATCTCAAAATCTTTCAAGGTATTGGCAATTTCTGCAAAACTCACCGACGACGAAATACATCTAACTGCAAGTGGATTGACACAAGGTAAACGTTCAAAAATGAATCTAAATTCTTAGCTAAACCTATCAAATACTTAAACGTTTAATAATATGAATTACCATTGGCTATGGATAAGTAACACGATAATCGTTCTTCTTGTACAAGGATATATTTATGACTGCCATACAGATACAATTTGTATGGTGTAAGTAATTGGAAAATATGTACCTATGTAGATTATTCTGAATAAATATGCAAATGCAAAATGAGCTGGAACACGTTATTCCTTCCTTCACTATTATTTGCATCCATAAAAACTAAAAATTTGCAAATGTGCACCACTTCCAAGACGGTACAAAATCATGGTTAGTTTTAGATTCACAAATATTCTCTCCGATTCAGAAGAAATTGCGTAATTGTTAATATTGTAGAATACCACAGAAATATAGACCTAAATATGTACACCAGTTTGACGAAAGTGACATTTCGAATTTTTTAATACACACATGGAAATTTTGGAGTTTAGACTCTAAACTTTATGATTCCGTCTAACCTTAAGACTACTTTGTGTTGATTGTTGTGTAATTATGTAGTAAGCAGTTGGACGAAATTAGTGTATAAATGTGTGCATCGACCAATTAAAGATAAAACTAATTTAAAACAGGCGATGGTAGATTACTTGTTTTTCACGAACTTGATAATGTTATAAATACGAAATGATGCGATGTAGATGTCGTCCATGAATAACGGACCTCGTGGCCGAAGTTATTTCCGGTATGGCGATCCCAGCAAGGGGAGAAATGCCATTCAAGCATGTAGACGACGGAGGGGTTGAGAGGTTCATTAAAACTGTAATTTAAATCAATTTTTAAATAAATATTGGAGATTTAGAATAAAAAAGAGGAAAAAGTTCGCTTATTTGTCGGTATTTTTGCTTCCCTTTGCCAGTCATTACCAAGACACGTGTAGAAAAAGATATGAAATATGTCCCCAGATTTTTTGAGAAATAAATTTGTTAGTTTTTGGAGATTCACAAAAATTGTTGACAACAATTTGTTGTCATATTTCTTTGTGGCGTTGAATACTGGTGTCATGTTTTGAAGTGATAAAAATGTAAGGGATAATTATAATTATTGCTAAAATTAATTATTACAATTTTATGAGAAGAAGGTATGTTCAAAACTAGGGTATGCAAATTGTGGCCAAATTCCGCGAATTTCTCATTTGTGTTACCACAAAAAAACATGAACTCATAAAAACTTAAAATAAAAACTTAAATTTATAAGTTTTCCAACACTTCTACATATGTAAATCTCACCTCAAAAACTTTAGGCTAGTAGTTCAAGTGTTAAGAATTTATAATTCTAAGCAAATTCCGTGATTCCTTTGGTACGAAAAGGAACAATTCACACAATTATATAACATTTTGTCCAAGCTTTTACATAGTGGGGTCATAAGTTCTCGTGAATGCATTTCCGGTAATAAATCCCAAAGTATTAGAGCTATCTGCTCGAAATTTTTATGGATTAACAAGGTATTAATATTGTTTAGAAATCATAACTTCTTTGTCAAGATTTCGTCCACGGGCAATTAGACAAGACATAACTCGTGACGGCCACAGGTCGATCGTGGTACGCGCCAATTTTCGTGCCAAAAGTATTTCAGACTTTTCACCGTTGGCAAAAAATTTAATAGAAAAAAAGGCCAGATATTTGTTGTACAGAAGTCTGACATCCGTTTAGGTATGCGGAAGTCAATACGAAGTCATCACCGTGGTGTGAATGGGAGCAAGTTGGCTGGAGAAATGAAATCTCTGTTTTTTACCGCAAAGGGTACAAATTGAAGCCAAGAATTATTTTCAGAGTGTCCTAGAGACAAACATTAATAACCTGAACCCTGGACCCTCCGAAAATCGCCATTGGACCTTTCAAAAAGAATCTGCTCATGCGCAAGGTGCAAAATTGTCCAAAACTGGCTTCAGACGAATTTTCATGACTTTTTTTAATCCGTAGAACGGTGCTCAGTATCTGCAGACCTTAATCCCCTAAATTATGACTGGTGGTCAAAATTATAGGTACAAGTATGCTCTAAATTTCACCCAAGTGTGGAAGGGCTGAGGTCGCACTTACTGAAGATCTGGCGCTTTTCCCAGGAAATCCGTGCGTGCCGCGATCGAGCAGTTTTCGCCACGACTTATGTCTTGTGTACAAGCCCGTGGAGGAAATTGTGAAAACGAAGTTATGATTTCTAAACAAGATTAATACCTTGTTCATCCACAAAAATTTCTATCAGATAGCTCTAATACTTTGGGCTTTATCACCGGAAATGCATTCACGGGAACTTATGGTCGGACTATGTATAGTAAACTCTTGGATACAAGTTTGGAATCCATTTTGAATTTTTGATAAAATGTTTATCCAAAATTCAAGGAAAACTTTGCTTATGAATTTTACAAATGTTATTTAGGGTATATAACTTTGGTTTGTAGAACTACACCAATTTTCGAAAAATACAGGGACAAAAATATGTATATGGGAAAATACAGAAAAATACAAACTGCTTATGAATTACTAGCTATGAAACCTGACTTAATCTTTTCGTCATAATTATATGCAAAAGATAATTGTTTAAAAGCATAAGGAAGATAAAAAATCGGATAAAAAAATCGATAACGACAATTTTATGTACATAAATTTTCTTTAATTTAAGTCAGCAGAATGGTGAATTCGCTTACCTGAGATAAATATAAACGTAGAGAAATCTGACGTCATTTTTTGCCTCGTGGTGTGGTGGACACATTTGACAGTGGAATTGGAAAAAGGTGGATTTCTGTAATGGAAAAGACTAATTAGAATTCGAAATCGAAATGAAATTCAAAAATATAGGTATATTTATTATGTTTAACCTAGACATAACTTAAAAAAATAAACGTTGATTTATAAATCCAGCTTCAAGTACATACTTGTATGGTAAGTTGAAATCCAAGTTGCATATTTAGTCTAATTTTACTTTAATTCATGCAATCGCAAACTAAATTTCACCCAACATACCCTCAATATTTTCGTTTACAATTTCAGAATTTAATAAATTCTATCATATATATAAATTCGAGAGAACGACTTTAAAGAATTCAAGTCAATAAGTATGCACTTACTTCTCGGCTGAATTATTTAATAAGTTTTGAATTGTCAGCGTATTTCTATTCCAAGTTGGCAACTTTACTATTTATTTTTTTCCTTCTCACTTTGTAACACTTGGTGAAATTTCTTAAATTACTTGATTTACTGATTTTTAAAGAAATTTACTTGAACGATTTAATTTTGTGGGTTTCTTGCAGTAAGTTTGGAATCGTAATGGGGAAGAGTTCATATTCTTAATTTAAGGACAATATCCTTCGAAGAAAAGAAGGGTCCTGTCAAAAATAGATCACCTTAAACGACCAGAGCTATGTATATATTTTCGAGGCTTTCTAAGAAACCTCTCAAAGAAAGGTGGGTTAAATCTTACTTCACGTGGACGAGGATGGAAATTATTTAACCGTCACGGGCAACAACTGATTGATGAAAGGGGCCGTGTAGAAATTATGTCGACAATTTGGTCAGCAATTTAATTATGTACACAATAAGGTTAGATAAAGTTTCATTAGGTTAGACATGAAATTAAAATGGTACGTTTTTCTGCTGACGTAATATTTGTACGGCCAGCTTACGATCGGCATGCAGGTAAATTCATACATATGTATTTGTAGCTAGCATATAAAGTGAACCATCCATGTATTTACGTTACAGTGATTGGTTCCGTATTATTCCGAGGATGAAAAGAAATATGTATGTACATATATATGTATGTATCTGGTTATGGTATTGTGCATATAAATATATCCTGCATATGTAAATATGTATGCAAATATATTGATGTTCATGGTACAATTATAAAAGTTTGTATTTACTACATCTACATGATTTAGGTATTATAAATCTCGCTAGCTTTGTTCAAAATGGAATAAATAAATGTGCACCTAAGTATGCAAACTCGCGTACTAGTAATGATCTGCGAAATATACATACATCGGGAAATTGTACATATTTGAAATGTATTTAAAATCCATTCGGACACAATATCTATTTATTTACATTTCGGCAGGTGTATCAAATATATGTAAATACTCGCTCATTTTATTTGAAACTTTAATACAGGGTTACAAATACATTGGTGGAATCCGTCCACCGTAGAGATGAGTGCGCATTTCACATGAAAATCACTCTCAAAATTCATATTCTACATATGTAGATATCTCAAAAAATTTATTTATAGATACAAACATACATATGTACAGATTTACGATCATGTAGGCATTATGAGTCCTGTGTGAGTAAAATTCTGCAAATTTGTCTATCATACTTTATTAACAACTTTTTCGTCTTAATTAAAATAATTTGCTGATATGCAATACATAAGTACACAAATTTTACAATAAGTGGTTAATTAAAAAAAGAGTTAAATGAGCAGCAAATTAAATACAGTAAGATACGCATCGTTACACTGTTAAAAATCTGTAGAGTAACATATACATACATAGATATCGCGTATAGGTATTTATTTGGAAATAACTTCCTACCGGATTGGTAGTAATTCTTAATTTTGTACCTGAGTTGTAAATATTTCATTACCACAATAGTACTAAAAGATTATACCCTTATTACGATGGGTGGAATCATATAACTCCGGCCAGTAACGATAGCTCAAGAGTATAAATAAATTATTTTTATCCATGCGATTTCTCCTCATTCTTAACCTCAGCGAATGCTTCGTCCCAATCTTTCTCCGTTGGATTAATCTCGGCCTCATTAATTCGATAAGGTTTCAAACTACCTGCAACATCTGCCCCCGAATATTTTTCGGCCTGGCGTAACAAACATTTTCGAAACGCAGTGGAACAAATTTTCTCTATTTTCACCTTCATGTCCTTATCATCTAAAGTGGATAGGTTCTTCGACATATTGTCCAAAATTGCATCTTCAGGGCGTCCCTCCCAATCTGAGGTGGTCGCGATCAACTGCTTCCTAATAGCTTCCACCGTCCACACTTTTTTAACATGAAGAATTTTAGTGAATCCGCGACGTTTTAGACAAATCTCTTCTTTTTCAATCAGACTGTTTAGGCCCAAAATCAGCACGATTTTGGAGACAGGTTGTAGCTTCTCCAAGCTGTTGTTCAAGCACCAAGCAATGTGAGATAGTAATGCTGGAAACAATTGGTCAATTAGTTAGTTGTGATTGATTAATTGAAAATTGACATCTGGTGTGTATTGAAATTTAGAAAAATACTCGAAATATACAGGAAAATATCTATATTATAAGCTTGAAATGTTTGTCTGCAACGGAAGTGAAAGTAATTTTCCGTGACGGAAGTGAAAGTAATTTTCCGTGACGGAAGTGAAAGTAATTTTCCGTGACGGAAGTGAAAGTAATTTTCCGTGACGGAAGTGAAAGTAATTTTCCGTGACGGAAGTGAAAGTAATTTTCCGTGACGGAAGTGAAAGTAATTTTCCGTGACGGAAGTGAAAGTGGAGAGAGTTTCATTTCCTTGCCGACAGACATTTCCAGCTAATAATATAAATACAATAAAAAATAATTCGCTGGAATTATGAACAATCGTAATTAATTTTCACGGAAATCAAATAAGCCCGTCGCCCGACGGGAGACGGGCTTATACACTAGTATATACATATGTGCATTTGAAAATTTGACCGTCTCTCACCTTCCGTGCCATCTTTAAACTTAAACTCAGGGTGGACACTTTCCACGAAAATGATTGCCGGCATATTTTTGGCTGCATGGTCAACTAATTTATGCACGTCCTCGTACTGCTTCTGAGCTGTGGTCAACCAGTCGTTTTGTTCTTCCGAAATGGTAATTACTGTCCCGTCATGTCGTGTGCCGTCAGGATTGAACAATTCGTGGGCTAGGGCATCAACCATGTTTGCTATTCCCTCGTTATCATCGCCATACCTGTTCAAAGAAACCATTTATTCATTTAAGTTAATAATTGTAAAAAATAATTCCTTCATTTAGTCGAAATTTGTGAATAAATATTTATTTATTTGATATTAGTTTTATCACAAATTCGCCTTATTAGATGAATTTCTCCCTAAAACCCAAGCATATGGTAAGGAATGAATGGTGAATAAAGTCAGCCGTTCATTTTTCATGAATATGAAGAGAATAAATATTTAATTAATTTTCATTCAATTTTTAAGAATTTTGAACAAGTTTCATTATTAAATGAATAATGAATGAATAAATTATTCACTTGTCATTCATTGAATGATTAATTTATTTATACATTATTCAAATAAATGAATGTGAACAGGTATGATCATCACCGTACAGGATGAGCTTATCCCCAGCATAATGGTCCCCTTTCAGACCAGCTCTCTCATACAATTTCTGATTAAAGTGTGGAACAATGATATTTGTTTGCAAATAATCCAGGGCAGAATCTAGGCCTCCTTTCGCTCGTAAATCTGCGAACGTCAATGTTTTCACTTTTTGCACTTCGTCCTTTTCTTTTCCTGAGGGGATCGATTTTTTGTCGGGTTTCGGTTTGAGCCACTGCTTAACCGATATTTTAAGAGAGACAACTGCAAAATGCAAAGACAGTTATGTACACATTACATTATGCGAATTCAAATTAAACGTATTTTTTAATAGCAAAAGCAATTAAATATATACTCCCATAAAAATTATGTTACACTTATGAACAGTAGATTCACTCTCAAATTTAAACGAAGTAAAATATACTAAACCCAGAGTAGCGTTAGCTAGATAAAGAGAAAAGTTCACTCAGGATTTAGTAAAATAGTTAAGAAACTTAATACATTCAGGGTGCATTTACTTTTTAAGAGGGTGAACATAAAAATGTGCAAATTTAAATGAAATAAGTATATTTAAATATTTATTACATGGGTTTTTAGACATTATGTCTATATAAATTTTAACGTGGAAATAATTCTGTCTTTGTAGTCAGATGTTTGACTGAAAATTGCGTAGCTGTGTTGCGTGTGTGTACATATGTATGTACATAGCTATGTACACACAAAAGCAAAATGAGACCCGGAAAGAGCCGAGGGTCAGATCAGTGGTGAAACGCACTTCGACAAGGGGAAAAGGTGAATGAAACAAAGTGAAGCTTTGAATAAGGGCGTCTTTCCATGTTTGTAAAGGATAAAACCGCAGATTTCTACGATTAAGGGAAAATAAGGGACAGGATATGCATATGTATCTACATACTTCATAACACTTTTAAATTTAATAGTGTTGAAAGTAAATACTTTCAATTCTGTATTAAGAATACGTATTATACGAAATCCAGAGTAAAGTTTCCTCTTGATTAACGTCTGGATTCAGTAAAGTTTAAACCACATAGATAAATATAAAATTAAGAATCCATTTACTTTTCAAAAATATAACTTACATATTTATGTAGTTTTGGCAGTGCATATGTATATATTTAAATTTGTAGAAAAATATGTACGTACCGATTCATTAATTTTTTGGACAGATTTACTGCTGTATGTGTAAATTACTGATTTTTTATTTGGAATTCACCATTCATACCTAGTTTCATTGATAGTTTCATCTATTTAAATGTATGCACTTATTTCTTTGAGTGGTGCAATTAATTTATTTTGCATGCATACTTTTCTCTCATTATACAAATTCATTATATTAATATACAAACATACTTTAGTTTGATTTTTTCACGTATGTACTAAGGATAAGTACAGTTATCTAAATATGTACAGTATGTAATTACGGTACCACTTAAGAAGCTGGAGTTACCCTAGTTTCGCTGTCGACAAAAAATAACGTACAAATAAGGCACCCTGCTCTCCAGCATAAATACGACATCTGCCCCCACCAAGAAAACTAGGCAGACATAATTCACCATTTTCAAATTACTCAGGTGAACTAAGCAATCATTCGACTCAATCTTGTACAAATTTCTGTCCAAATGATTCCTCTGATAAGCCCTCTTATTGCGAAATTTCACCCCCCACAGGTCCAGCTTCGACCAAAACTCATACACCCCGAATTCCTCTAGGCGCCTACTCAATCTCGCAAAATGATGGGAACCATGAATCTCGTACAGGTCAAATAATGGTCTCATATTGAAGGAAAAATCGTCCACCAAGCTGCACTTTTTGCTGGCTGATACGTTTTCCTGGGCGAGACGGAATAAAGCCCGATTCGGTAACGGGTCCACAATTGCCTCCTTATTTTGCATCCTCTGCTGAAAAAACGACCCGTATTCCGAACCTTTTGTCCCCAAGTAGACAAATTTTAGTAAATTTTTAATCGAAATTTGTTTCCTTTCAAAATCAAATTTGTAATCCTCCTCAATTATTATGGCTTGATTTGTCTCGTTTTGAAAGTAAGCGTCGTCGCTTTTGTACGTGTATTGCTTTTGTCAGATCTAAAGAAATCGGGTTTTTCACCGCTTAAACTCATTTGCGTACATACACCACCACCATCGTGTGAATATGCAGATAGTGCCGTATGCACTGGCCCATAATCCATTCTTTGTTTTGTAACAAAGGAGGAGGAACCCAGTTGGAGTAGGTTGACCCATACGTATTTTTCAAAATTGTCATATAGAGCTGAAATTGCCGAGGTTGCTTTTGGCTTAAACAATATGACTTAAAATCGGCAATTTTTATCTGGAGGGAGCCTATTGGGTGACCTTTACGGATTTTTTAAATCGTCGTATCAAGCTGAAATTTGCTACATAGGCTGCTAATTGATACTGTTAGAAGAATATGAATTTAAATTTTTAAATTGGAAAATCAATTTAAATTTTTAAATTGGAAAAATCAATTTTAAATTTTTAAGTTGGAAAAGTAAGTCAATTTAAATTTTTAAATTGTTTTTTGATATGCATTTACGATAAAATTTCATTCAAAAAGTGGGATTGAGGGATAATCACGTTGGTCTGACTCGGGCTATATCAAGTCTACACTGTAGGTTTTGAGTTTTCATACGGCCCTTAGAAAAAATCTCACTGGTACCCTGCAGCAGAGTCATAAGCGGCCCCGTTTTAAATTTGAACGCGATTTCTTTAGAAAAGCCATGAGCAATAGGAGTGGCAGAGTTTAAATCCGGCGTTAAAAAGCGGTACTATATTTTGATACGGTTGCGTCAAATTTGGCGCGACGACGCGGGTCGTAATTAAATTTTCGTAAAGTAAAGACACCATTAGCAAATTGAGTGATACTATTTGAGCGACAAAGTACTTATCATTTGTGCCGCGATAAGAAGGTTGTATCAATAGTTCGGCGATAAGCAGCCAGACATTTTCTAAAAAGTGTGAGATTTTGAAAACTAGATCGAATTTTTGTCCAATTAGGACTCCACTGGTGATAAGGCTGCTTATCAATGCCCCCCACACCCACGGATCGAAGGGGGAAATCCACATGGCCATTTGCATCTCTACCTCCCCCGTGGAATACTTATCATAACAGTAAAATATCCTGTAGGAATGCATTAAACGAAACGAGTTTGATCCCGAAGTTTCAAATAAGCCGGGTGTTTCCTGAAAAAATGCGGAACCATGGATTGGTATGAATTTCCCACCAAAGTCGGAAACGTATCGAAGCGCGGGAGTTATGTTGACATGTTCGGAAATGATTTGAAACGTGACCATCCCACTTTGACAGGTCGACTGCATGTACATAAATCGTAGAAGTTCCGGGGGATTGAAGTATCCATGGAGAGGATGGACAATTTTTGGGGGAAGTGGTCTCCTCTTCGGCGGGACAATGCGTTACCAGTATATTTTTACCGGTGGAAACATCCCATTCTTTTGGGGGAATATGGTCTCTTAGAATCTCGGTAAAATTTGGGACGTCGATGAACCCATCTTTACAAAGCGGACATTCCATCAAAATCCGGGTTCCAGCGATTTCTACCCGTCTTCTTTTGTAGAGGAGGGAAATAACCCAGTGAAATTTTCTCGCGGGGTGGGTCCACTCAAATTTTTCAGGGAATGAATAATGGCGTATGAAAATGTATGACGTCAGGGTTCGAGACGTTAATAAATTATTTTTTATGAAATATCTGTAAAATTCTGGAGTTCGTTTTTCCATGAAAATTATGACGGAACAGAATTTGCCGTCGAGATGAATTTTGTTGGGAGCGTGGAAGGATAAGGAAGCAGTGAAATTGTAGCCAAGGTAAATTGTTAACTTCAAATAGTTCATGTTTTCTGCTTGAGTTGAGACTAAATTTTCTGCAATGTCGAGTTTGAATTCGATTCTGCTTAATAGATTTAAGTTGATGGTACATTTTTGAAACCCGGCGAAAGATAAGGAACTTGGGTTACTTTTCACGGAAGAATTGATAAAGATTAGGATAAAGAAGAGCTCTTTGGTACGTAACATTTTATTTGTCTTTTGGGGACGTTTCTCGTACCAGGATGGCGGTATGTCGAGTAAGCAATAGCAATGCGATTATAAGACATTTCTTATCAAAAAAGAACAATTATATTCGGCACGGCATTTATTTAGATATGCGTATTAACATTTCTCTTGTAAAAGAAATTACATGTGCATATGTATCTAATGTACTCCACATCTATTATAGCCAGCCACGTAATTTACACTTTCAGAGTCCCAGTATTAAAATAAATAAACCCTCCAAACGAATGTAAATAAGTAGCGTCAGAGCGATTCCAGTTTCCTTTAACGTTTCTCCGTATATGACCTCCTCCTAAAGGTCATGAGGTCAAAAATATTACCGTCCTTGAAATCGCAGTCAAATTCCCTTTAAAATGACACCCCATATGACAATTATGTATATTTTGACTTTTGACCTCGTCCTCAAGGTCATAAGGTCAAAAATATTGATGTCGTTGAATTCGTGGCGAAATTTCCTTTAAAATGATACCCCATATGAAAATTAACGTGAATTTAATTTTGGACCACACCCACTGGCGGGGTGGGGGGTGGTCCAATTGACCCCATTTTCGAACTCGACCGAGAACTAAAAATTAGAAGCACAATGGCGGGAACGGGGTTTGATTATGTTGACTCGTTCTGGAGATATCCTGCCTACGGACAGACAGACAGACAGACGGACGGACAAAACGATCGCAACAAGTAGCTGACACTACTTAATAATTCCAGCCGGTATTCATATATCAAAGTCTATCTGTGGATAAGTAAGTAATAGCTTACGTATAAGTCATTAGTACAAAATTTCTCGGTATTAACGTTTTACAATTTCGGTAGAAAAATAATACCGCAATAATTGTAATACCAAGCGGTACCACCTACATATTTATAATGTAGAGAAAGCAATACCAAGCTAGCCTGACTATGCCAGATTTCTGACCGTGTAGTTACACAAATATGTCTCCATACCAGTTTTCTTGCGATACGGCCGACGTTTAATATTAGCCTACTTGTGATTTTGAACGACTTGCTATAATAAATAGAGAGTACGTAGATAATCATTCATATTTTCTCGGTTGTTTTAATACTTAAGTAGGATAGACGGTATATATTCACAATAATTATTTAGATTGCCAAAAGTAATCCACAATATTCTACCGAAGATATCATTATGTACTAAATAAATAAGCATCGTATTGGAACTGCAATACATACATATATTAAAATAATTATTATGCCTGCTCATTTTAGATTGGTTTTATGTCCTCGTCTCGAATTCGTGTTTTATATTTTTATACCAGTCTCATCGTCATTATTGGCACTTGATTAGCTTAAATTTACCTACACTCTAAGAAACCCGGTAACAAAATTATTACCAGGCGGATTGCCTATGTGACTCTACCCCAAAGCGGAAATCGCGAAATTTGAAAATATTACCAGTTCGTAACTAATTTTCTTCCACTCAATAATAAATAAATTACCTTGCAGTAGAGTCACATAAATCTTCGCCTGGTAATAATTTAGTTACCCGGTTTCTTAGAGTGTACGAATATACCGCAAAGACGTGAGAAGGAAACGATTGATGAAGTCCATGAAAAATGTCATTTATCCAAATAAATTAATTTTTTAATTAAAATATGTAAATAAATTTAAATAAATTCAATTCAATAAATTTGTCAAAAAAATTAACCTGTCTCATTTTAGGAAGGTTTCAAAAAAATAGAATGCTTATTAAAAGTACGTACAAATTTATCCATCAATTAATTCTATTTTAAGAAGATTGTCATAATTTTAAATTAATTAGAATGTAGTAATTATTACGGAGAGTAACACGTACATAAATATGTTGAAAATAGTTTTTAGGATAAAAAATGCTTTGTCTAATTTTATGACATTCTAGAAAGCTCTATTTAGGTCATGGAAATTTGTTATGTCTTTATGATTTTCCAGCAATAACTTTTCTTTGAATTTGATGTTTTGAATTTTGACTGGACAAGATTTTATTACTTAAATTGAGGCCATTTCCTGCTCATGCCTTTTTCCAGGTAGATTGTCCAGACATTAGTTTTCAGGTAGAAACCTTTAGCATTAAGTACATTCATGTATAAAAGCAAAAACCTCTGCGTAATAAATTGACACTCTTATTTTTACTTTGCACAAAAGTCGTTGTCACTCTGTCTTTCCTTACAACGATCCGTAAATACATACCTCTGACAATAATTAGAATGTAGTAATTATTACGGAGAGTAACACGTACATAAATAAATATATAGTTCACGGCATTCTCCTCATTGTTATATTTGTAACCTTGCCTAAGCTTTGATCAATGTTAAAATTAATTATGCATTTTATATCTTTTCCATTCCAAGAAGGTTGTAGTTAGTTAAATTTCATTGTCTATGAATTTGCCCTTGTTCACAATTACGTGGCATTTAAAAATTACGTCTGGATTGTGACGTACCAAAATTAGGCTGCCACATATGTACTAAATACTTCTAAATTTAAATATTTAAACTAGCCTAAGTTAATTTTCGTTAAATAATCATTTAAATAATTTCCTATGTAAATTTTACTCAAAACCCATTAAACAGTTATGAATTCTCAAACTAAATGGGTACATAAATATGAAAATATTTTGGATAATTTTCCTAAATTTTTGAGGAAACTAAACAATTTTATTTATTTATTTCTTCAATTTCACACATAATTTTTAATCAGAACTCAATCAAAACAGATTTCCTCCACACTTTTACTCTTACTTTTTGCCACACAAGTTATTATAATTATCTTCCATGCAGTTCAGCACCTTGGTGAAGATGGGACAGGTCGTCGCTCCTACCGGGTCCAATTCGGTATCTGTGCAAAAAATTGGGAAAATTAGCAAAAATGAAAAATTCATCTCAAAATGGCACAATTTAGACGTACCCGCATCCGCACAAGTGTCCAAGCCATCCACGAGCTTATCCTTGATGTCGGCATTTTTCGCCCCAATGTCGACCGTCTTGGCTTTGGCGTCGAAATAGGCTTTGTTTACTTTGTTATTTTTAACGGCGTCGTCAAGTTGGCGGAGAAGGCATAATTTTGCACACTGTACAAATTTTTAAAAAATGAGAGGAAAATTTCAAAAACAATTTATTAGTAAAATTTACATTTTCGTCCCCCACGGAGAGGCACATGGGTCCCAACATGAGCGCCTTGGCGACGAGATCGGCCGGCCAGATGACTGGCACCCGTTGCAGACGGCGTGGTCGTCAAATTCTTTTTGCACGTTGAAACTCGCCAACTAAAAAATAAACGGAAAAAAATCATAATTAGTAAAAAATAAATTGATAATTAAGAATTTCAGGTTGAGTTCGAATTTAGAATTTGAGCTAATTAAGAATTTTAGTTTTTTGATTCAAGAATTGCGAAGTTGAGTTTGATTTCCAAAACTTACCGAATGAGTTACAAGGAATGATGCCACGAGAAGAAGGACGAATTGAGAAAAGTGAGACATTTTCTGTGTTTTTCAAAATTTTGGGAACCTACTTTCGTGTCGAGAGCGACTAAAAGTGTGGATAAGGTCAGGATCAAAAATGCTCTTTAAATAGGGAGACCTTTAAATTTTCGGGTGACGTAAGTGTTGCGAAACATGTTCGTCATTTAAATGAGACAAATAAACAATGAAAGTTGGTGAATAAGGGACCATGCACAATTTATGGGGCTGATTTGGCCAATATTTTAAATTTCTATCATGCTTTTAAGCATTAAACATCTGCAACTTGGATCCAGAGGTCGACGCCGCCGACCACACGCCGCCGACGCCGCCGGCGCCGGTACTTTTTTACGCGCCGCCGCCGCCGGAAAAAATTCAAGGCGCGCCGCCGCCGCCGCCGAAAAAACTTAACGGCGCGCCGACGCTGCCGCGGAATAAAATTGGCGCTGATTTTGTTTTGGTCTAATTATAATTACGAAAGACACCCTTTAACAATATTTTCTGTCCCAAACTAGAGTTTTCATTTGATGATCTCTTATTTATGACAAATACAATGTGTTAGAATAACATTAGAATAAATATTTTTTTAAAATAGAAATTTTCCATGATTTTTACCAGCTGCATTTTCAATTAATTTGCGTTTTTGAAGATAAGTTACTTATTTTGGCGTAACCTTAAATTCGCGCCTGTATAATGGCTTAAAAACGCGATTATAAAGATTTATTTTATCACGAAGCTGGGAAATTGTACCCGAAATAGCTTTCCAAAGATTTTCAAAGTTTACTACGCAAATATATTTAATTTCCCAAATTTGCGGGTGGAAATCTTTTTTAATTAAAGAATTGATATCTTAATCTTCAAAATGCTAAATTTAAATTACAAAGATTGAAAAACGCGGTAGTGCTAAAACCCCCGAATAATTCTGAGCAATGTCTTGAAGTAATGCGACATAATCAAAACGAACTTACAGCTTTATAAAAATAGGTAAAATTTGATTAGACGTTAAAAAATGAGAATGCTTTTGCCAAAATCGGAGATGTTGTGATTCTAGCTTAAAAAGTGCTTTCCATTTTTTACCTTTGACGTTATCAGTAGTCCCTTATCTACCCACGTGCACAGAAACAGACCGGGAGACATAACGCTTTTATGTACACATAATGGTTTAAACCTATGTATGACATGTGGAAACACCTAAAAGATTGCGCACATATGTTTTTTACCCGACTGCGTTTTTTTCGAGCGAAAAAGTACAAGATAGCTCTTTAAAAGCTCTTAGAAAGCTATTTAACATTTGGCGCCGCCGCCGGCAAAAAACCGGCGCGGCGCGGCGCGCCGCCGCCGCCGACCCTTAGTGAAATTCAAGCCGCCGCCGCCGATGGTACCATCGGCGTCGACCTCTGCTTGGATCACGTTAAATATTTATATTAAATACACTGTTAAAAATCTGGTAGAATTACACACTTCCGGTAAAGTCACCCAGGTAATGATTGCTCGGTAATAAATTGGTTAATCATATTTTACCACGTAGTAAAAATTAAATACCATAATGGTAAAACTTCATTACCAAGCCATTACCACACGGTACAAGTTATCATTACCACTTTGGTAGAGTCATATACTTGTGCTTTTCGGTAATGTTTATTGCCAGATTATTTACAGTGCAGATACACTCCGTGCTGGTATTTATTTGGTAATAAATTCCTACCAGATTGGTAGTGATTTGTTTTTGAGTGGTAAGTTTTTCATTATCGCAACATTACTGAACGGTAATGTCCCGTTAATACCAGTGCCGGTAGAGTCATATGCATACGTACTCCGGTCAGTACTGATTTAATACCGGTTTTCTAAGAGTGTAGTAAAATGTACCATAAAATCTGCCACATGCCTTATGCATAACCAATTTGAGACGTGTGACATATTTTATTTTCAAATAACAATCATCCATTGTCGTTGTGGTTTTAACTTTTTCAAATTCCATTCCAGCCTACGCCGCCTTTTAAATACGTACTTAAAACGAACATGAATACTATTTAATTAAGCCAAACAAGCGATTGTGACGCTGAGAATGAAAAATACGACTTTTCAGGTATTTTGCTATTATGCACAAAAGATCCAAAAATTTATGTACAGTGTCGGACAGATGTCTACGTCCACATAGTCGCGTCAATTTCATTTTCAAATTGTCACTGAACTACTGAACCAATTTTCATCATTGATATATCAAATTCTCACAAATTTAACGTAATTTCATAGCACATTATTAGTTTTCCGCTAAAAAATTTATTTTAGGCCAGAGATGTATTTTAATTCAAAATGAAAACAATTGGATGGACAAAAGTCAACGTCCAGTCAGAGAAAACATACAAAAAAAACTGTAATTTATAAGGAATGTTATAACAATTAATTTTTAATATTTGGTTGGGCCTCCGTTCGCTTTAAGGACGGATTCAAGGCGTCGAGTCATAGAGTTTACCAAATTCTTGGTCACATCTTCAGAAATGGTTTCCCAAACTTCAAGAATTCTGGATTTTAGGCCCGGAATTCCTGAAAAAGATTGTTTTCTTATTTCTCTTTCAATGTGGTCCCACAGATGCTCAATGGGATTCAAGTCTGGAGATTGGGGAGGCCATTCTAGCTTCGAAATTTTTTTTTCTTGAAGTATTCCATGGTGGACTTGGCAGAGTGTTTCGGATCGTTGTCTTGTTGGAAGACAAATCGTCGTCCAAGTCCAAGTTTTCGAACAGATTCCTGGATATTACGGTCAAGTATTCCCTGGTACTTGTATTGGTCCATAATTCCGTCAACAAATTCCATTTTTCCTGCCCCACTTGAAGCCATGCATCCCCACACCATTACCGACCCGCCGCCGTGCTTAACTGTGGGGTTGAGATTTTTTGGATTCAATGCTTCTTTTGGATATCTCCACACTCTACGACGCCCATCTGACCCAAAGACATTGAACTTTGACTCGTCAGTCCATAAAATACTGTCCCAGAATGTTTGTGGCTTGGAAATGTGGTCTCTGGCAAACTTCACTCGTTTGGTTGCATTCCTCGGTACAATAAGAGGCTTCCGGACTGCTCTGTGGGATTTCAAATTTCCCTTGTTCAGTGTTCTTTGGATGGTCCTAGGACTAACTTGTTTGTCGAACATCTCCTTGATCTCGGTAGATAGCTTTGGAGCACTAAGTGAGGGTGTAACGTTGACTTTGTTGAGCACGTGGCGTACTTCTCGGTGAGCTAAAATCGGTTTTCGACCACTTCTGACCTTGTTTTGGACTGAACCATTAGCTCTAAAGTTCTTAATGATTGTCTGGATGGTTGTCCTTGCTAATTTATACTTGGTCCCTATTTGTCTCTGCGACAGCCCCCCTTTTTGTCCACCCTTCCAGTCCTGAATGACAAGATCTCGAATAGCGATAGGAATTTCCTTGCGTGTCGACGCCATCATATTTTTCTGGAAGAAAATTATTTAAAAATTAATGCGGCATATGTTATTGATAGATTTATTAAGTTACCTGATTTTATAAATTGGAGAGATTTTTGTTGTTGACAATTAAAGTGAAGTGGACGTAGACTTTTGTCCGCTCAAATTTCATCCTCTCTCGCTCTGCACTATGATTCTCAGTTTTCCCAGAATTTTCAGAAATAACTCATATGTTTTATGAAATTACGTTAAATTTGTGAGAATTTGATATATCAATGATGAAAATTGGTTCAGTAGTTCAGTGACAATTTGAAAATGAAATTGACGCGACTATGTGGACGTAGAGATCTGTCCGACACTGTAGGTAGAAAAATTCTTGATTAGAATCATTTACAAATGAGGGTATTAATATGATTTCTTGTTATTAGGTTGTCTTGAATTTCATGCAGTGCAAGAACTTTGGAAATGACGCAAGAAATTAAGGCAGGTTATGTCTGAATCGTTGCCATGGGAACGATTAAGCAAGGTTGTCAATAGCTATAAATATTTATACAATCGTTGCAGTAATTCGCCCTCGTTACGCATTTACATATGTCTCGACTGTGACGTGATAAAATAAGCTATATTTATTTATTAAACATATTTCCCCTTTAAAGACGTTGGATAATTAACTTAAATTTATTAAGCGTGAGAGCTCAGTTCGATTAAAATTCCTGAACTAAAAATAAAATTCGTCCTGTAATTATGCATGATGTGGTTCTTTGACATTTATTTTACTATGCAACATTATTTAGTACATTTGTACCTAATTTTCTGAAAATAAAATTTTTGTTGAATCAAAAACCGCAATTTTATTTACTCGTCCAATTTCAATACTAAATTTCCCAACTGGCATAATTTTGCACACTATAATCTTTAAAGATTCGTTATTTTTACATATTTAGTCAAGATTTTAAATAGACATTTAAAATATCTGTACCATCCTGTCCTTTATCGACTTAATGATAAATTTTACCTGTAACAGAAAATTTAAAAAAATCGATAATGGTGGGTAATTTTGCAAACTTTAAAGCCTGCCCTGTTAAATTTCATAAAAATAAAATTTATGCATAAATGTAAATATGTTTATTTTGAAAGGTGAGACTTAATTTTAAATCAGCCTATCAATAATTTACTGCTAGAAATTTATTATGGTCAGGCAGGTTTTCAATTCTCGGTAATAAAGTTGCTATCGCTTGATATTAAAATTATGAAGGTCCGTAAAAATTTATTATATGTATTACCAATACCACTTTGATATGACACAATGAAGCGAAGATTAGATGTTACTTTTGTGGAGAGAAGTTCCTCATTTTTCTTGAATTAGTTCAGCAATCTAGAGTTCATACTTTAGAAAAGGGTGCAATGTGAACATCCAAACTCGTCATGAATGCAAACAAATTGTATTCAAATTAAAAAATATTAATCAAATTAAACAAATTTTAATCAAATAAAAAAAATATTAATCAAATTAAACAAATTTTATTCAAAGTAAGAAAATATTAATCAAATTAAACAAATTTTATTCAAATTAAGAAAATATTAATCAAATTAATCAAATTTTAATCAAATAAAAAAAATATTAATCAAATTAAACAAATTTTATTCAAATTTAAAAAATATTAATCAAATTAATTTCATACACATTTTATGTTTTCCTACTACACACACTAAATACGGCATTATTACCTAGCAGCAATAAAAATCCACATTATTCAGCGCAGTATCGTCGCCAACTATAAAATTGTAAATTTGAGGAGGCTTCATCGGAATACATTGGTGTGGTTTATAAAAGCAATTTATTCGAGCTTTCGATGCTGAACTTGCATCATCATCAGGACATCAGGACTTTTAACAATTTTTTGGAAATCGAAAACAGTACATTTCTCAAATTAAAAATGATGTTTGTTGCACTAATGTAGTTATGGAGTTTAAATAAGCGGTAGCATTAATGATGACCAGATGGGGTTGAGGTTCATGCCTTTGTCTTGGTTTATGGCGTCGGGAGTATTTCTTATGTGCAAACTTTCAAGAAATTTTCGTTGAAAATTTCTTCTTTCCGGGATCATAAGACTTGCTGAGTCTTCTGTTACCCGATGACTTGGATTTTCTAAAATGTGAAGCGCCACCGCTGATTTGATATTCTTCTTTTTGATATCATTTAGGTGTTCTTTTATGCGTTTGATGAGGGGGCGACTTGTTTCTCCTATGTATTTGTTATTACACGAGCATAAAATCTGGTAAATTCCTACTAAGTCTGGTGGTGGTTTCTCTTTGTAGTGACATATCAATTGTTTCATCTTTTTCCCTGTGAGATATCCAAATTCGCATTGAAGTTTCCTCCGTAGGTAGCCGGTTAATCTGTGGGTAAGTGGTCCCATATATGGGAGGATGATCCGTGGAGGTATTTTATCTTCGTCGTCATTTGGTAGGGGTGTCACGTGTGTGAATTTTTGTTTCATCCTTAATATTCGTTTATGTATAAGATTTTTTGGGTAACCATTGTCTGCTAGTGAAGTGGTTACAAAGGTCAGTTCGTCCTCCAGATATTTATCGTCAGAAATTGCTACAGCTCTGTAAACTAAAGCATCAATTACGGCAATTTTCTGGGATGGGTGGTGGTAAGATGAGTAATTTAAATATCTCCCTGTGTGAGTTGGCTTCCGATATACTTGTCGTTGTATTATGCCATTTTCATTGTACGAGATCAGGATATCTAGAAAAGCGATTTTCTTGTCCTTTTCAGATCCACAGGTGAATTGGATATTTGGATGGAATGAATTGAGGTCATGCAGGATTCTGTCTTTTGTTCCCGATTTTATGCATGAGAAGCAGTCATCCACGAACCGTTTGTGTAGTTTGATGTCTGGGTGTTTGAGGATGACCTTTTTCTCAAGTTCTTGGAGAAAGAATTCTGCGAATTCTCCAGAGATTGGGCTGCCCATTGGTGTACCATCATTTTGTTTATATATAGCGTCTTTCCAAGTGAAGTAGTTGGTATTTATTGTGATTTGTAGTAATTTCATAATTTCATCTGTACTTAATTTTGTCCTTGATTTCCAGGTTGTACATAGAGGTATTTAAGTGTTTATGTAGAGGTATTTAAGCGTTTCTTGATGATGTTAAGGGTTTCGTTGACTGGAACTCGAGTGAATAAAGATGTTACGTCGAATGAGACGAGTTCATATCCGGGAGGTACAATGAAAGAAAATATTAATCAAATTAAACAAATTTTAATCAAATAAAAAAATATTAATCAAACTAAACAAATTTTATTCAAATTTAAAAAATATTAATCAAATTAAACAAATTTTAATCAAATAAAAAAATATTAATCAAACTAAACAAATTTTATTCAAATTTAAAAAATATTAATCAAATTAAAAATAAAATAAAATAAAATAAAATAAAATTTAAAATTTAAAATTGTAAAATATAAAATATAAAAGTGTAGCATATTTACACGCTCAATTACAGAACTCTTATGTAATGCACTCTAAATAAAAGGTTTAGCAAAAAAAATAGGATGACACAACCAAAGGGTAAACTTTACTCAACAATTTGCAAAATTTGGCCAAAGGTGTGTAAAATTTGTTTAACCGGTGGGTAAATTTTGCAAATTGTCGAGTAAAATTTACCTTTTGGTTGTGTCATCCTCTTTTTTTTACTCAACCTTGAGTAAATTTTACTTATATTTATTTCAAGCTTGTGTTTCAGCTCCGATAACTTACGGTACCACGTGGCCTCAACTTGCGTACGAATCCCACAAATACGAGGATACTGCTTTGGACACGATATCAATCTCCGAAACGAGGCAAGTTTGCACCTTGGAAATTGAGCATTCCGTATAAAATCCGAAACCCGATACGTCGTCCGTCAAGCCTTGTGCCGGCAGAGTGCAGAGTTTAAATCCTGTGAGATGATTGAATAGACCCGTCGGACAGTGACAATCCCTCCATTCCCCCCAGGGAGCAACGCTACTGGATGGCTTGGAATATACGGGAAGGCCGTTCGCTAAGTATAAATATAAATAAAGTATTTAGGGGAGATCCATAAATTATGTCACGCAAAAATCGATATTTTCTAGACCCCCTTCCCCTCCCCCCTTTAACATGTGTCACATACGCATGATATCATTAAGCCTTGGACCCCCCCCCTCCCCACTCTCGCGTGACATAATTTATGAACGGTCCGTTAGTCAATCCAACAGGAATCTTATGAATTATCTAGCTTCGGACAAATTTTATGCTAATCTTGTAATAATTCAGAACTAAACTTTGCTCTTTATCAACTATACATTATTCTGGATTTGCTATATTTGGATTTTGATCGCTTCATACCAAATTCAGAGCGTGTATACTTTTCGAAAGGGTAACGTTACATATTTGTAAGCCTGTACATATGTACATAGGTGGTTTGCATTCAAAGTAATTACAGTTTTTCTGTGAAACTACACGCTGCCAGCATATATTTATATGTAACTATCAAGATGGTTAACTTCTCAACATAAATTCAAAGCCGGTCTCATTTGCAATTCTGAAGCTTGTTTGATGATTACCTTCGCTGCAGAGCAAAGCGATCCCGTTAATCCCGGTGTTGTCATCGGTAGTCCCTAATTCCTCATATTTGACCATAACCCCTTGAGCGTGTGTTCCTTTCGGGCAAAATTCAGCTGGACCCCAAGTTCCACAATTGGTGACGCGATGTGATTCAATCCATTTCCCATTAAAGGGTGATAAACTGTAAAAGTGGGATAATTTAGTTGAGTCGAATAATGAAAGAAATCTTAATATTTTTCTCTACATTGAGTTTGAAACACTGGAATTTAGCCGAATTTTTGCTCTTGCCCTGGGATTTTGTATATCATTGATGTGAAAAGTTGCCGATAATTGGATTTGAAGTAAAACCAAGGAATTGCGTAGAATATTCAAAATTTTCATGGTGCGACGTGTCAAAACGGTATTTCAAACTCGTGTCGACGTGCAATTTAATTTACTTGTATTTAATTAAAAATGGTTTTTCGTAATTGTTTGTCTACAAAATGCAAGGGAATGGTATTTAAAGTAAAGTGAGTCTTACTCGCTTCTATAATGCATTGCATTGTGCTAACTTACTTGGCAAAGTTGTCGTCCCTAAGATTTTGAATTTAGTGATAATAATGTGACTAGGGGTTCCAGTCCCGGGATTTTTCGGGATTTAATTCCCGGGAATTCACGGGAAACGGGATCCCGAAATCCCGGGATTTTAAGAATTGAAATCCCGGGAGTTCGGGATTTTTCAATTTTTCATTCAGGATTGAAAATTCCTTATATTTTGCTTTTAGTAGCGGTTTTACATAATTTTTCGTTATATTAGTGCTAAGAAAAAGTTTCGATGAGCATAACCTGTCAAAATTCATTATCAACTCCAAGATTAAAGCATCATGGGAATCCAAATTTCTTCATATGTCGTACATATATCTTAATCTTATAGTTCGCAAGTAAATTTGCAATACAAAATGAAACTCAAAATTTTCTAATTTGGATGTCCGATTTAAATTTGAAGGAAGAAATAAACCTAACCCTCGGTATAATTATAGAATCTGAAATCAGTTATGCTCAAAAAAGCTAACATGTTAGAAATATATAATTTCGAATTTTAGTCGAAGGCTGAATGAACGAGGTTGCTCATACATACATATATTTGAACTTGAAATTTGTGAATTGTCCAATTGTAGTTTTTTATAATAGTACACAAATAATAAACGTAAATTTATGTATGCATTTCAGGTCAGGTTAAAATGCTAGCAAATCGTTGATTAGTTATTTAAGTTTTCTGGAATGAAATTTTCAAAATTTTTCTCATCACCTCCCCAAGACAAAGGGCGGAAAATTAGACTATCACATTGCACCGAACTTTTACATTTACAAGCAGACACACCACTATATAATCGCTAATTTGTACTGCCATCATATTTATTTCGAGAAGGCCAGAAAATTCCATATGTTATAATAATACTTATGGATGCACAGATCTCTAAAAAACACAAGTATGCATGTGCATAAGTATTATAAATATGCTTATAGTCTGTACTTTTTCGTATACCCAAATTTAACTTATTTCAAGTTATGAGGTAATTTTTGAATTCTGGGAAAAAATCCCAGGATTTCCCGGGATTTTGTACGGCTAAAACCGGGATTCCCGATTCCCGGGATTTAAAAAATCGTCCGGGATTGGAATCCCTAAAGGTGACAGATATGTGTTGTATTTACATAAATATTTGTGTAAATAAATTTATTATTTATATTCACTGTAAATAAAGTTGAGTAAAATTGCCACCAGAGCAACTATTGAGTAAAATTTACCCTGACAAAGGTAAAATTTACTCAACGTTGAACAACGTTGAGTAAATTTTACCTTTGTCAGGGTGAGTTTTACTCAATAGTTGCTTTGGTGGCAATTTTACTCAAAATTGAGTAAATTTTAATCAAATTTATTTAGAGTGTATACATCAATAATTAAGAGCAGAATACAAATATGTACTACATATTTACATATATTTAGCACGTTTGCAAAATGTGTATAGTATAATATATATGTATGTATATACATCTATATTATATTATGCATATAAAATGCATATGCCTATTAATGATTGGTTAGGATGGCCTTATGAGTGATGGAAGGTATGGACTTGTTCAGTACTGTCATATATGATTTTGTCTTATTTTCATATTTCTGATTATAATGTAAATGTATTATGAAACTTGTCTCTCTTGCCCACTTTGCCCAGCAAGTTCAACTTGCTCGACACTCTCAGGCCAGCCGTCAGCCAGCACGGAAGCCAATATTAGTCACTCCTCGACAATTAATTCAATACATTTATGAGAGTCAATTCGGTCTTAATCTGTAAACCATTAGTTTTTCTTGACCATTAAATTTGTAACTTAACATCAAAATTAAAACGCCCCCATTTGTGCTTTACACATTATTAACATCAAAGTTTTCCACTATTCACAATTACACATATAACATCCTCATCCAAAGTCACACAATTACCATTCACAGACCACACCCTTCTTCAGGACTTATAATGAATCCCATAGAACTAGAGGTACATATACAAATACTTACAATTGGTCAACATACGAGATTCACAAGGAATCGTCGTTTTTGTCCAACCTAAATTTATTTTTTTTTAATTTTAGCAATTATTTATTTATGCATCGAGTCCTACATTGAAGCAAGCCGTCTTACATTTCCAATTGAATAATTATTTTAAAAAACATTATTCCGATTTACACGCCATTTCATAAACTTTATCCGCGCAAATATTAAATTTTTTCCAGGCCGGGCATGACCGAGTTCGTGAAGACGGTGATGGCATATCCAAATCTATGGGAAAAAATAAAAAATAAAATTTTTGTCATAGTTTTTTTTAAATAACATAAAAGAAAATATCCTATAACGTTTTTTACGGTATAAAAATTAAAATTTCGTAGTTTTTTATGTACCATCTTTTCCACAAGTATCAAATCCCTTGATTATTTGTGCCTTCGTGTCCTGATTTTTTTCTGCGATGGAACTTCTCCTTATTTGATCCTTCAACCATTTCAAGTTCAATTTATTCCCCTTAATGCCACCCATGTCCCGCATGACGCATAATTTGGCACACTAATAAGGTACATAAATTAGAAATTCAATTGCATACGGTTAGAAATGTTGCATTGATTTCTGGGTATTAAACTTGTTTTTTGGTTTTTGTATTAAAATTATACCGTTCCGTAAAAATTTGCTACTGATCTGGTAACCTTTAATACCGACCTATTCCTACATGGAAGTCGGACAGTTTGGCGAAAACCCTTTTGGCGAAAAAAATTCGCCAAATAAAAATCCCATTTGGCGAAAAAAATATTTCACCCACTTTCCGGCATTTTTTGCAGAAGGGTTTTAAAGTACCTTTTGGCGAAAAAAATGTCACATTTGGCGAAAATGAAGATTTCACGAGTATGTTAATTCATGAAGATAATTGGACAATAATTTACATATTCTCTTGATTTTTATATCTTAATTTATTTGAATGATCATTATATCGCTGGAATGCTTTTACAGTCACAGTCAGTCACCCAAAAATCATGCCTGGATTTATTGAGTTCACTAGTAGAAAAAATACTTTGGTTAGTTACGCCGGATATATATTTTCTGGGCAAAAGTGTGGACAGGTTTGCACAAACTTCAAGTTTCACAAGATTAGGGTTCCTAAACCACCCATCTGGAAATTTATGTATTGTCTGTAGCGCGAGTAAATGCTATTGAGAATATTCTTTATAAAATTGACAACCGTACGGTCTTGCCCAAGTCACAAAGGAAAAAATATAGGAGATTCAATCACTTTTTTCGAGAAGTAGTGAGTAAGTACAGGACTCGAGTGAAAAATTTGTAACTTGGTTTAACCAAGTTCCAAGCTTGCAAATTTCCAAGAAGCGCTCCAGATTATAAGTCTTCATTTTCTGGAATTTGAATTAATTAATAACACCTAATAATATACGCCTTTGTTTTAATTTTAAAGTGTTTGGCATGAATAAATGCGAAATTTATATTTCGCCAAATGTGCTTTTAGGAGTTTTTCATTTTCGCCATATGTGACAATAATTTCGCCATCCGGTACTTTCAGGACAATTTTTCTACCATTTTGGCGAAAATTTATTTTCGCCAAATGGGCTTTCGCCAAACTGTCTGTCAATCCTACATGGTATTATACTTATGTACCAATATCACGTAGGTAAAGTCATTTATGATACGTAAAGTAGGAAATCTTGACCGTCTCTAATCTATTACATTATTTATGCACAACCCAAAATACGTATATGACCTTACCAAAGCGGTATTGCTAAGTACATATTTAATACCGTTTGATAATACATACTTATTTCAGTATTGAAAGTTAAGCACATCTGTACCAAATTTTTACCTAGCAGTATAATTTGTATACCAATAGGTAGAAATTTAATGCCGAGAAATCATTTTCTCTGCGATTATATCAGATTTCTACTAAATAAAAATATCTGAAAAATACATATTCATCTTCAATATCTGCACAACTAATCCCAGCCAAGAGAGCATCGGTGATGATTTCCGTCGGAAAACTGACCGACTGACCGTTACATGTGGAATGGGCGTCAATCTCTTTTTGGACATCGATCCCCTTTCCGGACTATAATCACATTTCAAAATTATATTTTTGATATTTTTTTTGAAAATTAATTTTTGTTTAAGTAAGTTTTGCAAAATTACCGAGCTCTTGACACAAATAATCATCAAAATGCAGGTGATGGCTGAGTTAATCATGCTTATTTTTAAATTTGTGTTGAATTTTTCCTGAATTTTTGTCTGATTTTTTTCACGATTCTTAACGCGTCACTGTATTTATTTAGTACAAAACGAAAAGAGACCCATATGCAGTTCCATTTTACTTATCTAGTGAGAGCGACAGGATACATAAATTAAGAAATCCAAATTTTATTGTTTAAATTGTCGACATAAAAAATAATCAAAGCAAAAGTACAAATAACGGAGGAAATTACGCAAATTAGCATTCTGTTTCGAATTAAATAATTTTATTACATGTGGTACATATTTTTACAGGCTAGTCAAATAACACGGATAATGAATGCATATATGTTTTAAATATTAGCTAATAATTTTCACTCTTTGAAGCTTTTTTTGCATAAATTTGTACAATGTAAGGAATAATTGGCCCGATTTTGTCTGTTGGTATTCGAGAGCCTAGAACTTTATTATCCATGGCGTAAATAAATTGTTTTCCATTTAATTTTGTATGCAAATTATATATACATAGAAATTTTGCAAGTCTAAATTAAATATGAGCATTAAGTAAGTAGAAGTATTCGGTTAATTGAATATGTAAATATGTACGTATTTATATGTAGAAGCACAGAAATTTTAATCTTAATCTAAATAAATTTAAAATTTAAATTTAGTATAGTTTATACCTAAACAGATTATGCGAATTTCAAAATTAATTATTTAACATCAAAAAACAAACAAGTTACATGCAATTAGTAATACTTGCCGCGACTAACAGTACATCAGTCTTTTAATTCATCTGGCATATGTACATATTTGTGGAAATGGAAAGATGCGATATAAATATGTACATATGTGCATAATTGCGTGCATAAGTTTGCCCACATACATATGTACTTAAGGCAATTTATTTATTAATTTTATATGAAAAAGTATCTATAAACCTGGCAAAGGCTTCAAAATTTACAATATCTCTAATCCATTATATGTACATACATATATGCAATGCAACCATGTCAATACATACATATATTATTACCTCCTGTAGTGTGAAATACTGGACAAGATGCTAATGAAAAACAACTTTTAATTTCTTATTCGAATGTGATATTGAAGGGTAAGTATTATTAATATCATAGCGGTGGCTCTACGTAAGTTTCCACGCGTAAAGTTTGGCCAACCTAGCTCTAATAAACACACATAAAAATTCAAAATTTTCCAATGCATATCTCAGCAAAATTATAAACGTGCAATCGTTCCAAAATATTTTCCGTATAATTTTATATAGTAAATATTCCTTACGCAAATTTACCTCACTTGCGAAAGCAATTTTTCACTAGGCGAAAAACGTGAAAAATAGGAAAAAATCTTAATTAAATATTCTGAAGCGCAGTTCATATTGATAAAATTATAGCTAATTAGAATGAATAAAATTACACCATTTAAAGTTTATAGGTAAAATGGCTTCAACCTCAAGAAAAAAATGTCCTGACCTAGCCACACCAGTCCACAATGTACAGTCCATGAACTAGCTGCTCAAGAACATCTACAGTTAAGTGAATAATTTATACCTACAATCTCCCAAAGGACCGCCACATCAAAAATTATGTATAACGTCCATGACAATCTTCGACAACATTACTTTAGTTTTAATTGTATATTGTGTGCTAAAGTCCATACCTTGTGTTATGTGCATCGGAGTGTGGTAAAGCTTTAAAATATAACTAAAGTAAAAACATATTTTCTGTCCTTCAAGGAAGTAAAAAAACGAAATCCTTTTACCAGTGCACTTTTATTCGCCAACAGGACAAATTCATAATGTTTAAGAAAACCCCTTCGACAAAAGTACAGGCCAAAGCTAATCCCTCCAGCTCAAATTAAACGCAATTTCATTATGAGCATGTTGAAACTACGTCAATCATCCCAAACAAGGAGATATATCCCAAATTAGTTTGGAACTTGGGAACAGTACGTTCTATTGTTAATTCTAAAGTTAGCACAACTCAAAATACATGAAAATTATCCGCTCCAAAATGACAGTCAAAGCAGCCAAAATAACGATTCAACCAACCAAATTTTCGGGTAGGATCAATGAGGATCCCTTTAAGTACCTCCAATCATTTAATTTGGCAGCAACTTCAAACAATTGGACAGACGAAATCAAAATTAAAATTATTCCAAACTATTTAGTAGACACGGCTCACCTATGGAATTTAAATTATATTAGAGAGTGAAACCTAGAAGCAACAACCGCCGCAACCTGGGTACCCAATACTGCAAAAAGTTTTTGGGAGTAATTTACAGAGGCATTACAACATTCCTTCAAGACCGTGGCCTCCAAAGAGGTCGCGGAACAACAATTAATGTCCAGAAAGCAACAAGTGGGCGAATCACCCGAAGATTATGCATATTCTGTGCAGGCGGTAACTAGTATTGCATCTCTTAGTTGAACTAAGCAGAAGACTAATTTAAGAAATAGTACGTCTTCATAGTTTCCCATAATAAATACGAATATATGGGAAATAATACATCACTGAAATGAGCTTCCATGGGAAGTCATAGTACCAGCTGATAGATGAGGGAATTACCCATAAACTGCAGCTTCTCAAATACGAGGCAGAATGGAGTCCCAAGAAATCATTGAGGACAAATAGAAAGATTGAAAGCCATTGATTAGCCCGACCAAATAACTTTCGTTTGTCAACTTATTCATCAAATAGTATAATCGACCGGCTATAATTTAGGGTTGATACAGCGATTAGTAGTTAAATGAATTGATCATAAAAATTTAGTGGGTTAGAGCCTAGAAGGATATTTAAAGAGCTTACTCATCTGCCCACGAATCCATCAATACTAGGATTTGACAGATTTTTGTAGAGATGAGAGAGGACAATCATATTTTTTTAAAGCATTATCTTTGACATTGCTATACATGAAAAATTTCCTAAAGAAAGCACATTTGGGGAGACGCGCGTGTGACAAAACAGTTAAACAGGCAGCTAGATTATTTTAACATTACCAGCATGAAAGTCATCAAATTGTGTTCATTCTACATAGTTTACTTTTTTCTTTGCAATGTAATGATAGATAACCCACACTTGGAGCCACGTCAAATTGTGACTAATTTTATAAGTAAGTTTTAATTTACTCTTTTTAACTTCAATTCACTTGTGAAAAACAAATGGATAATGGAAGAAGGGAAATCATGGATAAGGAAAGGAATTCGTGAATATGTATGTTTAGCTAATAACTAATAAATAAATTCATTTTGCAGGCATAACTCGATGTCCATTCGAAATTAATCAATAAGGAATACTAAGAAAGTATGTTAAGTACTTTCTCTATCAGCTAATGAGTCTGAGAAGAGATTAATAAATAATTATCTTATCGTATCCTAACACAAAATTACAATCTCTATTTTTCAGACACTGATGTGAGTATGCGAAGAATCTGCGTATCCCCCAAATATATCTGTATTTACTGTATATGAACTAATATGAAGAACTGCAGGTGTCAGGTAGAAATTCACCCACTTTTAGTTAGACACTAGTATTCACGTTTTCGCTATAGGATGTGTCAACAACAATGCGTATTTGTCGAGGTATAATTGACAGATTGCAACAATTTACTTGGAAAAAAAGTTGAAAAACAAAAACGATTCACGTTTCTTAAGTACAAGTTTAAGCAATAATGACGAACTTTTGTAATTTAGATTTAACTTATCACTTGCACTGGTGAAGAAAGATCTTTCTCTAACACATTTCAAATGAATCGTTGACCTAATTAATTAATAGTCGTATATGTAATTTGCTCAGAAGGCGATCAAGAGGAGGATATTGAAGTTGAGGTTTACAGAGAAAGAAGCGAAATTCGAGTATTTATACAAAATATACAGGACGTGGTGGGGATACAGTTTAAAAATGAAGTGGACAAAGTTTACAGTGACCCTAAAAAATGTAGTTAGTTTTCCTGAAGAAATTGTAACGTCAAAGAAGGAGCACAAATGATGCCAAATGATCTCACCAATTATATGTACATGTGTGCATAGAGTTTCATATTTTTAGAATTAATGTAAACTAGGAGAGAAGATAGGTTCTCATAAATTGAATTGATTATAATATTAGGTTTTATGTCAAACATCTGTAAAAATTAAAAAGTGGAACGTTTATCTTACAGTTTTGACCATTTACCTAGTTCTGAGGGCCATGACCTTTTGGGTTACAGAGTCAACCAAGTGGAACTCTAATAAAATTTTAACCCTACAACGACTTCAAAAACTAGCCCTTATAAAGTCGTATACGTATAACAACCCGTTTGTTCGTATTGTAAGCGAGCTCGACTGAACAAAGATGCATTCATGCAACAGATATTTAATAGATATGTCAATCCTAGTCCGAGGCGTCAAATTCGGGTGAGAAGTCAACTTTTATGACTTTGGCCCGATGACCCTTCCCACACCGGATGGAGAGCAACAACGTTGCACGTATAATTAGGATTTTATGGATGTACAGTATGTAACTTATTTAATGCTACGATTTTTAATTTCAAATTCAACTTCAATTTTCCCAAGAACAGGTTGATATTTCAAAATTGTTTTCATACCAATTCTTCACCATATATAGGACTACATTGAGGCAAATTTTCAAAGGAATGTAGATAAAACTGTTGAATCCACAAATATTTTAATATCAAAATATTGCGAATTGCACGTTACATAATTAATGCTACGGGGGTATGAGCGGTTCAATATTTCGTCAGACCCCAATAACTGATTGAAATCGTTTGGGCATCTAATCCACCAACCCTTCGGTTACGCTATGGTCGATGTTTGTTAACTTTTCTGTGATGACGGGTGTGCCGGGGAGCCGTGTTTGTTAGCTTTAGTGTTGTCACCAGACGTTGCAGAATTTTTGGGTTATAGTAGATCGACTTGAGGTCAAGAAATTTGAAATTCAGTGCAAAACCTTTGTATCATTGTCCTTGATGCATTTTGAGATGATTTTTGTAATATTTGTCTAATATCTGACGTTTCTGAGAATAAATCTCTGACCAAAGTCTGTCTTTGTTGCGAATTGGCCAATATTTATTTCTAACAAATCAAGGTAAACCTCTTTGGTCATGATCCCAGCGACGCACGTCAATGTTACTACCCTGAGGCAACATAAACTGCCCCAATACATTATCTCCCTGCAAGATTTCGAAAGTTTCACATCAGGATTTGGCGGTACAAATAGCCTAGATTTCCTTATCTCTGCTATGTTTGATAGCTTGTCTCAGAAATCAATTTCTTAAGACTTATTTGGGCTCTTTCCGCACTCTTATCGTTCCATCTGAGCTAAAAAGTTGAATTAGGGTCTAGTCTGAGAACAAAAATTGTTTCCAATAGCCATGGGATCATCTTCTCTTTACATTGCCCACGCAAAGCGTTTCTTGTGATTATTCGCTAAGGTGTATGGTGTGTTTTTACAATCGTCGCGTGCGCGTGTTGTGTTTTACTGGGTTTACGACCCTGACGGTTGCAATTCGCTACAGGTCCTGTAGTTTTCCTTTCTCAGGTGAGCCTTTGAACAGATCCTGAGTGCATTTTAAATTGTTTCCAAAGTTTCCTTAAAGTTAGGCGTTATTAATGGAGGGAGGTCACTTTCCCAATATTTTGATACTGATAACGGTGTCCTTTGTTATTTATTTATTTTAATTCGGCAGATTATTTTCATTTGTAGCAGAAATACTATAGAATTGTTTATCCGTTCGAAATTCTGCTCTGTATTTAGGAAAGACTGCAAATTTGTACCGGTTGTGTATCGTAGCATTAATTATGTAACGTGCAATTCGCAATATTTTGACATTAAAATATTTGTGTATTCTACAGTTTTATCTCCATCCCTCTGAAAATTTGCCTCAATGTAGTCCAATATATGGTGAAGAATTGGTATGAAAACAATTTTGAAATATCAACCTGTTCTTGGGAAAATTGAAGTTGAATTTGAAATTAAAAATCGTAGCATTAAATAAGTTACATACTGTATGTATGTCTAGGCATGTATGTGTGGATGAACAAAAGGTTCAAATTATGAATATTCTGTTTTGGGTTGTCCAACAGAGAGGACATTTTGTACAAGTAAATGGAGATTTGAATGTGTGGAAATAAACTTACGTCGACCTAACCAACGCCAAGAAATCCCAAACTGCCTCCGTTTACTTACATAACACGTTTTTGTGCAAGAAAAAGAGACATTTTTACACCCATTTTTCTCATGCGTTTATTTGGCATCTAAACCAATCGCTAAATTAGCCAGAGTTCACAGTATGACTACGACAGTAGGTCGGCAGCCGACCTACCAGAGTTTACGAAATTATAGAGTAGCATAAAAACTACAATTGAATAGGAGCAACTGACATTTAAGGATGCGGAAGACTTGTGGCATAAACTTGAAAATTATAAAGAAGGGGACGTTGAGAAATAAAAATATCCCAAAAAGATGGCCATGGCCAGTCAAACAAGCTAGAATCTATTTTTCATAGCAGATACAAAATCCTTAAACAAACACATGAATTTTACTAACTTATGAAGTTCAAGATTTGTCTTAGGAGAGAATTGTTAAGACACACATAAACCGAATAAGAGTAATCACTCACAGTAATATCGTAGATGAGGACCAAATATACTGTCTCTTCAAAGGAATTCTTAGAAAAATTAGGTGTATCAAATCTAATCTTTGGCTCAGTAGTACAATTTTCTGAAGACCACCTGATGACCATATTTCATTTTATTTCAGAAATACATTTAAAATTCCTAAAACAGTATCAGCAAGTTGGTTAAAATACTTAATTCAAAATAAAATTAGACTTGCAATTTTAGCCGGTGTACATAATAATTAATTAATTTTCATATTCCACTGAATTTGGACAAATGACTTTAAACAAGTACAAGGACCCATATAGAATAACTACTTCAGCACGCGGAAACCCAATAAATATGGACACTTTCAACTTTATTATTCATATTACTAATCGCTTTCCAAATATATGGCTTTTTGGAGAAAGTTGCTTGCAATTTTTATTTAAATTTGGTAAATTTCATTCCAAACTTACAAACCTTATTGGCTGAAATATTGCAACATGTGAATATTTTAAAGAGGGACTTTATATTATGTTATCCCCAACAACAATTTTTAACCGATTCGAAATCAGACGAAGGTGATGATGACATTTTTCACAATGTAGAAAATACTAGGAAATCTAACCGTAGTAAGAAAAAGCCAGCATGGCAGCAGTTATACTGTTTTCCTTCGTCCTCCTAATTATAGTCCTCCTCAATCCCACCGAAGTCCCTGCAAACTCACAGGAAAACTCGATCTCATCCACAATCCACCACCTTTTTCGGACGCTCGATAAGAAATCAACGCCTTGCTGCATATGTAAAGGCTACTCATCAGGAGTTCTTTGGAAAATTCCTCCTTCGATCGATTGGTCACTGATTAAAGATACAGCTAGCTCAAACCTGCATCAAATAACTTTCTGGCGAACATCAATAACTCAAGACTCCCTAAATGCTTATGAGTGCCTCAAGATAATCACAAGAGTTCGCAAATCTTATTTATTTCCGGGCTCCTACTCATCTGATAGAGAAACTAAAAGAGAAGATGTAAGTGAAGCGGAGTGTGGTCTAATGGGTTGGAAGCAAACCCCTCTAATTAATGAAAAAATAGTAGAATACACTGAAGAATTCTTTAAAACAGAACTACCAGATGACGTAGAGTATTCGTGGCCTAAAACTATTGTTAAGGAATTGACGTATTATTCTTATGTGCAACTAAAAATTTCCGTGAATAATATTGACATAACAATTATAAGCCCGTCAAGATTAACTGGTATATGTATAAAACTGGTATATGTCATTCTGATGATTCAATTCTACTCTGGAGACCAACTGAATACAACCCATATGACAACCCAGCCAATGTGTAATTTAAATATTGGATATTCAAGGCAAGGAATTATCTCAGCCCCGACAAAGATGACTTTGACCCCAAGGTGTCCAAAACTAAAGAGCTAACTTAAAATGGAAACAGGATGTACAATCAATCGAAAACTTTGATAATTTATCTGATATTTCAAATATCCAACGAATAAAACCAGACGTCCAGGTTAACTCGGAATTTCAATACCTGTATCAAACAATAAAGGACAACTTTACCCTCAAACAGTGCACCGCGATATCTGTCGAGCTCAGCAATTGTCTTTGGAATTAGTGCGTGCGCTAGCAGAATCAGGACAGCCAATTGTAGTGCCTACTTCGAGATCGCCGCTATCGTGCTACAACAAATGGAGATGCACTAAGCCACTTTGATAGATTTCTTCCGTTTTTCAATTGGTATGCGTTTTTCCATACCGCGAAAGGACAACATAACTGGACCCTATTTCTATAGCATTATGCTTCAAAAATTTAATTCTGAAATAGTAATTGACAGTAACATGAATCCAGAACAGTATGATTAAATTAAAGTAATCCTAATGTTTGCCCTCCTACTCAAAATGAGAATATTTTAGTAGACATAAATGCAAGTCCTGCTTATCCACTTACTTCTCTAACACTATTACAACGAATCCAATAAAACTGTATTCTTTCCCATACTTACTATAGAGGGAGGCATCATTTAATTTCAGTCGGTAAACAAAGAGCATCAATTAGGCGACTAAGAAAGGACCAGCGACAGCAGCAAGTAAGTAGAGACAAAAAAAACACCCTCTTTTTAACTTTACGACGGCAAGTTTTCAACATACTTTCGAATGGGTTATAAAGCTTGGAATTCCTCGATGCTGACTAGTTGCAAAAATTATACAACTTTCTAAAATAAACTACAAAGTCAAGAAACCTTTTCCTGTCAACCCATTTCCAGATCTCCCAAAGCATCCTTCAATCAATTCCCTTGACCACAGCAAAATCAGCACAATTATCCTATCTCTCTCATTCCGCCCCAGCATATTTTCACCCATAAAAAATCCCGTGCCGCCGACTCCAGAAAAAAGTGCACCACCATACTGCAAACCTTACCCCACAAAATTTCCAACTTCTTCCCCACTTGACAATCCTACAACAAAAACCAGACAATATTTGAGCCTGGGGAAATAAATTGCAGCAGTTGTAATCCTCTGGTAAATCGGACTAAACTTCTTGTACTTCTAGTTCGTTTTTAAGTTTATTGCACTTAATTCAATCCGCCCGTAAACTTATAATAAGAATCTGCTACGTAACAATAGAGAACTGACAAAATTATGCAAATTGCTACGCTACAAAATGGAGTAATTTTTTGACGATTTTTTTAGTGTACATACTTATCTAGTTGTAATGCTTAGGGCGTTGGATACTGGAACCAAATTCTGAATTCCTGATAAATTTTATGAATGAAGCCTACATATGTATGAAGTTCGTATTCCTAAATACTTATCTTTGTTTATATATCTGTGAAGTGAGATTTCTGAAGCTCAGATTAATGCGATTTTGTAAAATGTAGATGGAGAATGTGACAGTACAATTTAGGAAGCAAAAATAAACAAGTAGGTATGTACATATACTAAAATAACTAAAGCTGCATAGAGTAGTTAGCTATTCGACCTGAAGAGCGTGACTTTACTCAAATTAACGACCTTGAAGTGTGGCAGCATCCTGATAAGCATTCTTACTTCTCGTCTTGAGGTAGGTTACCGATTACTGCGATGAGACGGAAAATCCTAGTGGATTGCTGATCCACTGGGATCGATGTCATCTTTATGTTCCCCAAGAGAACTGAGAAGAGCAATGAAAAATATGTTAATTTTAAGTTAGAATTAATTATTGGTTTAAATTATTAAAAATATTATTACCGTCTAATGGAAATAAGATGATGATTGCGTTTCATATGAATGAATGAAGACGTTAAAGAGCCGGAAGTTGAAGATTTACATACAGGATGCTTATTTTTTCCTGTGAAACTTGGTGTAAGTTGTTGGCGTCCCTGTAATATATGTAGTTTTATGTAATCACATTATGAAAGTTTAATTACATATGTAAGTTATGAAGATAATTAATAATTTTCGAGTGGCTAGACAGTTTAAGTTCTGTTTAAGAAATTATGGGACTAAAGGTCTAAATTTTATGCTTGGTGTTAAGGGGTCTTAAATTGGGTCAATTTAACAGGTGGCTTTACTTAACAGATCTGTATTTATGTACATACTTAGTATGTGTACTTAGTATGTATACTTAGTATGTATACTTAGTATGTATTTACAGTCAATGGAAAAAGTATTGGCAACCCCCACGCCAGCTAAATAAAGTTGGCTATAACCATGGAATGCATCATACAATTGGCATGAACATTTGTACCCATTTAGCAAATATAATGTAGTTTTCGATTATAATCATGATTTATTAATTAAAATTAGATAAACACAGTTTTTAAATAATTTGCTGGAAAATTTGCAAAATTTACCCGCAAAAAGTATTGGCAACCCTTAACTTAAAAAATCGTAAATCAAAGAAACGCCAATTTTATTATGACAAACTGCTTCTAGTATTACGTAGCACCTCCCCTCGACGCAATACGAGCAAAAATACGTCGTGGAATTGATTCAACAAGTTTCTTTATAACGCTTTTTGATCTGGCTGCCCATACTTCCTTCGAACTTTTGACAAGCTCGTTTTTCGAAGAGTGGTTTCTCACCAGTCCCTCTTTTCTCAATCCGGACAATCAGAATCACATCGGGAGACTGTGCAATCAACGAAAGAATCTTAACCTTTTCAATCTCCAAAACCTTGCATCGTTAAATTGGCTACATGTTTGGGGTCACTGAATTTTCGGAATATAAAATTCTTTAATAGGTCAGATTTTTATTAAATAATATCAAATTATCGTTTAGAATGATTATTTGGACCTCATTGGTCATTATTCCATCGATAATGACCAGCTACCTACGCCACGACCTAGTCATTTAACCCCAAACCATAATCGCTCCTCTTCTGTGTTTAGCTGTCATAGGAATATATTCGTTTTTGTGAGCCTATTATGGCATCCGCCAGACTTGAACCATTCAATTGGCTCCGAATAAGTAAAATATGCCTATGTCAGACCAGCAGAACCTTTTTCATTCATTGGAAGTCTATTCATGGTGGTATTTAGTCCATTCCAATTTATTGGGTTGGTTCGTTTTGGTGACCCTCGCGTCAGTCGGGCTTCTGGACCCTGGAACCCCATGGCATGATTTTTGATTGATCACAATATTGCATGATATGTTGACCCCACAGTTGGTTCTCAAATTCAACATGGTTTTGGGAGCTGAAGTCTTCCGATCTCGAGTGATAATTTGCTTGATTCATCAGTGGCTCGTGGGCGTAGGTGACTTTTTCCTTTCGCACCATGGAAAAGTAGAAACTGAGATTGTCATTTTATATTTCTTGGCTACGTTTTCAATAGTAAATATGGAAAAGTATGTTTTCTCTTTGAATTTTCGATAAGAAAGCTTTTTTGTGAAAGAGACATGATTATTTCTCCCGGCGCCAATACAGCTCGTTTGGTGTCGCCATTTTGGCTCCAGACAACACAACTGTAGACTTAAAATGTCGCTAACGTCATATTTGGTCACCTTATTAACTTACCGTAATGAAATGTGGTAGCTGATTAAGAAAATTGTTTTGCGTAATTAATTTGGCCACATGTTGTCAATACTTTTTGCGGGTAAATTTTGCAAATTTTCCAACAAATTATTTAAAAACTGTGTTTATCTAATTTTAATCAATAACAAATGACTATAATCGAAAACTACATTATATTTTCTAAAGGCGTACAAATTTTCATGCCAATTGTATAATGCATTCCAACGTTACAGCCAATTTTATTTGGCTGGCGTGGGGGTTGCCAATACTTTTTCCATTGACTGTATGTACATACTTAGGTACATACCTATATCAAAAGTTTGACGATGTTGCGAAGTGTAATACTCCGATTCGTTGACATTTTAAAATTATGTAGTCAAGGTCAATACAACCAACGTTTCCTGAGGCAGTTTGGAATTTGGCGATGTTTGGAATTAGTTTAAAATACTTTGGGTCAAAGTTGACAAATGTACTATTTCTTCCTGCGACGGTCGCGTGTTCAAATATTTTTACGGTTTCCAACCACCGTCAAAACTGATTGAAGAAAGAAAGAAGTCAAATTGTATATGATTGAAGAAACATTGTTTGTATTGACTTGAGCTACATAATTTTAAAATGTCAATCAATTCTGATTGTTACACTTCACACCATCGCAATATTAGTTTAATTTGGTAACTCAATTACTTTTAATAAAGGCGAAACATTTAAACCTTCATATTTCAGTTGGATTCATAAAAAAAATCACTCACTTTACAATATTTATTGAGCTTACCGATCTTAGATAAGATGTCATAGCTTATTTAGGACTAGACGATTATCAATTATTCCATTACATACTATCTTGTCGCACTAATTAATATGTGCAAGAAATATTATTTCAACGAAATGAACTTTTTTTTTAATTTGGAGACGTGGCTCTTGATTTGACGAGGTTCAGACAACGACAGAAATATTTATGAAAGGAGGACAGGCCAAGGTTAGCGTCCCTTTCTTAAGAAAGGGATATCCAAGCATTCTGTCTTTTATGTCTCCGTTTTCCTGCCTGTCCGCATCTTTATTTTTCTCGAATAAGTATTTAACTACTTTTCGTATTATTTATTATCCTGGAAAGTTGTGATTATTAGATAAGACCACGTTTCTTATTAAAAATAATAACGTGTGCTTTGCACGTCCTGTCACCTTTTTCTTAGGAGGGAGCTTGCGAGGTTGATAATAACAGATCTTGATGCCCTTTGGATATATGGTAGGGACCCATGAGTGTACTAAAACCCTGAATTGGTTTGACTCCATGGCCACATTTACGCCCGCCACATCCACTCAAAAATGCCCAAAAAACGCTTTCACTCCAGTTTTCACTCACTCAAATCCACGCCAAAAATCCAATTTTACTCGGATTTTGAAATTTCTTTCACCAATATACTCCCAGATAGTTTCTTTCTTCAATCCAATATCAAACTCAATTTTTTCGAAATTTTTAGTATTTTTAAAATTTAAATTTCTGAATGAGCATTGTTGTAGCAATCAACAAGGCAAATTATGCCTGCGAAATAATAATCAGCAAAATTGAGTTTGATATGGGATTGAAGAAAGCAACCATCTGGGAGCGTAATGGTGAAAGAAATTTCAAAATCCGAGTAAAATTGAATTTTTGGGGTGGATTCGAGTGAGTGAAAACTCGATTGAAAGCTTTTTTGGGCATTTTTGAGTGGGTGTGCCGGGCGTAAATGTGGCCATGGAGTCAAACCACTTCAGGGTTATAGTACACTCATGGGTCCCTACCACATATCCAAAGGGCATCAAGATCTGTTATTATCAACCTCGCAAGCTCCCCTCCTTAGTTTTAAGCCGGAATTTGGACCCAAGTTCAGAAAAGGATTCTGAATATCCACAAAGAGAAAGGTTCAAATGTACACAAATGTTATGTACATACACAGTACTTCCGTCTTAAACAGCTCCATATCACTATTTAGGTGAGGTCATGGTAGCAAGTGCGCATAGATTTGTATCACTGTTACAAATAATGTTGCCCTTTTCAAAAAGGCCTTTTGTAAAAGTAGAGTAAACGCACTCTCAATTCTAAATGAGGTATACTACCTACATAAATCCAGTGTATTGTTAAGTTATGTAACACTGTTCACTTGAATAAAGTTTACCCTGGATATACTAGCTTAATGTAAAATTGAGGGTGCATTTACTTTTCTTCAGGAAACATTATTTACTAGCGTGTACGCATGTACTATAATTGTTCATTTATTGAGGGGTGAATCTTCGTTTTATGGTTTTGTTTTCTTTCCGTCTGAATCATAATATCTCGAGAACGGGTATGAATTTTGGCATGTAGTTTTTATCAACGTGTTTTTAATTCGCCTGGTTGAATTGCGTATTTTATTATGCAAGTTCATAAAATGTTTTATTTTGTGTACTGTGATGACCACAAAGGATGTGATTTCTGTATGACTACGTATTTGCATAATCTCTTAAAATATCTATGTATGACAGAACTAAACCACCTGACCAGGGAGTTCTTATTTATTTGCTGACCCTTTTAATTTAAAAATTATGAAGGTTAACATAGTGACATGCAATAAAAGAGAATAGTCATTGCAAATTTGCTAAACCAAAGTGCCGTCAATTTCCATATTTTTATTATTCCCGAACAAAAATATTATTTCTTTTTACACGCCGAATCATAAAACTTGTCTGCACAAATATTAAAATTTTTAAAGGCGAGGCATGACGTAGTTTGTGAAGAGGGTGGCATATCCAAATCTGGGGAAACAAAAGAAAAAAATCAATTACGCCGTTATCACAATTTTAAAAAATAACAAAAAATTGACGCCAAAAATTTGACACTTAAAACTCCAAAATTTTGTATTTTTTTGTATTACCATCCTTTCCACAAGTATCAAATCCCTTAATAATTTCTGCCCTAGCGTCCTCATTGTTTCCTCCGATCATTGTATTCTTCACTTGATCCTTGAACCAGTTCATGTTCAATTTATTCCCCTTCATGGTCCCCTCCACGTTCCGGATGACGCATAATTTAGCACACTAAATCATAACGAAGGAATCCGATGAGGGATTTTACCTACCAGATTTCTAAGAGTGCATAATGAACAAAAATTTGCAAAAAATTACATATTCGTCTTCAACATCCGCACAACCAATCCCCGCGAAGAGGGCACTCGTGACGGTCTGCGCAGGAAAAATGACCGACTGACCGTTACACGTGGAATGAGCGTTAATCTCCTTTTGGACATCGCTCTTCCGGACTAGAATAATTATCAAAATTAAATTTGTAAATTAAAAAAATAATGTTTCCTAAATTTACTAATTTAAGTCAGAATTACCGAGTTCTTAATACAGATAGCCATGATAACGACGAAAATCCAGGTGATAGCAGACTTAATCATTCTTGTCAAATTTATTTTTTATAATTTTGACTGGATTTTTTAAAATTTTTGCTGGATTTTTTTCACGATAAGTAATGCGTGACTGTCTCCAGTATAAAACTAAAAGGGATGCACATCCTTTTATTTTGTCGTGTTTGTGACAGGATACATAAATTAAGAAATCGTGTTTTTCAATTATTTATTGTTTAAATTGTCGGAATAAAAATAATGAAAAACAAAAGTATAAATGACCGAGGAAATGACGCAAATTAAGATTCTGTTTCGAATCAAATGCTTAATTCAATGAAATTTGAAAAATATTTTTATTGATTTGTAAAATTAGATACATGTATGTGTATATTTTAAATAAATTTATGAATATAAATTTTAAATATAAACAATAAAGTATAATATAATATATTTGCAATATACTTGTAAAGGATTTTAAATTCATTTATGTCCAATATTATTTACATATTTAGTTATAAATATTTGGTTTCTACATAGAATGATTTTCTAAAAATGTGTGTGAATGTAATTAGTAAGATCTTATTTATTTAATTCGAAACCTAAGATGTAAAACTTATTACTAGGATTCCTGATAATACATATTTCTAAACTTCAGGAATATTTTCTACTCTACAAAACTCTTTTTGCACATACCGCTTGTCCCGATTGAGTTTGTCTGTATTCGAGAGGTAATAACTTTATTATTTAATCTGTTGACCTGGGGCCGAAATGATTAAATAAACATGTACGGAGACGCAACTGTAACTTTTCATGCGTTACAATTTTAAACGATAAATTTATCCAAAATTATCAATAAACCTGGCAAGGAAATACAAATTTACAATATTTCAAATCCTTTATATTTAGGTAAGACCACAAGCGGAACTAGGAATATGTAGGCATAGCCTTTTCTTTTTCAGGGCCATCACGAGTGGGGGCCCCAAAATGTTTTAAATTCATTAATTAATTTCAAAATTTGTTAGATCTCGAAGCGAATTCAAAGAATCACACCTAATTTAAATTCTGTTCAGAAATTTTGCCAAATTTTACCTACTAATTTTAATTTCAAAAATTCTGAGATATAACATTTTGGGTTCATTTTTCTACAAGATTTGCTCTCATCTTGATTAATAATTTTACATGTTTTAAATCTATCGCAAATTTATCCCGATGTGATGCGAACTTAACAATGGCGATCATCTTGTCGGGATGACTTAACATTTGGCTGACGAACAAATTATCAATTTAGATGTTATTTAACTCAAACAGGATAAATCAAACTACTGCAAAAACTGCATCCGGCCAGTTCTTCCGTCAATTTTTGAAGTTATGCTATTAAATAATATAAACGTTTTAAACCTTTGTCGGTTAACCATTCGACGCCAATTTACCTTGCACAGAATAAGGGTTATGCGTAAAAAATACAAAATTTCCTTAGTTTCTTATCAGTATTTTCAAACCGGTCAGGGACACGGGGCCCCAGCGAACTGTGCCCATTTGCCACGAATTTATGGAACATCAGACACTGACTGGTGTTATAGTAAAAAAAAGGACCTAAATAAGCATTCCACAACGGTCTGAAAAGTGACAACGGGGGACAACTTTTTCGTTTAATTATAGCGGTTCTAAATCATAATGGCCTTCTCACCAGGGTTGCAGAAATCTCATCTCACCCTCGTAAATCTCATCCCACTGAGATATAATGAGAAATAGTGAGACATGAGAAATATGAGATTTAGTGAGATTTATGAGCCATGCACTAGCGCCACCTAGAGGATGTGGTCATGAACTACAAGTTTATCTCATTATTTCTCATATTTCTCACTCAGCCCCAAGTGAGATGATTGATATATATCATTAAATCTCACTAAATCTCACTCAGTGATATATATCACTTGTAACCCTGCTTCTCACGCTCCAGATTTCTTACCATTTGTTTAGTTCTTCAAGAAGCACCGTTACCATGGTGGCTTCTTGACTTGTAAAAATTAAAATATATGTGAGTATGTATGTAGATCACGGCTACTTTATTAAAATAATTAACTTAATTAAAATGTAAAAAAAATCGTTCAACTTTCATTTAAAAGTGCGATGAGTAAAATTAGTTGAGAAATTAAAAATCCTTCCATTTGAGAAAAAAGGTTTTGTCGCATTTGCTATAGGAGACAATAGTAATTTACACCTGTGCAATTAATCGCAGAATTCCTTGCTCAATATGCAGCAGGTGAAACATTTGAAATTGCAGGGGCAAAAGTACCTGGTTTATCACAATGTTTATCCTACTAAATACTTTGCAGAGTGAGAAAAACCGTACGACTGGTTCCAGGCTTGGAAAAGATTGTTCAAAATTTTTAATAAACTGGGCCAGGGAATAAAAAATTACCATATTTTTTAACCCTTTATTCATAATCAATACTTACAGTGTATCGATTTCTGTAATTTTAAGAAGGCTGCAAAAAGATGACTTTCAAAAATCTTAGTAACGATGAGTAATATGTAGAACTAAGGTTAACAAAAGTTAACTTTTAATTTTTTATTTGAAGGTGCTCTACTTCATAGGTTTCCACGCGTAAAGTTTGGTCAGCCTAGCAGTAAAATAGAAAAATCAAGATTTCGGATTTTCCCATGTACATATTTTCATTTCAGGAAAATCCAAGCATATTTAATCTTTCCTTGCACAAATTTGTTGTAAATGTTCCTTCTCGCAAATTTACCTCATTTACGACATGAAATCCTTCACGAAGATGAATATTCAACAAGATTGCTGAATTCGACCCCATGCATTTAGTTTACATTTGTACTATGCATTTCACCCACTTTCGTACTACACTAGAATTATGCATATGCGAGAAAGTTAAGCCAATTTCTTGCAGTTGGGATAAGTACGTCATTTTTGAATAAGTAACGCAGTAAAAATGGACATATATATTTCTATACATATTCGGTCTAATCCATCGCAATTTTCCTAGTCATTTCTCATCAATTCGAACTGTTAAACATCGTAAATTTAATTTTCGGAACCGTAAATTCGTTCCGAAAATGTGAAAATCCTTCTTATCTGAGTCCTTTGAATACAAATCCAATGGATAACTATTGTTGGAAAATTCCATGACCTCTCCTACTTTGAGAATCGAAATGAATAATTCAGATATACAGAAGGAGACCCATATGAAAACGTAAAATATTCATGAGCAGCAGTAACTAAGGAAGAACTGGCAACAACTTTTGGGTGGGGGTTGTGGAATTATAAATGCCGCTTTTGGCGGAGTATAACATCGTCCTCGGAGATTAGAGAGACTGAAAACTAGTTTGAGTCGTCATTCTCAAGAACTTGAAATATGAATAGATTTAGAGCTTATATTCCATAGTCTCAACGAACCATGAGTACGAACATATTTACTTATGTTTTTCCTAATGAATAAGTATTTAAGGTGAGTTTTCTTAAATTAATTCCAGACTGGAACTCTCTTCCCCGAGAGTTTTGTGATATCGATGACAAAAGTCTCAACTTCAGAAAATCCGTTAATCAGTGGTTAATAGATAAGAGGTCATAATTGTATGATTTTGGTTAAGATTTTAGTTATATTTTAGTTTTAATCATTTAATTAATTAATAATAATGTGGTCAGTCGTGTCACCCTAGGGAGACCAGTCTAATTTTGTACTGATAGGTTGTATGGCACGTGAAATAAAGGCAAACAAACAAACAAACAAACTCTTTAGTCAAATTAATTTAAATGGAGCAAGTGTAACTAAGGATAAGATTTAGTGAATTAGTACATTTTGACATGCATATTCTAAAGTAACTAGATCTAAAAATAAACATTTGGCTTGAAGAATATGTCTCTAGTAAAATTCATGACCTGGAAATATGGTTGCATCGTCGGGTAGTTGACCTAATCAGGTGACATGGAATTCTTGCTCCTTGTCTTGTACAGGTAACGGATCATTACGGTAGGGTGACAACTGGTAGTCGATTACTTTAATCCATTGGGGTCGATGTCATTTAAATAAATTTTTTCCACGGCGACTGAAAAGTGCAACAAAAATATCTTAATTTCACATATGTATATTAGGATTACCTAAATACATAATTATTGTTGCAAATTAGTTTAGAATTTATTACCGTTTATCGAAAATAAGACGATAGCTAGATAAATGCGTAGAGATGAAGATGTACGGGATTTTGAGGCTAAATTTTCAACGGTGAAAGTTGATGGAGAACCTGCAATATAAATAGAGGGGTCGCCCCGGGAAGTGGTGGTCAGTTTGTAATTAGTAGCAGGGTAGTAAACCATGGTTTCAAAGTTTTTATTTTTTTGTATACTACTACAAATATATTCAACCACGTACCCTCAAAATTTCATAAGCTTTCCTTGAAAAACAAATTTCGTACACAACTTCAAAGCGAGGAAGTCGGGAAACGAATTTTTGGTAAGTACCAAAATTCGAGTTACAAAGACTCAAAGAAGTCTTTACCACATTTCAACAGAGAAGGGTGTGGCCGTGCAAAAATTAGGACATACATAAAAAAGTGTGGCGAATCCGAAAATATCAACTTCAAGTACGCACCACAAGAAAAAACCATCATACTGACCTCTTGAAGATGAAAAACGATTAAATTTATTTTTGGAAAGTACCTCTCCACGTTTGTGCATGATGCGGCCGTGAGGTCAAAGATTAATATGAGCTATTTGTATCATATTAAGGCCCATAAATTGTGGGCCAAGGTGTATGGAAAAAGATCTGCAACAAAACATACGAAAGGCCAAGAAAAAATGGTGAACGCAAAACTTCCCAAACCTTACAACAAAATTTGACCAAAACAGTTGGGCAATGGCGACGAGTCCTACGTCTTCAAAAACTTGATAGAAATTCCGGGAAAGCAATTTATGCATGGTAAATATATCTCTAAACTGAAAACCTCAGAGAAATAAATTTTGTTTTTGAAATTTCTAAGATATCCCAGATTTGGTCGGCGTTGGTCCAATTTGGATATTTTTGGGACCCTTAAGTTCAAACGGGCTGTGTGGGCGTACAGGATTATTTTCAGAAATGCGAGACGGACCGTCCGATTCCTTTCATCACGGAGTATCAAAAACATAAAATGTAATATTTTGGCCCGAACTTTGCGATCATTCATCACGCAATATCTGCGAAGGAATAAATTGACAAAAATGTCAGTTTGGGGTTGGAAGATGAAGGTCTCTCAAACGCCCATCATCTTCACCCCAAAATTAGAATTTGGACTTTATCCAAGTCGAAATACTCCAAGGTTTGTGAAACAGGCGATACTTTAAAAAAATTTAAGTTCCGGTCTGTGGAAACTAACAATGAAGTTGCAAAGTCTTTCGGAAAAACATTAATGGTGGGCGTCATAAAAATAGTTAAATACATGATGGATAATGGACTTAAGTAGTCGCTGTCTGCGGATTTCTCACGATAGATATATTTCAAATATACTTCATCATTTTGGCATTTTTGGAATCATTTTTTGACCATTTTCAGGGGCAAATTTCACATCACCACTTCCCGGGGCGACCCCTCTAACAATGGAACCTTTTTTCAAGCTACACCGGGATTGACTAATGAGTTGCATCAAAAAATCAAGCCAAAAATTAGGAATCACATGGCGCTTATCGTTCCGTTGAATGGCCCCTTTGAAGAAAAATATTGGGGGTCAAAGTCCTCACGAGCGCCGTGGGTTTTCGCCTTGTGGAGGAAAAGAGAAAGAAAATTTGCTCAAAAATTGAACTTAACCGCCAATATTTTTCTTCAAAACGGCCATTCAACGAAACGATAAGCGCCATGTGATTTCTAATTTTGGGCTTGATTTTTTGATATAACTCATTAGTCAATCCCGGTGTAGCTTGAAAAGAGGTTCCATTGTAAGTGGATTTGCATATAACATGAAACATATAATTACTTTTGGCTCATTGGAGTAAATCAGCTTAAGAAATTGCAATACCATAAACTTTAAAACTTTTTTTGGTTTTAGGATTACATCAATTTAATCGGCGACGTTACTAGTGGTACGTAAGCATGTAAATACATAAATACATCAATGTTTGTGAGAAACTTATTTACTGATTTTAATTTGCTTATAAAGTAACCCAACTATTTTAAATACAAACATTTAAGCCTTCAAATTTATGATAAACTTATTCACAAAAATTAATTAAATAAAGTAGCAAATAAATTTTTGTTGAGCTTACCAGTCTTAAAAGGCTGCATGTTAGTACCAATTATCAATCTTCCATTACTAGTCGCACTAATTGAAATATGGTTAAAATATTATCTCGATGTGAAATTTTAAAGTTTTGGAGATAGGAAAAGTATGCCTTTACTGGACGAGGGTTAGGCAACGACAGAAATATTTATGCATGCAAGCATGAGTGGAGAAGTCGGCGTGACTTTCTATAAATATTTACCCGAGAAGGGCTGGAGAAGGCAGCGTCCCTTCTTGAAGGTGCATCCAAGAATACTACTGTTTATATGCCTTAATTTGTTTCTGCTGATCAACAACCTTCTTTTTACCCCATGCTTAACTGCAGGTTTACGACACATAGTCGGACTGCTTATCATTCTGGAAAACTGCGATTATCTTGCACATATGTTAGGGTACCTTTCTTACAGTTAAACAATAATAACGTGTATTCATTGCACACTCTCTCACATTTGACACATTTTTAAGCCGGAATTTGAACTCGAGTTTAAAGTTAAGAATAGAATTCTGGATATCGATCAAGGAAATGTTCATACATATTATGCGAACACTATGAGAAATCTGGGAGGACCACATACATATATACGTATGTGGTACACACATACTCCATATACATATATACACTGATGATATGATTTGGTAACAAATTCTTACCGGCTTGGTTGTACATATTTTGTGGAATGAATCTTTCTCATACAGTTTTCAACGACGTGTATCAAATTAAGCCTGTTCACTTTAATTCATGTGACCGATTATGAAAATGAATTTTCTGTGATTTGAATGAAAATGATTGAAAAATTCAGTCATTCTAGTGTAACTGACAGGATGTCTCACTCCTTTTCACCCTATGCTTTATACATAAGGCGAAGTAAGAAATGAAGTCCGATGAAGTGAAGAGAAGTGAAATGAAATGAATTTGAAAGAAAATGACTGAATGTGAATGATAATCTACAGTCAGAAATCGAGATGACTGAACTGTAAATGAAAAAAGTTTTTTTGAACAGGTACATATGTTTCAAATTCGTTTCAAGTTTTTAAATAGATATTTACAAAATGGATAGATGGGGTGCGGTTCGCAATATACTGGACCCAGGTAAATATACCACAATTTGCATTGTAACCTTGCATGACCAATTACTGTTTCAAGCTTAAAAAAAGTTTAGCAAAAATTCCCTATTAACTTAACTGTAAATGAAGTTCATAATTGCAAACTTTCTTAAAATATTTATTGTACCGAAGGATTTCTTTTAATTTTTGTGCACAAATTTATTCTCCAAACGCGTTCGACATAGTTCAAGATGGGATATTTACTTCCTCTGTAATTAATTAAACATTTGAGGTCTTTATACATAGGTCTTTTCACATATGTACACTCTCAATAATTTTTTTACAAAATTGTTACTGGCGGAGACACTATGCAATTCTACCGCGTGGTAACAGTATAGTAACAAATTGTCTTCTGAGGGTAAGAAATTTCCTCCGGTATCGGTAATATTTTTTTTACCTGAGCTTTGACATATTAGGCTGAGCAGGATTTAACCTCTGTATATATGTTTTGTTTCGGTGATAAATTATTACCCGAGCGGTAGAATTTCATAGTACCTCCGCCGGTAACAATTTCATCAAAAAATTATTGAGAGTGTACATACATAATTTGTTCTCATCATTATAAAGGGTGTAAATTTAATCCGGTAACCTTTTTCACTGCAAAGAAAATGCTTGTTTTTCGAAACTGCAGATATTAGAAAAACCAATTTTCCTCAGAAGTTACCTTACTATTTAGTCTTTTCACCACGTGCTTCGATTATGCCCTGAAGGTTATGCTTCATGCACTGTGCAAGATGATTTTCGTCGTGCTCAAAACCCACTAGGTACACTGCAAATAATTTGGTGTAAATCCAGTCCGGTGTAGCCACATATGCACACCGCCGGTGTTAATTTACCCGGATTGCTACCGCACGGTGTGCATATGTGGCTACACCGGACTGGATTTACACCAAATTATTTGCAGTGTACCATAACTTCATACCCTAATTTCAGGACCCCTATCAACGATTGGTTTAATTTCTTTGCTGTTCTGTATGTTCAATTTTGTCAGTGTAATTTAGGATAGAACTCAATTTGCGAGTTATTGGTCCAGAGGATATGGCGACAAAATTCCTGAAGCCGTCAAATTCCAATTATTTCATAGCTTTCATGTCAATGCAACATGGTCATCACTATTTTCAGATGACAGATGATTTTAATTGGTTAGATTATAAGTTCGGTCAACACATAATGCTGATCCGACGGTAGTTTTCACCACAATGGGCTATTTGTGCACGATTTTAATTTAATCCGTTTTACGCTTTTCCGTTCCATTCCACTATTTGGACAAAGACTTCAAGTTAACTAAGGAAATCTGAGTATAGTCATTGATTTTCTGGTAGGTGGGACCCTTTTGGATTGTTTGGGTCATTTTTCATCCTTCAAAAAAACTTTCTTCCCGCATTTACACGGACTTTTTCCGGCACATCCAAATTTTGGATGATTTTCATTATTAGTTTGAATTTCCCGCTTCTAAGACCTGCACCTCAATTTCATGGTGTTTTTTATTAACACCTATGTTCACTCCACCGATGGAAAAAATTTCAAAGAAAAACATCAGCGGGATCAATAATTATGACTGATTTTGTCTCGAGCGGGGATCTAAAAATCCGTGTTACCGGATTAAATTTACACCCTTTAAGTTAATGTTGGAAATCAGCATGTTATCAAGTTGTTATCTAATGACAATAAAGACTTATTATTATCACCACACATTCCTACATATGTTAACTCTGCATACATAGTTTGAAATAGCCTATTTCTACTCATTCTACCAATCAAATCTGGTCTCTTAAAACACGTCGATTTCCTTGTGAACCACCCCTCCCGTGAAATGAATGGGTGCACCACTGGCTTCAAAGATGGGTCGTATTCGTTCCACAATTTTCGGTACCTGAGTACTTAGGAAGCTAAATATGGATAACTTTGGGCATGCAAGTTATTTCCCTGAGCGAGTTACATACCACGGTTCCCGAGATTTCTACTCTTTTAAATCCTTTGCTCAGCATGATGAAATCCTGAATGTGGGGAGAAAATTTATTTTCCGTGATACTAGTGTCCTAGAAATGGACACTTTTAATTCCTGAAATTATTACGAGTATATGTTGTTAATATTATAATCGTTTAGTACATGCTTAGAAATCCAGTATTAAAAAATGTCACGCAGTATTGATATAAATATTGGTAACAAATTAGGATAGACCCGTAAAATTTAAATACCAAACGATGCCCCTCTGTGAAACATGTTGAGTGAGGGGGAGTCTAGAAATTTAATGATTTTTCCGTGACATAATTTATGTACGATCCCATACCAGATTTCTAACAGTGTATTTCGAACTTTATTTTTCCTGGACTGATTTTACCTTTCAAAAGGGACACAGCTCTGAGAACTTCAATCAACTCCGAGGACTCTTTCACGAGGACCTTGACCCGTTTCAAGTCCCACATTTTGAACGATTTCATACCCCGGTTGACGGAGGAAATGGGGAAAGACCACATCTCTTTCATCGTCAAGTCGAATTCCTTAACGGCGGGGAATAATTGGATCATTTTTTCAGGTAATTTCCCCTCCTTTCCCCACCAGAAATCCACGGTCAACGCGAGAAATTCCACTCGGCTGTGGCGCCTCCACACTTCTAGATCGTATGACATCGAACATCTTGCTTTGTTCTGGACCCAGAGGGTTTTTAATTTTGGGAAGTGGATGTCATCAAAGAAGCCAAGAATCCGGTACGCATTTATGGCGCGGATGGAGAGCCTGGTAAGTTTTGGTAGGACGGGAAGCTTGGCAAAAGTTTGGATCTGTTTAGGATCGGCAATAAATATCAAGCAAGTGTTAGAATATGTCTCACAAACTGAGCATCAAAACCTATTTAATTAGCCAAATTTATGTAGCAAAGCTACTTGTATTACTTGTAAATAGTTTTCAATTAATTTTTCGCAAATTTGCTACCTATTTGACCATGTTTTTCGTAAAAATTCACTGACTCGTCGTTTACATAAAACGAGTTGCACATACATACAAACAGGGTGGTTTAAATGTCAGGTTACAATGGAAAATTTTTCAATGGGAAAAATTCGCAAATCTCTATCATTAATTTTACCTCTGAAATTCAATATTTTAAGAATTTTGTCATCAGTGTTCTATAAGTTTTGATAAAAATTAATAAAAAGCCCAAATCCGTAACTAATGGAAATTTACGAATTTTTCCCATTGAAAAATTTTCCATTGTAACCTGACTTTTAAACCACCCTGTACGTAAATTCATTGAAAGTAACCTGCAGGTCCGCACACATACCCAATAGCTTAGCGAAATCATGTTTTTTGAGTTTAACAAATATGTAAATATATTAGTTGCTTATTGAAAACTTGTACATTGCCGTGTGTAAAATTCCAAAATGAAATTAAACCCTTACCTCCTCCACCTCACCGCCCTGCCTCTTAGCCTGGGACAATTCCAGCTCGATCAAAGAATCCTTCACCTGTCCCAGCATCTTGATCACATTGCCCAAGTAGTTGGGGTTACGTGCATGCCCATAGCACATTAAGAATTTAAATTTCAGCACTTTGAGATTCCTGCACCCCTCCAAATTCGGACAGAGAAACGCCGCGATATCCAGCGTGGTCAAATTGGGCGCAGAATCGAGCCAGGTTTTAGTAAGGGATTGAAATTCCAGGCCGACGGTGGTGTAGTCAAGTCGAAAGATTGGCTTAACATGGAACCTGAGCGAGGTCAAGGCAGGTTGCGGGGGGAGCTTGAGACACGCCTCGGCTGGAATTGTGAAGTCAATGTGGGGTTCCCAGGCGCTGCGGATGTCAATGCGCTGGATATTTGTGGACCCCAAGGTGCTAATTCCTTCGAGGAAAGCGGGGATAAATTCCTTCTCGGCGGCGAGAAATTTGATTTCATGAGTTAATCCGGACACGTGGGTGAGCCCTTTTGCGATAACGTCAGCATTCAGCTTGTCCGACCCAACGGATCGGTCGAACTTGTCGGAGATGAGGAGGCGTCGCGTCAGTTGGTCGTTGACGGGGGGCACCTCATTAGAGTTGGAGATTTCGCAGGAAAAAAGCTTGTTGAGCTGGAAATAAACCCGTTTTCCTAGTACGGTGGAGGCGACGTCGTTCCAGTCGTGACAGACGAGACGAGACGTCTTCAAATCGGGGAGGCTGAGCTTGGCAAAAATAGCTTTGAGAATCTGGCAAAAAAATTCAAAGTTGTTTAATTAAGCGGGCAGGGTAATCAATTATTTATTAATTTGAACAAATGTGTGTAATTATGCGTGTAACTAACCAACGGATTCGTTACAACCTTCGACATGGAGTTGACACGTGCGTTGTCCGAATCTGAAATTAAGTAAAACGAGTGAATACTCTGATACTAAAGAAAAGATTAATTGTTAAGATAAAATATTTCTAAATAGATTCAGATATTTACCAAAATCTGGAGAAAGAGTTGACCTCTCATCTTCTGAATGGGTTGACCGCAGCTTGATATTTTTGTCACTAAATTCCGCAACGTTCTGCATGTTGGAATCGAGTTAGTGCGTCGCCCGTACCTGGAAAGGACACACAAAATGAAATTAACACGTCATTCGTACATAATAAAAAATGCATGCACGAAGCATGAAGAAACGAAACGGTACAAACTTAAAACTTTGATGAATTATTCAGATATTTTTTTATGTCTAAATCCACGCAGGGTTAAACTTTTAAAGAAATTGAGAATTCTGAGAAACCATGCCACTATCAGTCTCAAATTCCCTAAAATCGAGTTAACGGGAAAATTTGAGACTATTTAGCAGTGGCGTAGTTTCTCAGAATTTTCAATTTCTGTAAACATTAAATCCTGCATGAATTTAGAGTAGCTATGTACTCTTTTTTTTACTTAAAATACCTAAACTTGTACAAATTTTGAAAACTCATGATGCGAAACGAAATCGCTTTCGTTCTTATAATTCATGTGGATTATAAATACGCTGTGGTTTAAAAGATAAAGCATTTATTGTTATTAATATGATAATCCTACCTTCCTTGCCCACTAACAATGGAACCTTTTTTCAAGCTACACGAGATAAGCTTAGTGACCTATGGTAAAAAATCAAGCTAAAAATTAGAAATGACGTGGTACTTATCTTTCCGTTGAATGGGCACTTTGAGGTCAAATATTTGAGGTCAAAGTTCACAGTAGCGGCCTGTTTTTTTCTCAAGCGGGCGAGCGGAGGAGTGAAAATTTTCTCCTTCGAGGTCACTCCGCTTCCTTCACTCTCACACGCTCACACTTTATTCAATGCATATTATTTTTGACAAAATTTCACAATCTCGTAAATTGATTCATACATTCATATAATTTTATATTTGCTATAAATATACGCTATATTTCATAAATTATAAGTTATAATTTATTGAACCCATCGTCACTTTTTTATTACGCATCGGTGGATCGTAGGATTTTAAAAAGCAAATATAAAATTATATGAATGTATGAAGCAATTTACGAGATTGTGAAATTTTGTCAAAAATAATATGCATTGAATAAAGTGTGAGCGTGTGAGAGTGAAGGAAGCGGAGTGACCTCGAAGGAGAAAATTTTCACTCCTCCGCTCGCCCGCTTGAGAAAAAAACATGCCGCTACTGTGAACTTTGCCCTCAAATATTTGACCTCAAAGTGCCCATTCAACGGAAAGATAAGTACCACGTCATTTCTAATTTTTAGCTTGATTTTTTAGCATAAGTCACTAAGCTTATCTCTTGTAGCTTGAAAAAAGGTTCCATTGTAAGTAATTACAGTGCAATATTTCAACGAAGCAGTTGCCTAATCCTTGGGAGATTTAGAAACGTTCGTCTTCCTATGACGAGGGTTAAGCAACGACAGGGAATATTTATCAAAGGAGGACTGATATTTATCAAATATTTATCAAATATAGATATTTATCAAAGGATAAGCTAGGGAGCGTCCCTTTCCAAGGGGACATCCACGCATTGTATGATCAGTTTTTCTGCTCGCCGCATCATTAATTTTTTCGAATGCGTAACAACATATGAACATATTCGTGTTATTTATCTATCATCCTGGAAATCAGATTAGATTACCTTTCTAATTGTTAAGGAACTATGTATGACATGTGCTTCGTACGTTCCGTGACGTTTGACGTACATCAATATTATCTATTAAGCTGGACATGAGTCCAACTCGTGCACGAGTTAATGGACGGCTAGATTACTGAGTATGGATCGATACAAAAGGTTCTTGTGTAAATACGTACATAATCCTGTCGTCTAGAATCCTAACAGTTAATCGCCATGGCAACAAATGCATAACTACATACAGATATATATGTATTTCCTTGCACTTAAAAGTGATACTAATATCCTCCACAAAGTGGGATGGGACAACAATGACTCCTTTGTACACTGTAAATAATTTTAAGCCGAATCGTCACCCGCGGAGGTAATATACATAGTGCTCTATTTTGGGTAACGATCTAGGAGACGTTTTATCACCAGATGGAGATAAGCCAAAAATCGTGTATTAAACACACCATGTGTCGTAATTTAAAAAATTGAACATTTTTATTTGCAAATATGTATGTAAGACTTTTTTACATGACAGTATTGAATTTTTTAAATGGCAACGTCACGTGTGCTTGATGCATGAGTTTTTGACTTATCTCCCCCTGGTGACATAACGTCTCCTAAATCATTATCAAAAAATAAAGCACTATAGTACCTCCGTTGGGTGACGATTTGTCTCCAAATTATTTAGAGTGCATATATACACTGATGAAATGATTTGGTAATAAATTCTTACCGGGTTGGTTGTACATGCATAGATCGGATATTTTGCGTACTCCGGCCTCCGCGTACTCCGGCCTCCGGCTGGCCACGTGTACTCCGGCCTCCGCGTACTCCGGCCTCCGGCTGGCCACGTGTACTCCGGCCTCCGCGTACTCCGGCCTCCAGAAAAGGCTGCGTACTCCGGCCTCCGGAGGCCGGAGTGCGTATTCCAAGCCTGGAGTACTCCGATCTATGTGTACATAAGTATTTTGTTTGTGGATTGAATTTTTCTCATTCGGTTTTGAACAACGTGTATCAAATCGGGCCTGTTCACTTTTATTCATGTGACTGATTATGAAAATGAATTTCCTGCGATTTGAATGAAAATGAGTGAAATATTCATTCATTCTAGATGAGTGATTGTAACTGAAAGGATGTCTCACTCCTTTTCCGTTTCACTCTATGCTTTATGAGTACAGAAGGCGAAGAAATGAAGTCAGATGAAGTGAAGTGTAATGAAATGAGTTTGAACGAAAATGACCTGAATGTGAATGAAGATCTTCACTCAGAAATCGAAATGACTTAACTGTGAATGAAAAAAGTTTTTTTGAACAGGTATGTTTCAAATTCGTTTGAAGTTTTTAAACATATATGGGTGAATGGCTTGTCACAAAAATGGGTGAAATGGGGTACGACGAAAGAAGGGGAAATGGGGTGCGGTTCGCAATATAATAGACCCAAATTTACCACAATACCACAATTTGCATTGTAACCAATTACTGTTTCAAGTTTTAAAAAAGTCTAGCAAAAATTCCCTTATTTATTATACCCACGGATTTCTTTTAATTTGTGTGCACAAATTTCTTCTCAAGACGCATTCGACACAGTTTAAGATAGGATATTTACTTCTCTTGTATATTAAACATTTGAGGTCTTTATAGGTCTGTGCACATTCGTATGTACATACATACATGATATTTTTCTCATTACTGTAAGTTAATGTTGGAAATCAGCATGTTATCTATTGACAATAAAGACTTATTATTATCACTACGCATTCCTACATATTTACATAAATCAACTCTACATGCATAGTTTGAAATAGACTATTCCGGCTCATTCTACAGATCTGCAATGTCCACTTCCTCGTGAATCACACCTCCCGTGAACTGAATGGGTGCACCACTGGCTTCAAAGATGGGTCGTATTCGTTCCACAATTTCCGGTACCTGAGTAATTATGAAGCTAAATGTAGGACAACTTTGCAAATTATTTTACTGCGCGAGTTACCATAGTTCCCGAGATTTCTACGCTTTTAAATCCTCTACCCAACAAGATAAAATCCTTAATGTGGGGTGAAAATTTAATTTGTGTCCAGGAACTGGACACTTTTAATTCCTGAAAGGATCACGACCTTTTATTAGTATCATAATCGTTTAGTAAATATACTGTTAGAAATCCAGGAATAAAAAATATCACGTGGTATTGATATGCATATGTATGGCTGTACCAAAGTAGTATTAATACACTCTGAATAAAAAAGCGTAAACTTTACTCAGGGTTGAGTAAAAAAGAGGATGGTACAAATTTTGCACAAGTGCAAAATTGGCCCCCCGGGCTGATAAATTTTGCACACCGTTGGATAAATTTTAACTTTTTGTTGTGTCATCCTCTTTTCTACTAAACCTTATGTAAATTTTACACATTTTTTATTTATTTAGAGAGTAAGTATTACGGTATTGTAATAACTAGATATTTCAGTCTAACCTTATCGGTAGAAAATCTTTGCTGAATTTCTGTGACTCTACGGCATGGTAATTAATTTATTATTGAGTGGTAGAAAATTAGTTACCAACTGGTAATATTTTCAAATTTCGCGACAAGGATTATTACCGGCTTGAGAATAAAATGTCTACCGCTCAATAATAAATTAATTACCATGCGGAAGAGTCACATATTTAGATCCTCCGCCCGGTAATAATTTAGTTACCGGGTTTCTTAGAGTGTATCAACTTTAACACAGAGAAATCCATACCTACCTAACTGCACCAGATTTCGAATTAGCGATTATAACTTACTTAGCTTTCAAAACGGACACAGCTCTGAGGACTTGAATCAACACTCGGGACTTTTTCACGACGACGTTGACCCGTTCCAGATCCCACATTTTAAACAATTTCATATCGAAGTCGATGGCAGGAATGGCATAAGACCGCACCTCCTTCATCGTCAAGTCGAATTCTTTAACGGCAGGGAATAGTTGGACCATTGTTCCAGCAAATTCTTCCTCGTCCTCGGAGAAATTCATGGTCAACGCGAGAAACTCAACTCCACTGTGACGCCTCCACAATTCTAAATCGGAGGACATCATCGTACATCCTGATTTGTTCTTGACCGAGAGGGTTTTCAATTTTGGGAAGTGGTTCTCATCAAAGAAGCCAAGAATTCGGTACGCATTTACGGCTTTCATGGAGAGCCTGGTAACTTTCGACATGACGGGAAGCTCGGGAAAAGTTTGGATCTATGTACAAAAATTTCAATTTAATTTACCTTTATCCAATTGTTATTCACAATCAGTCGATCAGACTGGTTTCTAAGTTATAACACCCCAATATAAACATCTGTACATACTAAACACTTTAGTGTCAAGTGTTGGACAGCCGTAGCAAATGTGGTGCAAACTGAGGATAAAAACAGCTTGCGAAATTTGGCAAACCTGATTATAATTTTCAACATGTTTTCACAAATTTGCGCAGTATTTTGTCATGTTTTTCTTAATAATTTACGGACTCGTCTTTTCCATGGAAAGAGATGCATTTATATTTCGTCGTACTAATTCTAGAAGCAGCTAACAATGCAAGTCTCTCACGTGTACAACTCAGATCGGGTTGGCACCAATTTTATTTCGTTCACCACACAAAATAAGCATACCCGTATTTTTTCATTTTTCCTAATGCGCTAATTTGAGCGCGAGGCGCGAATTTTAAAACATTTTTCAGCCAAAACCTCGGTTTTTAAAAATTCTGTCAATTTTCGAATTTTCGCGCGAATCCAAAAATTCTAAAACATGTCTCTTCAGAATGACTTACCTGACTTATGAAAAATCCAATTGTGTCGAAATTTGAATTTCAAAATTTTTTGCCAGTTTTTGAAATTCATTAAAATTATAAACTCTTTCAAATTTTTAATTTTTAAAAAAATACTGCATATGGATTTTTTACAAGTCAAGTAAGTCATTCTGAAGAGCTATGTTTTCGAATTTTTGGATTCGCGCGAAAATTCGAAAATTTGCAGAATTTTTAAAAACCGAGGTTTTGGCTGAAAAATGTTTTAAAATTCGCGCCTCGCGCTCAAATTAGCGCATTAGGAAAAATGAAAAAATACGGGTATGCTTATTTTTTGTGGTGAACAAAATAAAATTGGTCCCAACCCGATCTGAGGAGGAGAGACCCTTTACATGTCATCTTCAGATGTTGATGCCCTTTGGATATGTTGGAGTACCCTATGAGTCTACCAGAACCCTCAAGTGGTTTGATGCCATGGCCCCATTTGCCCCCGCCACACCCACTCAAAGGGATGAAAACCACAAAAATTATCAACTTCTAAAATCCACCAAAAATCCAATTTTGTTCTGATTTTGATAAAATTTACACTTTTGTGATCCCAGATACTTGTGTGATCATATCCAATAGCAATTTCAACTTTTTTGAAATTTTCGAAATTTTTGGGCATTTCACTGCTCATGACTTATTCGAAAATTTTCAAAATTTCAAAAAAGTTGAGATTGCTATTGGATATGATCACACAAGTACCTGGGATCACAAAAGTGTAAATTTTACGAAAATCCGAGCAAAATTGGATTTTTGGTGACAGTTAAAGTACATGAAAACAGGGCCTTTTTCGTGTTTTTTAAGCCTATGAGTGGGTGTGGCGGGCGCAAATGGGGCCATGGCATCAAACCACTTCAGGGTTTTGGTAGACTCATAGGGTACTCCAACATACCCAAAGGGCATCAACATCTGAAGATGACATGTAAAGGGTCTCTCCTCCTGAGTTGTACACGTAAAAGACTTGCATTGTAAGTGCAGTTAACGTTTAATTTTAAAAGCAGCTGACCGTTGTCAATGCTTAATTTTATAATCAACGCTGAGAACCACACACACCGCCGGTGTGGATTTGAAATTCCTAGGACTAGCCTTATCAGGCCAAAATATTCATATTTCAGCATAGAGCACGGTTCTCCATAAATTGTTAAGTCTTTATAATTTTAGAATTGCAATTAGCTCCTTTTACGAGTTTTTATTGTACACTTAGCTAGTTAAGCATCGATTGCACTTAGCTGTTTTTAGAATTAAACGTTAACTGCACTTAGCTGGTTTTATAATTAAGTGTTGACTGCACTTAGCTGTTTTTAGAATTAGTACGACCATATGTATGTATATACACACAATAATAAATCCTTGGAAACTAAATCTGAATATGATACATCTGCATATGAATGTGTGTGAAACTTTGCGAAATCATGTTTTGCACATGTTTGTTGAGCTTGAGAAATACATATACGAAATGAGCTGCTCATATTTAAGTATCCCAACGCCCTATAAAATGCTTAAATTAAATCTTAACCTCTTTTTCGTAACCACCCTCCCCGTTAGACAATTCCAGCTCAATTAAAGAATCCTTCACCTGTCCCAGCATCTTGATCACATTGTCCAAGTTGGGATTACGGGCTTGCCCATAGCGTATTACGAACTTAAATTTCAGCACTTTGAGACTTTTACACCCCTCCAAATTCGGACAGAGAGACGCCGCGACGTCCAGCGTGGTCAAATTTGTAGCAGCATCGAGCCAGATTTTGATCAGGGATTGAAATTCCAGGCAGGCGGCGGCATAATGGTTTGCCGAGCTATCATGGAACCTGAGCGAGGTCAAGTTCGGTTGGGACGGGAGTTTTTGACCCGCCTCGGCAGGAATTGTGTAGTTCGTGTGGCTTCCCAGGTGCCGCGGATGTCAATTCGCTAGACCTTAATGGACCCCAAGGCCCTTATTCCTTTAAAGAAAGCGGGGACAAATTCCTCCTTGGCGGCGAGAAATTTGATTTCATGAGTTAAGTTGGACACGTGGGTGAGCCCTTTTGTGATTACTTCGGTCTTTTTCTTGTCCGACCGGATGGATCGGTCGAACTTGTCGGAGATGAGGAGGCCTCGCATCAGTTGGTCGTTGACGGGGGGAAGCTCATTAAACTTGGGGGCATTGTAGGAAAAAAGCTTGTTGACGGGGAAATAAGCCCGTTTTCCTAATGTTTTGACCCCGACATCGTTCCACTTCTGGCAGACGAGACGACACGTCTTCACATCGGAGAGGCTGAGCTGGGCGAAGATGGCGTCGAGAATCTGGCACACAATTTAAAATTGTTCAATTATGCGGACAGTTTTGACAGTCATTAAATTCTTAAATACATATTTTGACAAATGAGTGTAATTATGTATGTGTGTAACTGACCACCGGATTCTGTAAAGCTTTCGACATGGCATTGTTCTCGTTGTCAGGTGCGTTTTCCGAATCTGAAATTAAACCGAGTGAATACAGATTATCTCTTATGTATGATCACACGTCGGATATGAATGACCGATAAAACCTCAAAATATGAATGAAAAATGACCGTAAAAACCCCCAAAATATGACCATAAAAATGACCTTTTTACATTTTTGGCTTAATTTTTTATATTTTTTTCTTGTGATACTCAATTTTTAGCAATAAAACAAGTTCATTCCCAATGAATTGAATCACCCTAGGCGAAAGTGAATGTACATTTCTGCAAGTTTCTCACAATGAACTATTGTGAGAAAATTGAATCTTTTGCCACTTTCTGTCGATTTGGTTTTCAAATCTTAGAATTTGGTCAAAAATGATAAAATGAACGAAAAAAGCCCGAAATATGATCGGGAATATGAATATGTTCCAAAACCCTAAAATATGACAAATATGAGAAAATATGCTTTGACCTATGTAACCTACTAGTGACCGTAAACATTCTCAGAAAGTTTGGCGACTGCAGGTCGATAAATGGAAAAAGTCATTTTTCACTCATAGCCGACGTATGCTCATGATGAAGAAAAGATTAATTTTTAAGATAATATATTTCTAGGTTCAAATATGTACTTACTAAAATTTGGAGAAGGAGTTGACCTCTCCTCTCGTGAAGGGGTTGACACCTGGTTCATATCGTGCTGATTTCTGTCACTAAAATCCGTAACGTTCTTAGGCATATTGGAATTGGGTTAGGCCGTCGTCGTCCGTACCTGGAATATGAAAAAAATGAAATTAATACGACATTATTGATAAAAAAATAAATGCATGCACGGTAAAAAGAAGATTTTTTAAAATGTGTTTCTCTTAAAATTTTGGAATTTTCCCTATACCGAACAATGTGGGTATTCACGTCAATTTCGTAAAAGCCGTAAACGTCGCTTCGCAACATGTCTTCGCAACTTTGCGATGTTTGCGAAGAGTTGCGATGCGACAACCAATCAGATTGCTTTATTTTTTTTACGAAACATGCCAAGCAAAAAGGGCATCTATTATCGTCGTAAACTATTTTTCACAAACTCGTCGCCAAGCAAATTTTCATTTTCCCTCATTTTTGGAAATGTTGCCAAATGAATTATTTTTTGCAAATAATCAATTTACGCATTTTCATGTAAAATAAGTCGTTCACGACACCGATTTCGCAAACACCGCAAAGTTGCGAAGATTTGTTGCGAAGCGAAGTTTTTTAGTGACGTGAATACCCACAATGTTAAAAGTGGATTTTTCGTGTTTTCACTCAAAAAGTTAAAAACTAAGAAACTGGTTGAAATAAATAATCCGTCTTTTATCGAAATCGTGAAAAATTTAATTGGTTTCTATCAGGGGTAATTACTTATGAAATCGACGCCGTACCCAAGAGAAATTTTGTTGAAAAATCAGTAGTATGAACAAGGTTAATATGATAATTGTCCCTTACTTGTCGTACTAATTAAAATGCGAGTAGTATTTCAATGAGGTAGCTTTTTAAACGTGTCTTTACACGACGAAGGCAAGGAATGAATTATTTCTGAAAGGATGACTGTACAACTCATCGTCCCTTTTCTTATGGAACATTCCAAGGATTGTATGATTCATGCCTCAGTTTTGCTTCTTATCAGTACACACATTTCTCTAGAATACTTAGGGAACGTGCATATATTATGTCATCGTTTTATTGGGTGGGTGGTTGTCTTCCTATCTTTCCCATGTTAAAATTCCATATCCCTTAATGTTTACGTTGGACGGGTGAGTGCTAAAATCGAGAATCTTTGATGATGTAATATATGGATGACCCCTTGACCTCTAACTATTTTTTTTTATTATCCTTGAAAATTCCAAATTGGAATCTCTAATTGTCACGTATGTAAGATTAGCCTTCTCATTGGTTAAAAAGTTAAAAACCCTTTTTTGTATGCGTTTCTTATGGAAAATTGAATGTCAACGTTGAACTCGGTGACTCATCGCCTGTGACATCACAGGCCTAAAAATCTGTACGGTGGTCGTCCATAAATTATGCGCCGCAAAAATCGCGATTTTCTACACCCATCTCCCTCCATTTAACATGTGTGACAAGTGCACATCGTTGGAGCCTTAGACCCCCTCTCCCCCGACTTGCGTTACGTAAGTTATGGACGCCCCACGTTTTAAATCAATTCTCGGCTTTAATATTTCATTTAAACGGATAAAGCCACAATTTTGTACAGCAAGTCGTTGATACTTTATTAAAATATACACTCCAGATTTTGAAAATTTTTGGAGGAGGTTTTTTTCAAAAAGAGTAAACACACAAAAGACTAAGGAGAATTCGAAATAATTCAATATTTCAAAAAAAGTTGAGATATGTACTGGATATTATCACACATGTATCTGGGATCACAGAAATGCAAATTTGATAAAAATCCGAGAAAAATGGATTTTTGGTGACATTTCGAGCACATGGAAACAAGGCCTTTTTCGTGTTTTTTGGTTCCTTTGGGAGGGTGTGGTGGAGAAAGGCAAGCATTTTTTTAATTTTCTGGAAATTTGGTATGCAAATCTTAAAAATTTGGTCAAAAATGATGAAATGAAGCCTGAAATATAATTAAGAATATGAAAATGTCCCAAGGCCATAAAATATGACCAATATGAGACAATATGCTTTTACTTACGTGACCTACGTTATCATTCTCAGAAAGTTTGAAGGCTGTAGGTCAATAAATGTAAAAAGTCATATTGCATTCATATCCGACGTATGCCTATTAGCTTATTTATTGAAGATTACATATCTATTATTCCCTTCCTATCTGGTTGCACTAGTTAAAACGGGCCAAGAATATTATTTCAACGAAATGACCTTTTTTTAATTTGGAGATGTGGCTCTTTGTCTGAAGAGGTTTGGACAACGACAGAAATATTTATGAAAGGAGGACAAGCCAAGGTTTAGCGTCCCTTTCTTTTAAGAAAGTGATATCCAATCATTCTGGCTTTTATGGCTCAATTTTCCTGCTTGTCTGCATCTTTATTTTTCTCCAACAAGTATCTAACTACTTTTCGTATTATTTATTATCCAGGAATATTGTGATTATTAGATAAGGTCACGTTTCTTATTAAAAATAATAACATACATATACATACTTTGCACTTCCTGTCATCTTTTTCTTATCCTTAGTTTTAAGCCGGAATTTGGACTCGAGTTCAGAAAAGAATTCTGTGTATTGAGCTCTTGCTCGATGTGCTCAACCTTTTCTGATAGGTTGATATGTAAACACATATTTATGTAAATATTTACTTCGGAAATATGACGGAAATTAAAAATAAAAACTTAAATGTTAAGTTTATGTAAACCGCAAGAAACGAAACATATTTTGAGTATCCTCTTAATCCTCATATTTTTTAAACTTGACACATTTGTGAAATTACTGACTATCCTAAATTTTAGGTCTCATTTCTAGACTTTCAAGACTTCATTGAAATCACAGATATTGAAATACACTCTTATAAATAATGTCACCCTTTTGTAAAAGTAAAGTTAAACGCACTCTCATTTCTAATTGAGGTATGTATGTAAACTATGCTACCTAAATCTAGTTTTTTTAAAAGAGTTTAAATGATTTTTAAAGAGTAGCGTGAAATTTAATTGGGTATCTAAAGTTAACCCTGGATCTATTTACGTATGTTCTTATTTAGTATAGCAGTTTTCACCAACGTGTTTCTAATTCGCTTGGTTTAATTGCATATTTTATTATGCGAGATTACCCAATGTTTTCCCAAAATTTCCAATGAACGAAAATCTGCAGTTGTCCAGAATTTAACACAGCAGTGGAGTGGGAGGTAAAACGGACGAAATAAGAGGAAAAACTCAAAAAATATTCTTTCTTCTTTCTTTTCTAAGTGTGCGTAAGTTTTTGAAGTTAACACTTTCTACATATTTATGAATAGATACAAGTGTCGTAAGTTTATGCAAGTTCAGTCATCTTTTTAATTTGTCGCAGTTAATTTATTAATAATATTACATATAATTTCACACGATATCTTATGACATATCTTACATGTAGGAAAAGCTGACTACTAAGGAGTCTAACATTAAAATTCCCTAACCTTAAAGAAAAAAAAAATCGTAAAAATAATATAAAAAACGAAGAAATTATGAAAAAGTCGCAATTATTTAATCCGACACGATTTGAGACAGGAAAGTTTATCGGCAAGAGTCTGTTCAGTATTATTTAACTAAATATTAATGACTTGGTTGTTTACGCCTCCACTGAAATGAAGGGGTGCACATCTGGCTTCCAAAATGGGTCGCATTTATATTGTCCCATAATTTCCGGTACCTGAATCAAATTTTTTATAAAACTGAATATTTACATTTAAAAAATACGTGCGCTATGTAGAAAATTATTTTGCTCCGAGACTTACCACGTTTCACGAGAGATTTCTGTGCGTTTAAATCCTTTACTGTATGTATGAGATCGTGAAAGTGGGGAGAAAAGTTATCCTCCGAAACGTATGTAAATGATTATTTGAACTGGATTATTTTCTCTCCTGAAACAATAATTGTGACAGTTTATGTATTAATATCATAATCATTTAGTGCCATACACTCTTAGAAATCATGTATTAAAATAATACGAAACGGTATTGGTGCATATGTAACTCTACATACCAAAAAACCGTATTGATAGGTAATACTGTGTAGTAGTCAGGGTTGCAGAAATCTCATCTCACCTTCATAAATCTCATCTCATTGAGATATAGTGAGAAATAGTGAGATATGAGAAATATGAGATTTAGTGAGATTTATGAGCCATGCACTAGCGCCACCTAGCGGACGGGGTCATGAACTACAGGTTTATCTCATTATTTCTCATATTTCTCACTCAGCCCCAAGTGAGATAAATGATATAAATCATTAAATCTCACTAAATCTCACCCGGTGATATATATCACTTGTAACCCTGGTAGTAGTACGTATCCCGGTATAAAATTTTGTCATATTTATTAACCCAGTCATAATGTTAATACGAATCGGTAGTAACTTTAATACCGAGAAATAAAAAATACTTGCCGAACTATACCAGATTTGTAATTGGGAAAAATAATTATTTAATGGACTAATTTAATTTAATCTTAACTCTCACCTCTCAAACGGGACATAGCAGCTTCCAGACCTTCAATCAACTCGGAGGAGGGCCTCACCCCATCGACGATAACGTTGACCCGATCCAAATCCCAGATTTTGAAGGATTCCATACTCCGACTGATAGGAGAAGAACTTATTTGTTTCAGAGTCAAATTGAATTCCTTAACGGTGGGAAATATCTGGATCATTTCTTCCTCCAATTCCTCCTCTTCCCAGGAATCAATCGTCACCGCGAGAGATTGGACTCCTCTGTGGGGCTCCCACAAGTTTAGATGCGTTATCAAGGACGACTTCCCTATTCCTGGCTGAATCGAGAGGGTTCTTAATTTTGGGAAGTGGTCCTCATCAAAAAAGTCAAGAATTCGGTACACATTTATGGCTTGGATGGAAAGTGTGGTTAGTTTCGACATGACGGGAACCATCTTCTTGTCAAGTTGGAGCTGCGATAGGATGCGCACATACAAAATATATTTATATTGTTAGTACTGATGAAGTGTTGGGATGAAAGTTTCGGAAATATGACGCAGGTTAAACATAAAAACTTAGATGTCAAGCGTAAACCGTAGGAAACGAAACACTATACTCTAAATCCACGCAGGATTGACTTACAATTGAGTTACATATTGATTGATTTACAGAAATTGAGAAATCTGAGAAACTATGCCACTGCTATTCTCAAACTTCCCCGTCAACTTGACTTCTAGGGAACTTGAGACTGACAGTGGCATAGTTTCTCAGAATTCTCAATTTCTTTAAAATTTCAGTCTTGCGTGGATGGAGAGCATATCATATTTTGGGTATCCTCATATTTTTAAAACTTGGCAAATTTTTGAAATTACTGGCTACCCTAAATTTTGGGTTTCATTTAATGGGAAAGATTTTTATTGAAATCGCAAAACTAAATACCTATATAGAAACTCCACAACTTTAATTTACATTACTTTTTGTACTTTGGAACAATCCCTGTAACTTAATCCGTCAGACAAGGATTTTCATACATAACTACTAATGTAAATATTTATAAAAAAAATCACTACTTGTCGACTACAATGATTTATAAAAGATTTTTCAAAAGAGATAATGCTGTTCATAAAATCCCTTCCGTTTAATTTTTCAAATTGAGTAAAACCTACGATTTTGAAAAGTTTGCCAGGATTGATAATTTCACAATTTTTTGTAATTTTAATTACTTAAAATTTGGCAGGATGTGAATTTATTTTTTTAATGAAAGTACTCTAAATTCAAGGTAGGATGATTTCAATATATTTTGCAATTAGCAATGCGATTTCAATTAAAAGCAAGTTGGATTAAGAAAGATTTTCCCTAAAATTGCACCTCCATTCCGAGAACACCCCCGCTTTACATAAAATGCTTATTTAAAAACTTTATACCTTCTTCATTACTCCAGAATTCTCCGGAGCGACAGACAACTCCAGTTCCACTAACGAATCCTTCACCTGTCCCAGCATCTTGACCACCTTGCCCAAATTGACGTGCACATAACGCGTTAAAAATCTAAATTTCAACACTTTAAGGTTTCTACACCCCTCCAAATTGGGATAGAGAGACGCTGCGATGTCCAGCGTGGTCAAATTGGGGGCAGCATCGATCCAAATTTGGAGCAGGGGTTGCAACTCCTCCCACCCGTGGATTCGAAAGTCTAGAAGGGTATTGAACTCGAGGGTGGTCAGGTTATCCTGCGGCGGGAGTTTTTGATAAGCCTCGACCGGAGTTATTGTGTTGGGGTCATAATAATCCGGCTCACTGAAGATGCTGATTTTTTGAATTTTTGGCGACGACCCCAACATCCGAATTCCTTGGAGGAAAGGGGCCACAAATTCCATTCGATTGGCGACAAACTTAATTTCACGAGTTAATTGAGACACTTGGGTGACAGCTTTGGTAATAATTTCGGTCTTCATGTGGGGCGGAATGGACGGATGGAATTGGTCTGAGATGACGAGAGTTCGCTTCAGTTTGGGGTTGACGGGGAACACGTGGGACGAATTGGAGGAAAAAAGTGGGGTCGCCTGGAGAGCAGCCTGTCTTCCTAGTAAGGGGGAAGCGATGTCGTTCCACTCATGGCAGACGAGGCGAGCCGTTTTCAGGTCGGGGAGGTCGAGGTGGGCGAAAATGGCGTCGAGAATCTAGTACAAAATTTTTTGATTAAGGTAATTATCAATTAGAGATTATGTAACCTCATACGGTCCAAATTTATACGTTTGTGTATAAATAAGTACATAAATTTCCATGATTTTATTACCCTGAATTTCTCCAAAATAAAAGATTTCTTTATTATTTTGTGGAAAACTCGATGATAAAAAGCAGATTTTTTATATATTTTTCCTCACAAATTTTGGAATTATCTAAAAATTGAGTTTTTTATATTTGTATTAAAAATGTTTTAGAATTTTATCTATTTATGTAGATATACATACATACCGACCAATGTTAAACAATAGATTTTTAGTGTTTCTCAAGTCATAAACTCATATTCAAAATTGGAAGCTGGTTAAAATAAATATTCGCCTTTTACATATGAAATCATGAAAATTTATATCAGGGTGCTTATGTATGAAGTAAATGTGATATTTAACATGTAGCATTAAACCTCTCGAGTACGATGTTTAAAATCTTTAAAATTTTAAGATAAATATTAAAATATTGAAGATATTTAACATATCGTACTCGGGAGGGAGTTTTTTGTAAAGAAATAAGTACTGCGAAACAGCCTAACTTACCAACGGATTCCTGACAACTTTCGAGATGACATTGTTGGCGTTACCACGTACTTTTTTAGAGTCTGCAAATAAACAGTAAATTTAGAAAATATGAATATCTACATAACATATCTATCGCAGTAAAGAAACCTGTTACGTTTATGATAAAAATATAGATTAATTACACTTACTAAAATTTGCAGAACTCCTTCCAATCTGTGGAAAACTTGACTGCAACTTCTTATAGCGATTTTTAACACTAGAGTCCCCAGCGTTCGGCATTTTGAAGAATGAGTGCCTACAATAATAACACAAAATGCATAAAAAATTAGCAAGCCATTCTTAATACATAAATAATGCACACATGAAATATTGGGCGTACTCACGACAACTTCTTATTTCGCATCGCAACTCATTTAGCAAACTTGCGAAGATCAAAATATTTCTGTCGTGAGGGGATTCGCAAAATATGACCTCGCAAAACTCCCTTATCTCGCAAATCTACAGAAAAACACCTATTTTGGTATTGTTTCCATAGATTTCCTTAATTTCTCTTGCAGAATTACTTTGCGAAATAATTTTGCGAAATAAGGACATGCTCAGTTGCTGGGTAAATTTGCGAAAAAAAATCCCATGGTTTTCCAGCAAATTTTTTGCGAAATCTCGCATATCTCGCAAAACTTCGCAAGTTATGTTGCTATGCTCAATTTGCGAGATATGCGAGATATGCGAAGGTTGATGTGAGTACGCTCATTCAAATGGTAAAAGCTTAAAATATGTATGCGATAATTAGTAAAATTAAATTTAAAACATGTAATCAAGTGTTTATTTACCTTTTACAACGTTTCAAAACGATGAGAATGAATCTGTGGTTTTAGATTTTGTGTGTATTTTATGCTGCAAATTAAAATTAAAATCAGCATTAAATACATATTTGCAGATTATAAGAACAAGGTCACGTGACAGCACGCATTTTTGTAGGCATAGTCCTATTTTATTCAATTCAAAAAATAATTTGCTCGGGCCAGGTAATAAATTCGAAATTTTAGTAAAAATCTGTATTAGATGCAGTTAAACTGCTTGTTTCTGTTCCATTTAAATAAATTCTTTGGATTAACAAAATTATTCGTCAAGCATAATTATGGGTTAGGGATCAAAATATAAAATTCCTTTAATGTACTAATTTTGGGCTCAGGTATTTTACTTTCCCCTAATGAAAATGTAATTTTCCCCAGAAAAAAAATTTCTACAATAATGAAATGCCCAAGAGGTTTACATATGCATAATTTGTGTACCTTAGCATGTTTAATATTGTAATTGTCCTAACATTGTACTTCTACTACTTATTTACATAAAGTAGTAGAAGGTGGATCAAATTAATTGGTGACGAGTGTAAATACATGAAAGTCTATGAAAAATATATTTACTCAATTCAATTTGTACACCAATTTATTTTTACACTCTATTTAAATACAAATGAGTAAAATTTGCTCAAGGTTGGATAAAAAAGAGGATAAAACAACCAGAAGGTAAGATTTGTCCAGCGTTGTCTAAAATTTCCCCAACGTTAGGTAAATTTTACCCCTTGATTGTGTCATCCTCTTTTTTTACCCAACCTTGACTAAAATTTGCTCATTTTTAGAGTGTAATAAAGACGAACCATTTAAACCACCAAATTTAGGATGGCTTTACATATAAACGAAAAATGGCTGCGATTGTAACAAAATAGCAAATTCTGATCTTAAAGAAGAGGCTACATGCAGCTTATTTACGTACCTTTAATATCACTGATCCGTGCTCCTTTACTTGTCGTACTTGATTAAAATGTGAGGAAGTAAATAATTATTTCAGCGAAGTCAAGTTTTTTAAAATTTTGGAGATATCAAAATGTGTGTCTTTGCAGGATGAGGGTTAGCCAACGACTAAAATATTTACGTATGTACGCCTACATATGTAAGCAGACAGCTCACAAAGAAAAAAGGGACACTTGTTAGTGTCCCTTTTTTCTATATTTATCCGGGGGAGACTAGGCTGGTGAGCGTACCTTTGTAAGGGGTCATCCAAGCCTTACGCCTCAGCATTTTCTCGAATATTTACATAATTACATCTTGGAAGTACTTATTTATTACCAGTTAAAATTGCGATTATCATATAATATAATCGTAAAAAGAAAAATCGTTAAAAAATGATAACGCATGTTTTGCACGATCCTGTCACATTTTTAACCCGGAATTCGGACTCGAGTTTAAAGTTGAAAATAGGATTCTGAGAATCGACAAAGAAAAGTTCCATGCATAAGTATCCCTTGAGTCAGGTTAATCGCAATTGTAATGAATCAAGTGCTCATACAGACATATGTAGAAAAATATGTATCATCATAATGTATGTCACTTGAGTACATATTTATTCATATTAAGGGGAGAAACTCCCATATATTTTCGAAATTGTCCCCTTACTTAAATTAAATATATATTTATGTACATAGCCGCAAATGAAGTTAATGCAGATAGGAGTTCGTACATATTTGCGTAATCTATTACAAACATTTATTGCAGGAGTAAACTATTTACTCAGCTAGTATTTTATTTAAAACTATGTACTATTCATTTCAAACGTCTGAAGGTATACGCGAGTTAGCATGGATTGAAACATATTTCTAAAACTTTTTGCATATTAAATATGTCTGTGCATATTACTTAATGCATAGATGCATAAGTCTATTTATATTAACGTTAGAGCTGGAATTTTTCTTTGCAAACTTCCTTCTTTTGTAGGTATATTAATGTGTTACATCTTCTATGTATGTATTAAAAACTTCCAAAAATAAGCGAAATATTAATTAAATACTTAATTTTCCATTCTCCATTAAGTAAATTCCATTAAGCCAATTTGAGAGTTGAATGTCTTCACGACCTTTGTACCTGTATTTAGATTCGTAGAAAAATATTAATAAATCTACGTTATTTGCAAATCGTTGAGATGAAAGACCCTTGGTAAAAAATATTTCATAAAAATTGTCCTTCCCTAATAGACATCGTCGGTATATATGGCATGCAAAATGGCTTGCTTTTTTTTGATTTTACGAATATTTTTACGAACGGAAACGATGTCTCAACCAACCTTACGGGTATTTACGAGCTTCATAAAGATGACATTTTAATATCTGACCATAGATTTACGGTATTTACGAAGGTTACGAAGATGACGTGAAAACCCTCATAATAAATTATCTAGTTTATTTATATTAAGCATTAAAGGTTTGATTCAACCTCAAAATGTGTACACAGGGGCGGTCTAGAAAGTACGTAACGCAAGAGGGGGAGGGGTCTAAGGCCCCCATGATATCGTGTATTTGTTACACCTGGTAATGGGGAGAGGGGGTCTAAAAAATCGCTATTTTTGCCATACGTAACTTATGGACGGCCCCATACCAGTCTTGATTCGACATATGCAGGGAACTATTTATTTCGGTTTATTCGTTTTAGAAAGTAATCCATGCCTTCCATTTCCGTGTTATCCACACCTCTCGTGATATGAATGGGTGCACCACTGGCTTCAAAAATGGGTCGTATTCGTTCCACAATTTCCGGTTCCTGAATTATTTATGTATTAGACAGCTGAATTTTGGACACATTTTGTACGCTTGAAAATTATTTTACTGAGCGACTTACCACACACCACCCCGAGATTTTTACGCTTGAAAATTATTTTACTGAGCGACTTACCACACACCACCCCGAGATTTTTACGCTTTTAAATCCTCCACTGTGCAAGATGAGGTCTTGGATGTGGGGAGAAAATTCATCGTCTGTATGGTCAATGTTCGGGAACAGGACACTTGTAATTCCTGAAATTATTACGACCTCTTACTTATTAACATCAAAGATAATCGCTTACGACACTCTTTTAGTCGTTAGTCTTTTAGCTGTTTAGTACACTGTTAGAAATCCAGTATTAAGATGATACCACGCGGTATTGATATAAGTATGGCTACGCCAAAGTTGTATTCATAAGTTACCATATACATATGTAACAAATGTTTTAAAATATCGGTAACAAATAACAAATTTGTATTTGCGGACGGGTATACTTTCGAGTTTGTTTTATACCATCCAATGAAAACATAGTTTATTCCAACCAAAATTAATAAATTTGCCATGATCATTAATTTATTTTGCGACATTTTTCATTAAAATTCCCAATAATTAAATTTTCGTAATTGAAATCGAAATATTTAAAATTCGAATTGAATAGAAATAGATGATTAGGTCATAATTTTGGCTCCTAGCTATAGCATCTTTAGCACCGAGAAATCAATACCTGCCTAACTATACGGACCCTCCATAAATTATGTGAAGCGAGAAGGGTAAAGGGGTAATTTTTGCATAACATAATTTATGAACGGTCCCATACCAGATTTCTTACAGTGGAATAATTATAAATGGATTGCATTTTATTTTACCTTTCAAAACCCGCACCCCTTTCAGGACTTGAGTCAAGATGGGAGATTGCTTCACCAAATCCACCTGAACGTTGACCCGTTCCAAACCCCACATTTTGAACCATTTCATACCCCCCTTGATGGCAGGAATGCAATGAGACCTTATTTGTTTCAGCGTTACAGAGAATTCCTTAACGGCGGGAAATATGTCGACCATTTTTCCGCGAACTCTTCCTCGTCCGGATACCAGAAGTTCATGGTCAACACTAGCAATTCAACTCCTCCGTGTCGCCTCCACAAATTTAGAAGGGGCGCCAACGACGACTTCCCCATTCCGGTATAGACCGAGAGGGTTTTTAATTTTGGGAAGTGTTCCTCATCAAACCAGCCAAGAATTCGGTACACATTCGTGGCTTGGATGGAGAGTCTGGTAAGTTTCGACATTACGGGACGCTCGTCAACAGGTTGGATCTAGATTTGTATAAAAACTTTAGGACAGATCGGCCATCTCAAGGGGCAGAAAATGACTCGCAAATTCGGATAATATAAATTTGGGAAATTTTGCAAAATTTGTTTTCAACATGTTTCTCCCTCAGCGTGTGGTCATATTTGTTCTTAATTAAATATCTCCTACATAACTAACAGGCTCCATCAAAAGAGATGTAAATAAATCCATGAAAACTAGGTGTAAAAATTGATAACAAGCGATTTGTACACTCAAAATAAGGTAGTAATGAATCATTACCACGCGGAATGCCTATGTGTCTCTACCACGTTGGTTACAATTTGTCGTTGAAATGGTAATAACAAGTTCAGGGAAATTCAAATTTAATACATAATGGTATTCACTTTTTTAATATTTGGTAATGAATTTGAATTTCCCTGAACTTATTATTACCATTTCTACGACAAATCGTAACCAACGTGGTAGAGACACATACTCATTCCGCATGGTAATGATTCATTACTACTTTATTTTGAGTGTATATATTTTGCGCATTCCCACTTTTTTTTAGCTTGAAAAAATACGAAATGAGCTACATACATAAATACCTAAAAAATTATACATTCTCGTGACTACTCCCACTCTAAAATACGTGTATTACATCCTTACCTCCTTCATGTAACCACCATCCCCCCTCGGCTGACACAATTCCAGCTCGATTAAGGAATCCTTCACCGGTCCCACCATCTTCGTCAGCTCGGCCAAATTAACGCCGGGAAAATTCCTCCAGCCCGGGATGAACTCAAATTTCAGCACTTTGAGATTTTTGCACCCCTCCAAATTTGGATAGAGGGACGTCGCGATGTCCAGCGTGGTCAAATTCGGGGCAGAATCGAGACAGACTTGAAAAAAGGAGTGAAATTCGTGCCGTCCGGTGGTGCGGTCTTGTCCAAACCCTGAATCTATGTTGAACCTTAGGGACGTCAAGGCAGGTTGACGGGGGAGACAGGGTAGGACAGGAACGGTGTAATCACACAGTTGCAACAGCCACGCGCTGTGGATGTCAACGCGTTGAATTTTTGTGGACCCCAGAATCCTTATTGCTTCGAGGAAAGCGGGGATAAACGACTTCCGGGCGGGGATAAATATAATTTCACGAGTTAATTGAGACGCTACTTGCGTGACCAATTTGGTAATAAGGTCGGCATCCTCATTTGACGGAATGGATCGGCCAAACTTGTCGGAGATGAGTAGGCTCCGTACCAGTTTGTCTGGCACGCGGTCAAACTTGGGCGACGAATTGTGGGATAAAAGCTTGTTGACGTGGAGGTAAGCCCGTTTTGCTAAAACAGTCGCGCCCACGTCATCCCACTCATGGCAGACGAGGCGGGACCTCTTCAAGTCGGGGAGGCTGAGCTTGGTGAAGATGGCGTTGAGAATCTGGCGGAATAATTAAAAATTGTCAAATTATGTAGGTGGGCGGGACAATCAATAAATTCTTGACAACTACTTATGTAATTGACCAGCGGATTCCGTACAACCTTCGACATGGCGATGCTAGCGGTGGCGCAGGTTTTTCTTGAGTCTGCAATTAAACCGAGTGAATAATGATTATCTCCAATGATAAAGAAACGGTTTAAGGTAAAAATATTTGTAGATTGCAGCATTTACTAAGATTTGAAGAAGGGGTTGACCTCCTTTCTCGTGAAGGGGTCGACCTCAACTTCATGCGGTGGAGAGGTTTGTCACTAAAATCTGTGACATTCAGCATATTAGAGTCGAATTAGTGAGTTGTCGGTTCCTAAAATAGAGTAATAAACACAAAATATGAACATACCACGTCAATCTTAATAAAAAATACATGCACGAAAAGATGAAATGGTAAAAACTTACAATATTTATGGATTAGATATTCTGGTAACTATTTTTACATACACCGTGTATGATACACGACATAAAGTCGTACAAATTTTGAAGATGTGCTTTTCCTCGTCTGCTGCTCCATGCAAAAAGGCTGCCAGTAGACTCGGTCCGGTTTCGATCCGAGAGCAACACGAGAGCAACAATTTCTCTTCTCTCTGCTCTCTATATTATTTTTTGTTTTTAAAAATTTGAAGTTTTTTCGACACCCCCAACTCCGTAATCAGTGTCATCACCTCCCTAGTGACCCCAACAAGATAGTGGTAGATGAATTTTTTTACCACGACCGTGTCTGACCGTTCTGTGCAACTTTTAAATTTTATAACAACCGGCCTCCCCGTTCCTGCTGAAGTGGACTGTTCCAGAAGCAAAATTCTGCTCACTCCATTCCACTCGTACTTCTTCTGAGGGGATTCCAGCTTATATACGGAGCGTCCTCTACGCCCCCAAGTGCTCGGTCGGAGTTTGAGACCGTGCGGTTGTCTGCGGGCTGGCCGCTCTGTTGCACGTAAAGTGCCTTCTGAAGGCGAGATCCGATCCTTTATTTTAGATATCTGTTCATTTATGGTTCACCTTTTCTCTGATTATTGTACGGTTTTTTTGTCGGGCCCTGTCACAATATGACAAAACTGATGACCATCGATGAAGCTGTAATACTCGCGCATCCCTCAACCAACGCAATAGTCCTGATAGGCGGGATGGCTGATGAGGAAAACAGCCAAATCTACAACCTACTTGATTTCGTATATTGGGACGACGACCAAGCTTTGGGACCAGACTGTCACCTCTGCGGACAGGAAATCATCGACGTCTCATCTCCCTTTATACACAAAGGAACAAACTACACTGTACTTTTTCAAGATGACCGTGCTGAATCTTGTGCGAATAGTGGAGTATTGCAATGTGTATACTGTTTAAATTTCTTTCACAGAAATAATTGCAGTTTTAAACTTTCTGACAAATCTTTTTGCAACATCTTTGTATCAAAAACCTGGTCATGTCCTAACTGTGTTCCTGATTTCAAGAGCAAATTGACAGTTGTAACTCATAGCAATGATAATAATTTTGTTAATTATGGAAAATTAATGCGCAAATTAGTGAAAATTCTGAATCCTTTATGCAGTCAATATAGGGAAATAGTTTACACAATTAATTGTTTTAGCCATAATTATGATTTATGTATCAGTAACTTTAAGCAATATGGAGTTGGATAAGAACACGAGTAGATCCTATCTGTATGTATACAATGTGGACCTTTTAACTTGGAATTGTATTTTGTTTATGATTATGATCACTTGCTTATATAAAGGGTGTTAATAAAGTCCGATCCCATGCATTTTTTGGAGCGTGGTTGTTACAAATTCAGCTGGAACTTTTGAACCAGTGAAGTTATTTATTTCAAATTTTTACCATGGGAGGAACAACTAAACGTGTAAGTCATGAGCATCTTAGAGTTGAGATACAAACATTGCATCAGCAGGGGCTTAAACCTACAGAAATTGTACAAAAATTGGGCTGCAGCCGCAGAACTGTTTGGAAATGGAAGAATAAAAATTTTGTCCACGACAAAAAGCGACCAGGGCGACCCAGAAAGGTGTCACCTACCACAAAAAGAATGATTAAAAACAGACTTTGCAAGAAAACCGGTAGTTCATTACGTAATTGAGCAAGGGAGTTAAATGACTCAAAACGCTATAAAGAGAAGAAGAAGCAAATTAACTGTGTGACCGTGCAAAAATTTGTGAAAACTACGAAGTGGGGTCACACAGCTTACAAACTAACCAAAAAAACCTCTCATGTCACAAAAATATATCGATGACCCCCTGAAATTTGAAGAACTCCTTCAGAAAAGTGCCCATTTGAGTGAAAAAAGACTTGGTGAAGAATTGCGCAGTCACATCCTTTGGACTGACGAATCTATTATTGAACTATATCCAAAATTGAACCAACAAAATGTTCGTTACAGGACAGAAAACAAATCGGATGTACCATCAAGAGCGATCCCAAAATTCGGGCTTAAAGTTATGGTAGCGGGTGGATTTTGTGCACGTTGCGTGACCCCTCTACATATCATACCAAAAGGCCAATCAGTCAATGCAACGCATTATATGGAAAAAATATTACCTATCTATTTCGATAGCATGGGGAACAAGGAAATATTTCCGAATGAAAGAAAAATAGTTTTCATGCAGGATGGTGCTATAGCCCATACAGCAAAAGCGAGTTTGAGTCTCATCAAGACGCAAGTTTCAACGGTCTGGAGCAAGGGGGTGTGGGCCGCTAACGGCCCAGATTTGAATCCCCTGAAGAACCAGTGGTCCATACTTAAGGAAAATGTATACAAAGAGCCACAACCCCGGACGAGGGAAGAGCTAGTAAAAAAAAGTTCAAGATGTATGGAATTCGATTTCCAGAGGCACATTGGAAAAATTAGCACAGAGCCTTAAACAAAGAGTTGAGGGCATGGTTAAAGTAAATGGTAACAAGACCAAATACTAAGGTAAATATGTCGAACATTTTTTGTAAGTATCACGGGTAGTTTTTTTTTATACTAGCCTTCACTTTTTTACAGGAAAAATGGGATCGGACTTTATTAACACCCTGTATATTTACTCGTTTTTTTCTTTTTTTCTAAAGTTGTTTATTTTATAATGTCACTTGTGGAAGAGCATGGTTTGTAACTGTGAACTTGTTAGACATTCGAATAAAGCATCAATCAATCAATCAATCAATCAATCAATCAAGATGTTGACACACTGACTGCGTGCTGAAATTGAACTGATTGGGCTGATTGAAACTGAAATTTTTTCGGGTTCTAAATACGCTGTAGCGTGAAATATAAAACAGCATTAGATATTTATTGATATTTAGATATTTAGATATATATATTAATATGATAATCCTCTTATAATTATAATTAGTATTTCAAAGAGGAAGTTTGTTTTAAACTTTTTGAGATATCAAAATGTGCGTCTATGCAGGACGAGGGTTAGCCAACGAAAGTAATATTTATGCATGACTGGACAAGTCCGTCACGGACTGTCCGTGTCCCTTTCTATTACTTATTAACCAAGGAGGACTGGACCTTTGTGAAGGGGCATCCAAACATTATGCCTCAGCATTCCGGCTCAATTATTCTTGAATATTTTCATAATTACATAGTGAAAGTAATTATTTATTATCCTGTACAATTTCGATTATCAGATAACCTGCCTTACGGTTAAGAAAATGACAACGCATGGTTTGCACTCTTAAAAAAGATGACCAGATTCGGTGTTAAAACTAACAAAGTGGCGTGTTATAGTTGCCTCCCACACTGAATCTAGTCACTCACAGTGTGACATTGGAAAAGTACCGCAATTTACTCTGGAAAAGTATGCGAGTTACTCGGGTAGGGTTCCAGATTGACTTTGAGGTATTACACTGATTTGAGTCACATTTAACACCAGAGCCATTCGCAGCATACTTATCATCGTGTTACTATTTAACTTTATGGGTGGTCAAATAAACTACACTGTATTTAGCTTGCCATTTTATTTTAATTTGTAATATAGTGTCATAAATAAAATACACAAATAATTATGGCGTAACGTAAGTAAATATTCAAATTGATTTCTGTAAATGTTCTGAAAATGTTTTAAATATGACTTCCTATAAATACAAATAGATAAATTGCTCAATGTATGTAACTGTTAAGAACGTCAAAACAAAATATCCAACGGGTTGAGTTTTTATATTTTAACCAATTTTTAATATATAACAGATTACTTTGTAACTCAGGAAAATATTTTTTAATCCGATGAGAGAAGAATAGAAACTTTGAAGAATAGAAACTTTGTGTGACTAACTCAAAAACAATACTGGTTGCGGTGATGCAGCCCGCCCAAGTCAGAAAAGTAAAAATTGACACTCGCCATTGTTACATTGACACTAATTTAGTACACTGAATTGAGCAGCTCACTGTCTTACACCATGGTTAGTCACGCCAACACGACGACGTGTTATTTTCACCATTGTGACTCACTAACGTGTATTTTGATGGTTTACTCTAATACGAGTATGCAAAATGACTCGTTGCACACTCAAATTTTACACTGATAAAGTAGGTTCGATTTTTACAACTCATAAAGTAACCAAGATTTTTAACAGTGTGCACAATTCTGTCATATTTGTGCTTATATTTTTAACCCGGAATTCGGACTCGAGTTTAAAGTTGAAAATAGGATTCTGAGAATCGTTGAAGAAAAGTTCCATTCATATGAATGTAGTCCCTTGAGTCAAGTGGTCATTTGTATACATATGACCACTTATGTGACCACATATGACCATATTTTTCTGGGAAAATATGGGCATAATGTATATACTACTTTAATTACATAAATATCTAGGGAAAAGTATTCAACTAATTTATAAATATCGATTAAAGCCAGAACCCTCCAACAAAATTTTAAAAACATTAAATGATTAAATATGTTCTGTAATTTCTTGAATGAGTATAAAGGACAAGAAATCGGGTTAAATAGTCCAAATTTCGTTATAGTAGAGCATAATACAAATAGTAAAGCATTGTTAGCATATATTCAGCAAGAGTTTGCCATTCTGGTGGGTGTTTTTTTTAATTTAGAAGCGTACAATCGTTGTAGTGGGTTCGGTCGTTTTCATAATGTTTAATAAAGTAGGAATAATACAGAAAGTTTATAATTTTGCTCAATTTTATTCACAACCAAATTTAATACTTATCTATGCATTTAATTAAATTATGCTCTGCTTGAAGACAATCCAGCTATTTTGGCAAAATAAATTGGATGCATCTATGTAAAAAAAATACATTGATTTTAAACTTGATATTAATCGTTTGTAACAAGCGAGGCAATGCAGTGGAGAGAGAGACAAAATTATTCATTTTAGACAAAAGACTTTTTATGTACACGCAATAAATAGTAAATTAATGTGAATTAAGATGCGAAATTGTTGCCCAATTATTTACCCGTCGTGCCTTTTCATTAACAACACGATGAAAAATAGTTATATCAAACTTAGCGATGCGTAAGTATGCAACTAGTATGCAAATTAAAAATAAAAATCACACCAAAAAATTGAGAAAAAGCACCATTCCTACAATTAACCTAGGTCATAAACATATTTAAGGATGGCAATGACAGAAGAAATTGAAGAATATTTTACAGGTACACAAATTACTAGCGAAACAGTCTCAACTCTAGTACACCAGTTTGTAATGGACAAATTTGGTAAAATCGATAAAAGTGTTCCACAGATGATTTTGATCGATTAGAAGAATACGTAAAATGTCATGATTCGAAATCTCCGTCCGAAATTTGACCGATTTCCGATAACTGGGATGTGTGTAGATTGTCATAAGCCCGATTTAGCTCCTCTTCCCCTGATAAAGGCGAACTAAGCGTACTAGTAATTAGTAATATCAGCATTATTACTAAATAGGTAAGAAAAATAAGAACAGTGTAAATAAATACGGCAGAGCATAATTTATTTTTAGGCACACTTTATAAAATTTCTTACCCAGTATTGTTCACGACTTGGGTTGTGACGCTGTTGTTCCCGCTGTTATTTGGTCCATTGATGATACTATTTCGGGTATTATGTTCGCTGCTATTTCCTCCATCAATGACAACTCTTGAAGCCAAACACTGATCTGAAGCGTGTGAGATGAAACCACTTGAGGTCGGGACCACGGCTACAAGAGTTAAAAGTACAATTAAGGATCGATTATCTATATTTAATTAACAAGCAGCGCCCACATGTCACTCGTCACCTTGATGATATCTTAAATCTGTACCCATTGAAAGTTGGGCGTACTCACGACAACGTCTTAATTAGTATGGTTCATCTATTAAAAATGTGCCATTTTTTCTACAAGATTATTTGGTGCACGCTGTAATTCTTATGATTTTTGAGTTTGAGCCGTTCTTGCAGTTCTTCACATATTTTCAAAACTAATAAACCGTAGTAACGTTAGAAGTAGCTCACCCTGTCATAATGATTTCCATATAACTTTCCACCAAAGGTACGGAATAAGGCGACAAAATAGATTATAACTCTCATAGATTATTGCACCAATGGTGTAATATAAACGGAAAAATTAAAAAAAACGAAAATAGTTTGCACCACTAGTGGAACATTAGCGACCAACGGGATACATAATTTTGAAAACTTTGAAAAAATTGTATGGTTCCTTATCCTTCCATTCTGCATCATTGGTGCGTATGGCATCCCTTTCCCAATTATTTATTATAAAATTTATATATTTTAACGTCAATGGTGCAGAAAAATCGAACAAATAGAACAGATTTTTGGGGGGAAATAGATGGTCCAATTGTTACGCCTCATTGATTTTTGGGGGTAAATAAAGGGCCCAATTGTTACGCATCATTTTTTATAACCAATTGCTCGGTACTAATGGTGCTACTTATTCCATAATTATAGTCCTATCTCGATGTACTTGCACAATTAATTCGCACCATTTACGCCACGGATTATTCGATACCAATGGTGCGCCGAACTTATCCAATAATGGTCGAGGGGATTCTTAATTAGCATCAATTGATGCAAAAAACTCGTGAACACACAGACGGACAGACGGACAAGAGGAATTCAATAGCTCTCATGCTACGCAGGGTGAGCTAATAACGTTTTGAAAACTTTAAACCATCGACACGAACCAGGGTCGTTGATAAGAAAATCAATAAAATATGTAGTATCGATGTATAAAAAGATGGCGCATTTTTAATAGATGAACCATAGCATCCCACGTTTAACAAACTTTTCCAGGATTAGTTTGCAAAATAAAAATTTGTCAATCTCCTGCGTAAACTTGCGATTAAAACATCTCATCGTTTGGCAAACATTATTCCAAATTTCGCACGATACACCAAATTTGCGAGATATTTATTTATAGGTTGAAGTGAGTACGCCTAATATACAAATTACCATTTCATTTCCAGAGAGTGGGACAGCTTCTTGAGAGGATTCAATCACCGAGATTCGCCGTAGCTTTCTACTGTTTTGACCACTGTGGCTTTGTATCACATCTATCCTGTCTTTAAAACTATTGCGAATGGTGTCCCACTTTTTGATGTCCATTTTTCGCATGACTATGTTTTCCTCCGACTCCTTGATAATTTGGTGCCCTATTGCTATCCAGGCTTGAGAAGTGAGGACTTGTTGCTCGCACTTTTGCTTCTCAGTCCTCGAAGTGTCAAGGACTTCTAAAGAAAAAATTAAGTTATATGTATGTATACATAAGTAGTTACCAAGCATTTATGGATTATCTAATAAATTTCCTAGTTTTAAAATTAGAAAGTTAAGGAAACGTGGACGAATTAGTGTTGCGAATTAGTGTCACGGTTTGGTGTAGCGGTTTGATGCTTGTTGATAAATCTGAATGAAGATAAGTAAATGCTGGAAATATATGCATATATCTACACTCTAAGAAATTGGGTGATCGGTGTTATCACCGCGCGAGTGGAGATAGCGAGCATCACCGTAATGGTGATAAACCTATCACCGAAATTTGTCACCATTGCTGGTGATCGCCACTACCACCGCACCATGGTGGTAGCTTTTAGTGCTTGCGCAGCTGACGGTCCTGTCCAACAATGGCAGGATCGTCACCCCACCAATACATACATACATGGTGGTAGCTTCGCTATACACGTGACTTGCAGAGGGGCAAGTTTGTCCTACTCCACATACCAGAAACAGCAGCGGAGTTGCAATGGTAAAATTACTTCGTATTTCAAAGTTTAAGAGGAAAAAAATAATACCGTGCCCAAACAGTTATCGTGAATTTATTGACACAGGTAAAAAAATTAAAAGTTAAAAGTTAGCTAATTTTGGCCAAGTTAATTTTGCTTGATTTCTAGTTGGAGAGAAATTTAACTTGGATGTGGATCTGGAGGACCAGAATGTGCAGAAATTGAAGGATTTTGACGACGTAATATTTGCATAAAATTTAGTTGCTTATTTGTTGAATCTGTACATAATTAATTAATATATTTTTTTCTCATTGGTCGGCCAACTGTAATCAATCTGGAGTCTATGTACATATAACTCACGAATGTGGTCACTGGTTGCACTTAAAAAAATCTCGATAGTACAACGGAATCTCTGCAAATAAGTAAATATGTGGCAAAGTTGTTTTAACGGTAAGGATAAATCAATAAACTCTGATATTTTGACCAATCTAAATGAAAGTTAATTATGTATTTTAAACTTTAATTAATTTCAGTCAGTGTCCAATGTCGTGAGTCGTGACTGGAAACTATTCACAACTTCAATTGCTGGTGCAGTTCCACAATGGCGAGGGACATACATAGGTTTTACATATATAAATACATACAAAATATTAATTATCTTTTTAGATATTTAAATAAAGCAATAAATTGTGAAAAATGTGACATTTTTGTATGAAATACTGAAATTATTTGTATTTATCTATCACCAGACAGTGAAAAGGCGAGCTAATTATAGTGGTGGCATATCACCGAGCGGTGATAAAAAATGTACATCCTTCTACCACCACCCGGTAGATGTCTACCACCACGATGGTGATGGCACTTTCTATCACCGCGCGGTGGTTGGTGACCACCATTGCGGTAGAGTCACATATAGTCACCGCTCGGTGACAGTCCGGTGGTAAAATTTCTTAGAGTGTATTATACATATATTTATCACAAATTTGCAACATTTGTCTGGTAATAGCCTTTGTCAGTTATCTACGAATTTTGGGAGAGATAATGATGGAAAAACTAAATGACATTTAACAATTATTACGACGTTTCAGTCTTCCCTAAGAATTACAAAAAATTATCCCACAATTGTAGGGGAAATTACACTAAAATCTGTTTTTCGTCCCAATCATGCTCCCAAATTCTGTTCCAGCTTTAACTTGTTTTAGCAAATTGTTGCCAACTTTGGATTATTTATTGAAACCATGACCACTAACCTATCAAAGTATCCAATTCCGACTCATTTCCAGGTGATATCGCAACGCGTGGCGAATGGGGTCGTCTTGGTGGGGTAGGGGGAGGAGGTGGAACATTTCCATTCAGGGAAGCCATAATTTAATCGCTGACTGATAAATGAGTACCAATGTTTATTTATGCACAGTGTTCTTTGGAAGTTGTGAACGGACTGAACTTTCTACCTGTCTGTCCGACCTTTCTAAATGGTAATGAGCATTTTCTTAGTATTCGAAGGTATTTTTAACGATACAGAAAAATAAGAGAAGAAGGAAAACGGAATTAGAAAGTCACTTTGGACACTTTATTTCTGCCTAGTTGTCACGGAAATGGCATATATTTGCTGTATATCCACCACACTAATATAAATATTTATTACTTTTTTCCAGTCACATGTTTAAGATTTGTATTAAAAATCCTCTTCCGCTTTTAAACATTTTGGATTTATATCTTATGGCCAATGGTCAATGAACAAATCCGTCCAAAATATAAAGAAACAAGACGCTGGGAGTCACGGGTTTTTGCGGGTTGATGTTTTTGGGGTTTTTATGGGTATACAATCTCCAGAAAAATTCTAATGATTAATTTGGTTTTTGCGGTTTTTTTGTGGGTTTTTCCAAGGTTATTGTAGGATTTTGAGGCAGATTTAAATAAAATCCCTTAACCTACAATGTACATATGTAGATCAATGCTAATCATATTTTCTGATTGATCATGGAATTTTGAGAATTTTCATGTGCGACTTGAATTTCCAAATACCATTGCATATTTTCAGGTTAACTTCAACTTAAACATGAATTTTCATTTTTTATTTATCCTTCTCAATGTTAAGTTAGGTAGATTAGGCTCCTTTGGCATTTAACACAAAACGGATTTAGCTCCTTTGGCAGCTTCAACGACGATATGTACATTAGGCATAATTCATCGAGGGATTTACAATTTTATTTTTATTCAGCCGTAATAAAAAAATTCGCACGTGCGAAAACAATATATATTCTAATCCCAAAAGTGAAAAACAATGAAATATCCACGTGGAGTGACATATGTACCGTCAAATTAGCCAAACCACTAATTTTTTCCTGGTTCTTTAATGATTGATGGCGATTGAAGAATTGTAATTAAAGGAATAATTGAAATCCAATAAAAATATATTCAAATGTGCAATTCAAATTACAAATTATCAAGTACATTCAAGATTCTTACATAAATTGATTACATTTCTCTAACGAAATAATTGCTAGCTACGAATTTGGTCAGCTAGGGTAATTTATAGAAAAGTATGTTAGTAAACTGTTAGAAATCAGATATAAATATGTAGTCATAGGTATTAATTTGTCAGTAGAAAAGCTGATAATTAATTTTCTATAAAATTTATTCCGGACGGTAATAATTTGTTATACATATGTCGGTAATATGGTAAAACTTTAACACTAAGGGTTGAGAATATTTTCAATTTGTAACAAACTTTATGCACTAAACAATTTGCTCAGTCATTCTAATAGAGTTAACTATAGTTAACTCTATTAGAATGACTATTTATATGTATACATATAAATAGCGGTAGATATTATATTAGATTTTCAATAGTATTCAGTAATAAAATTTGTAGTCATTTTGCACGTCTGTAAATTTTAAACTATCAATTACTTAGAAAGAAAACAAGTTTAATTTGTTTGATCATTTCCTATGGCATACATATATATATGAAAATAAACTGCGGCAACGCAGGGTACACAAGTAGCGCAATAATGCTGAGAATGCGATACAAAATATAGATTGCAGAATCTGAATTATTTCAAAATAATAAAATAATTTAAACTTCCTCATTTATATGTAGCCACTCTGAAAAATCATGCATCTTACATGTTTTACTGTTTTATCAATCTTTATTAATCAATCTTAATTAACTAATTAATCAATCTTACTCTTTTACTTGTCCTACATGTTAGATTCAATTTTTATAAAAATCTCATTTTGCCCCAACCACACCCCCTGGCGCCCGGGGGGTGTGGCACAACTCGGAGACACTTAATTCAACTCTATTTCGTCCATAGATTCAATTTTTCTAAAAATCCCATTTTGCCCCAACCACACCCCCTGGCGCCCGGGGGGTGTGGCACAACTCGGAAACACCTAATTTTACTCTACTTCATCTGTAGATTAAATTGCACTAAAAATCTCATTTTACCCCGACCACACCCCCTGGCGCCCGGGGGGGTGTGGTCCGGTTGACCCCAAAAGTTTACAGGATCCTCCCCCTAAGGTCATATGTATGATACCGCAAACCGATTTCGATTATCTCGATCCGTTCTGCTGTTATCGTGTTGACAGACAGACAGACAGACGGACGGACAGACAGACAGACTAACTAAGTCATCGCATAAAGTAGCTTGCGCTACTTAATAAAGTACAAAATATTACAACCAACCTATGTATTTTAAAACTGAGCTTATTATACATACGATATAGAGACAAAAATTTGTCTGTTTCTCGACACAATTCGAGACAGGAAATTTCCTACGCTCGAGTCTGGTATTCCATTGTAATTCTGGTAATGGCACTTTTTATGTATCTATGTTACCTCCCCACTCGGAAATGAACGGGGGCCCTGCTGGCTTCAAAACTGGATCGCATTGGTTCCACCGCTTACGGTCGCTGAATTATGAGAGAACATATTTACTGAGTATTTATAAACATGTAGGAAAAATGTATGCTAAATCAGTAAAATTGTTTTACTAACCTCATATCCCGAGATTTCAAAACTCTTAAATCCTCTACTGTGCAAAATGACGTCTTCAATGTAGGTAGAAAAGTGGTCCTCCGTGGACATAATGTCCAGAAGCTGGAAACTTTTTACTCCTGAAATTATGTAAACCTGTCATTATCTACTAAATATTACGGCATTTATAATTCCATCCCCCACACCCACCCAAATCCACCCTCATGAGAAATCAAATTTACCAACAATTTTGCTCGCAAACCATACTCAACCCAGATTATTAGAATTTTTTGCCCCCACAGTTTGAAAGACTAACTATTTATTTAGAAGCATAAATTACAAAAGGCGTTAGGACATGGTTTTGACGGATTCGCGGTTGAATATCTCTGGCGGGGAGTTGAATTTTGAACTGATTTTTGGTCAGTTGCAAGATAATACTCTCAAAAAGATATATTTAAAATTTTGGGCCGATAGCTTTATAAATGCCCCCTCCAGTGCCCCCAGAGTTTGAAGGAGCCAAAAAAACACTTTCCAAACTGAATTACTCATATAGCATGATAACCTAAGAGGTCAGAGGTGAATGATTGTTAATATTACAACCCTAGATAATCATTGCATGTAATAATAAAAGAATCCACAATGAATTACATAACGTTGGGCCTCCATCGTCGCTGATACGTTTTCATGAAAAGTGATCAATCGGACCGTGCACAGGAAAATTGACCTGCTGACCTTTAAAGCGGACCCACTAGGTCAAATGAAGATTGAGGGCAAAGCTCTAAGTGTCTCAAGTAATATTAAATTAAACAGTGAAGATTTTGTGTAAACAGTTTTGGAGAAGGACCCTAGCTAATCAGCTGACGGGGAATAGTAAAAAACTCGTGAACTAATTTAGGAAAATAATGGTCAAATTTTGTTGAAAACAAATTTTAATAACTTTTTTGTGTTCCCTGCTGCAGAACTATTTTACCTACAAGGTACAAGTGACAAAATAATAAAATTACTGCGTTTTGATTAGTTAAAAAAATTTAAAGTTCCGCTTCAATTTCGAGGAGAACTTTTGTAAAACTTTTATAGGGTTTGATGGAAACTCATTTCCTGGGGTGTAACCACTTATCAAAATTTTATCAAAAGTACTTACAATGCAACATACAATTTCTACCTTGGATAAAAACCACGTTAGGGATTTTTAGCATCAATGTCCTAAAATGTGTGGGCCTTTAAAGTCGAGGAGTTGCGTTCAAGAGAGCATTCCATTAAGACAAGTATGAAGCTAGACTACAAAAGGGACTTAAAAGATAAGCATGATACAAAAGTGGTTTTATATAGTGAAAAGCATGCTAAGTCCCTTGATAATAGTCGCAAAGACGATTTTTGCACCAGGACCTCAGAAAAAAATATTTTGTTCAACGCCATTTTATAAGAACACTGGTTTGGAAAACTAAAAAAGGACACCTCTCTAAATTTGACCTTTCCTCATTTCTCAGAGTACATAAAATCGGAAGCCAGATATGCTTACCTATAGTTTGAGACATGTGCTTTCACATAAAAAATGTTAGAAATCTCTACAACTAAAAACCATCCCGCAATTAAGGTATGAATTCGTCAAAACCATGTCCTAACGCCTTTTGTAGTATGGAACCTGTGCATACGTTAAAAAAATCAGATAATACTCGGCGATGCTAGTTCCAGAAACGCTCGATTTTCGTCAATGTGAGAAAAGTTTTTGACGATTTCCATCAGCTATCGCCGGTAAAAAAGGTCATATTTTATTTTCTGCTGTTTTAGCTCAAAAACCTGCTCAGCGGGTCCGAACTATTCGATTTAGACAGTTTTTAAAATTTCCACGTCCCCCTCCGTCTAATGGTATGGGGGAAAGCACTACCTTTTTTGACAAAACTTGCCAACTTTCTCCCTCGATTGTGAAGCAACCAGTAGGCCCACAGCGGTCAAACTTCGCATGGACAATCCCCGGGGTATGCTTTTGGGTCATCCTGAAGCGCTAGGCCCTACCCGTACGTTGGAAAGGTCTTGGTGGGAGGATTCAGAATATATATACTTTATGGGGTCTGGGACCACCCAGATTTTATAGCGAGCGAGGAATTTTATTGAGTTTTCCTCAATCCACTGCTGTGTTAGCTCTCAATCTGCTCCTGTGTAAACGTCTGCATGCACGGAAAACCAAAACTCAATGATACTCATCGGTCTCTATAAAATCTGGGGGTGGTCCCAGACCCCATAAAGTATATATATTCTGAATCCTCCCACCAAGACCTTTCCAACGATACCCCACTTATGGGGTTATGTGAGACTTTGCCTGGTGACCTTTTTCGTTTGTGCGCAAAACTTGTTGACCTTGGAAAAATTTAAAAATCCTTAACGAATCTGATAGTACAAGTCAGTCTGATCAGTTTTTATCAAATATGAAGAAAATCTATCGGGGATTGTTGAAATGCGAGCTATTTAAAAAATGGTGATGGATGAGCCAACTTTGTAACTTGACCTCATGTCATTTTGAGGTCAAGGAGTACGGGTAGGGCGTAGCGCTTCAGGATGACCCAAAAGCGTACCCCGGGGATTGTTCATGCGAAGTTTGACCGCCGTGGGCCTACTGGTTGCTTTACAATCGAGGGAGAAAGTTGGCAAGTTTTGTCAAAAAAGGTAGTGCTTTCCCCCATACCATTAGACGGAGGGGGACGTGGAAATTTTAAAAACTGTCTAAATCGAATAGTTCGGACCCGCTGAGCAGGTTTTTGAGCTAAAACAGCAGAAAATAAAATATGACCTTTTTTACCGGCGATAGCTGATGGAAATCGTCTTTTGGGTTTTGGCCGCTATGCACTGAACCAGCTCAAAATTTCCCAGATTTTGCGAACATGCAGCGCCCATAACGCTCGGAATTTTGAGCATTTGTGCAAGTGTATGCATCTTTTAGTCGGTTCAGCTAACATGATAAAAAAATAATCTGGGTTGAACATGGTTTGCGGCAAGATTGTAAATAAGCTTACGATTTCTACAAAACTTGACCAGTTTTTTCCCTTCTTAAACAATTTTACATATTATGCCAAGACAACTTTGAATACCCTCTTGAACAATTAGGTAATAAAATTGGAAATAATTATTTTTGCATACTTACAATGGAACCTTTTTCAAGCTACACCGGGATTGCCCAGCGAGTCGTGTCAATAAAAAATCAAGCCAAAAATTAGGAGTCTCGTGACACTTATCTTTCCGTTGAATTGTCTGTTTGAAGAAAAATATTGGCGGTTAAGTTCAATCTTTGTGCAAATTTTCTCTTGCTTTTTCCTCCACGGGACAAAAACCAGGGAGGAGTGCGAACTTTCATCCCTAATATTTTTCTTCAAAGGCACCATTCAACGGATATATGTACAAGTGTCGAGTGACTCCTAATTTTTGGCTTGATTTTTTGACATAACTCGCTAGTCGATCTCCGTATAGCTTGAAAAAAGGTTCCATTGGTAGTCTGATATGTATTTATCTTGGTCCTAACATAAATACCTTTCAAAACGGATATAGCTTTGAGGAGTTCACTCAACAAGGAGATTTGTCTCCCCCAAGTGACGCAAACGTTGACGCGTTCTAAATCCCACGTTTTGAACGATTCCATAATACGGTTGATGGCGGGAATGAAACTTAAACTTATGTGTTTCATCGTCAAATCCAACTCCATAACAGAGGGAAACATGTCCACAATTTTTTCCTCGAAGTCCTCTTCCTCCCCCTTCTTCGAATACAAGAAATCCACGGTCAACCCAAGAGCTTGAACCCCTCTGTGTCGTCTCCACAAATTTAGATGGGATGTCAGGGTTCCCTCCCCTGATGCGTGGTGGAGAGAGAGGGTTTTTAATTTTGGGAAGTGGTCCTCATCAAAAAACCAAAGAATTCCGTACGCTTGTAAGGCATGGATTGAGAGCTTGGTAAGTTTCGACATGACGGGAACTTCATCAACAGTTTGGATCTGCTGAATACAGAAAATATATATTATTGATATTTATTTATTTATTTGTAGAAGAATTCATGGATTCTGACGACATTTTCTTTATTGTAAATCTGACTAGCTTTCGGAATACTTATTCCTTCATCAGGTCTTTACAAATCCGATAAATTAAATGAAATAATGTATGTACATCAATTTTTGTGATTTTGTATATGAGCACATATTAGCAACTAAGTAACTGGACCAAATTTTAAAAAATTTTATTTATTTATTTATTTATTTCATACAATGAAACACCCCAAAGATTGGGTCATTACGTTTCAGGGACAGAAAAGTCTTATATATAAAGTATACACAGTTACATTTCTTCGCCATTATCAATTAGATTAAAAATATCAATAATTCGTTCTTCACGTTGCTTATCAATAAAATACTTATTGGCTAATTTTTTAAAAACACTTTTACTGATATTACCACTAAGTAAATTACTCGGTAAATGGATCATGACCTTGGACGCTCTATACCTGAAACTTTTCAGCATGATTTTTGAGTTACACGGTATATTTGGCTCCACATGTGTTACGGATCGCGTTTGCCTAGTTTGTATTACCTCATAATTAACATAATTATTAAATAGAGAAGGACATAGACAATTTACCATATTAAAAGATAGTTTCGATATTTCAAACTTTGCTATGTTGTCCGCATTCAGCCATTCGAGATCCATATACATATCATCAGTAATATTATTATATTTACGCTTGTTTAATACATATCTTGCACACGATCTTATGAGTTTCTGGATACATTTGATATTCTGATTACCAACTAAGTAGACTGGAGAGGCATAATTAATAATAGACATGATGAGGGAGTTCACAACAATATTTCTATGGTACGTACTGAGTAACATTCGAAGTGGTCTTAGCGTCCATAAACTACTGTAACATTTTTTAACAACTGCAGTACAATGATCCGTAAATTCAAGACAATCATCAATAATAACTCCCAATAGCTTTACTTTATGTACCCTTTATGATAGTACTAATCAAGTATTTGGCCGACCCACCCAGGAGAACTTTCGCAAAAATGTGTTCTGCTAAATTTCACAAAACTAATTTTAAATACAGAAATATTAAAGTAGGACTAGTATCAAAGTAGGAGTCTAGGTTTTAAGTGCGCTAATAAGTAGTTAAAAAGTGGTTTCAACAGCGGGATTTGAACCCGTGACGTTCTACTTTCATCACGGTTGGTTTGATCACTGAGCTATACATACATATATACCGACACTTTTAAAGATTAAGATGTCTTTTGAAAGTGTTTTCAGCATTTGGACCTGATTTGAGTTATGGAATAATGATTTATCGTTTCGATGAAAAACATACAATTTTTTTGCCTGTGCAGATTTGCAAACTGAGTTGCTATCTAAAAATTACAAGGTATCGTGAATACACCAAGTGTAAAATGTTTAAATTAAAGCCTTACCTGTGTCCTGGAATAACGTTTACTCAATTCCAGCTCTATTAAGGAATCCTTAATCTGTCCCAGCATCTTGATCACTTTGTTCAAATCGATGTCTGTCCTATAGCGTTCTAAGAATTCAAATCTCCGCACTTTGAGATTCGTGCACCCTTCCAGATTAGGATAAAAAGACACCGCGACGTCCAAATTGGCCAAATTTGGGGCAGCATCTAGCCAGATTTGGATTAAGGGTTGAAATTCGAGTTGTCCGCCAAATTCAGAGTTTGAAAGAGTTTTAAACTTGACGGAGGTCAGGCTAGGTTGCGGGCGGAGTTTTTGATACGTCTCGGCTGGAATTATGTAGTCACTGAAGGATTTCAGGTGGATGGAGATGTCCACGTGCCGGATTTTTGTGGACCCCAACATTCTAATTCCTTGCAGGAAAGGGGGGACAAATTCCTTGTGAGTGACGTCAAATTTAATTTCACGAGTTAATTGAGACACTTCCGGAACTTCGGTGAGAACTTTTGTAATAATGCCAATCTTGATCCTGTTTGACCAAATGGATCTGTGGAGGTTGTCCGAGATGCGGAGGCGTCGGATCAGTTGGGAGTTGACAGGGGTCACCTTAACGTCAAACAACTTGGACGCCATGAGTGTAAAAAGTTTGTTGGCGTGGAGATAAGCCCGTTTTGCTAATAAGGTGGAGGCGACGTCGTTCCAGTCTTGGCAAACGAGACGCGACGTCTTCAAGTCGCGGAGGTGGAGGTGGGCGAAGATGGCGTCGAAAATCTAGCGCAAAATTGGTGTAAAAAATATATTTCTTTGGTATTTTGTGCAAAACTGTTTGGTAAAAAGTGGATTTTTTTATAGATATTTTCCATCTGAAATTTTGGAATTTTCCTTATACTGACCAACGTTAGTAAGTGGGTTATTCAGGTTTTTCGTCAAAACACTCGGTAATTGGGAGCTTGTTAAAATTTTAATTGGTAAGTGTAATTGTGAGATCAGCATCGTACTGAAGGGAAATTTTGTAAAAAAAAGTAATAGTACGAAAGAGGTTTACTTACCAGCGGATTCCTCATAGCTTTCGACATGGCGTTGTTGGCGGAGAAATGTACTTTTTTCGAGTTTGAAATTAATAACGAATTATGAAAATTTTAAATAATTTTTACGACAAAAATCTGCATTTTACAGTCTGTAGACTGTCGCAATTACCAAAATGAGCATCGGTAGCCATATTTATTAGTTCGTCGCCTGTACCTAGAATTAACAATGATACACAAAAAATACGATTTTAGCACGTCATCATAAGCAAAAAATACATACATACATGAAATGATGAAATCGTAAAATATTTGTTAATTAGTTAGGCTAATTAAACATGTATATAAACATTGACCTCAACTAAACTTGCCCAACTTTTGAGGAAGACTGCGTGCTTTTAATTTTTGTGGATTTAATGCACAACAGAAAATACGCATTTCATATTTATTTGCATAAAAATACATACATACATAAAGTTAGTTGGTTCATTTAAAATTCTTATCATTAAAAGCGGCTTTATGGGTTATGGAGGTATTGCAATTTAGAAGTAACTTTCTGCGGTACAAATGGGTCAATTTAATTGGTGACATGACGGCAAATATGTAAATCTACGCATTAAAATCTATCAAAAATTTCGTTACTGAATCTATATACTTTGGTAATCAAGTATTTAACCCAATTATTTTTTTTAATAAATGCGGAACATTTATGCATATGTATGTAAATAGATACCTTCAAATTTACGACGGATACATGCAAAAAATCGCGATTTTTTAAAATAAAGTAACAAATTCTTAATGAGCTTGCCAATCAAAGGATATCACATCTTACTTACCTTTAGTTATGAAGGATTGTAACGTGCACAATGAGAAAGTGTAAAATTCTCTGGCAGGATTAACCCAATATATGTAAATTTGAAATCGCACCAAAATAGTTAAGATGCACGTAATTCAAGTATTATTTCAACAAGGGCAATTTTTTTTTAACTTTTTGAAGAATATAAAAACGTGTCGTGTTACGACGGGGGTTAGGCAACGAAAGAAATATTTGTGCAAGTAAGCAAGCCTGGACAACCCAGCACCACTTTTACGGGGGCATCCATCTGTTCTTATTTAGAAGATTTACTGCTTATCAATATCTTTATTTTTTCGAGTACTTGTGTACATACCTAAATAATTGCTATTTATTATCTGGAAGGATAATATTACCTTTTTTCCGGTTAAAAAACGATAACGTATTCTTCGCACGTTCTGTCACATTTTAGATATTTTTAACCCGGAATTTTTATGTACCCGAGATTAAAATTGAAAATAGAATTCTGAGAATGCACCGGACAAGGTTCATATTGTGGGTCTCATTGAGTCTCAAAAGTTGTAACAAGTGTGTTTGCAATTATATATGTACATACCTATGTAAATTTGTACCTTAATTCTTCATTTATTGAGGATAAGGAATGAAACTCTTGCAAGAGATTTGCGGATCTTTCCCAGCCATGGACTCCTCCCTGGTTGAAATGTCTGTGCCGAATTCTGCAGGAGTAGCCACAACTCCTATGCATAAATCATTATGCACAAAATTTGGTGCAGGTTTATGCACAATTTGACAAAGCAATCATGCCGACCAACTTATGCAGAAAATTATAAGCATAATTATGCATAGAACTTATGTCGAGTTTATTATGCAGAAATATGTACCCATAATTATACACGTGTCTCATAGTGTCTCATAGCGCGTAACTCGAATTGAGACGGCATGGGTATATTCATTTCATTGAACGATTTCGCATTTCACTTTTAAATCCCTCTTTTATCCAAACTTTTCGATATTTTCATAGCAAATTTAAAAAAAGGATCAGTTATTTCTTAGTCGAGTGGGTTAATAAACTTAATACGGTGCGAGAACTGGGTTGACGGGACATTAAGATAAGATCCAAGAGAAAAAACCTCATTGGAAGGCAGCAGCATAACTCGCAGTCTGCGCCGCAGATACAGTGATTACCAAGATAAGTCCCACATTTAATATTTTCTGTAAGCCACTAATCAACAAAATCTACATTTTTGGAACTTGTATGTAGATTGCGTGTTAAAAAGGGACGAGTTGAAAATCCTCCAGATAACTTCACCAGAGCCGATGCTAAATTGTGAAGCAAGAAGACACTATCCGAGAAGTATCACAAGTCACGCCGTGGGACTGGTGTTAATATTATTTAAAACAATTATATACTTATATTTATTACAAGTAAAAATAAATATGAATTTTAATTGTACTTGATGAATTGTAATTTATGCATCAATTAGGACATGATTTAAAATGCATTAATTTTCTGCATAAACCCGTCACAATAAATTGTGCATAAACCTTTCAACATAAATTATGCATAATATATTCTGCATAAAATAGATATGCATAAACAGTTCTGCACAAAATTGGGCCAATTTTAGGCACATTTTTTCTGCAGGATTCGGCTTAACATTTCCTGCATAAAATCGCCAAAAATTTCAACCAGGGCTACCCCTGATCTACTACCCATTATCCCCTACCCGTGATGATTCCCTACCCATGAACCCCTATCCATTAGCTCCTACGAGTGATTATCTCCTACCCTGATTAACTCCTACCCCCACCCGCAATTATTTTAGTAGTTGTTTCTTGTACCTATACATATGTTTATACACATTCTCTTAAAATCAGTATCATTATCATTATAAAATTACATAGATGAATGAAAATTCGTACTTAATACTAATTGTAAGAAGAGAATATTATATGAAAAATTAGGCGCATCAGTCACAATTTATCTAATAAGACCTTCATTTTGTAAGATAAAAATATCAAATATGTGCATGATGATAGGTGCTTACAAAGTGATCACTTATAAGTGTACTGACCAGTTATAGGACATTTCCACTTATAAGTGACACTGCTCACGCAGCCGCAGTTGCTATGTATTTCACTTATAAGTGGTCGGAAAATAAGTCTCCTGGACTTACTTATTTCTGAACTAACAATGGAGAGGTGTCAGGTGGTTATCGCCAATGTGGACCGGACTAATTTTAAATTGTTCAGGCCCAGAAATAAGCCCACCCGTATTTTTTCGTTTTCCTGAATGGGCATATTTACGCCCGTGGCGGAATTTTCAAAAAAAATTTCAGCCAAAATTCGGATTTTTAAAAACGCTGTAACTTTTCGAATTTTAACCCGATTTCAAAAAATAAACCCAATTTGTATTCAGAATTACATCTCTGAAAATATAAAAATTCATTTTTAAAAAACTTTTAATTTTCAAAAAATTATCGTTTTTTTCATTTCTAAAAACTCAGAAATGGCATGAAAATATTAAATTAAAAAAATTTTTGAAAATGAATTTTTATATTTTTAGGGAAGTAATTCTGAACACAAATTGTATTCAATTTTTGAAATCGGGCTGAAATTCAAAAAGTTACACCGTTTTTAAAAATCAGGATTTTGGCTGAAATTATTTTTGAAAATTCCGCCACGGGCGTAAATATGCCCATTCAGGAAAACGAAAAAATACGGGTGGGTTTATTTCTGGGCCTGAACAATTTAAAATTAGTCCGGTTCGCATTGGCGATAACCACCTGACACCTCCTCATTGTAAGACATTTGTTGAAATTGAACTCACTTAAGGTTATTGTCAGCCACTTTGTGACCAATAAATTATTTTTAATTGGGTTTTAACGTATATTCAAGTCACTTAAAGTAGCGCATAGTTAAAATTGGGTTAATTAAAATAGTGCAGTGAAATAATTAAATAGGAAATTCAAATGAGAATGAAGATAAGCTTTGCAATCAATTTACGTCACACATGTCATGTAATTCATAAATTAGGCAAGAATTCAGGAATATTATCTATTGTTGAAGTTTTAGATCTTTTCAAAGCTACCATATTCATTTTTGGAATAATTTGGACGTTTAATGCAAGTCGGTCACTTAAACTGCATACAACACATCATTTAAAAAAAGTTGAGCATTCAAACAGCATCCACTTATTGCGGGTGGGGTAGGACATAATCAGGGTAGTAGTTAATCACGGGTAGGAGATAATGGATAGGGGTTCATGGGTAGGGAATCATCACGGGTAGGGGGTAATGGGTAGTAGTCAAGGGGTAAGAGTCCATGGGTGGGAGTCTTCCGCACACCCTTGCATGATGTTGCTGGTCAAATCTAACCCACATATTTATGAGTATGTGTTGCACCCCGACTAAAAAAGTTGGGCAAAATGACCCTCCATCAAGGCCAGGTCACTTATTTAATTATGGTCCCTGCACCTCGTATGTACTTTAATTGTTTATTTATTAAGGGGGGTGAAACTCCTTTGTGATTTGGTTGTTTTTCGATCTACCCATCAGCACCATGATTTCTCGAGAACGGAACATTTGAATTTCGGCTTATGTTCATTATTCGTGTGGCTAGATAATCTTTGGTCGGTAAAATGAATAATTTTTACCGAGTTCTTTGTGGACGCCTCCCCTAAAATTAATGGGTGCCCCACTATCTACAAAGATGGACCGTATTCGTTCCACGACTTCCGGTTCCTGAATTGTCACAGAATTTAATATAGGAAACAGTTATGCTTGCATATTAGATCTTACCGACCACCGAGGTACTATAGTCCCCGAAATTTCCACGAATTTAAATCCTCCACTGTGCAAGACGAGATCTTCAATGCGGGGAGAGAAGTCATCCTCCGTGACCTCAGTGTCTGGAAACTGGGCACTTTTAACTCCTGAAATTTTTACGACTTATTTATTTATTACTGAGAAAACGATGACGCCATCAGTCGCGCTCCGATTTTGACGCAACAACGATAATTATGTAGCCTTAGATAAATAATTAAACACGTGTTTCAGGATTTTTTAATGCTCAGCTTAAACCAAGTTATGAGCAAGAATTTGTATTTTTCTCCCTTACGATAAAACTTTCACGGTCAAAATGGAAATTCTCGCTTACGGATTCCGTAACAACTTCGTTTAAACTGAGCATTATGCAAAATCCTGAAACACGTGTTTAATCATTTATATTAGGTTACATAATTATCGTGGTTTCGTCAAAATCGGAGCAAGACCGCATTGTTAATATTAAAGATATTCAGTATTCTTTCATATCTTTAGTAACTTGCCTTTCAAATCGGACACAGCTTTCAGGACTTCCGTCAACACGGAGGATTGTTTCACCCAGTGCACTAGAACATTGACCCGTTCCAAATCCCACGTTTTGAACGATTCCACAATGCGGGTGATGGCGGGAATGCAATTTAAGTGTGTGTGACATCACCAGCTCAAATTCCTTAACGGCGGGAAATACGTCAACCATTTTGCCCGCGAAATCTTCCTCCTCCGAAGCCAAGAAATTCAAGGTCAATGCGAGAGATTGAACTCCTTTGTGTCGTCTCCACAGATTTAGATGGGATGACAGGGGCGCCTTCCCTTCTCCGTGGTGGACCGAGAGTGATTTTAATTTTGGGAGGTGGTCATCATCAAAAAAGTCAAAAATTTGGTACGCATTTATATCATGGATGAACAGCGTGGTAAGTTTCGACATGACGGGAACCTTCTTAACAGGTTGAATCTGTCGAATAAAGAAAACATTGTTAGTACAGATCAGCAATACTTATCAAGTATCTGACTGAATCTCGAGAACCTTCGCAAATTGATGATAAGAACAGAACAATTTTCCAAAAGTAGTAGTAAAAATAGGAGTATTAAAGTATGGACTTGTAGTGCTTTACATTCAATAAGGAACGCGGAAAAGTGGTTTAAGTTGTGAGATTCGAACCTACGAGATCCCACGTTCGTCATGGTTGGTTTAACTACCGAGCTATTTGTTCGTATGTATGTACAGTCTAAATAACAGTTGTGCCAAATTTACCCACGATTGGATTTAGGTTGAGCAAAAAAAGAGGACGAGACAACAATTGGGTAAAATGAATTTGTCCAAAAGGGTTGGACAAATTCCAGACTAATTTTGACTAATTCAAATCAGATAATACGCAGTTTTGATACTAACAAAAGCCCCCACTTCCCCAAATTTTTTGAGCTCACCGAACGAGTTGCTACACACTAAGAAAATATGTACAAATTTTGCCCAACCTTGAGTAATATTTTGATCAACCCTGAGGAAAAAAGTGATGGAAACAAGTCTTGGTTAAATTTTCCTCAAGCCACTTGAGTGATTCATTTTGACCAATGTTGAGTAAAATTTGATCAACTATAATGAGCGTTCTCTACTATTGAATTGGGCAAATTTTAATCAACTTGCTGACAAAAGTTTACTCAAATGCTTGAATGAATTATGCTCAACTCACTTGCAAATTATTTATGCAATTAATTGGATGAATTTTAGCATAATATTGAATTAAACTTCAACAACGTCTGATTAATTATTTTTTTAGTGTTTTTATTCCGAATTAAATATTCAATCTTATACAAAAACGAATACTGATAAATTTAAATACATGAACACAATTTAAATTGTAACTAATTATTACACATACATGCAAAATTAATTAAACAATAATATGAGATCCTAAAGCTAATACTGATGCAGGTGGAGATACAATTTCGTTTATCTGGTAGACCGTGTGATCAAAGAAAGACCAGACCGGGTAACATTCATCGGGGAACTTAAGTTTTAAAACATGGAACAACTTAAAACATAAATCTACGGCAGAAATTATCGTCGGCGACTTAATTAATTTTCGCTCAAGCATAACGTAAACATCCTTAATTATAAGGTTTGCCAAATCTCCAACACAAACAACAAACGGTTGACGTCGCTCCGATTCATTGGCTTTGAACGACTCCAAATCAAAAGTTTTCTGAATTGAGTCAAACAAACGCGTATTTAAGAAAATGATACAAATTTTGCTTCATGTTATACATATTAAACAATATTGCACGTACAGATACAAATTGAATAAAAAAGTCAGCAGCCGCCGCAGCTGATATTTTGACTTTCTTTGCTCCTCTCTTCTTATAAGCTGATGTCGAGGTCAGATACGGCAACATCACAAATGCAGCAATTGTAATCTCATCTAAATAATTAATTGATTAACTATATAAATATATATTATTGCAAATATTAATTATCTAACAGCTCTGACACTTACCCAATGATAATGTTGAAAACATTTTTTTAATTCCTGACTCAGCTATTGCTTTGGTTTGAGACCTCTCGGCGAATTCGCAAATTTGTTTGGCGATGCTAGGCCACTTCCTTAGCATAATTTCCGATTTCCCGGGATTCAATCTTTCAAAGTCCTGGTCAATCTAAGGAATTTTAAAGGAGCAATATCAATGCTAACTTTCAAAGCTAACCATTTATTATTTTATTTCTATTATCCATATTATACTTACCACACCAGATGTCTCAAGAAGATGTGGCCACTCTTGTAAAGTGTTACTCAAATCGGTTGTATTTTTTAATTCTAGACTTCGCAAATTAAAGGTGTCCTTCATGTATTGCAGCACCTGAGATGCAGGTGATTTTGAGTTAGACAGCCAGGATTTCATTTCGTATTCCTCAACAGTAGGATCTGTCAAATATTTGGATTATTATTTATAACAAAAAGGTATACAACAAGTTTAGTTTGTTAAATTTACCATTAGTAATAGAGTCGAGGACTCTTGGCTTCTTCCGAATTGAAATACAGTTTTTATTTCGCAAGTATTTTAATCGGTCCTCGATCAATCCTGTCGCTGGAATATTTTTGTAAATGATTCGCCCTTTCTGGTCCATTTCCTCTGTGTCAATTGACTTGGCGTCACTGTAGAATAAGCTCTGCAAAAAATATATTTTAATATTCATACAAATTATGTTATAGATAAATATAATTTGGTTTTACTTTAATATCAATCTGCTGCTGTTCGGCGAGGTGCCCAAACAATTGTGAGGAGATGCACTCAGCTAGATTTTTCTTAACATGGCGAGGTGGACTATAAATAAAATAAATTACTATACCTACTAAAGAATCAATTTTAACATAAATGTATGTAGACACTTACTAGTTGGAATAGTTTCTGATGAGATAATTCACTGTGCGCCTCTTAATTAAACTTTTGACTTGGAACGACGCCATCCCTTGGCTAATAATTAGTTGCAACATTTCCTGTCCTTTGGCCGTACCTTTTTCACGATCTGATTGGACTATAATTTCTTTAACATTCTGAAAATACACGAAATTAATTAACTAATTAAAATTATGTGACCATCCAAATTGTTACTTCGTTACTCACAAATAACTGATCTGACAGTGACAAACATTTATCGCCCTCAGAAATGTTTACGGAGCAAATAGATTCTTGCTCAAAATTGTTATTGGATTGTGAGCATGTTTCTTCATTATTAATCTAAAAATAGAAACAACCAATATCACCATACTATATTACAAAATTACAATATATGAAACATATAAGATGCCTTTCTTACCAGCACTAATTTGTACATATTTTCCTCGTCTCTCGATGCCAGCTGCTGTTCACTGGATTTCTATTATTGTACAAAAAAAGCTAAACAACAAAATTAATTTAATCCTAAAATTAAATTAAAATTAATTTATGCTAAAATTAATCTAAACTAATTCTATCGGGCAACATATTACGTCATACTCCGAGCTCGTATTTGCCACAATCAACGGGTGCTCCAAATCTAATAATTCAGGTTTAATTATTATTGCCGTTTTTTTACCAGTTACTTTAAAGAGATAAGAATTGTGAAGCAATTCCACGCAAGTAATTGGAGAAACACAAATATAAACTTGATCATCGTGCACAAAACAAAGTTCAACTTGGCAGAATTGAAGCTGATTCTCATTATTCCCTAGAATGAAATATTTATGACGAGAAATTATTGTACCTTTCGCACTTACAAACTCGATTGATAAAATTATTTCCTCGCTACCTATATTTAGTAATGAAAAGTCAAAATTTCCTTTTAATTCATCCAACCTTATTCTAACTCCTCCACCAAACTTAATTTGCATAATTCCGTCACCTTTCGAAGAATTAATGGAAAATGCCATATTCAAAGATAACCGTTTTGCCACAGATTTTGCTATATTTTTGAAGTTGTAAGAATTTTTCCCCACAATTTTGCTGAAGCGATGCTTTGCTTCCAATCTCATGCACCAAAAATTTTTTAACGGACCCAGCTGCTCAATTGCGTGAGGGTAGTGTAAAATGTGGTGAAATTTTGGAGTTAGATTATTACCAGTCAAATTAATATAGAGCTGGTGGTGATCAGAAATTAAATATCGCAAAAGTGATACACCTTCACGGGAAATTAACGGTGCCATAATAATTCGTATAATTCTTCTTAATTTCAAAATTAAATTTAGCATTTTGTCATCGTCAAAATAAGCCAAAAAAATTGCCGGAAATACAAGAAAAAAGTTGTTCATTTCTGATGCAGAGAAACAAGATTTCTTTTCATCACAAATAAATTGTTGACTTATTTCAGGAAATTTGTTTACTTTATGACTATTCTTTTTGAAACAGGTAGAAATCTGATGATTAATTTGTTGCAGAGTAATTTTCTTGGTCTTTATCCGATAGTCCAATGCTAATTTTAACTCAATTATGCATATTCCTTCAAAAAAATCATGCATAATATCTGGGGCATAATTTTCAGTGACATGAAAATAGGAAATTTCATTTAAAATTGACCCCTCTCGTATCCCGGTTAAAGAAATGTCGCCAAGCACCAAATCCGAGCTATAATTAGCAATATTCCGACGTAGTGATATCTCTTCCTCCACAGCGGTTTGGGTAAAATGCTTGTTACCTTTACAAAATCTACACCTGTAATTAGCATTAAACCCTTCCGTGTATCCCAGTAGGGAATGTAGGCCTAAATTGTCGCCACAAACTTGGAGCAAAACTACGTGTGTGAATGGCAACTCTAACAAAATATCTTGTGGATTAATTACAGACAATTTTTTAAATTCATCGACCATTGGTTTCAATATGTTGTTGATACCATATTCCTTCAATAATTTTGACTTTACAATTAAAAGAGGAAAAATGGTTGACAACTGAGATTTGAAGTGAGGTGGAAAGTTTGCAATTATAAAATAAAACATTGCCAACTTATGTATTTTAGCCTTGGCACCAAGTGGATTGCAAATTTCTATATCGTCGTAGTAAATTTGCAAGCAAAGGGGATTTCCGTCCAATTTTCTAAAGTATTTTCCAGATTTAAAATTTAAGAAAAGATTGAAATTATTACTGTCGTCTAACACAAAATTACATACAAGTTTATAATGAGACAATATTATTGGCAAGCTTTTCCGCAAATCAAAATAATACATGAAATCAAACTTTTCTATTACCGACCCAGCTGCCACATCGAATTTAAAATGTGACCCAAGTTTAATTTCGGTTGCCTCACTATAAATTTTTTGATCTTTCAAACTCTTCTCAATTAAATATTGAGAGCAGTTTGAGTTATGAAAAGGATCTTTTAGTGTACTCAGCTTAATTAGCAAATCATCTTTCTCAGTGGTATTATTAACAAAATTTTTAGCAATATCGACAATGCTATTTACTAGAGAATTTGCAGATGATAAAATTTCAGCTGACTTTACTAATGAAATTGAACCCGACATTTGTAGTGTTTTGACAAAAGCTAATTTATAGTCTGTAGTAATATCTGCCAACAAATTAGGTCCAATTTCCTCTTCAGTAATTTGAGAAATATCCTGACGTATAGCTAGATTTGAATTTACTGATCTACTTCTATTCTTTGGACAAAAGAGTTTTACATGATTTTTAAGTGTCTCGGTGCTAGTAAAAATTGTAGAACACAAAGGACAATTAATTCTAGCCGTTCCTTTACTAATTTCGTGAAAACTTATTAAATGATTCCAATATGTATTGAATTCTTGGAAATTTGATTTGCAAATGCTACAATTAAACAGTCGTTTATTTTGAAGGGTACTTACGGCGGCGACTTCCCTGATTGCATTAATAATTTTTAGCCTCCGTCCAATTGATGGAACGATATCAGCTAAAAGACGCTCTTCAAGCGATCCGACTTGGCAATCTGGCAGTTTGCGAAGCACATTTTCGTCCACGTCTTGATCTGTAAGATTGAAAAAAAAATATTATTAAATTAATTAATACTGATTTACAATTAAGTTTTACCTTTGAATGTTGCGATGAGTTCCACCAGCCCTGCAATCTCGAGAACTTTTTCAACAAAATCACCCATTTTGGCGTAAATTTAATTTTGCAACTCAAAATGGCAAAATTAATTCTTTTTGACTGGTTCTGTTGGTCTCGTGCTTCCAACTGACAAAGACCGCCGCACGGGCTGAACCACCACAACATTTGACTGAATTTTGCTCAATGTGTGGTATGATTTTGCTCTCTTAATGAGTAAATTCTCCCCAGATTGAATGAGCGTTAAACAGCCAACTGAGTTGGTCAATACTTCCCCAATGTTGTACAACAATTACTCAGGAATTTATGCAAAGTTTTTACAACATTGAGTAAAATCATGATAACTAAACTTTTGAATAAAATTTGTCCAAGACTGTGTAAAATAAATTTTGTACAAGCTAATTGACTATTTTTTATACTTCATTATAGCAATATATCATCAAGGTTGAGCAAATTTTCCACAATTTCGTTTTCCTCAAGTGGTTGTATACATCATTATTTAGCGTGTACATAGATACCCTAAAAATGACACGTCAAATCGTGACTCCGCCAATTGTGAAATGCTTATAAATATTATGTAAAATCTTGCCTCCTTCCTGGAACAACATTTCCTCAATTCCAGCTCGATCAAGGAATCCTTCACCTGTCCCAGCATCTTGATCGCACTGTTCAAATTGAGGTGGGGCCAATACTTAAAGCGCTGTATGAATTTAAATCTCAGCACTTTGAGGCTCTTGCACCCCTCCAAGTTTGGATAGAAGGACACCGCGACGTCCAAAGTGGTCAAATTTGGGGCTGAATCGATCCAAATTTGAACTAAGGGTTGAAATTCGAAACACCCACCGACTCGAAAGGTTGAAAGAGTTTGGAACTTGAAACAGGCCAAACTATGTTGCGGGGGGAGGTTTTGATACGTCTCGGCCGGAATTATGTAGCCAGTGTCGGGTTGCGCTTGGATGTAGATGCCCACGTGTCGGATTTTTGTGGACCCCAATATCCTCATTCCTTGGAGGAAAGCGGGGATAAATTCCTTCTGAGTGACGACAAATTTAATTTCGTGGGTAAATTGGGACACTCCCGGCACCTCGGTGAGAACTTTTGTAATTGCGTCAACCTTCATCTCGTTTGACAGATAGCATCGGTTAAATTTGCCTGAGATGAGGAGGCGTCGGATCAGTTGGGAGTGGGCATGAGCCACATCAATCCGAAGGTTGGACTCGTTGCGGAGAACTAGCTTGTTAGCGTGGAGATAAGCACGTTTTCCTAAGGACGTGGTGCCCACGTGGCTCCACTCGAGGCAGACGAGACGACAGGTTTTCAGATCGGGGAGGTCGAGTTGGGCGAAGATGGCGGAGAGAATCTGGGAGAAAATTTAAAATTGTTTGATTGAGCCAATTACGAAGTGATTTTAAGAAATTTCATTGATCTCGTACATAAGAGCCCAATACGCACATTTGCGTTTAAATAAATTATCCTGGCACTAACCTTGATTTTTACCCTAAATATCGTGACATTTAAAAATACAAATATTCATCGGTAGTATTTTTTAGAAAACTGGACGGTTAATATTGATAAAAAAAATATTTTGTATCTCAAGGTTTGGAATCTTCCGTGTACCAAAGTTATAAACAGGGTATGCTACCCCGGGTTTTTGGGGTATTATTGGGGTACTGCGGGTTTTGGTGGGTTTTGGGGTAGCAAATTTGAGACACTGACTCAGTTTGACCCCAAAACCCCGACTACCCCGACTACCCCGACTACCCGCAAAACCCAGGTAAAACCCCGGGGTCTGGGTTTTCAATAACAAAACCCCGGGGTTTTCCTTACACTGGTTACAAAGTTGACTTTACGTGTTTCAAATTATAAAACTCGAAATTTGAAAATTCGTTTGAACAAATATTCGTCTTTTTTTAAGAAAATCATGAAAATTATAATTGATTTGTATGTGACATGTGTATGTATGTATGTAATTACGAAATCATATCATAGACGAGGGATATTGAATTTAAAAAATGAGTATGAGGATTTCCACAAATTATCCACAAATTATCCCTTGAGGGTTAACCCCTAAAAGTTTGGGTTTACAGACCGATTTAAGTTAAGAGGGGGTGTAACACGTGCCTAGAGGGAGCCAGCCAGGGTCTGAATAATTAGCATTTCTGCATGACATAATTTATGGACGTTCCCTAGGAAATGTTAACCTCTTAAGCACGAAGTACACACATTTGTATAGTATTTTATTTTCCGTTGACGACGATATACACAAATGTGTATACTGCATAAATTACCTTGACATCAAAATTTCTAAAAAAATACTTCTTTGGTATTTCGTGGAAAACTGGACGGTGAAAAGCCTATTTTTTCCATATTTTCCTTATGTAATTTTGGAATTTTCCCCATACCGACCAATGTTAAAAAGAGGATTTTTCGTGTTTTTGTCAAAAAACTCAATAATTGGAAACTTGTTGAAATTTTAATTGGGTGTAATTATGCGATCAACATCGTTCTGAAAGGAAATTCCGTTAAAAAATTAATAATACGAAAGAGGTTAACTCACCAGTGGATTACTTATAGCTTTCGACATGGCGTTGTTTGCGGTGAACTGTACTTTTTCCGAGTCTGAAATTACATAACGAATTAAGAAACTTCTGCATGATTTTTAGGACAAAATGTAGATTGCGGCATTTACCAAAATTTGCACGACTCCTCTCAGTCTCTTCTCGTGAAGAAGTTGGCCGTGTGATCATCTTGTTCCCATCCTTATTACTCAAATTAGCCTCGTGATCCATATGTATTTATTGTCGAATCAGTGCGTCGTCTGTACATAACAAGGACACAAAATATAATATTGGCAGGTCATCATAAGCAAAAATATATACATACACACATGAAATGATGAAATCGTGAAAAATTTGTTAATTAAACAGGTATATGTATATTGACATCAACTATTTAAACTTGCATAGCTTTTAAAGAAGACCTTAAATTTTAATGAAGCAATGATTTTAAGGAAGACTGGGAATGGATGCAGGCAAAAAGTCGCCAATTTTTTAATAAATACTTATTGAGCTTACTCATCGTATGATTGCTTACCTTTAATTATCTATCAATAATTTCACACAATGAAAAAGTGTAAAATTTTCTGGTAGGATTAACCCTATGAATGTATGTACTTTACAAATCGCACTAGTTAAAACGCGAATAAAATATTATTTCAAAACGGACAATTTTTTTTTAATTTTGAAAAAGTATAAAAACGTGTCGTTATATGACGGGGGTTAAGCAAAGCAACGACAGAAATCCTTGTGCAAGGAAGAAATCTTGGACAAATCAGTATGGCTTTGAAGGGGCATCCACTTACTCTGTAGTTCTGGCCGGAGTTTTACTCCTTGTCAGCATCTTCATACATATCTCTCGAGTACTAAATTGCTATTCGTAGTATTTATTATCTGGAAAAGATTGTTGGATAAAATTACATGTCTTACGGTCAAAACATGATAACGTCTTCTTTGCACGTCTGTCACATTTTAGATATTTTTAACCCGGAATTTTCACCCGAGTTTAACCCAAAATTGAGAATAGAATTCTGAGTATCGACCAACAGAAGGGTCAGTCAAGGCTGCTTAAGTTGGTATAACAAGTAGTGTTCAGGGTAATATGTAAGTGCGTAATGTATGTGCATATTTCCCAGATAACAATTCGCTCTGAATTCTCTTATGTTTCGATATTACATTCGCTTTGATATCGATATCGAATTCGCCTCGAATTTCCAACTTTCGAGATAAATTCGAGGAGATATCGAAGGGAAATGTCCGCCGATTCGACAGAGAATCGATGGAGAATCGTATATCGATTTCGCCGGTAAGTCTTCGTGATTTCGTCTTGAATTCGATGAATATGTAGGAGTTCATAACGATTTCTAAACGAATTCAATGCGACTTCTCCACGAATTTAATGCGACTTCTATACGAATTCACTGCGAATTAAGTAATAAATCGATACGATTTCTCCTATATTTCGAGTTAATCCAGCTTATAGTTTATTTTATTTATTCTAAATATCATGTAATATACATAACTGTTTACATTAAAATAAACATAAGTTGAATAATCAGATGACCCTGGTAGTGAAATTGGCCGCGATGTTAAGTCACTTCCTATTGAAAATATACTAATGTTATTTCTAAAATCTTTTCCAACAGTTATTATCGATTGTATATATTTGTACCTCATACGCTTCCCAACTCTATCTGCGACGTTCTTAAGAGATTTGTGTATTTCTTCGTCAACTGTGCCCTCGTCTGGAAAATTTGGAGTCCTAGGGTGAGCTGCTACCGCATCTGAGATTAACATATTTTTAAAATGTTTTAGAGTGTTGCATAATGAGATTGCATTATGAAGAATTTTAAATTCAAGGGACCAATTTTGCATACTATATGTAATATCGAAAGTATCAATTTCACCTTCGCTTTCTGAGCTAATTGTTTCAGTTGAACTTCCTTCACTCGTGTTACTTCCGACTTCAATTTCTTCCAGATCTTCTTCGAACACTTGTTCTAAATAAATGTTTTCCCCTTCGGCCTGGACTAGGTCACTATTTAAATTTTCCTCAAAAATTTCACTTCGTCTTTTTACAAGTCTTCTTTTTTGGCGAGCACTCAACTGAAAAAGTCGTCTCCTTCCCATGAGGAAAGATTTGAATGTGGCAGCTAAAATTACTTAAAAATATAATAACAGCGTGAAAGAGAGAAATCACAGTGAATTCTCTAAGGATTATTTACGAATTCGAGATTTAAGGCGAACAGTATATAGTCTCCTATTCCTGTAAGAAGAATTCCTATCGAAATCGGGGAGAATTCCTAACTACAATAACAGCGAATTCGTTTAAGAATTCATAGTGAAGTCGTTTCGAATTCGATAGAAGAATTCTCTGAGAATTCGAGTCTAATTCGTTACGAATTCTGAAATGAGCGTAATATCGAATTTAGGTACGAATAATTACCGAATTCGATGCGAATTCGATACGAGAATAATAACGAAATCTGAGAGAATTCGAGTTCTCTGTTTTAACGCGAATTCTCTAAGCGAATTCATAGCGACCTGTTATCTGGGCTACATCATGCATACATACATATATTTCCGATGGAATTATTTGTACAACCAGTAACTTCAATTGCATATTTTGACACGTTCGATAGGAAATTGTATAAATGTTTAGAGTTTTTTCAACATGGAAATCTCGTTTCACTGAAACTGGGTATAATGAGATTGATGCAAATGAGGTGAAAGAAGATTTTATACTTTGACTGCTCATTTATGCATGTGAATACGTAAATATGTATGTATGTATAACACTGAAGGGTGAAACTCATTTATGGTTTTGCTATTTTTACTTCCATCGGTATGCCCGTTGCCATGCCTTGAATTGCGATTTTCACCAGTGTTTACCTATAATTTGTATGGATGAATTGCATACTTACGTAACTGTGTTAAATTCCCTACAGGTTTCCCGAAAATTACTCATTTATTTATGTGCTTCTCCGTCATGACCACAAATGAAGTAATATTTACATGTTTGAGTTCATATTTGCAAAATCTCTTTCATTCATTGCAGTTGACCCAAAACCGACCACCCATCTTTTTTGTGGCCTAACAAAGGGAATTTCCCATGAAATTGTTCCTCGGCTAGATTCAGTAATTCCAAAGTAATTAGTGGCCACTCCGCCCTCCCGTAAAAGTAATGGGTGCACCAATGGCTTCAAAGATTGGTCGCATTCGTTCCACGATTTCCGGCTCCTAAAGCAGCAGAACAATGATTTTTTGACAAATTTATGCATGAAAAATTGTTTGCTCCCTTACGTCACGACACGAGATTTCTACTCTTTTAAATCCTCTAGTTAGAATGATGATATCCTGAATGTGGGGAGATAACTCACTCTCCGCAATGTTAGTGTTCAAGAACCGAGCAATTTTAATTCCTGGAATAATTAATTTTACAATCAGTTAAATAATTCGCATTCTTTATTCCCTAATTTTAACGATTAACTAGTTAACTTCTTTGCCTTAAATATACGACATGACGTATTTTAAAACATGTCCCCAGGAGACTAAAAACGTCATCTGATGTATCAAAAACAATTTCTTGCATACCAAATGACGCAGCATTACGACTGTCCCACGAGGACCAATGGGTGATATCACGTATTTTTTAAAATCCAGATTTCCCAAGATACGAGTGAAACACTCGTATTTTGAGAAATCTTGATTAAAAAAATTTGGTACATATATATTTTATAGAAAACGCTATGGTGAAGAGTTGATCCCTTTGGGATATTTTTCTTCACAAATTTGGGGATTTTCCATATTCCGACCAATGTTAAAAAGTAGATTTTTCGTGTTTTTCGTCAGCGAAAAAGTCAAAACTGGAAACTAAGTGGTTGAAATAAGTATTGGTCTTTAATATGAAATGATAGAAATTTAATTGATTGCTATCAAACGTCGTTATAAAATCAATATCGTGCTCAAGTGAATGAAAAAAAGATTAACAGTGCGAAAGAGGTTAAGGATGATTTACATTTTCCATAATAACTCTTACATACCTTTCAAGACGGACATAGCTTTAAGGACATCAATCAACACGACGGATTGGCTCAGCCCATCCACGAGAAGGGTGACCCGTTCCAAATCTAACTTTTGGAACGGTTCTAAAATCCGGTTGATTGTGGGATTGGAAGTAATTTGTACGTTCCTCATATTCATATTCAAACTTAATCGTTTCACGGCAGGAAATAAATCAACCACTTGTCCCCCTAACTCCTCCAACGATTCGATGAAATCCAGGGTCAACGCGAGTGATTGAACTCCCCTGTGTCGCCTCCATAAATTTAAGATGGGAAAAAAGGGAAAATCTTTATAACCGGTGTGGACATAGAGCGTTTTTAATTTTGGGAAGTGGTCTTCATCAAAGAAGCCAAGAATTCGGTACGAATTAGTCGCATAAATTGAGAGGCTGGTAAGTTTCGACATGACGGGTCCTCCCTTGACGGGTTGGATCTGTTAAAGATAAAACATAGTTAGCAGGGGCCATCCATATATTATGTACGTTGGCAAAGATTTTCGATTTTATCACCGGCGTGCATTAAGGGTATTTTAACATGGAAAAGATAGGAAGACCTAAACTACTCATGCGCTAAAATTATGATGTTATATGTATACATATGTAAGTAGGGTATCCGATCCGATCGGATTATCCGCGATAATCCGACCGTTTACTATAAGATGGATCCGATCCGATCCGAACATCGGATCTCTAATATCCAATTCGACCCATGTCATAGGAAATGGTTGGATAAAATATTCCGATCCGATCCGATCCGACTGATCGGATCGGATCGGATTTTTTCGGCTATACGTTTAAGTATTGATAACTAGAGGTGAGTCAGATTCAACATTTGAAAAAACCCGAACCTCCCCCCCCCCTACCCAATCGGGCAGGGGGGGAGGTTCGCAATGCATAATCATAGCTGGATGGGAAAAATTTGAGGTTTTCAATTTGAACTAAATAATAACAAATCCGAACCGAATGATTTGGATCTGGTTCTGATGAATCAATTGAAAGTCGAATAACCTAACTCCACTCAGCTCAACCTTACCTCTTGCGAGCAAACCCGTATGTGCAATTCCAGCTTGATTAAATAATCCTTCACCTGTCCCAACATGTCCTTCAGCTTGTCCAAAGTAAGGCTAGAAGGACAATGCGTAAAACGCGTTAGGCACCTAAGTTTCAAAACTTTGAGATTTTTACACCCCTCCAAATTTGGATAAAGGGGCACCGCGACGTCCAAAATGGTCAAATTGGGGGCAGCATCGGTCCAGAGTTGGATAACGGGTTGAAATTCCTCGTATCCGGTGGTACGATTAAACAGAAACTCGCAAACCACGCGGAACCTGAGGAAGGTAAGGCAGGGTTGTGGTTGGAGTTTTTTATCGGCTGGAATTGTGTAGACTTTTTTCCCATGCCAGGCGGTCAGGATGTCAATCATTTGGACTTTAGTGGTCCCCAAGGTCATCAGTCCTCTGAGGAAAACGATGACAAATTCCTTCCAGGGGGTGATAACTTTAATTTCGCGGGTTAATTCGGACAATTTCGGAAGTTCGGTGATCGCTTTAATGACAACTTCGGTTTTCTTCTTGTTCGATCGAATGGAACGGTGAAACTTGTCGGAGATGAGGAGGTGTCGCATCAGTTTGTCGGAGACGGGGGGCACCTCATTAAACTTGGAAGGCTTGTAGGAAAAAAGCTTGTTGGCCTGGAGACAAGCATGCTTTCCTAGTAAGGGGGAAGCCACATAGTTCCAGTCGTGGCAGACGAGGCGTGACGTTTTCAGATCGGGGAGGTCGAGATGGGAGAAAATGGCGTCGAGAATCTAGTACAAAATTGTTTGATTAAGGGGATTATCAATCAGTTATTTATGTATTAGAGATTTGAGTGAAATTAATCGAAATTTATTTATACTTTTGTGTGTAAATAAGTGCATAAATTTCCCTGATATTAACTATTACCCTAAAGTTCTCCAAAATAAAACATTTCTGTATTATTTTGTGGATAACTCAATGGTAAAAAAATGAGTTTTTTTAAAAATATTTGTGTTCAATTTTTTTACAACTTTTTTTCTAGATATGTATGTATATCGATAAATGTTAAACAATAGATTTTTAGTGTTCCTTGTCATAAGCTCAAATCAACAATTGGGGCCTGCATGGTGAAAATAGATATTTGTCTTTTATATGAAATCATAGAAATTTCTGTCAGGGTAATTATGGAATAAATATGATATTTAATACGTGGCATGAAACTTATCGAGTACGATATTTAAAATATCGTGTTCGAGAGTGATTTTTTGCGAAAAATAAGAAAATAACAAAATAATTACTGCGAAACAGACTAACTTACCAACGGATTAATGACAACTTTTGACATGACATTGTTAACACGTACTTTTTCAGAGTTTGCAAATAAACAGCAAATTTAGAACAAATGTACATACATATGAATATCAATCGCTGTAAAAAATATCTTATTTTTCGGATAAAAATATAAATTCATTACCGCATTTACTAAAATTTCCAGAACTCCGCCCAATCTGTGGAAAACTTGACTGCAACTTCTTGTAGCCATTTTTAACACTAAGGTCCCCCGCGTTCGGCATTTTGTAGAATGAGTGCCTAGAATAATAACACAAAATACGTAAAAAATTAGCACGTCCTTCTTTATGCATAAATAATGTACGCATGAAACAATCAAATTGGCTGTGGCTTTAGATTTGTGTGGATTTTATGCTTTAAATTAAAATTAAAATCAGCATTAAATATTTTCAGTTGATAAGAACAAGTTCACGTGACAGCTCATATGTTTGTAGGATAAGTCTAACCTTATCCAATTCGAGAAATAATTTACTCGTGTCAGGTAATACATAAATTCGACATTTTGGTAATTTTAGTAAAAATCTGAATTAGAGGTGGATTTTGGTGGGGGTGGAGTTATAAATGCCGGCAGCTTTATGGGTTAGGAATCAAAATTTAAAATTTCTTTAATGTACTAATTTGGGTCTTATTTTATTTTATCCACTAATGAAAATAGAATTTTACAAAAAAAAAATTTCTCCAATAATGAAATGCCCAAGGTAATTTGTGTACCTTAACATGTCTAATATCGTAATTGTCCTAACATTGTACTTCTACTAAATACTTATGTGCATATAGTGGAAGGTGAATCAAATTAATCCATTTTGGGTGTAGATACATATCTGCATGTTCGTGAAAGTGTTTGAAAAATTTATTTACTTAATTCAATTTGTGTACCAATTTAGTTTTAATAAAGACGAACCATTTAAACCTCTAAATTTGCATGGAAACAAAAAATTACTACTGTTGGAATAATATAGCAAATTCTGATCGAGCTTATTGATCTTAAGACACCACATGAAGCTTATTTATAAAATAATCTCAAATTCAAATTTTTAAATTCAATCAAAATTTTATCAGCTTGCTTACCTTTAATATCAATGATCCTTGCTGCGTTACTTGTATGTAGTAATTAAAATTCGAGTAGGTAAAGTATTATTTCAGCGAGGTCAAGTTTTTTTAAGTTTTGGAGGTATCAAATTGTGTGTGTTTGCAGGAAGAGGGTTAGCCAACGACAGAAATATTTGCATGACTGGACAAGTCATCAAGAACCCTTTCTATATTTACCCGAGGGGGACTGGAGAAGTGAGCTTGCCTTCGTGAAGGGGCATCCAAACATTATGCCTCAGCATTGTTTTATCTTTCTTAAATACTTAATTGCATATTGGAACTAATTATTTATTATCCTGTAAAACTACGATTATCAGACAAGATAATCTGCCTTACTTGTAAAAAAATGATAACGCATGTTTTGCACGATTCTGTCACATTTGTGCTTATGTATTTTTAACCCGGAATTCGGACTCGAGTTTAAAGTTGAAAATAGGATTCTGAGTAAAAGTTCCATGCGTAAGTATGATTGTAGTCCCTTGAGTCAAGTTAATCGCAATTGTAATGCATCAAGTGGTCATATGTAGAAAAATATGTATCATTGTAATGTATGTACTTTAATTACATATTTATTCATTTACTGAGGGGTGAAGTGGGTGAAACTCCTTTATGGTATTAATGTGTCTTTCCATCTTGCAACATGATATCTCAAGAACGGGCATGAATTTTTGCATTAAGCCCAAGTTTCCGCAAATATGTTTCTATATAATTCAGCCAGCCTGTTTAGTTGCACATTTTTTTTAATTTCTTCTGCAAATGCTTCCAATAAATATTTACATGGAATGGCCACAAAACATTGTGACCATTCCTACGCAGATGAGGTTTATGCATGACAGGTGTGAAAGACTCAATAAGATAAATTAGCTTTCCAATTTCGTCATTTTCGAACAATTTCTTAACATCTGTTTGTTTATTTGTTTTTACGATTTACGCAAAAAAAACGTTAAACCCCAACTAATATAACAATCTAGATTTAGCATACATAGATTCGATAGCATTTTAAAAATCTATAGATTTTTTAGATGAAAGATATATATGTATTTCATATTAAAATCAAACTTATTTAAATTGGTTATCTAAAGCTATTGAATATTCTTTAATAGGCTTTATCATCTCGTGTGTGAAAAAAATTTTGGGCGTCCATCAGGTATTTAATAGTTGAAGGGACCCTGCGTAAAGAATGTGATTGATTTTTTATCAGGTCAAAGAATTCTATCATTTGAGTTTTACTTACACCTTGTGTGGTTTAGATTAGAAAATATGTCTCATAATTCCCTTAATGGGTTTCCACCACTGTACATATAGGTATGTACATACATAGAGTGTGTCCTAAAAGTTTCTCCCTATCAACCACTAATGGATTTTATTATCTGACAGATGCAGGGAGATAAAAGTATTCAAACTGCTATATTTTTTAAAGTACCGTAATATGGTGTGTGGAATCCGGCCTTATTCACCATTTCTTGCATTCATGCCTTAAAACTGTGGTGTAAAATGTGTGGGCTTTACGAAACCAACCATGAACCGGGATTTAGAAGTCGTGTTACGGCATTGCCATGAACGTGACATCCTTTATATTTGCTTTCCTACATCTCAAATGTTGTGGATTGAATTGTTAATGTTATTAAACCTTGCTCTTATCGGTGAATATGCGCTTATCGTCACCTTCCGCAGGAGTCAAAATAGCTGAAAATCTATGTTTTTAACCGGTTTTGCGCAGTTTAACCGATATCTCGTGGGTTCAAAAGCATTTTATGCTGAGCCCTGTATGTCTGGCTACCCTCCATTGTTATTATGAGATAGTGCTCGAAGTAGTTCTCAAAGTATTTAAATTCTTCCTAAAATGCCGTGATGCAAGGTTTAGGCTCCTCCAGTTTTTATTGCAGAACTAACCAATTTCCTTGCAATTTTATACACAGATTAGCATTTTTTGATGGGGAGATTGTCCTGGAACTATTTCAACTGCGTTTGGATTTGAAATATTTTTTGTTGCTCCGCAATCCTAGCTTCTTTCAGATTTGCGTATTTTCACTTAAAACCACATCCTGCATTGGATAATGCCAATATACGCAAGTCCGTATGCCTGTGAGAAGACTTTACCTTTGGTATCGTATGGCAAAAAAATTGCACAACAGAACTCACAGATGCAAAAGCTAGAGCCAAAAACCGGGCGGACAAGTCATCGGGAGAAACTTTTAGGACACACTCTATATATACGTATTACATACCGGGCTCTTACTTCTAGGCTTCTCACCTCATTTGCATCACTCCGCCCATTTTCGGCGATACATGCTTTCCATCGTTCGCTAATGCGTCGAAATATGCAAATGAGGTGACACGCATAAATAATTCTACACTATTTATTTACCATTTGGTACATACCACTTTAAACAGGACACTTCCTCCGCTCTGGTCTGAAATTTTGATGAGATAACTTCTTTGTAGTGTAATTCACGATCCTGAAATGCATGGGGGCCCTGCTGGCTTCAAAAATGGGTCGTATTCGGTCCATCATTTCCGGATCCTTAATTATTAAAGATCTGAATATAAATATGTATGGTTTGTCAGTGGATAAACTTATGTACTTTACTAACCCCATATCCCGAGATTTCGACACTTTTAAATCCTCCACTGTGCAAGATCACGTCTTCAATGAAGGGAGAAAAGTGGACCTCCGTGAGCAGAGTGTCCAGAACCTGGACACTTTTAACTCCTGAAATTACATACATACTGTCATTATCTAATACTTAATATTAAGGGCATTCAGTATTCCGTAGTCGCAAAATAATTCACGACGGTTACGAGATTTTGTAACGCCGTAACATTTTCTCATGAGAATTCAATGTACTAACAATTGTGATCGCAAACCATATTCAACCCTGATTATTTTTTGGCCACCACAATTTTTCCAAAACTTGACCAGTTTTTTCCTTCTTAAACAATATCACGATGCCAAGACAACTGTGAACACGCTCTTGAAAGGAAATAATTATTTATAGCCTGACATGTATTTATCTTGGTACTATTTAACTTACCTTTCAAAACGGACATAGCCTTAAGGACTTCAGTCAACAAGGAGGATTGTCTCGGCAAACGAACGCCGGAAACGTTGACCCGTTCCAAATCCCACGTTTTGAAGGATCCCTTCCCAGATGCGTGGTAGAGAGAGAGGGTTTTTAATTTAGGAAGTGGTTCTCATCAAAAGAGCCAAGAATTCCGTACGCATGTAAAGAATGGATTGAAAGGCTGGTAAGTTTCGACATGACGGGAACTTCATGAACAGTTTGGATCTGTTGAATACAGAAAATAGTTAGTACACTCGTATAAAACTGGTGTTAAATCATGACCGCGCGGAGTACATATGTGACTCTACTAGCATGCAGCACTGGAATTAACGGGAATTACCGGTCAGTAATGTTGTGGTACCCACTGAGGAAGAATTTAGTACCAATCCGGCAAGAAATTAGTACCAAATCAATACAAACACGAAGTATGTGACTCTGCCAGATGGTTAATAGTGTACTGATCAGTGTTTCTGCTGTTAAATAACACCTGCACGAAATTAGTGCACGAAAATGTTTTTAAACGTTTAATAACACCCACTAAAAATCCGGAAAAGTGCATGAAAATGCACGAAAATGCACGAAAATCATTTATGTGCAAATAATATTAGAATACTTCAATTTTTCGAAATATCCGATTAATTGAGAAGTATTTGTGCTACTGTACGATATTTTCCTTATCGTTTTAGTATTTTAGTGTAAAACTATTTTCCATTTTTCAATACATGGGTAAGCCCTGAATCATGCTACCTACTACTGCCATATATTATGTCTCAAGCATTCCGCGCTCCAAAAAAATCGGTAGAAGTTACGTTAGCCAGTTGTACTATTTTTTATTGAATTCCCCATGCAATTGTCCATCAGAAACCATGTTCCGAAATTTTTTGTGATACATGGTGCTAAAATGACAGATCGGCCAAACCGATGTGTTGCAATTTTTGTGAAACATTTTGGTAAACATAAAAATCCGGCATTTTTCAATGGCTCATTAAAAATCGGAACTAAACGCAAGGTGGTCGACCGTACCATAAAATGATACACTAATATTGGTGATATTTATAGCTGAAAACCGAGTTGAAGGGAACGGTCAAAAAGGTCACAAAAAATTACGAAGGCGCGCAAAACCTGAATTCGGCCGAATTCATGCCGGACCCTAAGAAAAATTCCCCTACAAAAGAACGGGCCAAGTGAAACTACGTCCTAGGCCCCTAAACTCGACCTTGGACTTATGTTTTTAAGATGTGAAAAGAAGTACTTGCTAACTTCACGCCAAGTTAAAATAGGACCCTCAAAAGCCGGGCACTGATCATGCGGTACGCGCTTGAAAAATGGAAATAAATATTTTTGAAAAATTAGTAAACTTTCACAATTGAGGCTATATAAAATCAGCAAAAGCACTTTTTCCACACCCCACCAGTCCATATTATTCATAAAAATTTTAAAAATAGTAATCAAACCCACCATCCAGATTCTGTGATTTTTTTATTCGGCGTAGATTGGATTTGGTCAAAAAAGTGAATTTTCTTCCTCTGGGGGTGAAATTGCTTGTCAAAAAATATTTTTTGAAGTTATCGAGCGAATGGAACAACCACTGGACCACACTCTATTAAAAAATAGCTGCTAGATGTTCGAGCAGGGCACAGGTCCTTCCCATAAGGCCAAAATATTAAAAATGGGGTAAAATCCCAAAATTTCTGACTCCATTTCGGATCAAGGATAAAATTCATTGTCGTCGAACCTCAACCTTCTGGAATATGACATGTGGTCCAAACTGAAGCTAGATACATGTGCTAAACCACATACAAGTTTGAGATCCGAGAAAAAATCTATCGCTTAGAAATGAGACTAATATTCCTTGGAATGAGTGCTTACCACGAGTGAGATGTGGATACAAAGACTTCGGGCTCTCGTAGCTTCGAAAGGAGGAAATTTTGAAATCTGCTTGGTATGTTTTGTAGAGAATTTAATGGGCTTTCTCGTGATATCGTTATTTTTTTTAAATTCAATAAACTGAGTCCGCTACATTTGTGGTCAAAACTTATGGCAGTACTATGTAGACAGTGAGGTAAAGTTTCAAACCAGGTGGATAACTAAATCTTACCCCCATTTTATAGGGCAGCAAAATACATTATTTCTTAAAAATGTGAAATTCCCTGCATAAATTGCATTTAATTTATTATTATGCATTTTTACACATTTTCGTGCATTTTTGTACATTTTTATGCGTTTTTATGCATTTTTATGCACCATGCATGCATAAAAATAATTTCGCGCGCTCAAAAGGAACACTGATACTGATCAACAATATGAATATATACGTCCTATTTTCATCAAAGTCGGTTTGATCACTGAGCTATACACCTACATATCGGCAATTTTTTAACTTAAGATGTCTTTTGTATATAATTTCATTCAACATTTGGATCTGAGTTTGATTATACGTACTAAACTTATCATCTCGATCAACAAGAGATAAAAATACATAAATCTGTAGAAATTAAATCCAAATCAGATATCACAATTTTTTTGCAAATTTGCAAAATGAGTAGTTATCCTAGCAATTACATACAAGCTATCGTCGCGAGTACCCCAATTGTAAAATGTTTACATTACCTGCTTCCTGGAATAACATTCCCTCAATTCCAGCTCCATTAAGCAATCCTTAACCTGTCCCAGCATCTTGGTCACACTTTCCAAATTGATGTCTGGCCAATACGCATAGCATTTTAAGAATTCAAATCTCAGAACTTTGAGATTCCTGCACCCCTCCAGATTTGGATAGAAAGACGCCGCGACGTCCAAAACGGTCAGATTAGGGGAAGCATCGATCAAAATTTGGATTAGGGGTTGAAATTCGAGCTCCCCGCGAAATACACAGTTTGAGCGAGTTTCGAACTTGACGGAGGACAGGCTAGGTTGCGGGGGGAGGTTTTGATATGTCTCGGCTGGAATTATGTTGTCAGTATCGTGTTGCGCGTGGATGAAGATGTCCACATGTCGGATTTTTGTGGACCCCAACGTCCTAATTCCTTGGAGAAAAGGGGGGACAAATTCCTTGTGAGTGACGTCAAATTTAATTTCACGAGTTAATTGAGACACTTCCGGAACTTCGGTGAGAACTTTTGTAATAATTCCAATTTTCATCTTGTTTGACCAAATGGATCGGTGGAAGTTGTCCGAGATGCGGAGGCGTCGGGTCAGTTGGGAGTTGACAGGGGTTGTTGGGGGTGAAACGTACATCCTTTGAGTCTGGAATTCAACAGGGTGAATTATGAATTAAGAAAATTCTACATAATTTCTAGGACAAGAATGTTTTTGGTTCATCTCAAATTATTATCATTAAAAACAGCTCGATAGCTTACGCATCGAAATTTAAAATTTTCTACTGTACAAATGGACAAATTTAATCGGTGAAATGACCGTAAATATGTAGATGAATACATCAAAATCTGTCAAAAATTTGACAACTGAATTTGCTTTGGCAATCAAACAACCAAATTTGTTTTATAATAAAGATCCAACATTGAAGTAAATACAAATATGTACCTTCGAATTTACGATGGATTCATGCAAAAAATCGCCATTTTTTTATAAAGTAGCAAATACTTATTGAGAGCTTACCCATCTTAGGATGGCACATCTTACTTACCTTTAGTTATTAATGATTGAAACGTATGTACACAATGAAAAAGTGCACAATTTTCGGGTAAGATTAACCCTGTGTATGTACCTTGCAAATCGTACTAGTTAAATAAAACGCAATAAAAATATTATTTCAGCAGGGAAAAAAATTTTCTAAATCTCGAGGAATATAAAAACATGTCGTTATTTGACGAGGGTTAGGCAACGACTGGAATATTTGTGCAAGGAAGAAAGCCTAGATAAATCAGCACAAGTTTTAAGGGGACGTTCACCCGTTCTCTGGTTTACTTAATTGATATTCATAGTAAATATTTATTATGTTGAAAGGATTGTTGCATTAGATTGCTTTCTTATGGTTAAAAAATGATAACGTGTTCTTTGCAAGTTCTGCCACATGTTAGATATTTTTAACCCGGAATTTTAACCCGAGTTTAAAGTTAGAACAGAATTCTGAGTATCGACCAAGTAAAGGGTCAGTCCAGGCTCTTTAGGTTAGTAACACAAGTTAGCCGTCATTCTATATAATAAGTGCGTATGTAATATATTTATACATAAATGTATACCCAAGTATATGTTTCCAATGGAATTATTTGTTAAATCAGTCACATCATTTGCATATTTTGACACATTTGCGAGGAACATAATTGTATAGATTTTATTCAACATGGACATCCCGTATCTCCAAAATGGGCATACTGAGATTTATGCAAATGAGGTGACATGCCCAAATAATTCAATTATACTTTAATAACTGCTCATTTATATGCATGTGCATATGTATGCAATTGAAGGGTGAAACTCGTTTATTATTTTGCTACTTTTACTTCCTTCGGTCTACCCGTTGGCCGCATGCTATGTCGTGAACCTGAACGGTATGAATTTGGCCTTGCGATTTTCACCAGTGTTTCTACACAATTTGCAATGCATAACGTTATTAAATTCCCTACAGGTTTCCCGAAAATTACTTACTTGCTTCTCCGTGATAGCCATAAATTTAGTAATATGTGTGTATGTACATGTATGAACTTATGTTTGCAAAATCTCTTTCATTTATTTATTCATTGCAGTACAGCAGTTGAACAGCAGATAGTCGACAACCCACTCATACTTTTTATGGCCTAACAAATGGAATTTCCCACAAGATCGTTTCCCGGCTAGATTTGGTTATTCCATAACACTCCTCCCGTAAAATTAATGGGGGCACCACTAGCTTCAAACATGGGTCGCATTTGTGCCACGATTTCCGGTTCCTAAATCGTTAAAAAAATGATTAGATATTTGACAAATTTATGCATGAAGATTACAATTTTTTACCTCAAGACCCGAGATTTCTACTCTCTTAAATCCCCTACTGAGCAAAATGAGATTTTGAATCTGGGGTGAAAACTCACTCTCTGCGATGCGAGTGTTGCAGAACCGAACACTTTTAGTTCCTGAAATAATTAATTAATATCGTAATCCATTAAATAATTATGCACTGATTTTAACTATGTGATTAAAGATGAGTTCTATTAAAAATCACCGTTTCTTTGTATTAACGTTCCCCATAACTCATACCTTTCAAAGCGGACATAGCTTTAAGGACATCAATCAACACGATGGATTGATTCAGCCCAGCCACGAGAATGATAACCCGTTCCAAATTTAAGGTTTGGAACGGTTCGAAAATCCGGTCAATGGTGAGATTGGGATTAAGTTGTGCGTTGCTCATATTCATATTCAACCCTAATTCCTTCACGGCAGGAAATAAGTTAACCACTTGTCCCCCGAATTCCTTCCCCGACTCGATGAAGTCCACGTTCATCGCGAGTGAGTCAACTCCCCTGTGTCGCCTCCAGAAATTTAGGAAGGAAAAAAACGACAAATCGTTATGACTGGTGTGGACCCGGAGAGTGTTTAATTTTGGGAAGTGGTCCTCATCAAAGAAGCCAAGAATTTGGTACACATTTGTCGCATGGATTGAGAGCTTGGTAAGTTTGGACATGACGGGTCCTCCATTGACGGGTTGAATCTGTTTAACATAAAAAATAGTTAGTATTTAGGGACCATCCATATGTTATGACCGTCATTAAAAATTTTCTATTTTAGCACCCACGCACCAGCCAACGTATAAATTAAGGAATACGGAATTTTATCATGGGAAAGGTAAGAAGACCTAAACCACCCATCCACTAAAATGATTGAATATATTATGTACGTTGCAGTATCTTAGCTGGATGGGACAAATTTGACGTTTTTTATTTGAAATAAACTTGTAACAATCCCCAACCGAACCGAATGATTCGGATTTGGTTCTGATGAATACATGGAAAACCGACTCAACTCTGCATAAAACCTTACCTCTTGCGTGGAAGACCTTATATCCAATTCCAGCGCGATTAAGGAATCCTTCACCTGTCCCAGCATATTGGTCAGCCTTTCCAAAGTAAGGCTACAAGGACAATGCGGAAACTGCGTAATGCACCTAAGTTTCAGCACTTTGAGACTTTTACACCCCTCCAAATTTGGGTAGAGAGGCGCCGCGATATCCAGCGTGCTCAAATTGGGGGCTGAATCGGTCCAAAATTGGATAATGGGTTGAAATTCCTCGTACCCGGTGGCACGATTAAATCGAAACTCGCAAAGCACGTGGAACCTGAGGAAGGTAAGGTTCGGTTGCGGGGGGAGTTTTGCATTGTCTGGAATTGAGTAGACCTTATCACCATGCCAGGCGGTAAGGATGTTAACCGTTTGGACTTTAGTGGTCCCTAACGTTACCATTCCTCTGAGGAAAACGATGACAAATTCATTCTAGGGGGTGACAACTTTGATTTCGCGGGTTAATTCGGACAATTTCGGAAGTTCGGTGATCGCTTTAATGACAACTTCGGTCTTCTTCTTGTTTGAACGGATGGAGCGGTGAAACTTGTCGGAGATGAGGAGGCGTCGCATCAGTTTGTCGGAGACGGGGGGCACCTCATTAAACTTGGAAGGCTTGTAGGAAAAAAGCTTGTTGGCCTGGAGACAAGCACGCTTTCCTAGGAAGGGGGAGGCCACATCGTTCCAGTCGTGGCACACGAGGCGAGACGTCTTCAGATCGGGGAGGTCGAGATGGGAGAAAATGGCGTCGAGAATCTAGTGGAAAATTGTTGGATTAAGCGAATTATCAATTAAAGATTTGAATAAGATTATGTAACCTCATACGAAAGGTATACGTTTGTGTATAAATACATACCTAAGTACATAAATTTCTACGTATGATTTTATTACCATGAATTTTTCCAAAATAAAATATTTCTTTATTATTTTGTGGAAAACTCGATAGTTTTTTTTTTACATTTTTATTCAAATTTTTTAAAGAATTTTATCTAGATACGCCGACAAGAAACACTAAAAATTTTTGATTTGAGTTTATGTAAATTAAAATAAAAAAATGGAGACTGGTTAAATAAATATTAGCCTTTTACTAAGCATGTACCACTTAATATGAGAAAGTTTCAAGCGCTCGCGCGAAAAAAACTGGCACAACTTACTCAAACCCGGCCTAAACTGTTTGATAGGCAAACCAATTAGATAAGACTCTGATTTTTTTCTATTCGAAATTCTGAAAAACGGCTCCACCATGACCATTTTAATTTGAGGCACACTGAAAAAGTTTTCCAGTCAGAATTTCACCGGAAATGTGATAAAAAAGGCTGAATTCACGTGGGCATGAAATTTCTGTGGCCTCAATTTATAGAATAATAAATATAGGAGGCGTTAGAAGACGAGCCGTTAATCAGGGACTGCCTCCTCCAGCTATAAACCACCCCCTAGTAAATCGGTCGAAAAAGCTAAAAACGAAGCTCAACCATTTAATCGACCAGGAAATCCCAATGAGCATTGACAGTATGGCGAAACTACTAAAACCGAATCCCGCAACTATTCAAACAGTCATGAAAAGAGATTAGGACAAAATCAAACGGACGAAGACAAAACTGCATGCGTTGAACCAGCGTCACATCGCTAATCGCAAGTTTCAACGCTAAAAAGCGCTAAGAGAACTACCCTGTTGGAGGTAGGGACGAATAGGTGGTCACAATAGACGAAGCTTTGTCCAGGGTAGATGACCGTAACGGGAGAAGGTCAATTTGCTGCGCGTCGTGGAGAAAATGTACAACTTAGGTACGACTTTATATGGACTTTGGAAAAGTTTTTTGGACGAGTGGTTAAAAATAAGCCTTCAAAAGTGTCTTGAAGTGTTTTCATCAATCAATGAGCGCTGCAGACTTGTAGCCCGGAATAAGGGGCATCACATAGAGCAAGTTAGTCACCCAAAAAAATCATATGTAGATACGAAAAATAGTTGAAGTATTCTCAAAATAAGTGGTACACCCTCTGTATATGAAATCATGGAAATTTCGGTCAGGGTGATTATGTATGAAACAAATAAATATTATATTTAATTTGTAGCAATTTTGCAAAAAAAAATCAGTACTGCGAAACAGCCTAACTTACCAACGGATTCCTGACAACTTTCGACATGACATCGTTATCGTTAACACGGTCTTTTTCAGAGTCTGCAAATATGTAAATTTAGGAAATATTAATATCAATATATAACAGTAAAGAATTGTATAATTTTTATGATAAAAAAATAAATGTATACATAGATTCCAGCATGCACTTACTAAAATTTGCAGAACTCCTCTCCACATGTGCAAAAGTTGACTGCAACTTCATGCACCGCTTTTTAACACTAAAGTCCCCAACGTTCGGCATTTTGTAGAGTGGGTGCCTAGAATAATGACACAAAATACATAAACAAAAATAACAGATCATTCTTAATGCATATATAAATAACGTGAAATGATCAAATGGTAAAAGCTTAAAATATCTATGGGGTAATTAGTCAGATTAAATTTAAAATAAATATGAAATCAAGTGCTTATTTACCTTTCACAACGTTTGAAAACGATGTGAATGACTCTGTGGCTTTAGAATTTGTATGGATTTTAAGTATGCTGTAAATTAAAATTAAAATCAGCATTAAATACATAGGTACTTGCAGTTTATAAGAATAAGTTCACGTGACAGCTCGTTTATTGGTAAGATAAGTGCAACCTTATCCAATCCGAAAAATAAATTGCTCGGGTCAGGTGAAAAATTCGAAATTAGGTGATTTTTGTAATAATCTATATTAGACGTGGATTTGGCAGCTTTATGGGTTAGGAATCAAAGTTTAAAATTCCTTTAATGTACTAATTTTGGGCTTATTTTATTTTATCCTCTAATGAAAATGTAATTTTACTCAAAAAAAAATATTTCTCTAATGACGTGAAAATCTGCGAAAACTTTATTTACTTAATTCAATTTGTGCACCAATTCATTTTTTAAAAAAGTCGAACCATTGAAACCTCCAAATTTACATGTAAACAAAAATCGCTACTGTGGTAATAAATTAGTAAATCTGATCGAGGTTACTGTTCTTAAGAGGCTACATGCAGCTTATTTATAAAATAATTTTTAATTTGAATTTTTAAATTTCATCAAAATTGTGTAGCTTACTTACTTTTAATATCAATGATCCGTGCTCCGTTACTTGTACTTACGTAGTAATTGAAATCCGAGTAAGTAAAATATTATTTCAGCGGGGTCAAGTTTTTTGATATTTTGGAGATATCAAAATGTGTCTTTGCAGGAGGAGGGTTAGCCAACGACAGAAATATTTGAATGACTGGACAAGTCAGTAAAAACCCTTTCTAATATTTATCCGAGGGGGACTGGAGAAGTGAGCTTGCCTTCGTGAAGGGGCATCCAAGCATTCTGCCTCAGCATGCTTTATCTTTCTTAAATACTTAATTACATATTGGAACTAATTATTTATTATCCTGTACAACCACGATTATCAGACAAGATACATAATCGGCCTTACGGGTAAAAAATGATAACTCATGTTATGCAAGATTCTGTCAGATTTGTGTCTACATTTGCGTATGTATTTTTAACCCGGAATTCGGACATGAGTTTAAAGTTTAAAATAGGATTCTGAGTAAAAGTTCCATGCGTAAGTATGTAGTCCCTTAAGTTAAGTTAAATAATCGCCATTGTAATGCATCAAGTGGTCATATGTAGAAAAATATGTATCATTATAATGTATATACTTTAATTACATATTTATGAATTGTCCGGTGAAAGATAGTGTCAAGGTTTCCCTTATTTTTTCAATCACTTAAAAACTAATTTCGGATAAGTAAAAGAGTACCAAAATTAGCAAATTTGATAAGCTTTCTAAAACTGAAAACAGAATTTGATTATCTCTTTTGGTTAAAAAATTACGGCATAAAATGTATCGGAAGTGGAAAAATTAGTTTGCCACTCGTGCGAAAAAGGGATTTTTTCGGATCGGAAAGAGGCACGTGGCCACTTTATCCGTCAAGGGATGCATCTGACAAAATTCATCGCACACTAGAAATATCTAAGGATCGTGAAAATGCAAAATATAAAATTTGGCCTTGTCGACCTGTCCGCCAGAGAACCCAAATACTGACAAGAAACGGGAAAAAGTTTTTCTGAAAAAATCTCAACAGATCAGTGATGGTTGCACCCAGACAACTAAAAATTTCAAAAACCTATCTAGGCAAGATCATAGCCAATAAGTTGGGCTTCATAACTTGCAACACTAAAACCGCGCCAAAATACAACGAAGATAAAAAAGACGTATCTAAAACAATTTTTGGAAAACTTGTTGAGAAAATGTTAAAATAAACTCCCAGAAGTTTCTTGTCATGGATGATGAAAACTACTACTTCGTCGACCCCGAATCATCAATCCTGTAAAGTTCTACTCATGTAGAAGTAAAAATGACGTTTGTTTGAAATATAAATTCAAACCAAGCAAAATTTCCAATGAAGTACATAAGATGGCCGGAGATCGACAAAAATGGGAACGTCTCAAATCCATTCGCTTCCACCAAGAACATGAACTTTGAACATTATTTCAAAGAGTGTATCATCAAGAGATTGACCCCCTCTATCAAAAACAAATGCGTTTTGTTTTGGCCGGACATGGTTACGTGCCATGGAAACAAAATAGTGACAGAGTATTTTCGAAGAAAGAAAGTTGATTTCGTCGATAAGAAAGACAGCACCCCAAAAGTACCTCAATGTCGACCCATTGAAAGATTTTGGACATAAATTGAATCTCATAAATCTCATAAAAAAGGACACCAAAAAATTTCAAAAACTTTCGGCGGGGTATGGAGAAATTCGTCATATGCGTCAGTAAAACGAGTGGCAAAGTGCTCGTGAGGGTCCCTCGACAAAATCTTCTCTCCACTGGTACGGAAGGGGTGTCTGAACCACTGAAGGGTTGAAAAACTTTGGTATGTTCATCGTTCGTATTCCACCAAAGTTTCGTTAGATTTGATTCATGCATTCATTTGCTGCAGGTCAAAATAGCTTGACACTTAACTTCACCGGACAGTCCATATTCATTTATTCAGGGGTGAAAAAACTTTATGATTTTGCTGCGCCTTTCCATCTTACCCTCTGCACCATGATATCTCAAGAACTGGTATGAATTTCTGCATTAATCCGAAGTTTTCACAAACATGCTACTAAGTATATAATTCAGCCAGCCTATTTAGTTTCACACTTTTTTCTGCAAGTTCTGCAAATGCTTCCAACAAATACTTAGGTGAAATGGCCACAAAACATTGTGACCCTTTATATGCATATAAGGTTTATGCATGACAGGTGTGAGAAACTCATGATAAATTAGCTTTGCAATTTCGTCATTTTCGACCAATTTCTTAACATCTGTTTGTTTATTTGTTTATACGATTTACGCAAAAAACATTAAACCAAACTAATATAACAATCTGGATTTAATAACGATTCAATACCATTAAAAAATCTATTTCATATTAAAATCAAACTTAAATTGGTTATTGGTAAATTCTAAACGTCTAAAGGTTATCTAGATAAAGTTACTGAATATTTTTAATAGGCTTTATCATCCCGAGTGTCCAAAAATTCTATCCAGTTGTGTAAAATCGAACGGACCCTGCGTAAAGAATGTGATTGATTTTGTATCGGGTCAAAGAATTCTACCCTTTGAGTTTTCATTGTGTGATTTAGATGAGAAAATATGTCTCCCAATTCCCTCAATGGGTTTCCACCACTGTATTTACCGTGCTCGTACATGTTTACTTAGGCTTGTCACCTCATTTGCATAAATCTCACTCTACCCATTTTCCGCGATACAGCCTTCCCATGTTGAACAGACTCTAATTAATGCGTCAAAACATGCAAGTGATGTGACATGCACAAATAATGCTACATTATTTACAACTTGGTACTTACACCTTTAAACGATGCTCGGTTTGATGACTTCTATGTATGCCGCCCCACCCGGAATTGAACGGGGGCCCTGCTGGCTTGAAAAATGGATCTCATTCGCTCCACTACTTCCGGTGGCTGAATTATGAGGGAACATATTGAGTATTTATTTATACACATATAGGAAAAATGTAAGCTTCATCAGTAAAATTATTTTACTAACCTCATATCCCGAGATTTCAAAACTTTTAAATCCTCTACTGTGCAAAATGATGTCTTCAATGTAGGGGGAAAAGTGGACCCTCGACGACGTAATGTCCAGAAGCTGGAAACTTTTAACTCCTGAAATGATGTACAACCTGTCTTACCTACTGAATATTTAAGGGTATTCAGTATTTCTTCGCATTGTTCGTATTGTAAAATAATTAACTTGACAACTTTGTTTCTTCTTAAACAATGTTATGATGCTAAGGCAACTTTGAATGCCCTCTTGAACAATTGGTAATAAAATTTGAAATAATTATTTAACCTTAAGAAATTCTAAGTTAGAATGGAACCTTTTTTCAAGCTACACCGGGATCGAGTAGCGAGTTACATGTCAAAAAATCAAGCCAAAAATTAGTCACGTGACATTTATCTTTCCGTTGAATGGCACATTTGAAGAAAAATATTGACGGTTAAGTTCAATGTTTGAGAAAATTTTCTCTTACTTTTCCACGGGGCAAAAACCTGGGAGGAGTGCGAACTTTGACCCCCAATATTTTTCTTCAATGGGGCCATTCAACGGAAAGATAAGTGTCATGTGAATATTAATTTTTAGCTTGATTTTTTGAAATAACTCGTTAGTCATATTTAGATACATATTTAAATACCTTGCAAAATGGACATAGTTTTGAGCACTTCAATCAACACGGAGATTTGTCTCCCCAAAGTGACGGCAACGTTGACGCGTTCCAAATCCCACGTCTTGAACGATTCCATAATACGGTTGATGGCGGGAATGAAACTTAAACTTATGTGTTTCATCGTCAAATCCAACTCCTTAACAGAGGGAAACATTTCCACAATTTCTTCCCCGAAGTCCTCCTCCTCCCCATTCTTCGAAGACAAGAAATCCACGGTCAACCCAAGAGATTGAACTCCTTCGTGTCGCCTCCACAAGTTTAGATGGGATGTCAGGGTTCCCTCCCCTGATGCGTGGTGGAGAGAGAGGGTTTTCAATTTTGGGAAGTGGTCCTCATCAAAAAAGCCAAGAATTCCGTACGCATGTAAGGAATGGATTGAAAGACTGGTAAGTTGCGACATGACGGGAACTTCATCAACAGTTTGGATCTGTTGAATACAGAAAATATATATTATTAGCTCACTCTGCGTAGAACGGGAGCTATTGAATTCCTCTTGTCCGTCCGTCCGTCCGTCTGTATGTTAACGACCTTTTTGCATCAATTGATGCTAATTAAAATGTCCCTGGTCCATTTTTTCATAAATTAATAGCACCGTTGGTATCTGACAATCGGAAACACCAAGTGATGCGAAAGAATCGGGGGATCTGATTCATAAAGCATCAGTAATGCATACTAGACGGCGGATTGTATTAGACAATTTTGACATAAATTTTTAAAAATTATCGGTGATCGTTGGTAGGTAATTCTGCACCAGTGATGCACAATTTTTGGACTCTTCTGGATGCATAATAATTATTGATCTATTTTTTTTTTAATTTTTCTGCACCATTGGTGAAATATTGCATAAAAATTATTGATCCACTTTGTTGGATTTTTCTGCACCATTGGTCCATAATTGCAAAAAATTATGTATCTATTTTGTTGCATTTTTCTGCACCCTTGGGGCAAGTTATAACCAAATCATTATTACAGGGTGAGCTACTTCTAACGTTACTACGGTTTATTAATAGTACTCATCAAGTATTTGGCCGACCCACTTTTGCAAAAATGTGTTCCGCTAAATTCCACAATACTAATTTTAAAGACAGAAATACTAAAGTATTGACGTCTAGGTTTTTAAATTCGCTAAGTGGTTTCGGCAGCGGGATTTGAACCCGTAACGTTCTACTTTCATCACGGTTGGTTTGATCACTGAGCTATGCATACACGTTTAAAGATTAAGATGTCTTCCGAAAATGTATTCAGTATTTGGCCCTGATTTGAATTATGGACTAATTATTTATCGTCTCGATGAAAAACAGATACAAATTTTTTCCCGGTATAAATTTGCAAAATGAGTTGCTATCTAAAAATTACAAGATATTGTGAATACACCAATTGTAAAATGTTTAAATTAAAGTCTTGCCTGCTCCCTGGAATAACGTTTACTCAATTTCAGCTCCATTAAGGAATCCTTAACCTGTCCCAACATCTTAGTCACTTTGTCCAATTTGATGTCTGCCCAATCCAAGAATTCAAATCTCAGCACTTTGAGATTCGTGCACCCCTCCAGATTTGGATAGAAGGACGCTGCGATGTCCAAAGTGGTCAGATTGGGGGCAGCATCAAGCCAGACTTTGATTAAGGGTTGAAATTCGAGCTTCCGACCAGATTGAGAGTCTGAAAGAGTTTTGAACTTAACAGAGGTCAGGCTAGGTTGTGGGGGGAGTTTTTGATATGTTTCGGCAGGAATTATGTAGTCACGGAAGGATTGCACGTGGGTGGAGATGTCCACGTGTCGGATTTTTGTGGACCTCAACATTCTAATTCCTTGGAGAAAAGGGGGGACAAATTCCTTGTGAGTGACGTCAAATTTAATTTCACGAGTTAATTGAACCACTTCCGGAACTTCGGTGAGAACTTGTGTAATAATGCCAGTTTTCATCTTGTTTGACCAAATGGATAGGTTAAAGTTGTCCGAGATGCGGAGGTGCCGGAACAGTTGGGAGTTGACAGGGGTCACATGAACGCCAAACAACTTGGTCGCCGTGAGTGTAAAAAGTTTGTTGGCATGGAGATAAGCCCGTTTTCCTAGTAAAGTGACGCCGACGTCGTTCCAGTCGTGGCAAACGAGACGCGACGTCTTCAAGTCGCGGAGGTGGAGGTGGGTGAAGACAGCGTCGAGAATCTGGCAGAAAATTTAAAATTGTTCGATTAAGCGACTTACTAATCAGAGATTTTAAAAAATTGTATCGACGAAATTAACCTCGTTGTACGAGTGCAAGACGCACATTTGGGTTTAAAGAAACTGTCTTGACGCTAATTGTAGCCTTGATATTATTACCCTGATTATCCTGAGTTTATAAAAAATACGTACAAATATTCATTCAGTATTTTTTTTGAAAACTCGATGGCAAGTTTTGCTTTTAAAAGAATATTTTGTTACTCAAGGTTTGTAGTCTTCCGTATGCCAAAGTTAAAAAGTAGATTTTTCATGTTTCAAGTTATTAAACTCGAAATTTGGAAATTAGTTGAAACAAATATTCGTATTTTTTTAGGATACCATGAACATTTTAATTGGTTGTTAATTGCTATGAGATGTTTGTACAATTACGAAATCCTATCGAATACGAGGGGTATTAAATTTAAAAAAATCAGTACGGGGATGTCCACAAATTATGTCACGGCTGTGGGGGATTCGAGGGTTCAGAGGGGATGCAACGCGTGCCCTGGGTCTGAATAATTTGATTTTCTGCGTGTCATAATTTATGGACGTTCCTAACTACGAAGGAGTTTAACTTACCAGCGGATTCCTCATAGCTTTGTTGGGGGCGAAACGCACTTTCTTTGAGTCTGGAATTAAACGGAGTGAAGAATGAATCAGGAAAATTCTACATTTATAATTTCTTGGGCACGAATTTAGATTGCTGCACTTACCAAAATTTAGAGAACTCCTCTCCTCTCGTGAAGAAGTTAACGGTAAGTTCATGTCGTTCCCATTTTTGCAACTTAAACTAGCTTCGTTAGCCATATTGTCGATTGAGTGCGTCGTCTGTACCTAAATAGAATTAGCAATAACACACACAAGATATTAGATAAAACGTCATTCCCAAGAAAAAGTACATGCGTAAAATGATGTGTAAAATATTTATGAATTAATTAAGTTATGATTATGAGTCTATGAATTAAAATTAAGTCTATGAATTTATGTATGTACTTTGTTAATCAAGTAACCCAATTATTGTTTAACAAAGACAAATGTATGCTCCTCAAAACTTACGATGGATCGGTGCAAAAAAGTGTAATTTAAAAAAAAGTAACATATGTATTGACCTTATTGAGCTTACCTTTAATTTTCAATGATGGAAAGGTACAGAATGAAAAAGTGTAAACTATTCTGGTAAGATTACTTCTATGTATTATCCTTGTAAATAGCACTAGTAAAAACACAATTAAAATATTTCAACAGGGACAAAAAAAAATTCGAAGAATGTAAAAACGCGTCGTTACATGACGAGGGTAAAGCAACGAAAGAAATATTTATGCAAGGAAGCAAGCCTGAACAAATCATTAAAGGGGCATCCACCCATTGTGTGGTTTATGCCTGAGATTTGCTAATTGTCAGCATCTGTATCTGTCTCGACTACTTAATTGCTATTCGTAGTATTTGTTATCTGGAAAATATTGTTGGATAAGATTACATACAAGGTAAAAAAATTATAACGTGTTGTTTGCACGTTCTGTCACATTTTAGATATTTTTAACCCGGAATTTTTACCCGTGTTTAAAGTTGACAATAGAATTCTTAGTATACATCGACCAAGAAAAGGGTCATATATTTTTTTTTAGATCTCATTGAGTCTCGAAAGTTAAGCGTCGTGGTAAAAAGTGCGTGCAGCTATGTATGCATGCATATACATATGTATGATACATATGTATATGCATACATGTCTATATGTAAATAAATTTGGACCTTAATCCTTCATTTGTTGAGGATAATGAATGAAACCCCTGTAAGGCATCACTGCGTCTTTTAGTCTTCAGGTCAAATCTGAGACGGATATGAGTTTGTGTTCCACCCAGACTAAAAAAAAGTGGGGTAAAATTACCCTCCATCACGAATAATTATATTATACTTTAACTGATCATTTATGCATATCTTTACATATTGAAGCCTTCAATTTGAAGGGTGAAACTCGTTAATGGTTTTGCTGTTAATACGTCCTTTAGTAGATATTCTCGTTCGCAGCATGCTATCGTGTGAATTACGCCTTGCAATTTTCATCAGTGTTTCCAAATAATTGCAGTAGTTTCATGAATTTCATAATTTTGTTAAATTATCTACACATTTCCCGAAAATTACTTATTAGATTCTTCGCAATGACACCAAATAAAGTAATACATGGATGAGTTCATATTCTCAAAATCTCTTTCATTTATTTACTGTGTACAGTACTGCAGTTGAATAAGAGATTTAGGCGACCCAAAACCACTTATTCATCTATTTGCTGGCCTAACAAATGGAATTTCCCACAAGACTCTTCCTCGCTTAGATTCCGTTATCCCAAAGTAACCAATGAACACTCCTCCCGTAAAATTAATGGGTGCACCACTAGCTTCAAAGATGGGTCGCATTCGTTCCAAGATTTCCGGGTCCTGCATCATGAGAAAAATCAATATTTGAAAAATGTATATTTGCATATCTTTTGGGAAGTTTGAATTATGCATGCATTTCCGGGCCGGGTACCCGGTAGGGATTTTGAGACCAGGTCCGGGTTACCGGGTATTGCTACTACCCTGGACATGCCTAGTATTTACATATGCATGTCAAGTTGTCTACTACCCGCTTACCTCGTGCCCCGAGATTTCTACCCTCTTAAATCCTCTACTGAGCAAGATGAGACCGTGAATCCGGGGAGAAAACTCACTCTCCACGATGTTAGTGTTCAAGAACCGAACACTTTTAATTCCTGGAATAATTAATAGATATTACAATCAGTTAAATAATTATGCACTGATTTTAACTGATTAACTATGTAATGAAAGGTGATTTTTGTATTAAAAAAATTTTTGTGAAAAAAGTGATTATTTTAACATGATCAGATATTGATTGATAACTGACATTGCGCAATAATATCTCGGTTTTACAGTTTTACCATATGTGTAATAAATGCTTACGGACCGGTAAAATTTTAATACCAAGCTTAATACCGATAAATCAATATCTCCCTAACTATACCAAATCCCTAATACTGCGATAATAAGTATCTAGTTATTTATAGGTTGATTTTAAATTGGGGTACGTTACATATATTACGTAGAGCTTCTCTTTGGCTCCCTCCTGTGCACCACGTATTTCTCTCTCGCTCTGCAACTGGATCCTCTTCCATCTGGGTCGCGGGTGTGCCAGGGCAAATAAAGTGTGTTTCGCTCACCTCATGCCGCACCCGTCTTAGCAATGACAAGCTGAGCCATCAGTCAATTTCGCCCAGTGCACAGTAGGATCAACGCCCTGGAGGACTTACCCAGGCAAGGCTTCTGAGTGATATATTGGGGTGGTTAGCATGTAGGGGTGGCTGACGAAAAATTGAGTGCGCGCTGTGCTGGTGGGAGCGGCTGGGGTAGGTCTACCGGGTTCCCATGACTTGTTCATACCCTGCGATGGGAGGGTTAGTTTTTGGGGTGTTTCATGGTCCCTTTATGGGGTCACTTAGGCCGAACCCTGAATGGGTCATTGGTTAGTTTGTGGTCCATGGATGCTCCGCTCCAGCCTAAAACCCGTCGTGCCCCCACCGGCACGGCGCCTACTCAATTGGATGGAACCATTTTTCCCCAGTATACAGATCGCCTCTAAGTAATCTATGTCATTCCTTAGTCGAGCCTGAGTTCTCAAGTGTTCAGGGGCGAATGGTGATCTAGGCATCCTTCCCAGTTCAAGCAGAAGTTTTCCAGACCGGCCACCATATTCTGGTTTTCCCCGTACTCCCCTGTCTACTATCACTATTATTGTAACATAAAAATTTTGCTATCCTAAATATCTTAGTAACTATTTAGTAACTATATGATTGTGACTTGCAAAAGCTAGTGGCTATATATGCCATAAAGGTACAATACAATGCATATATTACGTATCCAAAAAGATGTGTGGATGGTTTTACATTGGTCGTCTATCTGACCCTTAAGCTTATGTAACATGTGGAGGATAAGTACAGGGTGGTTTAAAAATCCCGTAATATATGGACGTTTCCCATTGACCCAAATACTCTTACCTTTCAAAGCGGACATCGCTTTAAGGACATTAATCACCACGGTGGATTGATTCAGCCCATCCACGAGAATGTTAACCCGTTCTAAATCTAACGTTTGGAACGGTTCGAAAATTCGGTTGATGGTAAGATTGGAATTAAGTTGTACGTTCTTCATATTCATATTCAACCTGAATTCCTTCACGGCAGGAAATAAGTTAACCACTTGTCCCCCGAATTCCTCCCCCGACTCGATGAAATCCAGGGTCAATGAGAGAGACTTAACTCCTCTATGCCGCCTCCATAAATTTAAGAAGGAAAAGAAAGACAAATCTCCATAACAGCTGTGGACCCGGAGAGTTTTTAGCTTTGGAAAGTGGTCTTCGCCAAAAAAGTTCAGAATTCGGTACGAATTAGTGGCATGGATTGAGAGCGTGGTAAGTTTCGACATGACAGGTCCTCCCTTGACGGGTTCCATCTGCTCCACACAAAAAAAATATGTAGTTAATACTGATCGATGAGTTCCACTCCAGGTCCCATGCTGGGTGTGACAAGAATGGAGCAAGATGTTTAAGCCGGGTTGATTATCCGATCCGGACATCGGATCGATAATATCCGATTCGATCCATGTTATAGCAAATTTTCGGAGAATAAAAATCTGACCCGATCAACGGATCGGATAGTTCAACCCTACGTTTAAGTATTGAAAACTAGAGGTGGGTCGGATTAAACATCTTGAAAACCCGACCCAATCGGAGGCTAAGTTAACCCGTGACCTCTGCTTGAAAAATGCATAATCTTTGCTGGATGGGACAAATTTGACGTTTTTTTATTTGAAATGAAGTTGTAACAAATCCGAAACGAACGATTCGGATCTGGTCCGGATGAATACTTCATCCAAAGTCGGAAAATTGACTCAACTATGCATAAAACCTTACCTCTAGCGTAGAAGCCCGGACGTACAATTCCAGCTCGATCAAAGAATCCTTCACCTGTCCCAGCATGTCCGTCAGCTTGCCCAAACTAAGGCTAGGAGGACAATGCATAAAACGCGTTAGGCACCTAAGTTTCAGAACTTTGAGGCTTTTGCAACCCTCCAAATTTGGATATAGGGGCGCCGCTATGTCCAAGGTGGTCAAATTGGGGGCTGAATCGGTCCAGATTTGGATAACGGGTTGAAATTCCTCGTACCCGGTGATACCAATAAATCGAAACTCACAAACCACGTGGAACCTCAGGGAAGTAAGGTTGGGTTGCGGGGAGAGTTTTCCATAGGCTGGAATCGTGTATACCTTATCGCCTTTCCAGGCGCTGAGGATATCTACCCGTTGGACCTTGGTGGTCCCCAACGAAATCATTCCTCTCAGGAAGACGAAGACAAATTCCTTCTTGGGGGTGACAAGTTTGATTTCGCGGATCAATTCGAACAATTTCGGAAGTTCGGTGATCGCTTTTGTGATAACCTCGCTCTTTTTCTTCTTCGATCGGATTGATCGGTCGAACTTGTCGGAGATGAGGAGGCGTCGCATCAATTTGTCGGAAACGGGGGGCACCTCGTCGAACTTGGACGGCTTGTAGGAAAAAAGCTTGTTGACGTGGAGATAAGCGCATTTTCCTAGTAAGGTGGACGCGACGTCGGCCCAGTCATAGCAGACGAGACGGGACGTCTTCAAGTCGGGGAGGTCAAGGTTGGCGAAGACGGCGTCGAGGATCTGGAGCCAAATTTAAAATTGTTGGATTAAGCGGAGTGGATAGCTAATATTTTTTTTTTTGGTAGGGATTCAAATTATATTCAAATATTGTCGCTTGGATGAAAACCAGTACTTGTGCCGACGCTGGTACGACCCCATTAATAAAAACTTTAATCAATCAATGTGTAAAAAAAAATGAACATTTCTTCGTTATTTTCGAATTTTTTTGTCAGTTCCTTCTCAAATTTTGGGATTGTCGCTATACAGACAAATGCTAAAAATTGATTTTTTTATACTTTTTGTTAATAAACTCGAAAACTGAAATTGATTGAAATATTTCAAACTTGTCCTTTGTAGGAAATCATGAAAAATATTTGTTGCTATTATGTGATAAAATCAATAACGTGCAGGTGGCAAATTTTACAAAAATCAGCACTACGAAAGAGAATAGCTCACCAATGGATTTCTTATAGCTTTCGAGATGGCGTTGTTAGCGTTGACACGTGCTTCTTTCAAGTCAGGAATTAAAAATAATTAAAAATAACAGAATAAAAATGTCTCATAAATTAGGGAAGCTCCATTAATTATGTCACGCTGGCTAGTATATGCAAGATAGGGATTTTTCCCTATCCCTCCCATGTAAGCCAGCGGGACATAATTAATGGAGCTTCCCTTATGAGTCATAATAACGAAAAATGTAATTTTTACTACAAAAATCTAGATTGCGGCAGTTACCAAAATTTGGAAAGTTCCTCCCTTCCCCTGACGAAGTTGACTGCAATTTCATATTGTGCAGATTTTTATCACTAAAATTCGCTTCGTTCGGTATATTTTTGAGTACGTAAGTAAGTCGTGTGTACCTAAAATTAACAATAATATTTGCAAAATGGGAAATTAGCATGTCATTCTTAAAACATACATATTCACAAGAAATTTCGAAAATGTAAAAATTTTAAGATTTTAATTACTTCAGCTGGACAAATTGTGAATATGATATCGATTCCGAGGCTTAAAACGTTTTATAATCTACACATTTACATTTGGATGTTAAGCATTTTGAAGTTATTGCCAGTGAAAAATTTAATTTGTTACTCAATTGTCCCAATTAGTTTTTAATACTGAATTTTAAACTTTTAACGTTGAAATTTATGAGGAATTCATACATAAATGAAAATTAATCATGCTGTAATTTAATAAAGTAATATGACAATATGTATTGAGCTTACCAATCTTAAGGGGCGTTATCTTGATTTAAATGCGATTTAAATATGTATTATCTATTTCAGCGAGCTCAAGTTCTTTTTTAAAAAATTTTGGAGATGTAAAAACGTGTCTTAGCTTGACGAGAGTTAGACAAAGAGAGAAATTTTTATGAAAAGAGGACTGCACAAGCACCCTTTCTAAAGGGGCATCCAGGCATTCCGTGCTTAAATTAAGTTTTAGTCTTTCTACTTGTCTGAATCTGTATTCTTGTCATATTAAATTTTGCTCATATTTATTATCCTTTATTAAATATTATGTTCTTTAAAACTTCCGATTTTAAGGTTCGATTATTCATATTTCTCAGTGTTCAAAAATGATAACGTGTCTTGTGCAAGTTGTGTCATTTTTTAAATACTTATTGTTAGGTCGGAATATGGACTGCAAACTATATAAGAATAGAATTCTGAGTATCGATTAGGAAAAGGTTCATTGATACATAAATAGGTACATTGTTAAACCCGTTCACGCAGGCATTGATTTCTCGGTATTAAGGTTGCCACCGCTTGGTATTAAAATTATCTATGCATGTATGCCGGTCCGTAAAAATTTGATGTGTACCAATATTCTAAAACTTTAATACCGGGTTATGTATTACTACACGGTATTATTTATCAATACCATGTGGGTAGAGTCAACTATGAATGCCGCGTGGTAATACTGGATTTTTAAGAGTGTAGATAAATTCAAAAACGTTTTGGTTCAATTCAAAAATTAACTCAAAAATGAAATTTACAACAAAATTAGTATTTAAAACCCCCATGCAAATTGCATGATAGCATGATGCAATAACACGTCAAGTGTATTGTATGTATTACAATGCTTTGCGACAGGTTAGACGAGGGGTCATGCACGCCAGGTGTGAGACGCGTGTATATTATGTAAATATATGTATAATTAGGTTTCTAATTTTGTCGTTTTTTACCAATTTTATGAAAATTTGCTTGTTTATTCATATGATTTAAGTTAAAAAAATATTGAATACAGACATAACAGTCCAGATTGAATTGAGATCTAATTAAAAAAATTTATATCAAATTAAAATAAACCGTCGTAAACGCACATAAGGAAGTAGCTTCAGACTCACTTCACCCCAACCACTCCCACGACATCGCGGGAACACTTAATTTCACTGTATTTCATCCATAGATTCATTTTTTAGTAAAATCTCATTTTGCCCAACCACACCCCATGGGCGCCAGGGGGTGTGGCACAACAGGGAATCACAAAATTTGACTCTATTTCATCCATAGACTCGATTTAGGGTAAAATCTCATTTTGCCCCAACCACACCCCCTGGCGCCAAGGGGTGTGGTCCGATTGTCCCCAAAAGTTGATAGGATCATCCCCCTAGGGTCATATGTATGATGCCGCAAACCGATTTCGATTATCTTGATCCGTTCTCTCGTTATCCTGCTGACGGACAGACAGACAGACAGACAGACGGACAAAGTCTTCGCATAAAGTAGCTGAAGCTACTTAATAAACCTTAAATTTGTAAATTCAATCTAATTAATAGACAAATGCCTATAAATTTTAAATTAATCCAGGTTTATAAATCCGTTGAAAAATAAAAAGCGGGTTTTACATGATAACTGTAAATCCATTCTTTGCCACCAATCCGAATTTCTGCACCAACCCTGAAATTTGCGATTTTCAACCCTATTGTGTAATGTCCTGGCTGATTTTTTGCCATTCATGTCCGAGTCCAACCAGCTTTGAAGGTTGGAGCACCTTCTTTTGAAAAAGGCTCAATTTTTTTATATCTTGGGAAAGCAGTTGGCTAAATTTAAATAAATAATTTTGTCAATCCAACATTAACCATATGACTTATCTATCTCGTCCCCGGTGAAATTACATATTTTTTTGCGTAACACCATTATTGTCTAATGGCATTTTGAATAATGTCGAATTATGAAAACAGCAAGTTTACATAATGCTACTTTGTTTTTCTACTTCTCACAAGGGAACCACAACTACTGTCCCATCTCATTTCGGAATAGCCTTAATCGACAGATAATTTAATGAGACTAAAACTTTGTCATAGAACATGCGGTGCAAAATCACGTTTCCGCGAAATATTTGGCGAGAGCTGTACCAATATCTGTCATTTTCCCCATGCTTTTAACATAGCCACCAGCCTTTCGAATGATGAAATGAACTTTATTGAATTTAAAAAAATTATTTGTGTACCCGTCCGCGTAATTTCAGCCCGATCACGAATATGCACAAAGGGATGCAGACATTTGCCAATTTTTTGCAACTTGCAAAAATAGGAAAAATTTCGCAAATTTGAATTCTTAGTTCCTTTAAATTCCACAAAATTTTAGCTAATGTAAAATACAATTTTCTTATTGCAAAAAATTTCCAAAAATATGAAAAAATTGAAGTTCGCTATTTTTCATGAAAATTAGTTAAAATAACCAAGGCTAGTTTATTTTTACGTATTTTTCGAAATTATCTGTGACATTTATTTTTGCAAGTTGCAAAACCTTGCAATGTGAGGCGTGATTTTCTAGTTGCTAAACAAATTAGCTTTTCCTTCATTCGTACATACATTTGTATGTAAATGATAATTTTTTAGTTTGTATAATGAAACGATAATGAAAAATTGCGAACTTCAACTTTTGCAAATTTTTTGCAATAAGAAAATTGTATTTTACATTAGCCAAGATTTTGTTGAATTTAAAGGAACGAAGAATTCAAATTTGCGAAATTTTGCGTATTTTTAGCCCGAACCAGGGCTTATGTAATTGTCATGTCCGTCTGTCTGTCTGTCTGTCTGTCTGTCCGTCTGTCTTTCGATAACTCTCGAACAAGTTGACCGATTGACTTGAAATTTTTACCATATGCATATTGGACAAAGTTAGGAAACGAGTTCGAAGATGGGTGACATTGGTCCAGTGGTTGACCGGTGGGGGTCATCGGAGTGGGTGGGGTATTATTCACCAAAATTTCAAAATCGTCATAGAAAGCTCAAATTTGGTACAAAGGTTGCTAATGGCTCCTAATGAAAGAATATGAAGTGAAATTGGAAAATTTGTCAACCGGAGGTACCCGAGGAGGTGACCCATACCGATTTTTTCAAAATGATCCAATCGAGCTGAAATTTGGTATAGAGGCCGCTAATGGCCCGTAATGGAAGAATATGAAGTGAAATTGGTAAAATTTTCATCCAGAAGGACCCTAAGGGGTGACCCCCACCGATTTTCAGAAATTAACATAGAAAGCTGAAATTTGGACCAAGGGATAGTAAATATTTTTAGAATTTGGAGCCTAGTAATACGAAGGATTGATGGAAGAATTAGTGGAAAATAGTAGCACATAATTTCATAGAAAACTACTGACAAACATGGGTTTACTAATCATTCCTGGTTCGAGCTAAGCAAAGCTGTACTGATAGGTTATTTCAATTTGCAAGAAATTGGCAAATGTCTGCATCACTTTTTGCATATTCGTGATCGGATTATAGTCTCATATATTTTCTTAATAATATCCAACATATTTTTAATTTTTTTGAGTATTGTATTGAGTATACATATGTGATAAGAAACATGAATGAAGAAATAAAATTTTATTGTTTAAACTGTCGGGATAAAAATAATCAAAGAAAATGTGCAAATAACCGAATAAATTTCGACAATTAGCAATTTTCTTGGCATACAATAATTCTATGACTTTTATATACATACATATTTTTACAGACTATTTAGTAAACGACACGAATGTACATATGTAAGCTTCAAGTATTAATTAATAATTTTGACTCGTAGATGCTTTTTTTAAATAAATTTGTACATGATATCTTCACTATGACACTTAACATGAAAACAAACCTAGTACATACTTGCTGCGACTACCATTGTCTGGCATATGCACATATGTATATATCAATGTATTTGTGGAAATGGAGGTGATACAAATATGTAAATAAGTGGGTACATAAGTTTGCATATATACATATATGAAAAAGTATCCAAAATTATTCATAAACGGATTCAAAATTTGCAATATTTCCAATCCTTTACATTCATAATCAATTACATGCAAAATGTGTAAAATTCTAGAAAAGTTGCTAATGAAAGTCAGCTATTAATTTCTTATTCAAAGGCGATATTAACCAGTATACATAAGTATTATTAAGAGAGGTGGCACTACGTAGGTTTCTACCCGTAGTGTCTCGCCAACCTACACAAAGTCCCAATAATAAACATGAAGACTCCAAATTTTCCAATGCATGTTTCAGCAAAATCGAAAAATGTGAAATTGTGTGTATGTCATATTTAATATTAAATTTGCAAAGTACTAAATGGCAGTCTGATTTCATAGCTTATGAGGACCTCTGTTCAGAAAGTTGTTACATGTATAGTGATACAAATTAGTTGTGGTAAGGTCATTTCAAATAATAATAATATCTGATACGCAAATGCGTGAATATCCAAGTTGAATAATTACTTGAACTAGAGCAACTTTGATTTCTTGTATGTAGACGTGTCACACGGACGCGTCCGTGGGCCAGGAATTTAAAAAAGTGGCCGTTAAGGCAGTGCCGCTGTTTGGCTTAACTCGTGTGCCATCTTACCTTTTGTAACCAACTTGAACTTGGTGTAAAATATTAAGGCACAGGTTCAAGCCAATCGGATAAACGAAGCGGTTAAAGTATGCCAAATACATTACGGAGATAGGGATTTTACATCTTCTTACATTCCCACCCATTCCCGTGCACGTATGACTAACTACTGGCGCCATTAATTAGGTAATAGTAGTGGGATGCTACACTGCTGTGACCAGCTGCGACCATCAAGCTTTGTTCCAACCACACCCACTTTTAGTCATTAAAGTTAAAAAAGTCAAATTTAAGTTGAATTATTTTTACTCAAATATGCTTTAAGTATACTCCATCATTGTGATTTCTCAGAAAACTGAGGTGGTAGCAGGAAAGTATCTTGGCTTTAAAAACCACACCCTCTATAGTAGAGGAATTTAAATTAAACATTTTTTGCTGAAAGGCTTAATGGCCGATCTTGTAATGATTAACAACATTAGCAATTGAAATTCGGATTACTTTTCAAATTGATGATCGATTTTCAAATTTTTGGCCAAAATTTATTAAATCTGGCCCACTGTGGGGCGAGGCTTACAAGCACTGGGATTATTGCTCCAAGCTAGGGAGAGACTACAAGGATAAGGCGTGTATCAATGCTATATGTGTAAAATTGTAGAAAAGGTGTTAATGAAAGTCAACTTTTAATTTCTAATTCGAAGGTGATACTAAAGAGTATAAAAATTATTAAGAGACGTAGCTCCACTAAGGTTTCCACGCGTAAGCTTTAGCCAACCTTATCCCAGTAATGAACATGAAAATTCAAAATTTTCCAGTGTATACTTCAGCAAAATCAAAGAATATGTAATCTCAAATATTTTACGTAAAATTTTATATACGTAGTAGATATTCCTTAGGCAAATTTACTTCACTTGCGACAGGAACTTTTTCACCAGACGTGAAAAATTGGAAAAATATTAATTAAAGATCGAGATCAGCAGTTCATATTTATAAAATTGTAACTAATAAGAAGTAATGAAATGAAAATAGAGCGTTTAATGTTATAGGTAAAATGACTTTGAATAGTGCAGACGAATGTGGACGCATTCAACTTCGTTGCTACACATTGGATTTAGGTACATGATACGTGTATCCTAATTGTGTTACGTATATAGGGCCATGCATACTTGCTCTGCATATGCAATAGCCTGCACCGCACTCGCATTCCTCCATGGAGGTTACCGTATTATATTATACACTGTTCACATATGAGGTTGGTGAAACACTCTGTCACACACAAAAAGGATAAGGACAGAAATATCTTCATTGTGAGGAACACAAAATCATCGCAAACACAAGAATAAATTTGTTACAATTTGCCATACGATACAATGTATGGCAGAAGTTGCATCCAGGCAGACCTTGGCCTCCACCAAAGAGATTTATACTTCGAGCATTGGAAGAAATATTAAATAATGTATTTCTTGAGATTCAAGCTGTAGATTTAGAAGGTGAACAGACGACACGAAGTCGATTAGATGGAGAAGACAACAAACTGGCGGCACTCGTTCTCATCTAAGAGGCTCAAAAATACCAGATGTAAACTCATCGATTCTGGAAGAAGTTCCTTTTAATTACAAGGAGTTAGAATTCGGAGTTATGGAAGAAGATTTATCAAAAAGGTGGTGTCTAAGATAGATCGTACATGTCGAATTGTGGTCAATAGATTATTATAATATCTACGATGTTCATTGGAATGGAATAGAGTATGTGACATTTAAGCTAATTCAGTACCATAATATTTTATACAATATGAATCACGACACCTGAAAACGAATCATTTCAGCACCGTATCTGGTCAAAATACTTTACTCAGGTTGCCAAGAATATTTTGTATATATGTGGAGCTCTTGCCTACTTAACTTCACATAACGGAACTATACACATTTTCAATAAATAGGATATTAAGTCTTCCGTAATAAAGGCACTTTATAGCTTTAAAACAAACTGGGCAGTTCCTTGCAAGTTGACAATTCAAGACTTTCGCTGACTCGAGATGATAATTTCATTGGGTTATCTCCTTCAACATTTTGTCAAAACTCGCTACAATATTTCAACAAAACTGTTTTCCACAAATAAAAAATATCCTTCTTAAATGGTTTAAGATTTACATTACTTAATTATCTATTGTTTGTAAAGATCATCTAGAGTGTGTAAGAAAATCACGAAAAAGACTACCACACGAACAGAGTTTCGGAAATTAGCCAAAACCGAACTAAAGCTTCATAACTTTTGGAGCAAAACATATACTAGCAAAACGTTTCAAGCTTCTAGGGCACAAATATAATTCTTAGTGTTGAACGTTTCTAATGCAGTTTGAAATCGTCAATTGTACCAGTGAAGAAAGATGTCTTTAAAATCATTATGTTCTTTCAGATCTATTAAAGAGACTGGAATACAGTTCGAGTATTTGCAGAACACAGGATATGCGGCAGGAAAAATTTTTTAAACAGGTATTAAAAACCTATCGTCGCTTGCTACTATCCCATTTAAGAGGCTAAGTCATCAATTGCGGGTCTACGAAACAAAATAGACCTAAGAGCACAAATCATGCTTGACGATCTGACTTATCACGTGTTGAAAGAGTCTTACACCTTTGCGAGGTGAGGGACGAAGATAGGTTATCGTGCGTTTAATTGATTATCATATTATCATATTCCCTGTCGAAAATTGGCCAAATAGAAAGACCAAACATTTTTTTCAAATTCTTAGTTGATACCTTTTCAGAATGAAGCATACATGCAAAAGGTCTTACAATTAATACTTGTCTCTATGTTTGCATATCTATGAGATGAGTTTGCTGTAACTCATTTCAAGGCGTTTTGAGAGGGAAGAATTATTGCTTCTCGTCTCGCCCTGGCTGTTGAGATAATAGATTACTGAGGTGAGATGAAAGACGCGAGTCGGGTGCTGGAATTCCATTCGGCTCGATGTCATCTATATCTATTCCACGGCGACGGAGAAGGCTAATGAAAAATATTCAAATTTTGGCTTGAATTATTTATATTAAAATTATGTTAATGTTTACAAATGTGTTACCGTTATAAGACAACAGACATGTGTAATATAAATCAGATAAATGGCCGAAGGTGAAGATATGCAGGATATTGAGTCTTATTTTTGACGGTGGAATTTGGCGTCAGTTGATGTCGAACCTATATATAACATAAATATGTGTTTTTTTGTATTTACATATAAAATTAATACATGTAGTTAGTTAATACGTACGATCAAGACCAACACTAGAGCAACAATTTCTCTTCTCTCTGCTCTCTATATTATTTTTTGTTTTTAAAAATTTGAAGTTTTTTCGACACCCCCAACTCCGTAATCAGTGTCACCACCTCCCTAGTGACCCCAACAAGATAGTGGTAGATGAATTTTTTTACCACGACCGTGTCTGACCGTTCTGTGCAACTTTTAAATTTTATAACAACCGGCCTCCCCGTTCCTGCTGAAGTGGACTGTTGCAGAAGCAAAATTCTGCTCACTCCATTCCACTCGTACTTCTTCTGAGGGGATTCCAGCTTATATACGGAGCGTCCTCTACGCCCCCAAGTGCTCGGTCGGAGTTTGAGACCGTGCGGTTGTCTGCGGGCTGGCCGCTCTGTTGCACGTAAAGTGCCTTCTTAAGGCGAGATCCGATCCTTTATTTTAGATATCTGTTCATTTATGGTTCACCTTTTCTCTGATTATTGTACGTTTTTTTTGTCGGGCCCTGTCACAATATAACAAAACTGATGACCATCGATGAAGCTGTAATACTCGCGCATCCCTCAACCAACGCAATAGTCCTGATAGGCGGGATGGCTGATGAGGAAAACAGCGAAATCTACAACCTACTTGATTTCGTATATTGGGACGACGACCAAGCTTTGGGACCAGACTGTCACCTCTGCGGACAGGAAATCATCGACGTCTCATCTCCCTTTATACACAAAGGAACAAACTACACTGTACTTTTTCAAGATGACCTTGCTGAATCTTGTGCGAATAGTGGAGTATTGCAATGTGTATACTGTTTAAATTTCTTTCACAGAAATAATTGCAGTTTTAATCTTTCTGACAAATCTTTTTGCAACATCTTTGTATCAAAAACCTGGTCATGTCCTAACTGTGTTCCTGATTTCAAGAGCAAATTGACAGTTGTAACTCATAGCAATGATAATAATTTTGTTAATTATGGAAAATTAATGCGCAAATTAGTGAAAATTCTGAATCCTTTATGCAGTCAATATAGGGAAATAGTTTACACAATTAATTGTTTTAGCCATAATTATGATTTATGTATCCGTAACTTTAAGCAATATGGAGTTGGATAAGAACACGAGTAGATCCTATCTGTATGTATACAATGTGGACCTTTTAACTTGGAATTGTATTTTGTTTATGATTATGATCACTTGCTTATATATATTTACTCGTTTTTTTCTTTTTTTCTAAAGTTGTTTATTTTATAATGTCACTTGTGGAAGAGCATGGTTTGTAACTGTGAACTTGTTAGACATTCGAATAAAGCATCAATCAATCAATCAATGCAAGTTTAGGTATGTAAATCAGGTTATTAATCCCAGCACACTGTAAAAAAAAGTTTCGCTCAATTTACCCATGGTTGAATAACACACAAACCTAGTAATATTTACGCAACAGTGGGTTAAATTGGACAAATTTTACGCAATTATTGTGTCGTTCTCTTTTTTTTATACAAACATGGGAAAATTTAGCACAGCTTTTATTTATAGTGTGCTACAAATCTAACTTTAAAAATATTACTTTTGTTCCTAGTGGTAAATTCATCAAAGTCTCTGAAAAATGTGGCTATTGAATTTAATTTGGCAATCAAGTAAGTATTTTAAATCAGGTCGAAACATTTAAAGTTTTGAAATTATGTTGGACTCATAGCTAAAATCTGCCTTTCTGTGAGAGAATAATGAATACTTACTTATTTACCTCACCGATTTTAAGAGGCCACATCTTGCTTATCTTTAATTATCAAGCACTCATCCTCCATTACTAAGTATTGGATCAAAGCACGAATTAAATATTATTTCAACGAGGAAATGTATTTACTTATTAAAATTCTGGAGACACAAAAATGTGTCGACCAACTGTGACGGAGGTTAAACAACGACAGAAATATTTATGTATGAAAGGAAGGCAGAAGTCAGCATATCTTGAAAGGGACATTCACGCATTCTATAATTTATGCCTAGGTTTCTATCCTTATCAGTATCATTATTTTTCTCAAATAAGTACTTAAATCCTATATGTATTATTTATTATTCTAGGAAATTGCAATTTTCAGACAAGACTACGTTTCTTATTTAAAAAAATGATAACGTAAGCTTTGCATATTCTGTCACTTTTTACTAATTTTTAAGCCCAAGTCTGGACCCGAGTATAAAGTTCAGGACACAAGTCTGAGTACCGAGCAAGGAAAGGTTCATACATATTTATTTATGTACATTCTCTCCATCCATCTTATCAGTTACATACATACATATCACAACCTGTGATTCATAAGTTAACCGTCAAAAAGTGCATACAGATGTGTACACCCTTACAAATAAGGCAACCCTTTTGAAAAGTTAATAGCACTCTTAATTATAAATGAAGTCAATTAATAGTAAGTATGTACATATATATCCTTATTCCAGAGCAGTATTAACTTGAGCAAAGTTTCCACTGCATTTCCACTGGATAGCTTAGTTAATATAAAATTGAGATTGTATTTACGTACTTCTCAATAGGATAGCATTATTTATTAGAGTGTATGTATGTATGTATGTGAATTGTTCATTTATTGAGGGGTGAAGATTTTGCTGTGACCACCTGCGTCATGATATCTCGAGAACGGGTATGAATTTCGGCATGCAATTTTCACCATTGTGTTTATAAAAATTAAATTTAAATTCTTCATTATGTAAACTGTCAGTATAAAAATGACGAAAAGAAAAAGGACAAATGACCCAAGAAATTAAGCTAATTGACGTCCTGTCCCGTATATGATACGGGCCGTATCAAAAGCTTAATTAATTTAAATCTTACAAATATTTTTATTCATTAGTAAAATGACGTGTACACACATATGTACATATATGCATGTTTTAACTAAATTTATAAATATAAATTTTTAATATATGCAAATAATACATTCGTAATACAACCGAATTTTAAATTCATTTACATATGTATACATATTTATTTATGAATATTTAGCTTATAGATAGAACGATTTAATAAAGCAATATAAATAAATAAATAACGTAATTCAATTTTACCACATCCTAGGTGCCTCACGAAGTGGGGCCACTACCCGGATTTTTTTAAATTTGTTACTTCCATACGGGTAATTTTTAAAAAATCACAGCTATTTGTACATATAATTCAAATTCTGTTAGATCTTACTTATAAACTAATTCAAAAAATGTTGAAATGGTAGTCATCACCATAATATTTACTGCTCATTCTTCTGCAGGCTTTGCGTGCATCTCCGAGCTTGATTATTAATTTTACATGCATAGATAGTTTAAATCCATAGCAAATTCATCCCGATATGATGGCAACTTAACAATTTGTCAGGATGACTAAACATTGATTTTGTTTGATTTACAAATTATGTATTAGTTCAATTGTTATTGAAAAATAGGTCATTTTTAGTAATGTACAAAATGTCTTATGCATCATACAGATAATCATGCACTGGTATTTAGTACTTGATACTTGTTATGATGAATAAGATCCGGTGGATGTTTTGTAAAATGCAATATTCATTATGCATGTATGTACGATGAATGATCGTTCATCCATCACATTTGACTGGTTTTTAAGCCGGAAGTTGGACTCGAGTTAAGAATAGAATTCTGAGATATGTATGGAAAAGGTTCACAGATAAATATATATGTCTCCTTAAATTGTATCATTTAGTGTGTACCTAATTTAATTGTTCATTTTTTAGGGGTTAAGACCCTTGATGGTTTTGCAGTGTTTTTCCGTCGGCAACAATTCTCCGCGGGATTCTTTCTCGGCTGGAGTACACACCTCCAGTGAAATGAATGAGTCCACCATTAGCGTCGAAGATGGGTCGTATTCGTTCCACGATTTCGGATACCTGAATTATTTAGAACACATGAATTTGGGCATGAAAAAGGTTGTTTTACTGAGAATGGAACGTTTTTTCAAGCCGGGATCGACTAGCGAGTTATGTCAAAAAATCAAGCTAAAAATTAGAAGTCACATTCAGTTGAATGGCCCTTTTGAAGGAAAATATTGGAGCCCAAAATTCACACGAGTGCCTTGGTTTTCGCTCCGTGGAGGAAAAGCAAGAGAAAATTTGCTCAAAAATGAACTTAACAGCCAATATTTTTCTTCAGTGGCCATTCAACGAGAAGATAAGCGTTATGTTACTCCTAATTTTTAGCTTCATTTTTGGAAATAACTATTGTGAAATAACCATTGTGAGAGAAAAACGACGTACCACAAGCCCCGAGATTTCTACATCGTTAAATCCTCCACTCTGCAAGATGAGATCTTGAATATAACGAGAAAAGTGGTCCTCCTTGACGTAAGTTTCCGGGAACCGGACACTTTTTACTCCTGAAGTACATAATCACGACCCTTCATTAATCTTATACTCATTTAAAACTTTTCTTAATGAACGGATTTTAACTCAAATCGTACCTTTTAAAATGGACATAACTTTAAGAATTTTCAACAACACGGAGGATTGTCTAACCCCCTCCACGACAACGCTGACCCGTTCCAAATCCCACGTTTTGAAAGGTTCAATACTCCGATTCAGTGCAGAAATGGAAGTACGATGCATGTGCTTCACATTCAGCTCGAATTTCTTCACGGCAGGAAATAAATTGACCAGTTTTCTCTCAAATTCCTCCCCAGAGAAATCCATGCTCAACGCGAGCGATTGAACTCCCACGTGTCGCCGCCACGTGTTTAGATTGGGCAACATGGAATCTCCGCATGTTTGGCGGACACGGAGGATTTTTAGTTTGGGAAAGTGGTCCTCGTCAAAGAAGTCAAGGATGCGGGACGATGCATTTGATGAAGCACTTGTGACATGGATTGAGAGGGTGGTAACTCTCGACATGACTGGACCTCCCAAAACAGGGTGGATCTGTTTAAGTAATATGAAAAAAAACTGATTAGATAACAATACAGAGAGGGAAAGCCTTTAAAATTGAGACTAAAATTGTAGCCTGCAAAACTATAGTTTTAAAGAAATTTTTAGGTAATTTAAACTTTCTAGTAATTGGATTTTTCATTTTTAGCATGATTCCCAAATTTGTTTGATTGACGGTCAGTTCGCTAAAACCGGTTTGACGAAAACAAAATTCGCCACGTGGTAAAAAAGTATCATGAAAGTCCAAACGCGAAATTATTGGCAGGTTTGGCTAAAGCGGAAAAATGGTGAAATTATAATTTGAGAAATTATTTATTTCAAGAGTTAATTTACACATGACATAATCTGACCTTAATATAAGATAAGCAAATTAAATTTTTTTTACCATTTTCAGATTATTCTTATTTTCGCCAAATGCCACCTTATTTTTGCCAAAAAGGTACTTTAAAAACATTTCGTCTAAAGTACTACGAAATGCATGAAATTTGTTTTTCGTGAGATGAAAATTTTTTCGCCATTTTTTATACCCTTGCGTTTTTACGCTACACTTACAATGCGATGGTGGAAAGTGTAACCTTTGCTTTGGTTTGGTTTGCTTTGGATTTGGTTGAAATTTTAAAATTATGTTGTCCAAGTCAACACAACCCATGCTTCTTGAGGAAGTCTGTCGAAATTTTGTCAAAATATTGGAGGACAAAGTTAGTTGAACAAAGGGTGTTTTTTCCCCTATTGCTTCCTCCGCTTGGTAAAAATTGTCATTTTTTTCAACTTTGAGCTCTAATATTTTCACAAGTTCCGCACAAACTGCGTCAAAAAACGTTGGTTGTATTGACTTGGACCACATAATTTTAAAATTTCAAGCAAATCGGAGACTTACACTTTCCACCACCGCATTGTTACACTCTTAAAAAAATCAATAACCGTTGGTATTGATATGTGACTCTACCGCGTGGTATTGATCCGGTATTGAATTAATACTACGTGGTAAAAACTTGAATACCAATTAGTCATTAGTATTAAAATTATTACCATGAGGTATAATTTCAATACCGGTTCTATACCAATAAGGTATAACCGTTTAATACCAAGGCGGTAGAGTCACGTATCAATACCGTTAGGTTTTTTTCAATACCAAGTTTCTAAGAGTGTAGACCCTTACCTGTCGGCCGGAAGACTCTACATCCAATTCCAGCTCGATCAAGGAATCCTTCACCTGTCCCAGCATGTCGGTTAAATTGTGCAAACAGAGGTGCTGAGGACAACTCAAGGGCCGCGTTGGGTACTCAAATTTCAGCACTTTGAGACTTTTACACCCCTCCAAATTCGGATAGAGGGACGCCGTGACGTCCAGCGTGGTCAAATTGGGGGCAGCCTCGAGCCAGATTTGGATCAGGTGTTGAAATTCATGAAATTCGGTTTGAATCCGGGAATTTCCAAAATCGGAAATAAGTCTTAACCTGAGCGACGTTAGGTACGGTTGTGGAGGGAGTTTTTGATAAGCCTCGGCTGGAAATCTGTACACCTTGTCGCGTTTCCAGGCGCTCAGGAATTCCACGCGTTGGACCTTGGTGGACCCCAAGGCCGTCATTCCTTCGCAGAAAGCGGGGACAAATTCCTTCCGGGCGGCGACAAATTTAATTTCCCGGGTTAATTCGGACACCTTTGGCAGTTCGGTGAGGGCTTTCGTGATAACTTGAGTCTTCTTCTTGTTCGACCGGATGGACCAGTGGTATTTGTCGGAGATGAGGATGCGTCGCATCAGTTTGTCGGGGACGGGGGGAACTTCGTCAAACTGGGAGGGTTTGTACGAGATAAGCGGGTTGACTCGGAGATAAGCCCGTTTTCCTAGTAAGGTGGAGGCCACGTCGTTCCAGTCATGGCAGACGAGACGAGATTTCTTCAGATCGGGAAGGTCAAGCTTGGCGAAGATGGCGTCGAGAATCTGGACCAAAATTCATTTTTTTGTTAAACGAATCGATTATTTATTACTGATTTGATCGAGTGAACTTTTGAACTTAGAAAAGACATACACATGTGCTGTATTTTACTTCTCGTATGGGACAATATACACTCTTAGCAAAACGGTATTGAATCATCACCAAACGGGGAGCCCACATGACTTAACCAAGTTGTGATAATATGTTCTCCATATTGTGATAAATCTTCCCCAAAATGTGTTAAATCCTCACTATCCAGTGTTACGTTTACACATTGGGGGGAAGATTTATCACAATGTGGGGTAAATATTATCACAATTTGGTTAAATCATGTGGGCTCCCCGTTTGGTGATGATTCAATACCGTTTTGCTAAGAGCTTCTTCCCATTTGTATATGAACATTAGTATAAATGCACAGGGTGGTTAAAATGTCGCTACAATGGGAAATTTTTCGATGGGAAAAATTCTTAAATTTCCATTAGTTACGGAAATTTTGTCTCTAAAATTAAACATTTCAAGAATTTGGTCATCTGTGTTCCATCGGTTTTATACAAATTGTATACAAATCTCAACCAAAAATCTTGTAACTAATGGAAATTTAGGGATTTTTCCCATTGAAAAATTTTCCATTGGAGCGTGAAATTTTAACCACCCTGTATAAATACATAAATTAATAAATCGTCCTGACATCAAAATTTCGAAAAAATATATGTATACGAGGTGGTGACTTGATGGTGAAAGGTAGATTTGATTTCTATTTTTCTTTCCAAATTTTTAACTTTTTTCTATATCTTATCAGTATTAAGGAGTGGATTTTTCGTGTCTATTTATCAAAAATAGGTAAATGGCTTAGATAAATCGTCGCCTTTTACAGGAAATTGGAACAATTTTAATCGATCGATATCACGTGTAAATCATGAAATTGGTATCGTACACGATATTAATTGCATGATTTCATTTCGAATCAAAATTTCCTTATACAAATTAATGCTATGAAAGAGATTAACTGACCAGCGGATTCCTGACAACTTTTGACATGACTTCGTTCGCGTGGGCACGTGCTTTTTCCGATTCTGCAATTAAACGGAGTGAATAAGCATAGGAAATATTAAAATCTCTCGAAACATGGAAACTAATAATTTTTACGAGAAAAATTAAGATTTACCAAAGTTTGCAAAGTTCCTCTCTTCTCGTGCAGAAGTTTTACGCAGCTGCATGTTGTGTGGATTTTTGTTACGAAAATTATGCTACAGTTGCGGGTTCGTCCTAGAATTAACGACGTTGATAAACACAAAATATGAAGTTAGCACATGATTTTTAATGACAATTATTATCTACATGAAACACTAAAAACTAAAAATATTGGTTGGTTTCTTAGATAATCAAAGATATGTATTTACCTGTAGGAAGATTGTACAACTTTTATGTAACGATAACCGTGTGGCTTTAATTTGTGTCGATTTTTAGCTGGAACGTAAAATTTAAAATACACATTAAAGTTCTATTTTTTTTTTATAAATATTCAAACTTGTTGGTGCTAGTGCAAGTGAAATGAAACAATTTAGTAAATTGTCATTTATTTAAGGGATACCTGAAAAAAACACGTCTTTACTTACACGAGCAGAGTTAAGCAACCACTGGAATGTGTACAACTTTATGCAAAGAAGTCTGGACAAGTAAGCGTCCCTTTTGGAAGGGACATTCAACCATTGCGAGGTTTACATAATTTTTCTGCTTATCAGTATCTTACCTTTCTTTTATACAATACTTCACTACATATCGGTAAATTTATCATCCTGTAAAGTTACGATCAGGTAAGATTACCGGTAAAAAAATGATAACGTATGCTTTGCATGGTGTGACACATTTTACTTATTTTTAAGCTGGGCTCAGGTACAAAGACGAGAATAGAATTCTGAGAATCGATCAAGAAAAGGCTCCTGGAGTCCTACATAATTGGTAGCACAAGCTAACCGTCATGGTAAATAGGTTGTATATAATCTGGATTTAAAGATTACCGAAAAGCACAAGTATGTATATGACTCTATCAAAGTGTTAATGATAAGTTGTACCGTGTGGTAATGACTTGGTACATAGTAAAGCACTATCATGGTAACGAATTTTTACTACCTGGTGAAATATTGTTACCAAATTTATTATTGAGAAATCATTACCTGCCTGACTTTACGGGATTATTAAAGTGTATTTACATAAACATGTACATACATACATACAGATAAGTATGTAGATAAATGTATATATGTTGGAATTATATGTGATGGTCACCTCATTTGCATGTTTTGAAGCTTTCGCCAGAGATGAGTTTATTCAGTATGGAAATGCCATATCACTGAAAATGGACATAGTGAAATTTATGTAAATGTGGTGAAGCGCACAAGTAAACTTTGATTGCTCATTTATGCACTTATTGAGGGGTGAAACTCATTGATGGCTTTGCTACATATTAACGTGAACGCGTATGAATTTGGGATTGCGATTTTCACCAGTGTTTCTGAATTACATAATTTTGATAAATTCCCTACATGTTTCCGGATAATTACTTTTTTGCTTCTCCGTGATAGCCGTAAGAGATGGAACGTGTTCATTAGGGAGTGCAAAATCGGAAGATTTTAAAACACCGGTTTTTCGATTTTTCCGATTTTTTAATTTTTTTAAAAATCGGTATTCGATTAATCGGAGTTTGAAAAAATTTAGGAAACCGGTTTGCTATTCAATGAAAAACTGGTTTCTGAAATCGGTTTGTGCAAATTTTAAAAAGTTTGTAAATATCATAACCAATAATTGTATGCAAAATTAAAATTAAACGTATACTTAGAATAAGAATAAACCGTTGCAAACGAAATGTAGCAATAGGGTGAAACCACATGAGATAACTTTTTATAAGAGAAATATTTTACGTAAATACCATCCCCACGGTCATCGTACGTCAAAACCATGTCGATTTTTGAAATCCCCGCCCCAAAATACGTCTAGAACGTTTGAAAAGACAAAATTCGACATTTTTTGTCCGTCTACACGGTCACACGGTCATCGCACGTCAAAACCATGTCGATTTTTGAAATCCCCGCCCAAAAATACGTCTAAAACGGTCGAAACGACAAATTTCGACATTTTCGACATTTTTTGTCGTCTACACGGTCACACGGTCATCGCACTTCAAAACCATGTCGATTTTTGAAATCCCCGCCCCAAAATACGTCTAAAACGGTCGAAACGACAAATTTCGACATTTTAGACATTTTTTGTCGTCTACACGGTCACACGGTCATCGCACGTCAAAACCATGTCGATTTTTGAAATCCCCGCCCCAAAATACGTCTAAAACGGTCGAAACAAAAAATTCGACATCTTTGAACGTTGGCGTCGTCGCCGTGGCGACGTGACCTTACGACCTACAATGCCCATCTTCGAACTTGTCCGTACTTTTAAAATTAGAAACACGATGGCGAAAACCGCATATCGAAATTCGAATCCGTTCAATAGTTAGAGCACGAACGGACAGACAGACAGACAGACGGACGGACAAGGCACATCCATAATAGGGTTTCACCCTATAATAAAGGATTACAGAAAATTAATTCTTGTCTCAACAATAGGAAACATTAAATTAGCCGTAAAAATGGGACAGGTTGTTGAATTAATCAACGACTTATGGCTGAATTAATGATTACTAAATTTATTTCGGCATTCAAAATTATTTATTAAAAAATTCCGGCAAAATAGTTTGCCATACTGTAAAAATCAAGTCAAAATCCATTCAAAAGATTACACAAAGCACGATAGTTTATCTGTTGGGCTCCAAATCCGTTAGCCACACCTCCCGTGAAATGAATGGGTGCACCACTGGCTTCAAAAATGAGTTGAAATCGTTTCACAATTTCCGGTACCTACATAAATTATTAGAAAGTCGAATGTTGTAAAAATTTATACATAAAATTTTGAATGATCACAAGTGCTGGGCTTACCACACGTCCCGAGATTTCTACGCGTTGATATTCTCTACTGCGTAAGATGAGGTCTTGAACGTGGGGAGAAAAGTTGCTCTCGTTGACGTAGGTATCTGAGAACCGGGCACTTTTAACTCCTGAAATAATTACGGCCTTTCATTAATATTATAATCAATTAAACAAACCCTCCAGATAAGTAAAAGTAGTAGAGTTCTAAATATTTGACTTCTTCTTCATGGTAATGAGGTCAAAAATATTGAATTGCGGGTGAAATTAATGACACCCCATCTGATCTTTATGCATTTTCTGTGACCTCTTGGTCACGGTGAGAAGGGCAAAATTTTCACATGGTTGACTTCAGGGCTAAATGTCCTTTAAAATGACACCCCGTATAAAAATTAAGGTTAAATTTAATTTTGACCCCGTTTTCGAACTCGACCGAGCACTAAACATTAAAAATACAATGTCCAAAATGGCGTTTGATAAGGTTTGTCATCATTCATTTGAATTTGTCCGTCCGTCCGTCCTGCTTACGGACGGACAAAACGATCACATTAAGTATTTAGCTGACACTACTTAATAATTTTATAATGGCTGAAAATCTACCTTTCAAACCGGACATCGCTTTAAGGACGTCCACCAGCACGGAGGTTTGGGTCACCCCATCCACGTGCACGCTGACTCCTTCCAAATCCCACGTTTTGAAAGGTTCGATGATATTGCTGACGGCGGGAATCGCAGTAAAATGTATGTCCTCCAAGGCCAACTTGAATTCCTTCACGGTGGGAAACAAATCCACAATTTTTTCCCCGAATTCCATATCTTCCCAGCCTTCAAATGAATTCATGGTCAACGCGAGAGATTGAACTCCGCTGTGTCTCCTCCATAAGTTTAAGAAGGACAAAAAAGATGAATCTCCACCGATGTCGTGGACTCGGAGGGTTTTTAATTTTGGAAAGTGGTCTTCATCAAAAAAGTCAAGAATTTCGTTCGCATCTGTGGGATGGATTGAGAGCGTGGTAAGTTTCGACATGACGGGACCTCCAGTAACGGATTTCATCTGTTGAATACAAAAAAATAGTTAAATATATATTTCTAAAAAATTCTGTTCAGCCAATATTAATAGTAAAAAAAATCTGAACGGTTTCTTGGCAGATGTTTAGCTACATAATTTTTCAAAAAACGAAATAATCGCTCAAAAAAATTTCCGAGGAATTAAGACTATTAATATCGGATTAAATTCGTGCCTTATGTTAAAAAAACGAGACCAAAAACCTGCACAATTTGGCTAGACCGGCTTTAAAGGAAATTTTGAGAAATCTTTCGAGTAATCTATCTTTTCATTTTTTGCATGATTCCCCAAATTTTTTTACACTTGGCAAGTGCGATGAAAATTAAGTTGAGTAAAATTAAAACCTTACCTTCTCCGTGGATTCCCAAATATTCAATTCCAGCTCGATCAAGGAATCCTTCACGTGTGCCAGCATGTCCGTCAGCTTGGCCAAATTACGGTTACGACGGTAATCCATCAGGTGCGCCATGCATTCAAATTTTAGCACTTTGAGGCTTTTACACCCCTCCAAATTCGGATAGAGGGACGCCGCGACGTCCAGCGTGGTCAGGTTGGGGGCAGCCTCGAGCAAAATTTTGACAAGAAACTCCTGCTGGTAGCTGGAGGTTCTGGGGGGCAGCCCTTTTGGAAGAAGGTTTACCCCGAGGGAGGTAAGGCTGGGTTGCGGGGGGAGTTTTCGACACGCTTCGGCCGGGATTTTGTACAGCTTGTCGCTGATGATGTCAACGCGTTGGACTTTGGTGGACCCCAGGGTCCTTATTCCTTCGAGGAAAGCCGGGATAAATTCCTTCTGAGCGGCGACCAATTTAATTTCTCGGGTTAATTCGGATACTTGAGTTAGAGATTTGGTAATAACTTGAATCTCCTCCTTCTTTGAGCGGATGGATGGGTCAAATTTGTCCGAGATGAGGAGACATCGCATCAGTGCGTCGGCGACGGGAGGCACCTCGTCAAAATTGCAGGAAAAAAGCTTGTTGACCTGGAGAAAAGCTCGTTTTGCTAGGACAGTGACGCCGACGTCGTTCCAGTCGCGGCAGACGAGGCGAGACGTTTTCAGGTCGGGGAGGTCGAGTTTGGTGAAGGTGGAGTCGAGAATCTGGTGGAAATTTAATTTTTTGGGGGTTAATGGGTCGAACGAATGAATTATTTGTAACTGATTTTAATGTTTGCAAGAGGTTGATCAAGATAGGAAATATTGAAATTTTTACATACAGGGTGGTTTAAATGTCAGGTTACAATGGAAGATTTTTCAATGGTAAAAATTCGTAAATTTCTATGAGTTACGGAATTAGGATTGAGATTTTTTATTAATTTTTATCAAAACTTATGGAACACTGAGGACAAAATTCTTAAAATATTGAATTTAAGAGGCAAAATTTCGGTAACTAATGGTGATTTGCGAATTTTTCCCATGGAAAAATTTTCCATTGTAATCTGACATTTAAACCACCCTATAGATGTATACATAGATTATTTAATTGCCCTGATTTCAAAATTTCTGAAAATTAAGAGCACTTCTTATGGAAAACTGTATGATAAAATATTGATTTTTTTTGCTACTTTTGCAATTTTTCTTGTAAAATTTTAGAATCTTCCCCGACATCCAATCATTAGGTATCAAAGACTGAATTTTTCGTGCTTCTCATGAAAAATTAAAAAATTGGGGACATAAATATTCGTCTTTTGCAGGAAATCGTAATAATTTTAATGAATTGCTATCGGGTGTAATTTTATAATGCCTTTATCGTAGACGAGAAGAAATTTAATTCAAAAATAAATTAGAGATTTACCGACCAACGGATTCCCGAAAGCTTTCGCCATGGTGTCGTTAGCGTTGTCGCGTGCCATTTTCGAGACTGAAATTAAACGAATATAATAAAATAAAATCTCTCGAAAAAGAAAAATTTTAATTTTTACGATAAAAATTAAGATAGCAACAGCATTTACTAAAATTTGGAAAGCTTCTCTCTTCTCTATAAAAATTTGTCAATTTCATGTTGTGCAGATTTGTGTCACTAAAACCCTGCCGACAATTCTGAGTATCGTTTCCACCGATAAATAGCAACATAGATCAACACAAAGTATGAAATTTGCACCCTAATCTTAGGAAAAATGCATATCTATGTGCATAAAATGACAAAAACTGAAAATATTGGTAAATTGTATACGTTACCATTTATGTACATACATATTTACCTGAAGAAAAATTGCACAATTTTTAAATATGACCGTGTCCTTTTAGATACCTTGTGTCAATTTTATGCTGTACCGCAACATTTAAAATACACATTAAATATTTATTATATTTTGTAAACACATACCTAAATTTGTAGTTATTTAGTTGATCGAACACGTTAAATCGTTTAATTGGTTGATATTACAAATGCAAATTTATGCAATTTAGTAACTTTTTACTTATTTTAGAGACACCTGAACAGACACGTCTTTACACGAGGAGGGTTAAGTAACGACAGAACTAATTTATGCAAGGAAGTCAGAACAAGTCAGTGTCCCTTTGAAAGGGACCCTTTCTAAAAGGACACGCAAACATTGTATGCCTCAGTTTTTTTTCTCTTCGTTCGCATCTCTCTTTTCTCGACTAGTTAATTATATATGTATGACACGTATTTTCTACCCTAGAAAATTACGATTATCCGGTAAGACTACCTGTAAAGAACGATAAAGTGTGCTTTGCACAGTGTGTCACATATTTTTACATATTTTGAAGCCCGAGTTTGGGTTCAGGTATAAATTTGGGAATAAAATTCCCAGAATAGAAGTGTGGATCAAGAAAACGTTCATGTAAGGCTTCAACTGAGGGTTGTCCGCATCCGTGAAAACGATTTCGACCTTTAATATCTTTGACACTGGTGGTAATTTCAACTTGAAATTTTGTGAATTAATAGGCACTAGCGTTGGTATTGTAGATGCAAAATTTCAATTTTCTAGTGTAAAAAGCAGACCTTCAACTAACCCCAAAGTAAAACAATGATGAATTTTTTTGTTCCAGACATAAATTACCCGATGAAAGGACATTGAGCAGTTCCTGATAGGCTAGAAATGTCAGGAAATAGCAAATTATGTGAGCCCATGTCTGTAGTACACAATGCAGTTTAAATTTTGATAAAAAAATTGCTGGGTAGATTTTCAGAGTAAAAGATATAACAGCCCCCAATTTTTCAAAATTTCGCTAATTTTTCCCAAGTACCTCCATTACACGAAATTAAACATTTATAGTACACAATCTGTTTGCATTACCATCAGTAGAGGAAAACCAGACCAAATGTTCCACAAAAGCCTTTTCCATATTTCGCGAGAGAAAGTGTTAAACTCGGGTTCTGGTGGGTATCAACCACAATCGCGCGTCAGTGTCGTATCCGTGTCGCTTTTTTCGCTCACTCAATCATGCGTCATATTTAATTAACTATACTGGGTTACTTAAATGTTGGCTTATCAAATTACAAAAAAACTTAAATGTTGGTATATCATTGGCCCTCGTTTGTTACGGTACTTGCCGTATAAGCCACTCCCTCAGAAACTTTGACCCCAAATTACTCAAGGTACCAGCGTTTCCCTTCGGGCAACAAAAGCTAAAAATATAGCTCTTCCCAAGTAGAAAACTCTGGCCTTTGGTTGCCCGAAGGGAAACGCTGGTACCTTGAGTAATTTAAAGATTTATGTGTAGGTCAAAAAACCGCCAATTTTCGAATTTTGAAACTCGTGATGCATCAAAATGTTCGTATTCAAGGGGGAAGTCAAATGTCAAATGCAAGTATAGGTCTAACTCTTGTTCTACATAATGTATATTGACTTTCTTATTTTTCCAAATTTTCTTCAAATATTATAAGGGGCGTGGTTGCACATAATTAAAAAAATTGTATGTTACATTTATCCTTGTATCCACAATATCACTTGCAATTTTTTTATTTAATTCGATGAAATCGACGCGAAAAGCTATTGAACATATCCGTCATTTCAGCTCAGTAATGTCTCCTCTAGCTACTAAAATAATAAACATGAAAACATCTCAGCTATTGTGATTTATAAAATTCCATTTAATACGAAAACAAACTTTATTCACGCTTTTTTTTCAAATCCACCTGGTATGCAATGAATTAAAAAAAATTTCATACCACCCACATAAAATTCCATAAACAATTCACAATTCTAGAGGTTTTAAAAATATTCTGAAACTTAAAATTGATGCAGTTTTGGAAAGTTTTGGAACAGAACTATTTATTCGTATGGATATATCTCTGGCGCCATTTAGACTAGCGAATTGAAATTTTGCACCCATAATGCTGACTATAAGGTGAACAAATTGTAAAAAATTCAATTCAAAATTTCTACTAGCGCCAAAGATATTAAAGGTCAAAATTGTTTTCACGGATGTGGACTACCCTCAGTAAAGTCGTAATAGGAGACACAAGTTAACCGTCATAGTAACAAGGGCACATATCATACATAACTACAAATATACAAACGTGTACATAACTAGCGACAAGTCAGACAGTAATCAGATCCCATTAAACAAAATTCATCAATAATCAAAACAAAGATATGATACGAGTCAAATTAAGTTTACATGACATTAAAGCCACGAAGTTGGGGGTCAAATCCTATAAGGCGACACCTGCACCAAAGTACAACCAAGGTCAGCAAAAAAGAGCAAAGCCCAACTCTCGGCGGATTGCTGAAAAACGAGTCAAGCAAAACATGCGCCTGATTCTGGTCATGGATGATGAGACCAAGTGCTTGACTGATCCAGATGAAGTCCCTGGGAAGAAGTACTACTCATGTACTTATAAGACAAGCTATGCGGCAAAACCGCTGAAAATTTCTATTTTTTCATACCAAATATGAGTTATGGATTTTAATTTTAGAAATCGCGCCATATCTTAAAAACCAAGGCTTATTTCGAAAAAGTCAATCAGTCGAGGGCACTAGCCGGGACCTTCCCCAATACGATCCCGTTTAGTTTAGGTTACCAAAATGTATCGTCTAGGCTGTAGCTCAGTGGAGAAATTGGTAGCCGAAATTGCAAAATTTTTCGGAAATTTGAACTTACCGCCTGTACCTAGCATTATTTCGAAAAAATTTTCGAGTAAATATTATAGATAATGCGGTTATGAACATATTTGCTATTACATACAACTTTGTGTTATGCACCCAATTCATTCAGCGAAACATTTATGATTTCGAAACCGAAAAATCGGTTTTTATTGAATTTCTTGAAAATGGTTCAAGATACCATGAATTAGAAAAAAGTCATTTTAAAACTTTTCGAGAGGCATCTAATGCACTTTACGGCATCTCTTTACGCCCAACCGTTTTTTTGTACGAGCCCCCGACATTTCCCATAAGAGTGCCTGACAACATACTATATGTTCCACATATAGCGCCAAATGTCTCAGGTTGCCCCGACATTTGAGCTTATGGTGGAAAAAATAGAAAAACGTTTAAAGATTCCTTCAAATACACGCCGAAGTCAAAATTCCCTACAAAGCACATAATCGGGCAAGCATTGGACTCATTGGGGGACGTAACAAAGCTGTTCGTGACCACAGCCTCCATTACCTCGGAGAGATATCTGAACGATTGTGTTAAATTCCCAGAACGGAGAAATGCGTAAAAATGTTCAGATTTTTAGACCTGTCACGTCACAGGCGATGAGTCACCTAATCCAACGTTAAGTCTGATAAAGCTAATCTACAATCTATGTTCTTCTCTGTTGTGGTGTGGAAAATTTTCAATGTGGTTCATAATCAATGGCATCTTTACTTATGATACCGTATCATACGTATCATTGATACGTATGAAGTAGATTACATAGTTTTAAGCAACAGCAACTCATCTCGACCCGTTTCATGTTACAATACAATCAAAATTCGTGAATAGTAACTGGAATTTTTACCGGAGTTCCTCCCATCGCTGATGTCGACGGCTGAAATTGATGACAATAGGCGTAGATACACCATCGCAAGTCGAAATTTTCCAAAATCGGACTGATATGCTGATGTACAAGTGCGTGACGTGCAGTGAGATGGGTGACAGTACCCAATGGTGGTCATTGTGGGGTGCTGAGGAAAGTGAAACTTCATTACATCCACAATTTTGTTTACTGCGGTGTGTGGGAGGTAAAGTGGGACGCGGAGGAGGAGTGAGAGTCCACATATTTGGGGATTGTAGTGTGTTGGAGGTCAGTCGAGACGGGAAGCAGTCCACAATTTTGGGGATTGTGGTGTGTGTGTGAGGAAATTGAGACATAATAGGGCCAAATTCTTGGGATTGTGATGTGTGGAATGTCAATTGAGACGGGAAAGAGTACATAATTTTGGTCATTGTGGTGTGTATAGAAAAGTGACAATCGGTGAGAGTCCACAATTTTGGGGATTGTGGGGGTGTGTGAGGAAATAGAGGTGCGAGACAGTTCACAAGTCTGGGGATTGCACACACCCAAATCGATTTGGGTGTGTTGAGGAAAGTATGACGTGTGACAGGTCCCAATTCTAGGGATTGGGGGGTGTGGGAGGTCAGTCTAGTCTAAACTGGGCCAAATACTGGTCATTGTAGGAGATCAATTAGACGAGAAACAGAATCAAATATGTGTCATTGTGGGGTGTTGAGGAAAGTGAGACTTAATGAAAGTTCACAATTTTGTTTATTGTGAGGTGTGGGAGGTGAACTAACACGGGTGAGAGTACATAATTTTGGTTATTGCTAATGGCTCAATTGAGACTCGGTGACAGTCCACAATTTTGGGGATTGTGGGTTGTTGAGGAAAGTGGGACCCGGTGACAGTCCACAATTTAGGTTCTTTTGGTTTGTTGAGGAAATTGAGATGGGTAACAGGACCCAATTTTGGAGGTTGTGGTGAGTGAGAGGAAAGTGAGACGGAAAACAGACCATAATATTGGTCAGTGTAGGTTTTGTGACGAAAGTGAGACGAGAAACTTACCACAATATTGGTCATTGTGGGGTGTGTAAGGAAATTGAGACTCGGTGACAGTCCACAATTTTGGGAATTGTGGTGTGTAATAGCTCAATTGACACGAGACTTCTGGTCATTGTGTTGTGTGGAAGGGCCTAATTTTGGGGATTGTGAGGTGCAGGAGGTCAGTTGAGACGGAGCACCAAATTTTGGAGATTGTGGTGAGTGGGAGGAAAGCTGAGACTGGGGAAAACAGTGTACATTGTTGGTCAAAAGGTTGTTAACCAACCCAAAAAACTAGCTCGGGGTACATCCAACGGGGATGTTGAGTTCAATGTAGGTCATTTAGAGTAGCTTATAAAAACCTACTCCAAGCAACTTTGCGGGGCCTTTTAAGATAGCATTAATAACGTCTTGGTAGTTAATGGCAACACATTTGGGTGAAAATGACCCCCACCGGCCAACCACTTGACCGATCATGCCCATCTCCGAACTCATCCTTACTTTTTGCCAGAAGTTGAAGCATGCAAAATTTCAACTCGAGAGCTTTTGTTTAAAGAGAGTTATCGTGCCTACAGACGGACAGACGGACGGACAGACAGACATCGTGACAAATCTATACGGCCATCTTAAAAGGCCTAAAAACTGGGTGACCAGAAATTGAGTTTTTGAAGCGTTTAAATTTAAAATTATTCCAGCAGCAAAATACGTCCCCCAAAAGCAATTTCTCGTTCTCCAGTTTTTTATAAGCTATTTTGCTCCTAAGTAACCTACATTGAAATCAACAACCCCATTGCATGAATCTTAAGCTAGTTTTTGCCTGGGTTCATGATTATGAGGTACTACTGGGATCTAACGAAAAATTTCAACCTGTTACTGAAAAGAGTTGGGCATGTAGTGCAGGCAGTATTAAAATAAATTATTCTTTAAAAAAATAATATATGTAACCCTTCTCAGGAGGGGAGCTTCACCACCTGCCCTTCACAGATCTCGATGCCCTTTGGATATGTGGTAGGGTCCCATGAGTGTACTAAAACCCTGAAGTGGTTTGACTCCATGGCCACATTTGCGCCCGCCACACCCACTCAAAGGCGCCAAAAACACGAAAAAAGCCCTGTTTTCATGTACTTTAAATGTCACCAAAAATCCAATTTTGCTCGGATTTTGATAAAATATACATTTTTGTGATCCCAGGTACTTGTGTGATCATATCCAGTAGATATCCCAACTTTTTTGAAATTTTGAATTTTTTCGAATAGTTCATCAGCTCGAAAATTTCGAAAATTTCAAAAAAGTTGAGATTGCTATTGAATATTATCAGGCAAGTATCTGGGATCACAAAAATGCAAATTTTATCAAAATCCGTGCAAAATTGGATTTTTGGTGGATTTTTGAAGTTGGTAACTTTTGTGGTTTTCATCCCTTTGAGTGGGTGTGGCGGGCGCAAATGTGGCCATGGAGTCAAACCACTTCAGGGTTTTAGTACACTCATAGGACCCTACCACATATCCAAAGGGCATCAAGATCTGTGAAGGGCAGGTGGTGACGCTCTCCTCCTCAGTCGAATGATGACCAAATATAATGTGAATGTTTGGGAAACAGATTGAATTTAATTTTTGATGGGGACCCTCCATACCACCCGGTGTCTCCTACACCGCCCCTAATATAATAATTGAGTTCCAAAATCAAAGATTTAGACTAATAATTTAAAATACGAAGCATTGAAAAGAAAAATTGAATTTAATAATTGATGGGGACCCTCCATACCACCCGGTGTGTCCAACACCGCCCCAAATAAAAATTGATTTAATTAATTATATCCTAAACAAAAGTCGACTTGGACTGAAAAATTCTTATCTAAAATTTGTGCAATCAGCGACGGCTGGGAAACTGACGAGCCCCTACTTTAGCTGACGGAGGACGAGCTGATTGATGGGGATCAGATTGGACCTCCTTCTCTTCTTCCTGCTTCTCTTCCTCCTCCTCAACTCATCTTGTTGTCTTCTTCCTTGCTCAGATCCATTTCCGACTCCTCGGGATGTTCAACGACAAATTTCGCCAACTTCTGCTCGTCGACCGAAGCCAAAACTGTAGCTACGAAGGTGGAAAAACGAACGCCATTCAACTCGACACGAGCCTCCATCATTTGTTGGTGAAATTGTTGCATTCTACTGGCTCCAAACTCCCGATCCCGAACCGCGCGTAGTTGGCTCCCCAGGTCAGACGAAACGTTGGCCAACTTGTCCCGCTCACTCTGCAGCTTCTCGATCTTGGCCTACTCGACGTCCAAGGCGGTCTGGCATTTGTTGAGTTCGAATTTGGACTGGACATATGCCTTCTCCAGGACGAGGTTCTGGATGCTAGGGGGCGGAAGGACGACATTCTGGACTCCGAGATCAGTTGGGAGTCGCAGGCGGGGTAAAAAGTCGTGAAGGTATGACAGCTTGGCGTCGTCAAAGACGAGGACACACAGGGGCAACTTGTATCCGTACCACTTATCTGCGTAATACGCGGCTCTTCTGAAGATGAAGTCGTCGTCGCACAAGTCTCCTTTGGCCCTGTAGAGAAGAACCACGAGCAACGCCACATTGCACCCTTGCTCGTAGAACCGGGTGTTGGCACCCCCACAGCAGAGACGAACAAAACGTTTGACGAGGGACTGCTTGGCATTAGGGGTCAGACCTTTCCACTTGGTCTCAAAGTAGGGGATTTTTGTGGAGGCCAACGTGTTGTACAAGTTTTTGTGATTGGGCGTGACATCCAACTTGCCCTGCCTCCCCTCACGAAACATACCCGGGACCAACTCGACACTGTTTTGGGCGACAAACTGGGCGATCACCTCGACGAAGGCGCAAAGTTCTTGTACACACTCGAACTTCCAGAAAGGCTCCGTCTCGTTCCTGCACGCCGCCTTCATATGGTGCACAAACGAGGAGAGTAGCACTAATTGTTCCACCTCCATGATGGAATATTTGTAAAAGAAAACGACGATAAGACTGACGGAAAGAAATGGAATTTGAAGTGGACGATGACGAAGATACTGTGGGGACACAGAATTAATATTATTTTAGTATTATTTCATAAAACAAACTAATAAATTTTATTTTAAAGATTTATTTGGTTCTAAGAAAAAAACTCACACAAAAACTTGACGTGATTTTTTTTTAAAGGCGACTTGCTGAGAGGAGTTGAATTTGCAGAGTGAAGGTTTTGGCAAAAAGTCGCTTTTGGAGAGAGACGCTCTAGAGACGCTCGCTCTGATTGGTCCATTTAGCCTTATCTCGGAATTTAGCAAAGCCGGCGTGACGCGGCTTGGTTGGCTCGCTCGCTCTGATTGGTTGATTCAACTCCGCGAGCAATAACGCGAGCCAAATTTAGCTTACAATATTTGCCGTATCTCTCCTTCGCTCGCTATACCAATAGGATCGAGGGACGGGGAAGCCACGCCGGATGCTCTGTCCATTCTCGTTGGTTCATGATAAGTTGAAAAGCTTGAGCGATTGTACATGGCTAAATATAGCTCCACTGATATAAAATAGTCAGTGTCTCATGTATATAAATTTTGATGCGGATAAATTAATTCCCCTGTAAATTTCCAGGGCCAATGAGTTCAATATAGATTAATTGGGACCTAATTAGTCTAAAAACAACTCCACGACCTGCAGTGATCTTTGGGAGTCTGGTTTTAGCATCACCTTTGTGGTCATTTCGAGACTATGAAAACTAGCCCCCAATGGGTCAACCAAGATTGTTGAGTTAATATTAGACTAATAAGGTCTTCATTAATGTACAAACAACTCAACAATCTTGCTTGATTTTAGGGGGACCAGTTTTTATAGATTCGAAACATATGTCAGCTAGAGAAGACAGATATGAATTTGATCTTCTTGTCAATTCAGCGAGGAGAAATTTTAATGGGCGTGGTATTAACAAATTAGTAGGAAATTTCCCTTCCAATATCGACAATTTGATTAGATTAGTAGGAAAATCAGAGGAATTATCCGTGCCCATTTTGTGGAAAGAGATTCTCCAAATCATCAATATTGAAGCGTCACGTGGAAGGGAGACATGCCATAAATAAAGCGGATCCATTTCTGCGACAGGTGCGAGTTCAAGACCCACTCAAAATCCAATTTGGCCATTCACGCAAAACGGCAGAACCCTGCGAATCATAAATGTTACTTCTGCGCCAAGAAGTTCATCACTTTTCCCATTTTGGTCCTCCATTTTCGAGTTCACAGTTTAGAAAAGTTGAACACAATTTGTATCTAATGGACATAAAATATAAAATAAAATAACATAAAAATAAAACCAAGTTGTCTGACTAAATATATATTACCTATGTAAATATGTTGTGAAAATTTGTAATTTTTTAATAAAATGTCTGATATCAAATAACGCACAACTACATATAAATAAATCGTTCAAATGCGTCATAAATCAGGCAGCATAATTATTTATGTATTCTCGTCATGACTGAAATGTTCTGTGGGCGAATTTCATGACAAAAGGTCAAAATTTATGACATGATTTAAGTAGATATGGTTCCCAAGGGATGGTTGGTTATTTCAATTTAGGAATTTGCCAAGTTTTCACCCCTTGCAAGAAACGTTGAAAAATGCAACCCCTCCCTCTCCTCCACACGAACCCACATACATACAGTATGTAACAAATTTAATGCTATGATGACATAATTTTTATATCGACATGATCGCGTAAATTTTAAAATTTCAAACTCCGCACAAAAATCTCAAAAGTATATACGGACAATTTCCTCGTCGCCGATTTTTAATATCGCACAAATGTCAAAGGTCACCATTATTTTTGTGAACAAATTTGAGGCGTCGAAAAAAACTTCGTGGATAATTTTTTTTGAACCTTCTAATATTTTTTATCGGATACGACATGCGTTTTGAAGAAAAATGAGCTTTGGTCGGACCGTGTACGATTTTTTTTACGCCCACAGGAATTTTTCGCCAAGGACAGGTTGAAGGCCTAAAATCGCCACCGCGGCGAAAATTCGAAAACTGAAATATACGTTTGCATGTCGGGACTGTCAATATGAAATAACAAATTGCAAGTTGATAACTTTTGGATCAAATAACTAACGACCCATGTACAGTTTGCTTTAAAAATAAGAAAGTTGAAATTTTATATTTATTCCATTTCATTCCTAAGTAATTTATGTGGGAGTTCAAAAACGCTTCAAATTTCAATTTTGCTAAAGAATTTTAAAAGCTATAGTAAATTAAAGGCCAACTCATTTACGACTCACTGGCAGTCCAATCAATCCAGTTACAATCCAAACTGTGCAATTCATGCCTTGTCTAGATTTGTGGCAAAATTTCGAAAAACCAAGGCACCTTATCTCGCCACATTTGGCACGTTCACTCCAACCGGAAGCGACCGAGTTGTGCCACGTGTCACGTGGCGTTTGCCACCTTAACCACTTTACATCTCGATTTAAAACCGTTCACAGCACGGAAGAACGACCTCGTTTCCCATGCGGGTTTTCAGGCTGTGGGAAAACCTACCTGAACAAGGGACACCTCTCGCGGCATCTGAATACCAAACATGCCGAGAACCCGGTCCGATTTCGGTGCATACTTTGCAGCGATGACTTCAACTCGAGAGGTGAGCTTGACAGTCACATTTCCACCCACACGACGGAGAAGCCGTACACTTGCGCCACTTGTGGGAAAAGTTTCGCCCAACCGGGAAGCATGAAATGTCACGAGGTAGGTATGAAAAATTAGGTGGAAGCTTGCAAATTAATTTTGCAAACTAATTTTGCAGAAAACCCATTTGGAACAATCTACCCAAAACAGGTCAAAGTGTAACCTCTGTCCGCAGACCTTCGTAACCCGGAATGGTCTTCGTCGCAATGGCCGAACTGTGCATGAAAATCAGAGAAATTGTGTCTGCACATTTTGCGACGAAAGATTCGCCACTCCGACAGATTTGAGGCGTCACGTGGAGGCGAAACATGTCGCGAATAAGGAGCGGATCCATTCCTGCGATAAGTACGAGTACAAAAGCTATTCCAAGGGAAATTTAGCCGGTCACGAAATTCGCCACGGTCCAGCGAAGCACGAGTGTAATTTCTGTGACAAGAAATTCCGTAGTTTTACGAGTTGATTAACCATGCACTCACAGAAAAATCGACACCGAATTGACACCATGCCGGTGTCTATATATGACTCTACCGGTTTGGTGTCAAATTGACACAGCGCGGTGTCAATTATATTGCACACCGCTGCTGTGTCAACCCAACATCCCGTTGTGACAATGGCAACACCGCGAATGGAAAAGAGGTGGTGCTCAGCTATGTTGATTCGACACTGCTGGGTAACAATATATGTTCATTTTAATATATGCATGTCACCACCTGGTGAGAAATCGTCCCCGGATTGTGACAACTGAACCACAACTTTTAGTAACAAATATTTTATTTTAAATTCAATAATATTAAGCACTTCAAAATTAAACAAGTATTTCAAACATATTCACAAGTAATAAATTATTACACTCACATATAAATTAAATAATATTTTTTCTTCATACCTTATGCACTTTTACAGAGAAAGCTTTTATGTATTTAACACGGTGATGACCTAAAATATGAGTAAATCTTTAAGTTAAATTAACTTTACAACAAGAGATTAAATAATAATTAAGTAGATTGTTGGGTGGACAAATCCTTATTCGTCAATTTTGGCTCCCTCGTAGGGTCCAGCGTGTAATTTTAGCTGCACTGGAAACAATACGTTTTCAAAAATAAAAATACACAAAATAAAATAATATAAGTAAATGAGGGCAAATTAATGTGTTAGATACTTACATTCACGCACCTGAGTCAAGAAATTGGAAGTACTTAGTAGTCGTTAAACTTATTAAAAACCTATTTTTTCCCCTCAAAATCAATTAAACACACCAATTAATTTATCTGTTTTGTTGACTATTTCGTAGAGGAGGAGGGAAAATGGCCGGCCAGCATACCCGTGCACAACGGAGAGACTGACACAATTTTGTGTTAAGCCCAAGTCTTGCTTACTGCGGTAACATCGTACCGTGTAAATTCGACACCACCGCAGGAATATATCGCTGATACCGGTAGGGTGTCAACGCATTTTTCTTTCACAGTGTCATTTTTTCACAACATTTTGACACCATTTAATGGAATTGAGGTTGACGCCGACGGTTGGTGTTAGCGAAATTCTGGGTTTTGTTACCAAGTTGCTAAGAGTGTAGTAGAGTTCATACTTTGGAGAAGTTAAGATAGTAATGGACACGCAAACAACTTGCGCCTTTTTTTACTATGCTCTAAGAAACCCGGTAACTAACAATGGAACCTCTTTTCAAGCTACACGAGATAAGCTTAGTGAAAATTTTCTCCTTCGAGGTCACTCCGCTCCCTTCTCGCACACTCGCACTTCATTCAATGCATATTATTTTTGACAAAATTTCACAATCTCGTAAATTGGTATATACATTCGTATAATTTTATATTTGGTTTTTAAAATCCTACTGTTCACCGATCCGTAATAACGAATCCGAATGTATGCACCAATTTACGAGATTGTGAAATTTTGTCAAAAATAATATGCATTGAATGAAGTGCGAGCGTGCGAGAGTGACCTCGAAGGAGAAAATTTTCACTCTTCCGCTCGCCCGCTTGAGAAAAAACAGGCCGCTACTGTGAACTTTGTCGTCAAATATTTGACCTCCAAGTGCCCATTCAACGGAAAGATAAGTACCACGTCATTTCTAATTTTTAGCTTGATTTTTTAGCATAAGTCACTAAGCTTATCTCGTGTAGCTTGAAAAAAGGTTCCATTGTAAGTTATTACCAGGAGGAGTATCTATGTGATTCTAGCGCATGGTAATTAATTGATTATTGGGTGGTAGACATTTTGTTACCAAACCGGTAATAACCCCGGTCGCGAAATTTGAAAATATTATCTGTTGGTAACTAATTTTCTACCACTCAATAATAAATTAATTACCATGCGCTGGAGTCACGTAGATACTCCGCCTGGTAATAAACTTAGTTACCGGGTTTCTTAGCGTGTAGTTTCTTAACGAATTTTCATGAATTTAATGGAAATGAATTTGAAAGAGAATGACTGGATATGCATGAAAATCATCAGTCAGAAATCGAGATGGGTGACTTTTGAAGGACAAAAATTACTGGTTAGCATCGTAACACGTTTCTAAGAAAAATTGCCAGTTGATTGCTAATAAATCTCTTAAAGTTTATATATTTCCAGTAAATAAGTTAAATTATTGTAATTAATTTCCTGTTTCCCATTGCCACTTAGTTTTAGTACGCTAATAAATAAATAGTCCAGTTTATTTATATTAGGCATTTGATTACACACTTATAAGTTTGTTCTCATCATCACTCAAACCAAGGTGTCCAATCGACATAGTTTGAGATAGGAAGCTTTTTTGAGTAATTTTAAAGTAATTAATGATTATTCCCTACTTAGAAATACGCCTCCCATGAAATGAATGGGTGCACCACTGGCTTCAAACATGGGTCGAATTAGGTTCACAACTTTGGGTATCTGAAATATTTGAAATGTGAATAGAGCACAAATTCATCTTTGAAAAATTATTTTATTTGGCTTACCTCAGTCCCCGAGATTACTACGCTTTTAAAGCCTCTACTGTGCAAAATTAGGTGTTGAATGTGGGGAGAAAATTTATTCTTCGTGACCTCAACGTCCAGGAAGATGACACTTTTAACTCCTAAAAGTATTATTAGAAGGGTTTATTAATATTGAGGATATTCATTATTTCTCCGTACCCTTATCCCAAAATGGGTCGAGAATAAAAACAAAAATTAAGGGGTCTAGCTTCATACATAATAGTCGTATGGGGCCGTCCATAAATTATGGCACGCAAGAGGTGGGAGATATGATACCGTATTTTAAGCATTTTGTGTGCGACTTGATTATTGCATATATAAATATGCATTTCTGGTTTTATTTCTGGTTTACTTGTTATGCATGGACTTTAACTTTAAAATCAGAGTCAATGGAAATACAGAAAATTTATTCTGAATTCGAATATTAAATTAGTTTAATCAAGTTACATACCTATGTAATTTTCGGGATTTGTTTCAACCTGCCCTATAATTTATAACAAGTAAAGGTCCCTAAAAAGGGAAATCTTAGCGAGGCTTCGGTGCAACTATAACTGTTATCCTACCAATTGTTAATTTTTAAGCATGGATGGTTGTCAACGGCATTTAATTTTTTACCACAATTTCTATCCAGTTTTTAGATTTCAAACTTGATTAACTATGTCGTTTTCTAACCAATTTTGGTCATATTTATATCAAAATTTGCGTAATAACTAGATCTAAAATGTTTGCAATTGATATTGGACATATTATGCTCCGGTAATTAACTAAAAATCAAAAGGTGGTTTCAAGAGCACATTTTTGCTCATAAGTCGAGTAAAAATTACAAATTCACCAAATCGATTCGCAGATCGTTTCTAAATTCTGTAACAATGATCTGTGCAAAATTTCATCAAAATCGGTTGAGACATGACTGAGATATCGCAAGGGGTCACTTTTTTGGGGTGGGGTAAATGCGTACTTACAATGCGAAGGTGTCAGCGACTAATCTCAGATTTCAATCCGACCACCACTATTTGATAGTGTTAGTCAATACAACCAACATTTGGTTTTGCATTTTCTTGAATGCGCAATATTAAAAAATATACGAAGGGTCAAAGTTGATAAAAACGCATGATTTTCACCGTGCGGCTGGTCAGAAATTTTCACCGTCACTCCTCCGCTCCACTCGTTTCCACGCTGACTCGTTTCGTCACAATGCCGCTTTCTCGCTTGCACTTTTCATTACTAACATAACTTCGCTTTGTGTTTAGTAAATAGTCAAGTATTATGAATAAGTGGACAAACATTTATTGCATTTAATTTTCAAACGGATTTTTTACACAAGTTAGCATATGATTTTTGTGATAGAAGTCATTAAAACAGAAAGACAAATCACACCAGCTGCATTTTATAAATGCGTCATTGTCGCATATCATTAAACTGCAATCAGTTGCACGTGGTTTGAAACATACTTCACTAACATTTTTGAATAATGGCTTTCCTCCATCCGCCCATAACCCACTAGAATACCAACAATAACGAATCATCGGGACAAAAACAGGAGCGCTTAAAACGAAGTGAACAAGCGAATGCAATTTCAAAACTCCGTTGCGAGTACATAAGTATGAGGATTCGCCAGGTTCATGTAACGATTCGTAAAAATAAAACTGCTTAACTATATACTTAAGTTGGCGATGAAAATATGTGTCAAGGGGTTGACACAGGTCAGTGCAACTTTCTGGAACAAACATTACCCAAAAATCATAAGTCGGACTACGTCCAAATCGGCTCTCGTAAAGGTCTTCGTTAGTTTGGGCCGTCCAGTTGTCGAGTAGATACAGGATTTGGTTATATTGAGCATGAGGAACAACAATTTTATCTAGGAAATCCTCAACCAAAACTGTACTTAATTTACCAGACCTGCTTGCGGAGACAATAAGGTTCGGTGCCGTAAAGAGGTTTTTTTCCACAACTGGACCTAAAATTCCACCAATTTCCTACGTGAATGAAACTTTAATTAATTTTCTGATTTTCACATTCAACTTCTAATGAGCTGGTCATTGCATACGTACCTGTAAACAGACATAGACTTGAGGAATTATGGATCCATCGTACGAAACAACATACTGTACGGTATAAGAGTGGGTGGCTTTATTTTTCGGCGAATACGACGTTCCAAGAGTTTTTCTTTCACCTTTAGAAGTTAGAGTTCGATTGGAGACAATTTCATACTTAAATCCCGTCTGGTCGGTATTCCAGATATTGCCTGGTTCATAAAGTGGGATCATTGCATTTACTTCCTGTCGGAATTTTGCAGCATCTTCAAGGATTTTATCCATATCTTTTACGGATGAGCGCTTCACAAACTTCTGAATCTTTCGAGATGATATCCGGTTTCTTCTTTTTAATACGCCGATCCACGAATCACACGCTTTAAACTTCAAGCCAGGATATTCCCTAGCTTTTATAAGAGCCCATCGCCTTATGTCAATGGTGTGAACGGATAAAAATTTATCTCTTGCATCACGAAATTGGGAAATCACAAACTCTTCAATTTCCTTTAAAATTGTGAATCTTGATCCTCCTGAAAAATTGATTAATGTACTTTGGCTAAATGAATTTTATTGACATGCGACTACGTTTGACCTACCCATTGCAATTTGCCTCTTCCAGTTTTTAATGTAGGATGGATACTTTACTTTTGAGAACCGTTTCTTAAAAGTTCGAAATTTCCATTTCGGGTGTTGTTCGAATTCAGCCATCGCTCTCTGTTTGTAATTTAGTGTTACTTTGTCATCAACAATATTTGATCCATCATCGTCGACATATAATTCATTGCTAGGCAGCCCATTTTCATCTAAGAATTCATAAACCCTGTTACATGTTGATTACATAAATTTTATATATTTGGAAACGTTACCTTCATCAAGAACTTCATCTTCAACAAAAACGTAGTCGTGGATGAGCTCACAAAGTTTATCGAGAAGCAACTCTGCAATTATTTCCTCTTCGTCATTTGGTGCTTTGTCTTCATAATCATATTTATTACGTATTATATGGAGCATTGACTTTGCTACAGATAATAAATTTATGGAATCCATTCGGAAGTTAAGCCAATTAAATTATTAGAAAGTTATGTTAGTCCAGCCTCATGAATTTATCTACAATTTAAATCTCGAATGAATGAAAGCGAAGCCGATGAAACGAAAAATGAAGCGAGTGTAATTGACCCCCAACAGAATGAAAGCGAGCGGAGCGGAGGAGTGTGGGTGAAAATTACTGACTTCCCGCATGGTGAAAATCATGCGTCTTTGTCAACTTTGACCCTTCGTATCTTTTTTAATATTGCGCATTCAAGAAAATGCAAATCCAAATATTGGTTGTATTGAGTTATACTATCAAATAGTTGTGGTCGCATCAAAATCTGAGATTAGTCGCTCACACCATCGCATTGTTAGTAATTTTTTTCAGTTGTTAGGTATTTGCCTTACTAAGAAAAACCAGAAAAACCCCGAAAAAGGTTGTGTTTTCTAGAAAAAAACCAGGGGTTTTGCTAGCCCTGCTCATTTAACTTGAATCTTACCTTTCAAAGTAGACACAGCTTTTAGGACTTGAGTCAAGACGGAGGATTTTGACACGCATTCCATGAGAACCTTGACCCTTTCTAAATCCCACGTTTTGAACGACTCCATACTCCTCTTCATGGGAATGTAATGTCCGTCGTACATCTTCAATTCGAATTGCTTAACGGCAGGAAATATTTGGACCATGTGGTCCCAGAATTCTTTCTCCTCCTTCGAAGACCAGTAGTTTATGGTCAACGAGAGAGAGGCAACTCCTCTGTGTCGCCACCATAGCTTTAGATGGGATAAAACGGACGACTTCAAATATCCATTGTTGAAAGAGAGGGTTTTCAATTTGGGGAAGTGGTCTTCGTCAAAAAAGTTACGAATTTGGTACACATTCGTGACATGGATGGAGAGCGTGGTTAGTTTCGACATGACGGGACCCTCGTTAATAGCTTGGATCTACGATGGATACAAATAACGGTACAACTGATTAGAAACGTTAAGTTTGTACTTGACCGAATCCCGAGACCCGTCGCAAATACAGATTTCGCAAATTTAGTATAGAAACATATTTATGTATATAAGTTGCTAAACATGGCAAAGCTACTCGTACAACATGGTTTTCAATATATATATTTTTCAATTTTGCAAAATGAGGAGCTACATATTACTATTTTATTTAGTCCTACATATACACACTCTAAATAAAAGTTGGGCTAAATTTGCGCAATGTGATGCAGACGAGAAGATGACACAACAATTCGGTAAACGTAAAATTAGTCCAACCAATGTGCCAGAAATCTATGTACCTATTGTGAAAAATTTATCCTACCATTGCTAAAATTTCACCTAATTACTTTGCCATCCTCTCAACATTTTTTATCGCGACTATTATTCAAAGCTTATGTAAAATGCTTAAATTAAAACCTTACCTCACTCATGGAATCGTCCCCCATCGGCTGACACAATTCCAGCTCGATTAACGAATCCTTCACCTGTCCCAGCATCTTGGTCGCCTTGGCCAAATCAAACTCGGGATAATGCTCATAACGCGTGACAAATTCAAATTTCAGCACTTTGAGGCTTTTACACCCCTCCAAATTCGGACAGAGGGACGCCGCGACATCCAGCGTGGTCAAATTGGGGGCAGCATCGGTCCAGATTTTGAGAAGAGGTTGAAATTCATGACATCCGGTCTTTTCATCGTGCCCAAACTCTGAATAAAGTTGTAACTTGAGTGATTTCAAGCTGGGTTGTGGGGGGAGTTTTTGGCACGCTTCGACCGGAAGTGGGTACCCAGGGTCGGGAAGCCATTCGCCTAAGAGGTCAATCTTTTCGATTTTTGTGGACCCTAAGCTTCTTATCCCTTCAAGGAAAGCGGGGACAAATTCCTTCTGGATGGCGATAAATTTGATTTCACTAGTAAGTTGAGAAACTTGTGTGAGAGATTTTCTAATAATGTCGGCCTTCTCCTGGTTTGACTGAGAAAAGCGGTCGAACCGGCTGCAGATGAGGAGGCTTCGGAGCAGTGTGTCGTGGACAGGGGGCGGCGGCACCACGTCATCACTGGAGATAGAAACCTTGTTGACGTGGAGATAAGCCCGTTTTCCTAGTAAGATAGAGGCCACGTCGTTCCAGTCACGGCAGACGAGACGAGATTTCTTCAGATCGGGAAGGTCAAGCTTGGCGAAGATGGCGTCGAGGATCTGGCGCAGAATTTAGAATTGTTTGATTAAATGGGCGAGCCAATCAATTATTTGTTGGAGATTTTAGTAAATGATTGATATGGAAGTCTAAATGTACAAATTTGTAAAATATTTGATTTCCCGTATATTTACATGTTTGTACGTGTATATATAAAAATACTGTCCTGACCCCAAACCTTGTCAAAAAAAGGTTTACATTTCTTTGATATTTTACCGATAAAAAGTTGATCTTTTCTACTTTTTCGTCAAGAATTTTTGAACCGAGACCAATGTTAAAAGTGAATATTTCGGCTTTTTCGTCAACAAACTTGAAAACTGGAAACTATGTAATCGAAATAAATATGTGTTCGTCTTTTAAATGAAATCGTGAAAATTTGCACATACATATGTAGACTAGGTGCAATCTGTACTTATGAGATCAGCATCCCGTCCGAGATAAGTTATATAAGACAAATAAGCATTACAGAAAAGGGCAACTCACCACTGGATTCCTGACAGCTTTCGACATGGCGTTTTCAGCATTGAAACATACGTTGTTTGAGTTCATGATGTTTCCATTTTTATCACTGAAATCCGCAACGTTATCCATTTTATTGATTGAATGCGTAGTACTCACCTAAAATTAACAATCAATAGTATGTACATGCATGAAATAGTAAACTAGGTATGTATGTATTTTGTTAATCAGCTAAGTAAATTACATATTTATTTACCTTTGTAAGCTAAACTGTCACTTCTGAAGATGATTGCGTCCTATTAAGTAACCTGGATCGATTTTACGCTGCAAGGTAAAACATAAAATATGCATTAAATATTGATTATTTATTTGCAAATCTATTGTTACTCGAGGTTTTGGTTCACCTCAAATTCTTATGCGTAAAAAAATTATGGATAAAAAATCATGCAGCTTCATTGCATTAGTTTGGGATCAAAGTTCAACATTTTTTATGGTAAACGTGTACCAATTTAATATGTTACATGATGATAAATATGTATGTAGGTTGGTAATCAAAGGATGTGAGAAATTTGGTTATAGTTAGATAAGTTAATTTGCGAATCAGTTATTTAAAGACGACACATTTAGGTACATAAATATATTTACCTTTAAGTTTATAATTGATTCTAATACCGAAATCGCTCAGTTAATAATAAAGTAATAAATATTTGTTGAGCTTACCCTTGCCAAATGGTATTTACTTACCTTTAGTTAGCAATTATTAATACTCCGGTTGCACTAATTAAAACAAATGATGTAAATATTCGTCGACTTTTTTTAAATTTTGAATATATAAAAACGCGTGTCTTTGTATGACGAGAGTCTGGCAACGACCTAAATATTTTTGGAAGGAGGACTGGACAAGTCAGCGTCCCTTTCCAGAGGGGCATCCATCTTTTCTGTGGTTTATGTCCCACTTTTTCTGTTTGTCGGTATCCTTAATTTTCTTTAAACAATAAGTTTCTTTAATTTCTTCTTTAATTTTCTTTACTACATATTATTTATTACCCAGGAAAGTAAGGGGAATCAGATAAGATTACCTTTCTTATGGGTAAACCGCTGTAACGCGTGCTTTGCACGCTCCGCCGCATCTTGCTTATTTTTACGCTGGAATTTGGACTGGATTTTAGAGTTATGAATAGAATTCTGAGTTTCGATGAAGAAAGGGTTCATGCATAGTATTCTTCTTAGGTCTTAAAATACAGGTAATTACATACAGGTTAGTGTGCATGTACATACATTGTTAAAAATCTGGTAGTGTCAAATAGATACTTCGTGCTGGTATTGACCTGGTAATAAACTTCCTACCGGATTGGCAATAATTTGTTCCTGAGTGGTAAATTTTCATTACCACAACAGTACGTTTTACTAATTGTTTAGCTGGAATTTGGATATGTATAAGATACAGATATGTACAAGTTCATATCTGTAAAATTTATTTTATTCATTTATTCCAGCACAATTTTTTTATGTAACGGCACTAATAACTTAAAAAATATGAGAGTATAAATATGTAAATACACTACGAGTTAGCTTCGAAACATATTTTTGAAAACTTTTTGAGTTAACCTCGTACATGTTAAATGTCCTTTTACTGCGAATAAATACCTTTGTACATTTTTAGCCCGAGTCAGGGCTTATGGAACCGTCATGTCCGTCCGTCCGTCTGTCTGTCTGTCTGTCCGGCACGATAGAGCCAAAACGGCTGAACCGATCGACTTGAAATTTTTACCAAAGGTATATTGGACAAAGTTAGGAAACGAGTTCGAAGATGGGCGAAATCGGCCAAGTGGTTGACCCGTGGGGGTCATCGGAGTGGGTGGGGTATTATGCACCAAAATTTCAAAATTATCGTAGAAAGCTGAAATTTGGTACAGAGGTTGCTAATGCCTCCTAATAGATAAAAATGACTTCAAGTTGGAAAAATTTTCATCTTGAGGGACCCTGGAGGGTGACCCATACCGATTTTTCAAAATCGTCATATCGAGCTGAAATTTGGTACACAGGTTACGTGTGGGTCTTAATGGAAGAATATGAAATGACATTTGTAAAATTTTTATCTGGAGCGAGCCTATGGGGTGACCCATACCGATTTTTAGAAATTGCTTTAAAAAGATGAAATCCAGCACGGTGATACTTAATGGCTTCTCATGAAGTAATATGAAGTTAAAAGTTTGCAAAATGCAACCAGACTGACCCTGGGGGGTGACCCATACTGATTTTTCGAAATCTTCATATCGAGGTGAAATTTGACATGGAGGCTAAAAACCACTTCTGGACTATATCAAGCTTTAGTATGTATTTCAATTCGGACAAGAAGCGGACTTATCGAGCCAAGGACTCTGTTCCTGACTCGGGCTATATGGAGTCTGCACTGTAGGTTTTTTAATAAGTAATTTTCCGTCATCCGTTGTCAGTTTATTATAACAAGTAAGATAATTAACTGTCCAATATATTTATGCAGATTACATACACACACTTTTTTCACACAAGTTTCTCCACATTCCAGGGTATCGAATAGCCATAGTTTGAAACCCTTTTAAGTTATTCTAAAGTAATTACTGATGTCGACCTCCGCGTATGCCACGCCTCACACCAAATGAATACGTGCATCGTTCCGAACCCCACTTTTCGAAGGTCTGTATAGTGCGATTGATTTTGGGAATGTTGGTTGCATTTATGTGTCTCAACGTAAAATTGAATTTCTTCACGGCAGGGAATAATTCGACCATTTTTTCGGCAAATTCGACCTCGTCCGAACCCCAGAAGTTCATGGTGAACGCGAGAGACTCAACTCCTCTGTGTCGCCTCCACAAACTTAGATGGGATGCCAAGGAACACGTCCCTGCCCCGTGGTGGACAGAGAGAGTTTTTAACTTTGGGAAGTGGTCCTCATCAAAAAAGTTACGGATTCGGTACACGTTTGTTGCACGGATGGAGAGCGTGGAAAGTTTCGACATGATGGGGACCTCGGCAATAGTGTGGACCTACGGAGCAGACAAAAACCTTGGTACGGAGCAAACATACATTGGAGGTCTCCCAACGTATACTCACAGATTTGGACCAAACTAGCGTCAATCGATCACAAATATAATTAGTGTGAAATTTGCAAATGGAACTATCTGTCATTGCGCAGGTTTGGCGGAGATATTTGCATAGCAAGAGAATAAACCGTTGCAAACGAAATGTAGCAAAGGGGTGAAAACACAGGGAATTGTCTTTGTGGGACGCCCACAACGTCTTTCTACACTATCCCGTCATTGTCTCACATTACCCCGCGTCTCATTTTGCCCCGTTTTGACACCCCCACCCGCGTACTTCAAACGTACACGACAATACCTTTCAATAGACACCCCACATGACAAAAGTCGTTTTTTCGACATTCGACACCTCCCACACGGTCATGGAGTCGTCGCACGTCGAAATGATGGCGATTTCTGAAATCCCCGCCAAAAACTACGTCTAAAACGGTGGAAAAGAAAAATTCGACACCTTTGACCGTTGGCGTCATTACCGTGGCGCCGTGACCTAATGACCTACAGCGCCCATCTTCGAACTCATCCATACTTCAAAAATTAGAAACACGTTGGCGAAAACCGCATGTCGAAATTCGAACCCGTTCTAAAGGTATCGTGGATACGGACAGACAGACAAGACATTTCCATAAAGGGGTTTTCACCCCTTAATAAAACGCGCCCCAAAGGTCAACAAATTTTACATTTTTCAAATTTACTGCGCGTTTTCTCCTCTTGTTATGCAAATATCTCTGCTAAACTTGAGCATTGGGAGATAGTTCCATTTGCAAATTTCATACTAATTATATTTGTGATGATCGATTGACGCTAGTTTGGTCCAAATCTGTGAGCATGCGTTGGGCGACCTGCATTGTTAGTTCGCACTGGTCCATGGTCCAATTTATTGCGAGCTGTGGTACTGATAAGCGATATCAAGTATTTGGCCGACTCACTAATATCTAGTAAATTGAGGAATATAACTTGCGAAACTTGGAAAAACTAGGTTTCAATATGATTTTCGCTTTAGACATCATTTTGTCCTCGTTTTTTAAACAAAAAAATATTTAGTAAAGCCTATGCAGCCTACATATAAAGCCTATACTATGTAGTACTCATGACGGATTTTTCACGTGAAACAGCAAGTTTGTTGTTTTATTTTAAATTACTCCTTCACAGGAATTGCCTAAATGTCACTACAAAGTGTACAAAATGGGAGTATTCAAATGGGATCCGGACAAAATGAGTATAAAATGAATGTGGATAGGACGAAATGTGGGTGGAAAAATGTGGATGACCATAAATATGGAAAGGGCAAAACGTGGATGCCTTGAATATGGAAGACTGGTTATGGGGATTATGTGATATTCTTGTACTCGCCCTTCCAATCGTAATTTAATTTGTCCCTATGCACAGTGCAAACTATAAATATTTCAGGACCACGCCCCCTGACGGCTAACTTCTCAATCAGGGGGTGTCGTCGGTAAAAATTTTTAACGTATTTGTTGAGTCCCCCTAATTATAAATATGCATATACTGTTAAGGTTACACCCCCCGTGGACTTTTGGGACGTGCCCTGGTATTATACTATACTGTTTCATGTCTGTTCTAGAACATTGGAAGTTCTCATTACAATTTGAGACCCAAACCGACACACATTGTCCAAAAATGTCGCAAAATGTCTAACAATGCGATGGTGTGAAGTGTAACCCTCCGATTTGGCTGAAATTTTGAAATTAGGTGGTCCATGTCAATACAACTAACGTTTCTTCAGCCAGTTTGTGCGATGGTTGGAGTTACTCAAAATATTTGAGGTCAAAGTTGAAAAAACGGCTAACTTTTTTCAGGCGGAGTGAGAAAACTCCACTTCCATTCTCTTCCCCTCGCATTGATTTTAACTCCGAAAAATTATAGATTTCATCAATGTTAATTTAATTTATGATAGAAAAACATTAATTATTCATTGCATTCTTGGTCTTTGTTTTCAAATGAATTGGAAATCAGAATAACCAACGCTTTCGAAATGGAAAGTAAGTTTTTCCATGTTTATTTCCTGTTGATGAATTTATAAATTAATGTTTGTCTGAATTTTTAATACAAAGAAGTAAAAAGCTCACTTATTCAATTATGAATTAAATTTCGCGAGTATAAGGCCTGTTAATTCCTATTTAAGCGGTAATAATAATGTTTTATTTTTGTTATTTTGCATCACTACTTATGCTTGTGTATGAAGGCGTATGTGTGAGTGAGAAACCTGAATAAAATCAATGCGAGGGGAAGAGAATGGAAGTGGAGTTTTCTCACTGCGCCTGAAAAAAGTCGGCCGTTTTTTCAACTTCGACCTCAAATATTTTGAGAAACTCCAACCATCGCACAAACTGGCTGAAGAAACGTTAGTTGTATTGACATGGACCACCTAATTTCAAAATTTCAGCCAAATCGGAGGGTTACACTTCACACCATCGCATTGTAAGTTTCGGTGTTACACCGAAAAATAAGCCTCGTCTTCTGTATAAAAATTACGCATAAAGATTACATAAGGCTCATTCCATTTGTAAGCAACACGTTTGATCGAGCACCAGGAAATACAGGTACTAAACCCTGCTCGCTGGTGGTGGCTGCCTGACCATGTATTTTTCTCGCTTTTGCAAGAGAACACTACACAACTTATTCATAGGCAATGTTGCCGGCCACGTAGGAACACAGAATTATTTACTACTGTCTACAGAAGCAGCCCATGTTAATTTTACCTTTTCGAAAAATCGCCAAAACTCCAAGACGGACAAAAATCGCGTGGGGTTTTAAACTTTTTTGTTTCCTCAGGCCCAAAGGCATCGATTGGCTTATCTCTCAATGAGCGATTCTTGTCCGTCTTCTCGATAATCGAGTTTTTCAATACATTTTAAATTTCTGATTTTTTCGAATTTGTGAATTTTTAAAAATTTTTCCTATCAATGAATGATCAATGAATAAAATCTGCAAATGTAACCTACCCATGGAATGAGCCATAATTCCTATTTAAAATCTGCTGTGGAGTATGAAGCAACTTTTTATATAAACTATACTTATAGACTACCATTTACACCGAATTTTAGGACGGAGATCGGAAATTTTGGGTCCGATTTGAAGTCGGTAGCTCTCAGAAATCTAATGATAGCTCCATGTAAAATTGTAGCACCAGCTAAAGCTATATTTTTAATTTGTCTAAAGAATTAAATTTTCCACATTTTTTTCATCCACATTATATTGCTATCCATATTTCTGTCATCCACATATTTTTCAGCCATATTTCAGAGGTGATATTCCGTCCTCTCCACATTTCGTCCCTAACCCATTCAAATTAATTGCAATGATGCATCAATTTCTTTCTCCAGGTTTTGCTAAACCTTTTTCGTATGAACAATCCGTCCGGTCCAGACCTCGGCGGATATACTACACTGCAAAAAGTCTGGTGTAAATCCTGCCCATAAATTTACACCGAAAACTTGGTGAGAATAATTCTCACCAAATCCGGTGGCATTTCACCCCCGCGCACGACATCTCGCGGCACACACAGCATTTGTTTTTTTTCCTCACCAGCAAGCGGGGTCGATATTTACACTTTTGGAGTAATTTCATCCCTGTTCCGGTGAGAATTGGCCACGTTTTTTCTCGTCTGTTCTTCACCACTCCGCCATTTTGTCAGGCATGTCCAGCTCTACCATGTCCAGTCCCACCGTGGCGAAGGTAGTTAGAATTTCTAACGTGTCGAGAGGTAAAAAATTTGTGGTGGGGTTTGATAAAATAAAATACGAAGACTTCATCAATTTAGGTAAGTCAAAATTATTGTCCACTTTTATATATTTTGTAATTTCTGTCTAAATCTTTCCGACTTCTCATTTTTATTTTTTAGTGAGAACAAAATTCAACTTGCCAGAGGGGACTGAAATATCACTTCTAGACGAAGAAGGAGCAGAAGTAGACGAGGAGGTGCTGCCATTCCTTCTCGATAAGGCCGATATCCCCAATCTTATCTTTGTTGTGAAGGGCGAAGAATATTGCGCTGCATCCCACAACGTCGTGACTCCTCAATCTTCGTCACAAATATTTCCAGGTAATTATTGGTCGCAATTAATTCTAATAAATTGTAAGTTACTAATCTTCCTCGTCAAGATGTGGCGTTACCCCCACGTACATTCCCAACCAGAGGACAGGTCAGCGATTCATTTAAACAGGTAGTAAACGCTACATATTTAAGTGTATTTAATACTTTATTTAACAAAGTATTTTTGTCAGGTCCTGGAAAACTTGCTAGAGTCAAACCAACACCTTGCGGGCGTCGTCGCAGACTGCAACAAACACGGTTTCGTGGACGCAGCCTCATCCTCTTTCATCATTAAGGAATTTGTCACCAAACTGACACAGCTTAAAGGGTAAATATTTTTATTTATTTTTGATGGACGGTGACGTCACCCAATTAGTCTAAATTATTATTTTTTTATTCCAGGGATTCACCTTCCACGAGGGACCAGAAACTTCTTGCCCTAGCAATTGTGGAAATATTGCCATGTTGGAGATTCCCCACAACTACCGACGGAATTGTAACTTATTTATTTCATTATATCTTATAGTAGATCATAATATCATTAATAATAATATCAACGAGTTGAAAATTTTAAATTGGTGAACTTTATTTCTTACAGGATTTACTTTTCGACGACGTTAATCGTTCGGGACTGATCCAGGCACGACTCCGCTGGATGCATCGTAATTTGAAGGAAAAAAATAATGTGGTCAAGTCAAGAGGAAAACGACCTTCAACGGCAATGATAGGAGGCCCACGGTCTACAAAACTCGTGTCGCTCGACCAGGATCAACAAAGCTATGAAGAACTTGTAGGGATATTTAACGGTATCTCCACTAAGGCAGCGGTTGAAGAGATCAAGGCCTTAATGACTGCCACTCTTCCTCATAGGAATTTACTGCGCTCTACGAACGAATTGTCCATTCTCAAAATCTATAACAAATTCAAGGAGTGCAATTTTTTGGTATCGTTGAATATTTAAATGTTACCCATATCCATGCTTGTCTAATTTACATGAATTACCTATTTTTAATGTCAATTTAATTTATGAATTTAGGTGAACTATGAGTTTTATCTTCTACACCCTGAAGCTGAAACAAATTTTCTTGACACATGGCCTGCGCTCTCTGCATGCATAGTTGAGAAGGCGCCGAGTTTGACCAAGTCACCCTCATTACATAAATTTATCAATGAAGAGGCTGGTAAATTTGCAAAATTTATAAGGTTGTAGTTTCAAAACAATCACCTAATTTTTCCATCATTTAGAAAATTGGGACTTAACTTTGAAAGCACTATTTATCCTGCTTCATCTCATCCCACCAACTGCTCACGGGAAAGGAAAAGCAAACCGGTGCAATATTTCTCAGGCTGTGGAAAGGATTGTGACATTTCATAAGGTGAGTAAGCCATTAAATCGATTGACATACTCTTTAGTTATTTTATTCCATTATTATCCATTTATTTAACTTATTTTTCTGCATTTTGGTAGACACCAACGCCAGTCCAATCTATTCTGGATACCTGGAGTGCAGAAAAGACGCAGCCTAACTTGATTTGCCTTGGCGAAAACAGTGCCAATATTTCGTCTTTCTTTTTGACTCTCGACAGGACCCTAGTTCCACTCGACGCCACCACCTCCTTGGCAGCAGTTGACTCCCTCTTCAAGTCACATTTTGTCTTCGCCACGGAATACGATAAGAGCCTGATCGGGCTATGGAAATTTCTTCAGGTGTACGTTTATAAGGTTGATGTAGAGTCAACGACTATTCCTCCAAAAGCCAAAGAAGTCTACGTCCAGTTGTGCAGCTCATTTAATTTTTAGTGTTATTAGTTAATTAACTATGAGATAACTAACTTATTAGATAATTTGTAGATAGTTAATTAATTAGTTAAACCCTAAAATGTTCACCTGCCCGGTTTGTTCAAAGTGCTGCCTAAATAGTAGGGATATTCAATTACACTTAAAATTTAAACATAACTATGGCCGCTCTAATTTTCCAGGCCATGTTTGTCCAGAAATAAGCTGCACTAGAAAATTTTCTACTTGGTGTGGTTTACTGAAACATTTAAAGTTTCACAATAATAATGTACAGCGTGAGGAAGAAATTTACGAAGAAGAAAGCAATAACGAGCTAGGTTTAGGGCCAGACGACATATCAGATATTGTCGAAGACTCGAATGTTTGTTACGACCCAGACAAGCTAATTATTTATTTACTAACAAATTTCTGTTCCTCTTTAATGTCTCGAGGTGTAAGTAATTCAGTAGTTGATTATGTAGTTAAAGAATTAGACTATTGTTTCTCCCAAGTTTCCAAAATAATAATTAAATTAGCTAGTAAATATATTGTTAATAATTTAGCAGATTTTTCTCTGGAACTAGAATCACTGTTGTCTGCATTGGACAAGTTAAAAACAGGTTATAGTCGCCAGAAACTTTACGAAACTACAAACAAAATTGTTAACCCAGTAGAAATAACTTTAGGTACTAGAGTAGATTTAAAACTTAAAGATACAAAAAGAGAGCAAGTGTTAGTTCCCGAAACGTTTATGTACGTTCCTATTCTAGAGACATTAGAAAGAATATTTTCCGAAAATCAATACTCTTAATATCTATTAAATCCGCCAGAAATTGTGTCTTTCTATGAGAAATTTAGTGATTCTCAAAGTTTCAAGTCCAATATTTTATTTAAAAATTTTCCAAATGCAATTCAAATTCAGCTTTTCTATGACGATTTTGAACCTGCTAACCCAATTGGGCCAGTTCGTAGTGTACATAAAATTGGGGGTATTTATTTTATTATTAGAAATTTTCCTGATTATATCAATTCGCAACTTAACCAAATCCATTTATTGGCACTCTTCCATACAGAAGATGCAAAAAAATATGGAATAAGTTCAATTTTAAAATATATAATTCCAGACATAAAAATTTTAGAAACTGTTGGATTATTAGTTCGTAATGAACGAGTATTTGGTACAGTTTGTTGTCTTGTTCACGACAATTTAGGAGGAAACACTTTGCTAGGCTTTATGGAGTCATTTAACGCAAATTATTATTGCAGAATTTGCTGTACATCACGCAATGAGGCCCAAGATACTCTTGACCACAATAATATGGTACTTAGGGATAGGGTTAATTATACTCAACATCTGATTGACTCGAATTTTGGTGTCGTTAGAGAGTGTGAGCTTAATAATTTATATTATTTTAATTTTCTAGACAGTCCAACTGTGGACATAATGCACGACCTACTGGAAGGAGTCGTGCCGTACGAGATCAAATTAGTTATTCAGAAGCTAATCAGTATGGGCAGCTTTACTTTAGAAGAAATTAATAATAGAATAATGTGTCATGATTTCGGTTTTTTAGAGTCAAGGAATAAGCCATGGCCACTTCGTTTAGATTTATCCGGAAATAAATTAGGACAGAAGGCCGCTCAAGCGTGGTGTTTAGTCAGATTTCTTCCAATTATTATAGGCGACTTAATTGTAACTGAGGATCAGTTAAAGTATTGGGAGCTGATTTTACAATTATTGGAATGTATGAGCTTAATTTTTTGTCGAAAATTTTCTGAGTCAACAATCGAGACTATGCATTCATCAATTATTAGGCACCATGAGCTGTTTAAAACATTGTTTCCGGAACGTAAACTAATTCCCAAACATCATTTCATGACACATTACTCTTATGTTATTAGAAAATCTGGTCCATTAATTAATCTTTGGGCAATGAGGTTCGAGGGCAAGCATAATTATTTCGTGCAGTTAGTTAGCCAAATAAAGAGTTACAAAAATATTTGCTTGTCGCTGGCCAACAGGCATCAACAACATATGTCTCACGTTATATCTAGACACGATTTGAGTGACGATATGAAAATAGATATTATTTTCCCAGTGCTGTTGTCACAAATTTCGGATTCTTTTGACTTAATTGAGTTACTTCGAGGATTTAAAGGTTGCGAAAAATTTGATGAGAAGACCTCAATATTTACGACCAATCAAGTTTGGTTTCGAGGGTATAATTATAGATATAATTTTGTTGTATGTTATGAGATAGGACCAGTTTTCCCAAAGTTCGGCATAATTTCTGAATTTATTGTTTTAGAAGATAATTGTTGTTTAATACTGCTTAAGGAACTAGAAGTAAAATATTTTTATCGAAATTTGTTTGCTTATAAATTATCTCCCGTACAGGACCGCTTTAAATTAATTAACATCAGTAGTTTAGTAATTCATGACGCTATGGAAATTCAAAATAATTGTAAATTAGATGGTATGTATGTTATTTGTAGACATCACTTATAGCTAGTTTGTATTGAACCTCATATGTAATATTTATTATAATATTTTTTTAGTTTTTTCAATAAAAAAAATATGCAGCACAAATTATTTTAATTAATGCGATTTTTATTTAAGCCTCACCAGAGTTGCTTCCTAAATCTCACCAAACAGTGTAAAATCGATAATTTATCAGTGTCAATGGTCATCACCATCACCGTGTTAACGATATTATGGAATGGGGATGAATTCTCACCGTGTTGGTGCTAAATCTTATTTACACCAACGGGGAGGATTTCACACCAAAACGGTGTAGCCGCATAATCTCTCCGCGCGGTGTAAATCCGGTGAGGATATTTCTTGCAGTGTAGATATTGGAGGTTGAAGGTTGGAGGGCGAGATTTTGGCATGGATATAAATATATACTGATATCTCGAGGATTTCACCCGATATCCGCAGAGCTCTGGTCAAGAGTACCAGGGTTAACTTGTCGTTGCCATTAAAACCAGAATTAAAAGTATGATACCACACCGGTTTGTATAGCTTTGAGAAATCATATCCCCATTTTTTTTACCTTAAAAAACTATCTACGAGATGAGTTGTCACGCTAAAAACTATATGTCCATTATCCTGACTACGCTGATTAATTAATTAAATCCTTACCTCCTGCTTATACCCAGCACGTCCCATATACTGAGATAATTCCAACTCGACCAAGGAATCCTTCACCTGTCCCAGCATCTTGGTCACCTTGGCCAAATCGAGCATAGGAAACTTCACATCGCGCATTAAGAATTCAAATTTTAACAGTTTTAGACTTCTGCACCCCTCCAAATTTGGACAGAGGGACGCCGCGATGATCAAAGTGGTCAAATTTGGGGCAGCATCGATCCATATTTGGATAAGGGGATGAATTTCGAGATAACTCGTGGTCTGGAAGGGTCCAAAGTCTGAAAGAAGTCTTAACTTGAGCGCGATCAAGGCATGTTGCAGGGGGAGTTTTTGGTACGCATCAGGGGGAATTGTGTAGCCGTCACTGTCGTCTCCCCAGGCGCCGCGGATTTTAATGCGCTGGATTTTTGTAGACCCCAACATCCTTATTTCGTCGAGAAAAGCGGGAATAAATTCCTTCTGGCCGGCGACAAATTTAATTTCTCGAGTTAATTGAGACACTTCCGGCAATTCGGTGAGAGCCTTCGTGATAATGAAAGTCTTCTCTTTGTTGGATGGAAAGGATGGGTCGAATTCTCCAGAAATGAAGAGGCGTCGGATCAGTGCGTCGTTGACGGGGGGAACCTCGTCGAAATTGGGGGCATTGTAGGAAAAAAGCTGGTTGACCTGGAGATATTCCCGTTTTCCTAGTTCGGTGGAGGCGACGTCGTTCCAGTCGTGGCAGACGAGACGAAAAGTTTTTAGATCGAGGAGACTGAGATTGGCGAAGATGGCGTCGAGAATCTGGGGCAAGATGGAAAATTAGAATTTAGCAGGTTACATAAATTATTTACTATTCATTTGTATAAGGTGACGTTCAGAAATTATGTTCATAAAAACGCCACAGAGGTCTAAGGCTGTGATGATATCGAGCGTGTGTGAAAAAGCGTAAAGAGGGAAGGTGGGGGTCCAGAAAATTGCAATTTTGACGTCAAATAATTCATGGACGGCCCCTAATTAAGTGCTTGGAAAAGGTTAACTGACCAAGGGATTCCTGAAAACTTTAGACATTGCGTCGTTATCTTGGACCCGAGCTTCTTCCGAGTCTGGAATTAAACGGAGTGAATATACATAGAAAATATTAAAATTTCTCGAAATAAGGAAATTTTAATTTTTTCGATGAAAATATAAAACATTTACTTAAATTTGGAAAGTTCCTAGCTTCTCCTGAAGAAGTTGGCCTCAATTTCATTGTTGGTCTGATTTTGATCACTGAAATCCGCCTCGTTCGGTATATTTATTGTGGAGTGAGTGGGTCGCCCGTGCCTAAAATTAGTAATTAATAATTGCCAATTGCCAATTATGTACATATGTCTGAGCACAAAATATGAAACTATTTATCAATGATAAATTATCATGTCACTCTTAATAAAAATGCTTGCATGAAATTATTAAATGCTGAAACCTATTGATTAATTATTTAAGTTACTTAGTTTTGTATTCACTTAAGCAAACCATAAGCTTGAACAACTTTTATTCAATGTCCAAGCATTCTGTGTTTTAAGTCTGAGTTGTTCAGCTTGTCTGATTTCTTCTCTTATCGAAAGCTTAACTACTAAATTTTAATATTATTTAATATTCTTCGGATTACGATTACCTCATCTATCAGATAAGATTATGGTTCTCATTATTTATGATAACGTTTCTTATGCATGGTCCGTAAAATTATATTTATTGTTAAGTCGGAATTTGGACTCGAGGCTAAGAATAGAATTCTGAGTATCCATCAGAAAAAGGTTCATAGATAAATATGTACGGTATCAAAATCATTATAACTCGGAACCAACATTGTAACCAAGGCGGTGAAGCCATATATTGACACCGGCGGTGTTGATTTGACAAATTTTTGTTTTGAGTGTATAAATTTGATCCTTTATATATGACTCTACCAAGGTGGTATTAATAAGTAATAGCTCGGTTTTAAAGTTTTACCATATCGGTATTAGATTTTTACGGACCGGTAAAATTTTAATACCAGACGGTAATAACATTAATACCGAGAACTCAATACCGTGACTATGCCAGATTTCTAACAATGTACGTACTTATTCATCATTTCAGGAAGCAGACATGGCTCTAAATGAGAATATTCTTCATGTAAAATTTCATGATCTTTAAGATGATATCTTCTTAATCATGAACTTAAGACATTTAGCTTTTTAATTTTGAATTTGCACTTTAAATGATGAATCATACTACCAGGCTTTCCCGTGTTGCTACAAATACTTTCTCAGAAACTTTTGAATATTTATTAATAACCGTCCCTTCAATTATTAAATACATACAATACTGCATGAATATGTTGGGGACCATGCATGACTGCCCTAAAACTTAATTTTTTAAATGTAACCACGTTTTCCACTGGAAAATTACCAGTATATCAGGAACTCATGAAACTTGACAGGTGAAAATAGCCTCCCTGAAACTCCCCACGTCCTTTATGCACGGCCCCTTTTTCCATTTCATTCCGAGCCCGGCCAGAATTGCCCAGAGTTTACACGGCGGGTCTGCTCTCACCTGCTGCTCGAGTAAAATATTTATAAACATTCCACCAATTAATTAAATGAGTTTACTATTTTTCCCAAAAAATTGCTGAAGCATTACAACTACTTTGCCAATTAATAATTGCCAATTATCCGTTATGATGATGGATAAATCTCTCTCTCCCGTCATCGTGCTGCTCAGAGCCGTACCGTGAAATTTTCAGGCCTGGTATGAGCTTCAGTGCCGGGCCCTTCATGTTAAATATATTCGATATTACGCAATCGTTTTCGCTCCAGAATACTAGTAGTATTTAGGAACGAAGTAATATTTTACCTATTTAGAGCACACTATTTTCCCAGATCCACGGGAAAATAGTGACAATTAAATTGTAATTTTAAATTGCTCAGACACCGAAATAACTCGAACCATAATTTTCGTTTTCCTGAATGTTCGTGTTTTCGGTTGTGCCAGAATTTGTTAATACATTTTAAGCCAAATCAGGGTTTTTCAGAGTAATAAATTTTTACCCCATTTCAAAAAATGAAAGCACTTTATTGCACAGAATTACATTGAGTTTAAGAAACTTCCACAATTCAAAAAAAATTTCGAATTTTCTGGTCTGTAACATTTTTTCAAAATTTCGAAATAGCATCAAAATTTCAAACATTAAAAGTTTTTCCAAAAACAGTTTTTATAATTTTATTGAGGTAATTTTTTAGCAAACATGTTACTTGCTTGTTGAAATAGAGTTAAAATTTTAAAATTAACAACGTTTTGAAAAATCCTGCTTTGGCTGACAATGTATTCAAAACTTCTTCCACAACCGAAAACACGAACATTCAGGAACATGAAAATTACCGTTCGGGTTATTTGGGTGCGTGAGCAATTTAAAATTGGTCGGGTCAAAATTTGAGGAAACCACTTCATGCCGACCCATTTTAACCTTAAACGAATTATCATGCATGGATTTAGTATGCGAGAATCTGTATTTTTCTCCCTCGCATGAAAATATCACGGTAAAAATAGAAATTCTCGCTTACGGATTCCGTCATAATTTCATTTAAGCTGAGCATTATGAAAAATCCTGAAACACGTGTTCAATTATTTGTCTAAGGTTACATAATTATCGTGGTTTCGTCAAAATCGGAGCGAGACCTCTGGCGTCGTCGCATTGCCGATTAAGGGGCCTAAGTTTATACCAAAGTTTGTCCCTGGCTTATGGTAAATTTGCTCCCTAGCAAGGCACATTTCAAGTTGCCAAAAAACATGAAGGTTCAGCTAAGATGACGATTTTGCATATTAATTTAAGATTCGAAAGTCAGGCTATTAAAATTAAAAATTGTCCAGTATGTCTGCTCAAATTCATACAAAAATAATTACCCATGAAATACAAATAATATCTAGCAGTTTAATGTTAGGTACATATAAACAAAAACTTTTTTTTAATCTTCAATAGACAAAAGGTCCATTATACCTAGTGGAAAGCTAGCGACCGAGCCCGGGCCCCTGCGGGCCCCGGGCCTGGTATTTGCTGCCACCATATACCACTGTTGGTACGGTACTGGTGCTGCTTAAACAAGTCGAAAGCAGTGAAATTGTTGACGACTTGTTTGAAATAAAAATTAAAAAGTGCTCAATTTGTGGCTCGTCACGAGGTCATTGCCACATGACTAAGTCGCAACACCGCTCCTTTCGCTAGCTCGTCGTGACGAATCCTCCGGTTCGGAAAAGCCTGCAGATTTGTCCCCCTTGTCGGCAACATTTGGACCAATTAAGCAAACTGAAGGAGGAAATGGAGAAATTGAGCGGGACGATAGACGAGATGGTGAAATTAATCAGGTTGAAGATGAAATATCAAGACGGGCGCAAAACGGCGAGGAGGAGAAAGAGCGATTCAGGTTTTTATTTATTAAACTTAAGAAAACTTGTAAATGGGAAGGTGAAAATGTTCGTTTTTTAAAACTAGATCCATCATACTTGAATGACAAGATGAGCTTATTGTCCACACTTTCTGAAAATCTTGCCAGTGACGACGACGTAAAACCAGTAATTCTGAATTATGAAGATGACCAGCTTGATAGTTGCTTGAATGAAGAGCGAAGACTTATTGAAGAGGGAATAATACTGCAACCAGATGAACGCCCAGGTTGAATAAATCGCAGAGTATTTAATTAAACTAATTGGTAATTACAATTTGCATACCTAGAAATCAAACGTAAACAACCTGGGCCCTGGAGAAAAACAAGGAAGAGGAAAGGAGACGAAATTGTACCAGAAAATGTAAAGAAAGGGAAAACAGGAAAATGATAGTAAAATAAAGGACAGAGATATGACCAGGTAGTGGAAATAAGTTTTTCTAATTAATATTAATAAAAAAACATGTTAAGGTTGTTTACAAACTAATTATAATTTTTTTGGACAGCTTCTTAAAAATCGAACGGAAGAAAGAAGAAGAAAATATCCAGAAATGGGCTTTATGCATATTTTCAGACAATGAGGCTGCGTGGCGACAGTGTGACGATGCAGAAATGATCCTTCCCGACGGCAATGATAACAATAACGGCAGTAATAAATTTATTACCGAGGCTGAAACCACGGAAGCTTTTTTGCCTTCAGATTACTCGTCGGGGGTCGAGTTAACACCAATTATTCGACCTCTACCAACCCCACATGTACATTTATTTATTTCGGTGAGAAAAGGGCCATCCATATATTACGTAATCAAAAATTCTCGATTTTACCACCCACCAAACTAATAGGGAAGAGATAGGGAATTTTAACACGGGAAAGATAGGAAAACCTAAGCCACCCACTAAAATAATACCGTAACATATGGACGTTCCCGGAATTGGACAAAATGTACATATGCATTTCATTTTTTAGGGAAAACCATTCATCCCAGGTTCAGAAGCCGTCTGCCCAAACTGTGGAACGCGATCGAGGGATTTGCATTTCTGCGAGTACTGCAAAATTCGATTCTCGGATGCCACAAAAATTATCAAGGTAGGTAAAAGAATTGCAAAATAAACGGTAGTAATTTAAAAACATTTATTTACAGTGACTACACTGTAAATAATCTGGTAATAAACATTACCAAAAAGCACAAGTATATGACTCTACCAAAGTGGTAATGATAAGTTGTACCGTGTGGTAATGGCTTAAGTATTATTTACCATCATGGTGACGAATTTTTACTACCTCGTAAAATATTATTACTAAATTTATTATCGAGAAATCATTACCTGCGTGACTTTACCGGATTATTAAGAGTGTATGACTTTACTTTTTAACTTTTAAACATTAATTCCAGGTTGGAAAACAAGTGGAAAGAGCTGAACTGGGCGAGTTACTTGATGGAAGTGGAAACGAGGACAGTAACGATGGTCAAAATCTAGGTATGAACAAAGCAAATTTGAGAGTAATTATTAGAATTGTACAATGTGTCGTGTCATATTTATTTGTCTTAAATGTCTGACACTGACATAATTGATAAACCAACGTCGGATATGAATGATGGATAAAACCTCAATATCCTTATGAATGAAAAATAACTATAAAAATCCACAAAATATGCCTATAAAATGACTGAATTATACTAAATTTTTATGAATTCTATAAGTTCTGGGTGATTTAACACATTACCAGTGAATTACATCATCCCAGACGAAAGTGAATGTAAATTTGTATACATTTTTTTAAATGAATCATTTTGATAAACCTGAATTTTTTGTTATTTTCTGGTAATCAATAGGAAAAAATTCATATTTCATCCATATCCGACGTTTGTTGATAAATGTCATGACAGAGCTCATGCACATAAATGTCTGACATCTAAAACCCAATTAAAAATAATTACGTAATTATTTCATAATTAGCTGTACAATTTGTAATATTTTCAGGGTCGAGTCAATCGGGTGAAGTCGAAATTCAGCTTTCATCCGAAAAATTAGCACCTGCGAAACCGCCACCATCTAATTTTTCACCTGACACAAAAATAACCCTTCAGTGTCGCACCGTCAACGTGGGGACTAATCAAATTCAGGCTGCCGGTTTGAATGGATTTCTTCTTGTGACCATTTGCAAGGAGGGGGTCAAATTCGCAATGCCGCACACTCAATTCGGTTCATTTATTTACACTCTCAATAATTTTTTGAAAATATTGTTACCGGCGGAGGTACTATGCAATTCTACAGCTCGGGTAATAATTTATCACCGAAGGGTAGCATATATATAGAGGCTAAATCCTGCGCAGCCCCTAATATCAACGCTCAGGTAATAAAAATATTACCGATTCCGGAGGCAATTTCTTACACTCAGAAGACAATTTGTTACTATATTGTGATGTTACCACGCGGTAGGGTTGTACAGTATCTCCGCGGTAACAATTTTGTCACAAAATTATTGAGAGTGCACTTGATTATACAATTTTTAATGAACGTGCATACTCACGGCAATATCTTGTTTCGCATCGCAACTTTTTTTAGCAAACTTTCGAAGATAAAAAAAATCCTTTTTGTCGTGAGATGATTCGCGATATTTGACTTTGACAAATATCGCCAATCTATAATTAGAAATAGGTATTTTAATCTTGTTTCCATCGATTTCACTAATTTTCTTTTGCTGGTGAGTTTTGTGAAGTAAGAACAAGCCCGATCTGAGATTGGGTATCGGAGGTTTGCAAAAAAAACTCCCAAGGTATTCCAGCAAAAGTTTTGCAAATTTCTAACAAGTTATGTTGCTAAGCTCAATTTGCGAGATATGCGAAGGTTGACGTGAGTATGCTCAATAGCGATTTATTATACACATTTATGTCAGCATGCTAGAAGATAACAGGTCGAAACTGTTAATCTTATCCACGAAGGAAGCCTGTAAAGTGTTGCATACCGATGAATTCCATTACCCAATTTGAAATTCATCCTCGCGTGGTCTCCCTCAGCCTGCAGGCAAAATCTTATCTGGACAAGCTGAGAATGTCGTTGGGATTTAGTAGCAATCCTGAAGACGCCAGCTACCACTATCATCCGCGCAGTAAAAGTATGCTTAAGGAGGGAAACTTCTGAGGTGCCGGTCGAATCCAGGTTCCCACATGTACCGCTCGTAACAAATATCGTCACAACTTGACGAATAGTAATTTTTGCACGTAAATTCTTTCACTTTACGTCATATTGTGCTCATTTTGGTATATGTGGGAACCCTGGATTCAACCGGCACCTCAGAAGTTTCCCTAGTAAGTAGGGGAGTTTCTGAGGTGTCGGTCGCGTCCACGGTACGCCCACCGTGTTTTTAGAATCTACTACACCCAAGGAAAGATACATTCATATTTCCATGAAAAACATATACTTTGCGTCGTGGCGTGGCGCCAAATTTAAAAATATTCATTTTCGACCAACTTCATGCCTCTATAACTTTTGCAGTTTACATATGTCGCATTTCCACCATTTAGTGCCTAAAATGATCACAAAGTTTTAAGAAAAAAATACAAACCAAAATGTAAGAAAATTACGAAGACGATTGTGAAAAATTAAAAAACTCAATTTTATGAAAAATTTCAGTGCATATACCGAAGATGAATTTTTTTATAATTTGTAATAATCAAGACATGAAATTCCGGCCTGGATTTCAAGACTTATGACGGGTTTAAAATTAAAACCACTAAAATTTAAATTTACGGCGTTAAATATGAGTTTTGCATAAAAATATGACAGAATCCTTCATCTAGGGTCTTAGCTGATTTTACATAAAAAATATCCCTGGCACGACGAGCACCTTGGAAGTTTCCCTTGTAAGATTATGTATGTACCCTGTTGAAGTTGAAGACTAATTACTATTTTTACATGCTTATTTAGATCCCCATCGGACGAAAATTACCTTTATTTCCAAAGATAGCATGATGAACAGGATGCCCATGCTAAAGTTGCTCATTCCCAGCCCAGCTTATACACTTTATGCACTTGATAAAGTCCCGGGGATCCAATCTGAAAAGATCATCCGTTTAACTAGAAAGCGTTAAAAAACGGAATTTAGCTCTTACAAAATTCGATCTGTGATAATTTCGTACTGTTTGAACACGTGTTTTGTTACCAACCTTGAAAATTAGCATGTTGATAAACCTTGTAAAAATAATAATTGAAAAGACGTAATAAATAATTTGTGATAATAATGAATAATAAGTAATAATATTTTTTCAAGGTACTCAGCCGGGTAAACCGGGTACTAAAAATTACCCGGTACTCACCGGGTATTCGGAAAAGTGACCGGGTAGCTGCTCGGTAACGATCCTATAATTAGATAGGTTCACGTTAAGGGGCCGTAACGCGAAAATCGCGATTTTCTAGACCCCCCTTTAACATGTGTAACATAGGCACGATATCATTGAAGCTTTTGGCCCCACTCTCGAATGACATAATTTATGGACCGTCCCTAAGAAATTCGCCTTGTAATTTTCACCACATTGTAAATACTCTAGTAATAAAAATAACCGAAAAGCATAAGTATATGTATGACTGCCAAAGTGATAATGACACCTTGACCTTTATATTTTTGCTGTGGGGGCGTTCATAAATTATGTCACTCCCAAACCTCCATTTTCTAGACTACCTCCCTACAACATGGCCACGATATCATTGGAGCCTTAAACCCCACTCCCCCCTCCCTCTCGGGTCACACAATTAATGAAGGGCGCCTGTGCCTTTCCGTCTGCTACACCGAGTTTTGTATTATCATTGTAAAACGCTAATATGCTTCTTGACATGGTATATCCTATTATAGGATAGATATAGGATTCCTATATATATACACCATCTACTCCACTGGGCACAGGTATACGAAAACACATGTCGCTGAAAATTTTTACTGAAAATTTGGAAACTTATTTACAATGAAATATGTAGGTGCACGCTTAGATATATGATATATATCTAACCATGGGTGACGATTTGTCCCCTAATTATTTAGGATGGGATCAAAAAATTGCAATTAAAAAAACTAACACTTGTCATTTTGAAACCCAAACCACTCATAAATGTATTTATTAAGTAAGTTGATAGTTGATTTTCTTGTCAACAACGCCTCCCATAAAATGAATTGGTGCACCACTCGCTTCGAAAATGGATCGCATTTGTTCCACGACTTCCGGCACCTGAATTATTAGAAAACTGAAAATAGGACACATTTATGCACGAAAGTTAGATATTTTACTGACCACACGTCCCGAGATTTCGACGCGTTTAAATCCTCTACTTTCCAAGATGAGGTCTTCAATAAGCGGAGAAAAGTTAACATCGAAAAGTCAGCGTCGAGAAACTGGACAATATTACCTCCTGAAAGCATTCATTAATATACAGATAATCAATTAGTAGAAGTAGAATTGCAAATATTTTTTACTAAGTAGCTGACGTCATCTGCCTACGTCGGATATAAATGAAAAATGACTTTTTCCATTTATTGACCTACAGTGGCCAAACTTTCTGAGAATGTTTATGGTCCCTAGCAGGTCACGTAGGTCAAAGCATATTTTCTCATATTTGTCATATTTTCTGGTTTTGGGACATATTCATATTCCCGATCATATTTCGGGCTTTTTTCGTTCATTTTATCATTTTTGGCTAAATTCTAAGATTTGGCAACCAAACCGATAAAAAATTCCTTTTTCTCACAATGAATCATTGTGAGAAACTTTCAGAAATTTACGTTTACTTTCGCCTAAAGTGATTTAATTCATTGGGAATGAATTAAATCACCCTAGAACTTGTTTAATTGATAAAAATTGAGCATTACAGGAAAATATGTACATCAAAAAATTTAGCCAAAAATTTAAAAAATAAAGTCATTCTTATGGTCATATTTTGGGGATTTTTACGGTCATTTTTCATTCATATTTTGAGGTTTTATCGGTCATCACACGCTAAAGAATTAGGTGACAAATCAAAATCCAAGGAGGTACAATTTTTGGCTAATTATTACGTAGGTGTTTTGTCACAAAGATTAAATAAGCCCAAAATTCGCGTAACGCACCCTCGTGACGTCGTTATTTACAAAAGGTTGAGTATTTTTATTCAAGAATAAGACTTTTTGTACATAAAAATATCAATTCTTTTAAATAACGACGCCACGTGTCTTTGGTACACGTGTTCTTGACTTATTTCGACTTGCAGGCAAAACGTACCCGCAATTATTACCAAAATATAGCATTATAGTACCCCAACAAGTACCGCTTTATGTACACCGAAATTATTTAGAGTCTACATATTATACCTTTCAAGAAGGACACAGTCTTCAGTAGTTAAATCAACATGCAGGAATGTTGCATCGATTCTACGACAACATTGAACCGTTCCAAGTCCCAAATTTGGAAAATTTCCATTCCTTCAGGAATAGAAGAGTAGGTATCTATCTGCAATTATTTGCCGCTTTTCCTTTGACATGTCAAAGGTTACAGCGACTGTGGGGGTGGTTTGATAAGTGGTTTGATAAGTTGTGGCGGAGCGGAGGGATGAGAGGATGCGTGAGTTGTTGTTGGTGGTGGTGGTGGTGGAAGGGAGAGAAGGAGCGAGAGAGTGTGGAAACCGGTTGTTGGTGGTGGCGGTGGAAGGGAAGCGAGAGAGTGAGAGCGAGTGAGAATGAAAACCCGGGTCAGCTGAGTGTGGATATACGCATAAAGTGTTCTTACGTGTCCAGGGTTGGGAAGTTTATTCTTCTGTGGTTAAACGGAGGTCGATGGAAGACGGTGGACGGTCGATAAAAAATTTATACGATCCACCCGCCGTCTTCCACTGACCCCCTAGCCACAGTCTGCTTTGCTTTGAAAGATGAAGATGCCCTCTTTGATTTGATGTTGGTGGCTAGGAGGCGAGGGCTGAGCAAAGCAGACGGGAGTTACGCGCCGCCCATCTCAGCTGTAAAGCAACAAGAGATTAGTAATTTTTTCGAAGAAAAAACTCAGCTTTTTTGAGAGAAAGCTGAACAATAAACTTACATTTAGCTTAGAGATGTCGGGTCATATCTCGAATCCTGGGTTTGAGACGGCGTTCGAGATGGAAGATCATTGCCGATAGAATAACAACAACGACGAAGATAGGAATTGACCACCAATCTATAACAACAGAACTGTGGGGCTGTTAGTACGTATTTGATTTGACAAGAGTTGAGCGCCGAGCTTACCATGAAGGACTGTTGTCACTAGCTGATCTCGCGTAGAAGAGAGAACGATTGAGAAGTTCGCTACATTCTTCTCCTTTACAGGCGTGGTCGATGACAATTCCGGTTTGTTCATAGTTTGAGCAGGCATAGTTGATTGATAGATTTGTATAGAATAGTTTTAGAAATATGGAAGAGTTTCCTGTACATTCTATACAATAATCGGCGAGAGACCGATTTGAGCAAGTGGCAGTTGCAAAAAGTATGAATAGTAGAAGAGCCATTTTTACAGATTGTTTATACATCTTGGACAGCAGCTCAGAGAATTTAATGAACTGGGTTTAATTATTTTTTTGTAGTGTTTTAGAATTGATATATCGTTCTGTACAAGGTTGTTTGAATATTTCGATTGGAATTGTCGTGTTGTTAAGCCACGGGATTGAGCATGTAGCCAGGCTATCACCCAAATTCCGCAGTTCCTAGTAGATGAGCTTTGCAAAGTTTTAGAACTGGTTTCGATTATTTTAAATGTCGGTTTGAATAAATATTTTTCAGGTAAATTATTATAAGAATCAAAAAATCTAGCCACGATTTGGCCGTTGTGCCTGAATACGTTGAAACCACACCAGTGAATACCTGGCCCCGTACTTATATCAGTATTTATAACTATTGCTACTGGCAGTAAAGATAGGTTGACAAATTTAAGCTCGTCTCTTGCTATTACATAAATTTTTTTAAACTTTGAGTAACGAAGTAAATAACTTAGACAGCATGTAATTTGGTCAGAGTCCATATTATATAAGTGAAACGTTGTAATGGGAGTCAATTTCAAGGGTTGATTGAAATTGAGCAACAACTATACAGGTGACGGCCTCCGTGAGGCTTTTTGCAAATTTGAGGGAAATTTGAACGCTGCCGTGTCGCTCTGGTACTAAGCCGTATGCGGTGGGGCTTGGATTAATACTAAAGCATACCAAAAAGTTCCCATTAGCGTAATCTGTTCGGCTTAATCCGTGGTCGGCACCGAGTGTTCCGACAGCTGATTGTAAAGTATTAAATCCCATCAAGTAGAGTTTTTTATCAAAGTCAAAATTCAAGCTCTGGTAAACTTGGGCGTCTCCGTCTACTTTGACTTGAAGTTCAGAAATACCGAATGGGTCAAAATTGAAGCACGATTTGTTTTGAGTTCCTAGCGCTGCCTGAGTGCTCACAAAAGAAACAAGTAGATATTCTGGGAGTAGGTTTCTATAGAGAACTTCTGACAGTGTGGAGCTAGTGCCAACAGCTAGATTGAAAGTACGAATTTCAAATTGTTTTAGCGGATACTGGAATTTACGGTTACTTGACAGGAGTTTATGATGGTAGGCAATCACTGAGGGATAAACAACGTGTCTACGGACATATAGAACACACTCAGAGATGGACAACTTATATTTTGTGGTCGTCACGGAGGTGTCGAGACAAAATTCAGACGCGCTTCTCCGAAGTAATATCTTGGTATTGATTTGGGGTGGGAAATATTTTGGCGTTTCAAAGATACTTTCGCTAAGTCGACCAAGAATTTCAAAGGGAGCCGACGCAGTCGAGAATGCAGCCCTGGTCGTGAACCCAGAGTTGTCAGTGTCAAAGGTGTTTGCTTTGGTATCGGGATACCAAAACTCAGAAGTTGCGATAGTATCTTTGTAGCCCTTGTCTCTTGTTAATAATTTAAGAATGTGCGAACGGTAGGGCAGTAGAGTCGCGGTTTTTGACACCAAGCAGCCGTTCATGTCAATTTCGATGCCAGAAAAAATTGAACTGAGTAAATCAAAGCTTCCGGCGACAACATCAGTGGCGGTCCACGTTGCGCCGGTTGAACTAACTATTTTTAACTTTAAATAAACAAATGAGTCGTTAAACTGTACATAGTGAATCGAGGAACTAGGGACGACGAAGGAAATTGGGGTAGTGTCGTCCGAAATTTGATTGATGGGGTAGTAGCAGCTATATTCAGATTGGAGAGAAGATATGTCGGTTGGATAATTTTCGCCGAGATCCAAACTAGATCTCATTGTCGATTTTGCGTTTTCCATTTTTGCGTTTGTGTTTCTTATGTCTTCTCTTGCCAAAGGTTGGTTTACGTCTGCCGCCTATTCGTTTAATTTTTTTGGATTTATGCTTCTTTTTTCCTCTTCCACTAATCTTTCTTCGTTTTCCGGGTTTAGTGTTTGCTCGAATTGGTACGTTATAGTCTCCAGGTTGAAAATTTAGTCCTCCTCGGCCGGTCTGTGCAGATTTCTCCAAGTAGCAGTCGCCCGACTGCGTACACTTTACTTTTCTCATATTGTTATTTTGAAATGGAGTTTAATCATTGAAGGTCTTAGAGAAGGCGGGAGTGGTTCGAGATTTCTGTCTACAATTTGTATGTGGATCCATTCAACTTGTTGCCTCTTTGGAGTCAGATAGGTAACTGGATCGAATACTCTATAGACACGCTGTCTTGTTGGATCGCGATTGAGCACGGCTATGGCGGGGACCAATTTTCCTCCAACAAGCTGAGGTTCAACAATATCGCACAATATGTATACAAAACTGTTATCGTCTCTATCTGGACAAATAATATCTGCGGAAGGCGTCCCCGGTGAAAAGTTTTGAATGGGAATTACAATGTTGGTGGATTTTACAAAAACAAAATCTTTCTCCAGGCCAAATAACAAATTGATTTCCTCGGACAACTTTAATTTTATGTCGCCTTCGTAGAACGTGACGTCCAGAAATATTGAGTCGTTCACTTGTTCATGTACAAATCCAATTTTGACCTTGGTGGGAGTTATTGCATTTATAATTGCTGATAACAACTCGTCAAAGTCTTTGTCTGTTGTCGGGGCAGTTACAACAGCATTTTGTTCCCAGCGATTTTCGGTTATTATCAGCTTCAGAGGAACCCCTGGGTCTACATAGCATCCCTCCATTCGAACTGGTTTGCCAGTATAGGTCCCAGTTGGGAAATCTGTCGTATCAAAGCCAATGCATTTTGCGAATTCTTGTGGGAGTCTATCAGGTATGTTTTGTTTGATTTTTATATGAAAAGTTTCTTGATCAGTAAATGCCATTTCTAGAAGGAACTTGATTCCCAGCCGTATGTTTAGCTCGTTTATCAATTCGATCAGTTTTATAATATTTAAAATTTTGTCACTTTCACAATTCAATGTCTCGATCCACAAAATTTGATAAACTGTTATGTCCTGGGTGCCAAAGCCGGTAGTGAGGGCAAGTTTGGGCTTTTTTGCCTCGACAGGTTTAGGATTGTAGGCTGGACAATCGAAAAATATCTCGGATAGGCGAAATTGAATTAACCCAGTTCTAAATTCTATCAGTCCGTTTATTAAGTTTCTAAAATCTGTCGAGGTGTTGCCTGGGAACCAGAAGCACGGTTCGTCTGAGGTGATTGTGACAGAAAAACTGTCTGGCGATGATCGACTGATTCCATCCTAATCGTCAGAATTTTCTGGTCTTTGCACAAGCTGTAAATCAAAATCGGTATAAGTTCCTTCGATTTCTTCTCCGTGTAGATCAGACAAGCGATAGTAGGGCACTAAATTTAGACCGAGAATCCCTTTCACTTTAAATGTTTCTAAGCTCCAGCCAATGTCATAACTTTTGTCAGTCCACAACTTGTGTTTTGCGATTTTCACTAAATCGTTAATCTTAAACTTTGGGCGCCTGGGCTTGCGCTTAATGTATTTAGAATAAAGATTAAACCAATCCTCACTTTCGTTCTTTTTTGTAACTTGGGAACTCGCCATGCCTATAGATCTGTTATATGAGTGATTAATCTGTTTTGTTGCGTCAGCCAATACACCTATCCAATTGTGATTATTATTGTGGGTCATAATTCTTGCCAAAACTTCAAATGTAATATCTTCCTCTCTGAGGGTGAACTTTTTAAATAACTGGTGCTGTGGTATAGCTGTATTCCTTGCTTCTTTAGCATCCCTGTAAATTTTCTAGAGGTAAAAGCCGTGTCCCGATCGGCCCATAGTTTCTTTGGCTTCCTCTTTGATTGTTTAAAAATGTCCAATAAGGCGTCGTGGACGTCATCTGCCGTGCGTCCATGTAAGGGGTGTGTCATTAACCACTTTGAAAACACGTCAACTACAAGTAGGATATTGCTAAATCCTTTATTTTGTCTCTTGTATTTTTCGTATATGATTATATCCATTGCCCAGACAAGGTCCGAATGAGCAAGAATAACTGGTCGTCGGGGAAACCGTTTTCTTACAGGGCGATGAAGTATGTAGGTCTTCAATTCTTGGAGGGTCTTCAACACTTTTTTGCCATCACGATATTTGCTGTTTCGTATGAAACCAGAAGCTCCGCCAAACCCACCCTCAACTTTAGTCGAAAGGTAGCGTTTTTTAATGTATTTTGGATCCATCATCACTCTTTTGAAAGTCTTGATAGCTCACCCACTTCACTTTAGGTTTATCGTCCACTTTTGTTTTGGGTTCACGTTTTGGTTCTAATTTAGTGTTTATCTTTGAGAGCTTTCGCTCGACACTTTTCACAAACTGGTCACTTCCTTTTAAATATGGGAAACTTTTACTTTTAAGCACATATTTGGTTGCTAAATTCCTAACGTTAGAGTTTTTTATAGTTTGTTCGGAATAAATTAGTTCAAGTTTGTCATTCCATTCAATGAACGGTAAAAGTTTATCAACGGCTGGATGAAGTGTTATGGGAATTTGGGATAACAACTTTTCGTTTTTGGATTGAATCTCTTTTGGAGCCTCTTTTTCAACCAGGCTCTCCCAAGTATCGTTTGATATCACACGCAGAAACGTAGCCATTATGCCATATATATATCAATTAGCCCAGCCTCATATAATTTAATTAATATACACGTAACTAACGAAACAAAACATTTAAAGTGTTTCAGAATATTTGTAATAATGTGTTTTCGCCTTGTAATCTTTGCCAACTTTTTGGTCTCCCAAGGGTCCATCAAATCAATAAATTTGTTACCTCTACATTTTTTTATTTCTTCGGTGGTCAAGTGTAGCCTGGCATTAAAAAATATTTCACCAATCGTATTAAGCTCATCTTCGGTACTGGATTTTAAAATCTTTTTGGCCTTTACTTTCGTTGACTTTAAAAGTCTTTTGAGAAACTCTTCGTTTTTTGATACGTTAGCCATCTTTCGGGCGATAAATTTTTGCGTTTGGTTTTAGAGTTATGAAATTTCGAACTTGGAATAAAGGATGTTGGGTTGGAGTGGAATCTAACAAGAGATATCCAAACTTTTCTTTGCCTGCGTCTTGAAGCGCGTCTCTAAGAAAACTGGAACTATAATCTGGAAACATTGATCTACTCAGGTAGTTCATAGCCCCACAGTCGTTACGAGGGGGGAAAATAATACGATAGCCTGCATTAACTACGAGCTGCCTTAGACTATGTCCGTGAATTACTTGAAGAACAATAATTGCAAAAATATTTAAATGATGGAATAGGCGAAAAAAAATATCAAAAATATTTTTTCTTTCTGCTGGATTGTTTTGAAAATCTAAGATTTTGTCGTCAAATATTGCAATTTTTGGTTCTTTATTGTTTGTAGGTATTTCTTTAAAATTTTTAATAAACTGAACACGGGGAATTTTTTCCTTTATAACGTCATAGATCGGTTGGTAGATTGTGTAAATGAAATAAATTTTTTCCACCCGAAACCCAAATACTTCCTCTTGTTTAAGCAAAATTTCTCGAACTATTAATTCTGTTTTTCCACAATTGGAGCTACCAAAAACTACACATGTATTGGGTATCTTTAATGTTGCGTCAAAAACATCAGGGTCTAGATCCATTTCTTAGCCGATAATGGTTAAAGGCCAAGGTGTGAATTCCATCCCTGCAAATATATCTACCCAAGTCTATCCCGTCTAAAATTGTTTGCTGGTCTTCTTGTGTGCTTTCTTCTTGAAATCTAAACAGAGACTGTCGATAGGACTCATGCGATAGCTCACTTTTAGTTTTTATGGGTATTCCTGCAAGTACACCCTTTTTTTCCTGTGTGACTTTACAAAAAAAGATGACCAGACAAGTCTTGTTGTTGAATTAGTGCTGTAATAGAGTCAGTTTGAACTGTGATTAACTCGAAATTTGGAAATGCAGATTCTAAAATTTTGATACCCATGGAAACATGAAGCTTGCTGTTCTCTAAAATCGTTAAACCCCACAAAATTGGGGAGGAAAATCTATAAGACGACTTGCCAATTTTGAAACTAGTTAGGTTTTCGTTGATAATCTCTGCGTCGACAAAGTTGTGTCTTGACGCCAATTTGATGCAATCGAATTTATTTGTTACTAAAGTTGTATTTGTATGAAATTCATTACTTTTCAAGGTTTGACCATATAAACAAACTGCCAACTTCTTTATTACGCTAGCCATTGGTATATTTTGTTTTGTTGCGAATTCTAATCTCAAGCGTGCCAATTTATCCACGTGTTTTTTAAGAACGGCTTCCTCTTTGAATTCTAAGCATCTATGTATCTTTGTCAGTTGTAACCCTTCTGCAAGGAGGTGCATTAAATACCTGTGCGAACACACGTATTTTTCTCTGACACCAAAATCTAGGCACATTCGCTCATGTTCTAGTCTACCAGATTTTAACCTGTCGTAATAATTGCTCTGGTTAGTTGAAAGTTCCGCTTGGTCGATTTTACGACGATAAGGTGCCAGGACAAATTTATTATGTGCATCATGCGTGTGATCAGGGTATAAAAGTGAAACCTCGTACAGCCTACCAACCCCATCCGGTATATCTACGAGAGAGAGGTCCTGAATTTCTGATTCTAATAAAAATCTATAACCGGATACAGGAGGATATAGATTTCCCAATCTGTATTTTTTGTCGGTTTGACAATTACACTGGAGACGTCGTAGAAGAGCAGTCGGATCCGGATACGATTACGGATCCGATTACCGGATACCGTCTATTCCTATCTGTTACGTTTTTGGAGGCAAACCTTTCGCTATTGCTTCTGGCAAATTTCAGATTTGACATTTCAAGAGGACCATGTAAACCTTTTTTTGCAAAACTAATCATCTCTGGACATCTAAGGTACTCGAATGATGCTCTCGTACTGGCCATTGCACAGTCGAAAGAATATGAAGCAAGAGAAGGATAAAATAGACAGCTAATGCCAAAATTAGTAATCATAAACCTGTCTAGATACCAAAAATAATCTGCAAGGATCAAAACTGACGACCTCAGATAGTCGTGTATATATCTTTGCATGACATCCCCAATTTCAGTATCAAATGTGGGGACATCATAAAATTGGCGTATCGCGCTAATTTCATAGCTTTGTAAGTTTACATCTTTCCAACCAACAAGCTTTTCGTCGTAATTCGCTGGCAATTTAACCCCTGGATAAGTAAGTAGAAAATCTATCGCTGATGGCAAATATTGCAACCTTGTAAATTTGGCGTAATGATTGGCGGCCTTAAGCGACCATCTTAATTCGTAGGGAACCTCTTCTACAAATCTTTTTCGATCTATTATTCTACACTTTTTATCAAAATTCATTGTTAACACGGTTTCTTGTGTAATGACCTCAAATTTTGCCGAATACTCTGGAAGTAGCCCCCCTAATAAAATTTGAGCGTCTCTGCCCCCAAATCTTCTGATATTGCAATAGTTGAACTTTTCACGATGCCTAAGTTACATAAATTGCAAGTTATAGTATATGGATAGAGATCTAATCTTTTTGAGCTATGATGATGATGGGTGACCTTGTCAGAAGGTCCTTTAAATTGCGCCCAACAAATCTCACAACGTTCTGCTTTTGCCAACTTTTCAGCTAGTTCATTACTTTTCTCATAGGGAATAAAAGTATTTTGTACCTTTTCGTGTAGTTCATTTACTTTTGTGATGAACGTAGAAACAAAGTCTTCGAGCGCGTACTCCGAAGTATGAAATCTTTCAAACTTCAATTTATTGTCATAGTCAGCAATTGCCATATAATATGAATGAATCGATTGATTCCCAAATTCTGATGTGTACACAAGTTCTCGGGTATTTTGAGTTGGTTCTGAAATAGTTTTTCGTTCCAACAATCTAAAAAAAATTCTATACATATGAGGCAAGTATGCCTTTAAATTTTTGAAAACGTAAAATTTTTCCCTGGGAAACGTCATTACAGGATTTATGCTTTTCAAACATGTCTTTTTGTGCTTGTCAGAACCCATGGTCATTCTATAAAAACAGAATGGGCAAATTTCACAACGCTTATATCTACATTTTGCACTCAAGCATCCTATGTCAGAAATTAAACAATAATGGTGGTTATTTCCCTCCGAAAGTAACAAAAGTTGAATAATTTGGCTCCCCTCCTTATTATTGCTTATATATACGGGACAAATCTGCGTCTTTTTATATTCAAATAAATTTATAGAAATGCTTGGATTCATCAATTCAAACTTAGGAAAATCCTGAGCTGCCACCTCGTTCTCGAACGCCAGAAAATTAATTTGATTTGATTTCATTACGTGGTTGAGAAATTTCAAATAAGTTTTCGGATTTTCGTACATGCGAAGAAGTCTTTTGCGATGATTAAATGTTAAATCCTCCCATTTAAAATCATATTGTGGGAATTCTGGGAGTTTAATTTTATCTTTGAAGACCGCTAATAAAATACAAAACATGAAACACCGTGTCTCAGCCTTAATTGAAATTATTCCCTTGCGCTTTAGTTCTTTCGGAAGCGGAACGTACGAGCCCCCAAATCGTTGCAAGTCTGGTTTATAAGGTAGCATTCTAAGCTCCATAGAATGTATCGTTTTAAGTCTAAAACCACTTCCGTTGGCTTCATATAAGCTAAGGCTTAATTCTAAATAATGCCTTGCTTCTCGTAGCTTATCCTGAATGAACGACTTGTGCAGGTATAAAATATATGGCCCTATAAATTTACGCTCGAGAAGAGTTTTGTCGCTAACTTTTTCTAACGTAGTGTAAAACGAAATTGAAACATTCAGACCAACGTGTTTATCTATTTGATTCTCTAACAGTGCATGCAAATCTGTGTCTGCACTTTTAAAAGCGTCAGTGAATGTTTCAATCGTGTCAGCTATTTCTGCCAAATATGTTACAGCTGTTTGGTCATGCGCCATCTTTGTAATCTTGAATGCACCAACGTCGACAGTCTGAATCTCACCGTTTGTCAAATTTGATGGGCCTGCTCCTACCTGAATTGGACACTTGTGCTTACCGATTTCAAATCTAGTCCCACAGCGACTACAATTATGCAGACATAAGTGTCGCTGCACTTCAGAATAAAGGTAAAATCTTTTACCCTTGCATCCCTTGTAGCCACAGATATATCTTCTAAGCACAGGCCTCTTTCTATTTTTTGGATCGCTGGATAACCAAATCTCAGTTCTTATCTCCCTAGGCATATTAATTCGTGAAGATGGTCCCACAATTCAATTGGTACAATTCCAGTTAACTTTGAAACTATTTTTAACCACGTAGTATAAACTATATTTCCACAGGACTTGCAAAGCGTGTTTAAAAATTCACACCTTTCGTTGTGAGCGCGGAAAGGAAATTTGGGGGTAAATTTTCGATCACACATTGGGCAAGTAGACTTCATTTTTAAAACATTATTCCGACAGTTCCACGAATTTTATCCACACAGTCGGAACATAATGGGTAGTTGATAAAATAAAAAATATTGCTATGAGATTTAAAATATCTGCCACAGCGATCACAAAAAGTTGATATCCTACAAGTTGTTGGGCGCCAGTGTAAATTCATCTAGTGTTAAATGCTCGTGTCTAGGTCTAACCTGACAGTGTCGATATTTCCCCAGTGAATTTTGCTAGTGCAGTGTTTGAAAATGTCACCACAAAATAACAAGTCGTTTTTTAAAATGTCATACAATTCGTCTCGTGTAACTTCTTTTGGCGTGTTTATCAGTTTCCAGTACAGATAACTGGAATGGCCAAATTTTTTGCTAAAAGGTTTCTCAATCATTGAAATTAATTGAGCTAAATATGGCGTGCTCATATTAACGAAACAGTGAATACAGCTATTGCAACGATAGGTAAATTTGTCATAAACTTTGCCTTTACGACAAACATGACAAATTGTCACGCCATAATTCAAACAGTGGTACTCTTGGTGATTTGACACGGACATATTACTGGGGCTAAGTTTTTTCTATACCAGAGACTCGTCGGTGAGTAGCTAATTATTTGAGAATTAGCAATTGCTGAAATCTCCTGACGGGTCAACGAGGAATAATCTTGGGTTAAATACTTTTTAATCATGGGACATACATACCAACGATTGGGAAATAAATAATCTAAACTAGCTTGCTTACTAGCTACTAACTGAATTCCTGGCTTTGATAGGGTCAACAAATTTTTGTAAAAACTATATAACCTACAGTCGTAACATATACCTAGAACTATGTCGTCGCAAAAACCACAATGAATTGCATCTCCACACTGATAACATACGCAAACGCTTATTGTCATATTAAATTTTACAAATTCATTTTTTGGGCATACAATTATCTCGATACCACGAGCCAAACCCAGAAAAACTGATTAAAAACGAATGGGCAATAGATAGAATTTCAGATTTTGCTAAAGTATAATAACTCTCAGTTAGATACTTTAAAACTACTGGACATTCGTACCATTTGAATGGATAGTTTTCTGATAAGCTAGCTCGTCTACCTGCTTCTAACTTTATATCTATCTTGGAGTGTCTTAACAGGGCTTTATAAAAAATGTCAGACGCGCAGTAGTAGCAATATTCCTGGTTTTTATTGCAACACAAATCTGCTGCACATGAACTACACGACATTTTCAACTAAACTCAAATCGGTTTCCTGAATCATTTTATCTCCTAAATCATCAAATTCTTCTTCCAAAGCTTTGAGCTTTGATTGAAATTCCTTAAAACCTCTATAAAACGATTGATTCGTAAATCTGTCGAAACTAATTGGTCCTATAAACATTAAATGTTTCAGAGATCTAACTCTAGTAATTGCAACGAGTGAATAAGGCAAAAAGTGTTCTTCTTCAGATAAAAATATTGTGGCCAGATCTAAAGTGGAACCTTGAGACAGGTGGCAAGTTAGCCCACTACAGTTTTGCAATGGAAAGCGGCGTACAGAAACGCGTCTATTGGCGTATTCAACGTAGACTGATTCAGAGATTGGAAATATTGGAACGGACTGCTCTTCTACGACGTCTCCAGTGTAATTGTCAAACCGACAAAAAATACAGATTGGGAAATCTATATTTGGAGTATGGTTAGCCTTGTACAAAACGTCAACCACTGTTCCAATACTTCCGGATACGAGGTTGTGTTTAATCAATAAATTTGCAGTCAGCCTAACTCTACAATTTTTTGCGATATATAATGGTTCCTCTACTAGCATTGGCGACTTGGGTCGCTGTGAGACAGGGATTCTAATTATTGGCTCTGGTTGGGCCTCGAGTTGTTTCAAATTAAATTCTGCAGCCTGCTTTCGAAGAGGAAATATGTGCACCGAGTGCTGCGCAAATTTTTCAATTTCCTCAGTTGATAAATTACTAATATGCCTAGTTGCTAAAATGTTGTAGCTTTCAAGTGTGAGCTTCTTTAACCTGATTTCCTCAATTATTGTTTGGAATTCTAAGTCATCTTGTTGCCTAATATTATCTTTTAATCTAAACTGATCAAAGGATTTGAAGATTCTACAACCTTCACTACTAAATGGATCTGTGGGGTTGTCGATCAAACTAATTCCCAAAGAATGGAATTGCCAAGCGTCACCACATGCAAATACGGACAAGCCCCCAAATAGTTTATCATTACCTAACAATATTTGCAAACGTTGATTTATAAAATTAAATGTAACTGCATCTACACATAATATCTCATCTATTAAAAGAAATCGTAAACCAGCAACTCGTTCCTTTAGTTGCTTTGAAACGGGAGAATGTAGCAAGCGTTCTAGATTATATGCTTTAAAAGGAAGTGAGAAAAAAGAAGCTATGGTTTGACCTTGACAGTTCGCAGCAACAATCCCGGTGGATGCCACAACTTGGTATTTAACACTTTTTCTTTCTAAATAGTCACACACACTACGGAGAACCAGGCTCTTTCCCGTTCCAGGGTTTCCTTGGACTGTTAACAGCAGTTGCTTATCGTCCTTTATCGATTGTTTCACTTTCCCTACAATCTCTTCTTGCCCCGGCGTCAGGGTAACCCTAGACTGGAAAAGCTGGGGTGTCTTGATAACTTGTTGTTTCCTAATTTGAGAAATAAACTCACTATATTCTTTGTCACTTTTTGTAAAACGCTGTCGAACATTTAGGTTATACATTTGAGGCTTGAAAGGCACTGCCTGTGCTGTGCTTCGTGCTTTTATTCGAAAACCAGGAATTTTCTAAAATTCCATGACTGCTCTGCTACTCTGATGAATGTGCAATGTAGTAGGTATCTATGGCTGGGATGGAAGCAGTGGAAATGCCTGAGACATTCTCTCTCATTCCTCTACCAAATTCCGCAATGTGTGCATCACCACGACCAAATTCCGGAATGCATAGAGGAATTTCCAACCTGTGTATATAATGGACAACGGGCGTCAGTCGTCCAGCAAATCAGCTACAGCAGCTCAGTACAGCCTTAATACACACACTTAAAAATACTTGAAAGAAACATGTCTAAGCGACCAGCGTCTGCAAAAGATAGTCTACTGGCCAAGAAGGCGCAGTGTTTGATTGACGACGACGTTTTAGATCTATCTCCAGATATTAATAGCGATTTGAGCGAATTTTTACACAGCCTGCTAACTACGGACGACCCTGAACCAGTAACAACTCTTAATCCAGGTTTCTTCGAAAACCCTAAAGCGGTCCATGTGAGAGATATTAGCATACGTACACAGTTCGACGAGGATTTGTGCGTACATTTTGTACATTTGGAGAAAAGGATACTCGCAAAACGAACGGGTATCGTATTTGCCAAAACGCAAATGAAAGTAAGCATTTTTGAACATTTTGATTTGTTAAAGTTTTAGCTCTATACTTTTCATTTTTTGAACCAGATGACCGCACCTGAGATGAGCGAAATTTGCAAGGCACTCACTACCCTGATTGATGAGATTAAACATACCCCTTCAGGAAAACCACTCAAGCGATTTGAAGGGAATCCACTGGCAGACTTAAAGAACCGATTTGACGCCAAGTTTTTTGACCCCAGTCTATGCATTTCACTCAGTGAAGGGTAAGCGAAGCAACTTTATATAGAAAGTATTTATAAATTACAAAACGGCTTTTTTACTTTTTTCTAGAAAACTGTTGGTTCGTCCATTTCTTTCACCTAGGAGTGTCTGGAACCTAAAGGTATTTCAACCCATTGGTAACTTTCCACGGGGAAAGTTGTTAACTTTAGGTATAGGCGAGGCGCTTGACCTGGTGAGCCATTTTTAGATTTCAAAATGTTCAGTTTGAAATTATCATTTTTAAGTGTGCACTATTTTTTAGGTTTCTGTAATGGAGAATCTCATACTCCAAATTGATTTGTTTGAATGCGAAAGGATCCTCGACTTGGATGATGTTGAAGTTTTAAATTGAGTTTTGCAATTTTTTGCATTTTTATTTTTTGCACATTTGTTGGTTTTAACAAGTCTCTGTTGTTTACCGATCTCTTTTAACTCAATTTTAATTTGTTTCACAATAAACTTTTTTATAAGTTGAAATCCCAGCTCTGCTGGTTAGTGGCACATTTTGGCACTATACATACTACTCACATACAAATACTGGCGTAAACTCACATACTACATCAGCGTGCATACTTATATATGTAGAGTCTCGTTTGTTACCTCATTCTCTCTCCCTCACAACCACGCTTTCCATCTGGTTAAATTTTCTGCAAATTCTCTACTAAACGAAGAATTTGAATCTTGCATATGTGCATACTTGTTTTTTATAAGAATTCGACTCTTCACACCTGGCTTCATTCTTTAAAACAAGAATGCCACGCTTTTCATCTGGTTACATTTTCTGCAAATTCTCCACTAAACTAAGAATTTGAATCTTGCATATGTGCATACTTGGTTTTTGTGAAGAATTCAATTCTTCACCTCTGGCTGCATTCTCCACCCTCCATTTTTCAAAACAAGAATTTAAGCATCATATCACGGTATATGCAAACATAAGTGCTTTTTTACTTACACTCCACTATTCGCACGAAACTTGATGTAATGTCGGTAATTAATTAATATAACGACTAAAAATTTGACAATTTGTCGTTTTTTCAATTTTCTGATTTGTTTGTGTTGTTTGTTATAGGCAATGATCGGCTGACTGTGCTGTCTGCGCGTTCTCACCACCAGCGGCGGAACTCACTCAACATGTTGGAGCCTCCGTCTGTGGCGAGATGGCGGGGGGAGCGCTAAAGAGAGATTACGCTGCACACATCCCAGTATTTTACGTACGTACGTAAAATCAACGTTTGGGTTGGGGCATGCAAATTATTGCAAATTTTATTTTAATGCCAAAAAATTATTATATTTCTTGGTGCACTATAAGCAGTATGCAATTATTAGTAAAAATGCGAAATAGTAAAAATGGCTGGACGACCCCCGGGAAAGTGAGATGGAAGCTTTCTGATGGGTGAGATGGAAGCGTTTTTGTCTGTTGGTTCTCCTGTTACCAGTGGAGAGCTAAAAAGTACCAAATTTCGTGCTTACGATTATGATAAGCACTTCCAAAGTGCAAAATATGTAGTGAAACTATGATATGCAATGTTCCAATATGAAATTGAGATATGCAAAATATTCATGCAGGGCATCTAATATACAGCATGAATGGCCCCTGAAATGATGAAAATAATTTTTTTGGTTTCATATTTAGAGGATTTTTATTTCAAAAGTGAAAATTTAAAAAATTTTGTCATGGAATGAAATGGGGGCAAAATGAGATATATTTAGCCTGTTCGTGCGATTTTGTTTGGAGGGGAGCCGGCGCACAGGAAGCGCTGAATTGCCGCACGCAAACGCTCGATGACCCCATCTTTCTCGGTGAGTTCATCCTAAAATTTTAAAAAATGTTTTGAAATTCTGGTTGTCATAAATTTTCATAACTACAAATTTCTTCAAACTACAAACTTACCTCTAGTTGGGTGATCTTCACTTTGAGGGATGAAATCTCGTCCACATTCTTGGACAAAGTGACCACCATGTCAATCAAGGCCTTCTGTGCATTACACAGAGGCAGAGTGACAGACCTGGGGTCACCAGTTAGGTCAATGGCTGAAGAAAACAGTGGTGTCGCCAAAGAATCCTGGGTGGGGCCTTTGCTCGGCCAAGTCTAGCAAGTCATAAATTGACATAAGGTCTAAAGCTTGCGAGTTCTCCATGGTGATGATCAAATGATGGAGGTCAAATGAAGACTGACGAAACAACAGTGAGGAGACGAGGAGAAGGGGTTTCGAAATTCCAGTAGCCCGTTTAGAATTTTTGCAACATTCCACCCGGCGAAAAGAATTTTGCCACTAAAGGCACCTGGTATTAAAAACCAATCCCCCCTAGTCGCAGACCAGATCGCAGTCGCAGATCCAAAATGGGTGTAGAATTCTTCTCTGGTACTCGACCCCACGTATTCCCTCTTGAAACTCAAGTCATAATTCCCTACAGCAATTATACGTGGATTATTGTGGGGTTTATCCCTCAGACAAAATCATTCATTGGTTATTCTCCGCTCTATATAGTAAAATTGGGAATTCCAAATTTCGAAAAAATTATAAGTGTTGTTCGAGAAAGTGACTTAATTCTCGAAATTGAAATTCCTTTTAATTGATAATATTGTGAATCAATATTTGTACGAAGGGAGATATATAACTCCACTCGGGGAATACATTTATTACGACCAGATTACTGTTCGTCTTAACCAGATTCGAAAAGACCTGAGCGAGAGTGGTGAAGAAATAAATTATTTCAACGTTGGTGAAAATGAATTTGAAGATATAAGCGAATATTCAAGTGCAGAAAGCGACATCGAACCTGAAGAAAGATACAGTGATGACACAGGGTACGACAGTCTGTCCGATCTTGTGACAGAAAGTGATGACGAATATGTGGACTTTGGGATAGACGTGAATGATTCAGAGAGTGATACTGACTCCAATTTTAGCACGGAGACTCTTCCAGCACCAGCGAGGCGACACAGAGTCTAGGGTAATTAATTTTAATTTATTGTTTACTTTAAATTTATTCCTACTTCAATTCTTAATCATACTTCCATCTCACAGCATCTCATTTGCCAAAATGCAAATTTTAATTTTTGCATTGATTTTGGGGACGGCTTGTGGGTGTAACTTAGAGTGGGGGTGCCAGCATTGCATTACTTCCGGCTGCATTTATGCAACCCAATTCGACAGTGATAACATTTGCCTGTCAAAGTCAAAATTAAAACAATTTCAAATTCAGCGAGTAGTCAGATCAACCTCACAATGCCAGAGTGAGTTGCTCATGACATACATACATACAATAATAATAATATTTATTTTTTAGATGTTGCCCAACCCACCACGACCGCGAGCCCCACCTTCCCCACCACGACCACAGGTCCGCCGGCCAAGACCACCGAGGCGACAACGACGAATACCACTCCGCGACATCATACAAATTTCGTCTACTATCCGACCACTGCGGCCCCCACGGTCCCAACAGTTCAGGAGAAACTTCCCCCAACCGGGCTGCCCCCACCAGATTATCACCACCACCAGCATTCGTCGACTGAGGTCGTTCGTGGGGGCGCCACCAATGTCCCTCCCACCCTACCCTTTGAGCATGGAATGGAGCGACCCAGTCCAGCTACGGCCCCGCCGTCCTTGCCCTCGGAAGCCCCGGCGCCCTACAACCAGAAGGCTGTCGTCCATGAAAAGGTCAAAGAAGCGTCCCCTGATAAAACGACGACCAAGAACAGTGCAAATCATGACAACGATCTGGTAAGCTGCGCTGAATCAACAGCAAACAAAATTAGACGTTCATTTTGTCGGATCGCAATTTTGTCACGAAAGCTACCTGCATTTAGTAGGTTCAAAAATATGACCAACATTATGGCTACAAAGCAGCAACATTGTGAATACATTATTGCTAAATACAAAATGTGCAAAATCAAAAAAAATTAATATGATTTCTGTATGTATCATGCATTTGGTAAATATTTTTATGCTGAAATAAATTTTGTGAACATTGTAAATATATTTCAAGCATGCATTTATTATATTTGAATCAAAGAAACGACTCGAACTCCACTTCATCATCCAAACGTATCTCTTCATACGAACTGGTTGTCTCAATCTGCCTCCTTCTCTTCCTCAAAAATATTCCTGCTACGAGTAGCAGCAGGAGAAGCATAACTCCAACACCTGGAACAAAGTACAAAAATGATTCCCTTATGCCACACATGAAATTTGTTGAGGTCATTGTCACTCATTTAAAAACAAAAACTCATTTATATGCACACTTACATAGGAACAAAGGCCAGAGATGCTCCCCTCCTTCCTGATTAGCAGGTATTTCGGGACACATGGCCACCGTGTCTACAATCTGTTCAATCCACACACTCGTTGGCAATATGTCAACGCAGGAATTTGTATGATTTTCAAAAATAATCCAGTATTTTTTATGCACTCTGGCACGACATGGCGAACAAATGACTCACATCACGTCCGTAAGATCCGTTATGTTAAGTTAACATAAACAAAAGTCTCACATTACAGATGCTTGTAAATCTTATTCCAGAAATGCTCAAAGAGCGACCAACATGACATATGCTAACCCATCACAGAACACACGATGTACGTACCCACCATCCTCACACAACTCAGCGTCAGCAGCTGACCCGGGTTTTCATTCTCACTCGCTCGCTCTCACTCTCTCGCTTCCCTTCCACCGCCACCACCAACAACCGGTTTCCACACTCTCTCGCTCCTTCTCTCCTTTCCACCACCACCACCACCAACAACAACTCACGCATCCTCTCATCCCTCCGCTCCGCCACAACTTATCAAACCACTTATCAAACCACCCCCACAGTCGCTGTAACCTTTGACATGTCAAAGGAAAAGCGGCAAATAATTGCAGATAGATACCTACTTAGAAGTAAGGTACCAGCCGTTCACAATGAAATCGAATTGCTTAACGGCAGGAAATAAGGTGACAATTTTTCCCCCAAATTCTCCCACCCATCTGATGGAATCCCCGTTCAACGAGAGGGACTGAACTCCTATGTGTCTCCTCCACAAATTGAGATGGGACAACAATGACGTCCTCCACCAGTATTTGTGGTGGAAAGAGAGGGTTTTTAATTTTGGGAAGTGGGCCTCATCATAAAAATCTAAGATTTGGTACACATCCATTGTGTGGATGGAGGGCCTGGTAAGCTGAGACATGACGGGACCACCAGTTTGGATCTGTGATGCGATAAAAATTAATATGTACAGGGTGGTTTAAATGCCACGTTACAATGGAAATTTTTTCAAGGGGAAAAGCCCCTAACTCTCCATTCGTTACGGGATTGAAATTTTTATTAATTGCTATCAAAACTGATGGCTTAAAATGTCGAATTTCACGGACAAAATTTCAGTAACCAATGGAGCTTTATGAATTTTGCCCATTGAAAAAATTTCCATTAACAAATAATAAATCACTCCGTGGACACATGGTGCAAAAAATTATCTGACAGTCCAAATTACACTTTCAAACTATTGTCGTTTTGATACGATTTTGCAATTTTAACTGACAAAATCTCTTATAGCATTTAGTATTTAGTGTGCCCTCAGACGATTTTGAAGTCTGAAACTTTCTGGCAGAATTCTGACAGTCAGATAATTTTTGTACACTATGTACATACATGCAAGAAATACATTGTTCGTCACTGATTGAAAATGAGGATGTTCAGAATTATGTTAGTCCCATAAAATACGCCCATTTTAAAATGCTACATATATTAAATGCTTACCTCCTTCAATTGACAACCGGAATTCCCCTTCAGTTTCAGCTCGATTATGGAATCCTTCACTTGTCTCAGCATCTTGGTCACAAAGCAGAAATTGAAATCACTACCCCCCACCTCGCGCAGTGTCAATCCAACTTTCAACACTTTGAGGTTCTTGCACCCCTCCAAATTAGGATAAATAGGCGCCGCGGCGTCCAAAGTAGTCAAATTGGGGGCAGCATCGATCCAGATTTGGGTAAAGGACAGAAGTTCGGGAATGACACCGGCCTTTGTGTAAAGCTGCAGGGTTGAATCAAGCATGCACGTGAGTGAGGTCAAGTCCGGTTGAAGCGGGAGTTTTGGAAAGGCTTCGGCCGAAATTGGGTAGTTCATTCCGTAGCAAGTGGAGATGATGATCTTTTCGATTTGTGTCGACCCCCAGGTTCTAAATGCTTTCATGAAAATGGGCACAAATTCACACTTGGCGGCGTCAAATTTTATTTCGCGAATTAATTCGGAAACTTTTCTTAGCTCGGTGAGCTCTTTTTTAATAACTGAAATCTTCCTTTTGAATGACCAAATGGATCGGTCGTAAGCCCTCGAGATGGAGACGCGTCGCAATAGTTGGTCGTTGACGGGGGGCATTTCGTTAAAATTGGGCTTGGTGTAGGTAAAAAGCTTGTTGAGCTGGAGGAGGGCCCGTTTTCCGAGGAAAGTGGTGCCTACATCGGCCCAGTCCTGGCAAACGAGACGGGACGTCTTTAGATCGGGGAGGCTGAGCTTGGCGAAGATGGCGTCGAGAATCTGGCCCAAAATTTAAAAATTGTTGGATTAAACGGACTGGTCAATCAAGCATTTGCTAAAGATTTTAAAATATGCAGATTTGTGTAATATTTTATTTCCCGTCATCCGTAGAGGCTAAATACACAATTATCTGTACTATGGCTGCATAAATTACCTTGATATCATAATTTCTTAAAAGTAATTAGGAATATTTGTTTGATAATTTGTGAAAAACTTCATATTAAAAAGTTGATTTTTTTGCTATTTTCCTCCTCAATTTTTTTAGTTTTCCCTACACACTGCATATATCGACCAATGTAAAAACGTGGAGTTTTCCTGCTCGTCATAAAAGTTCAACAATGATTGCATTAAATAGTGTTCTCTTTGTTGGAAGATGTGAAAATTTTACTTGGTTGCTATCAGGTGTACTTATGAATGAAATCCGAGAAAAATTTTATAACAAAAATAAAAAAAAAATAAAAAAAAGATTAACTGACCAATGGATTTTTGACAACTTTCGACATGTTGTTGTTAGCGCTGACACGTGCTTTGCTTGATTCTAGAATTATATAAACGGAGTAAATATAAAAATTAGGATCTATAAAAATAAAAAAGTACAGTTTTTATGGTAAGAATATGGAATGCAGGTAGCATTTACAATTTAAATTTTACATACCCAACTTTGGAGAACTCGCCCCTTTTCGTGAAGAAGTAGACTCTGACTTCATATTATCCGTAAAATTCACCTCGTCCGACATATTATTGAGTAAACGGGTCGCCTGCACCTAGAATTAACAGTAGTGCACAAAAAATCTGATATTAACACGTCGTTCTCAACAAAAAATAATGCATGCAATGATGAAGCCGTAAAATATTTGCTACTTTAATGGAAATTTAAGTTATACCATTTCAACAAGTTTAGCAATATGATTTCAATTAAAAGCCTGGTGGATTAAAAACAACCTTGAATTAATTAATGTAATTAAATACTTAACCTAAACTAAACTATCTGTCACGAGTTTTGAAGACTTTCGTCGATTTGAAGATGAAATATAAAATGTGCATTAAATATTTATTTTGATATGGGTAAAAATACATATTGAGTTTTTAATTCGCCTTAAATTATCCGCGTTAAAACTTTGGTTAGGAATCAAAATTTAAAATGGCATATTTATGGGCAAGTGAATTAAACTTTTAATTAAGAAACCTAGATAAATATAATTTTTTTAATCAGAGCGAAACATTTAGGCTTTAAATTCATGATGAGGTCAAACACAGAAATCTCTCATTTTGTAAACAGCAATAAATACTTACTTATCGAGCCCACCGATCTGTTGATGACACATCTTGCTTACCTTTAATTATCAATGATTGATATTCTTCTGTAGGCTAAACTAATTCAATCGCGAGTAAAATATGAACCACAATATAAAATTCAACAAAAATTTCTTCAATTTTGAAAATCTTAAAATCGAGTGTCTTTATAAGACGAGGGCTAGGCCATGAATGAAATATTTATGCCAGTAGGACTGGACAAGTTGGCCAGCTAGTTGGACATGAGTTAGATATTTTGAAAGTTACGAGTAGAATTCTAGTTCTGAGTATCGGTCCAAAAAGGTTCACACAAAACCTTGTGTGAATCTTTTTGCAGTGCAACCTTTTAAAAGGTTGCATTTCACAGTTAGACCCTTTTCTTCTTAAGAAACCAATGTAACAAATGTCTAATTTTAATGCACAAATAACAGTCTCCCTGACTTTTATGAGTTGTTACAAGTTAAGCGTCATAGTGTGTGCAGAGGTCAATGCCCCCGATTGCACGCCGTCGACGGTTTTGACGCGCCCCCGACGCGGAGAAAATCCGATATGTATGTTTCCATGTGATGAAATTTTTTAAATGTTATACATTTTTTAATATTTTTTCAAAATTTGGAACATTTAAATTTGTAAGCATTATTTTTTTGCTTTTAAAATTAATATTATTGGCAGAATCGTTATTCATACCTGGAGGAATAGGACGAAAGTATTTCAGAAGTTTATTAAATATTACAAAATTTCATAAAATATGTATGTACTAAATAGTGACATTTAAAAAGAGTGCATTCAAAAACTTGTTCAAAAATTGAAATCTCGATGCTCATTGAGTAGGGACCGTACATAAATTATGTCATGCAAAAAAAGGGAGATGGAGTCCACAGCTCTAATGATATTTCTAATATGTGACAAATGTTGAAGGGGGTGAGGCCCAGATATTCGCGGATTTTAGCGCCACATATTTAGTTTATGAATGCTCCCCTATCCGTTAGCCACACCTCCTGTAAAATTAATGGGTGCACCACCACCTTCAAAGACGGGTCGTATTCGTTCCACAATTTCCGGTACCTAAATTATTAGAAAGTTTAATATTGGACAAATTTGGGCATGAAAAGTACTGTCATTAAGTATATCTTGTTAAAATATGCATGTTAACAAAGTTTTCCATATTTATCAATTTTTAAGTTTGTCGACTTTTATGAGGGCTGAGCATTTTCCAACCTTTTTCCCAGGACAAGGGATTAAAAGGGTCCTTTTGTTTTTATGCCTCATTAGAAGGGACACTTCGTTTGAGCATAACTCTGCGTAGTTTGTATGGTCACTTCTGACCACATATTATTACATATGTATGAATGTCTCCTATGTACTGTCAAAACCTTAAAACCAAGTTGTTTAATAAAATTCACCACCAGTCTAAAAATATCTTCCAGCGAGATCATTTTTACTTTCATGGTAGCAAAGCCGTTGGTTTGTATGATTCATATTGTTGGTCTCAACCTGCCTCATTGAGTGTCTCAAAAGTGCCCCAGTCTCAGAGTCTGTTAAAGTCTCACAACGAGAAGAACTGTTTCCTGTTCAACACTTGATAAACTGAAGTAGATCAGTGTTATTGTTGTGAAGTGAAAAGGTCAATTCATCAGTTAATAATAGCAGTAAGTCTCCACTGCCCAGTGCCAGTCTGGACGGAGTAAGCCTGTAAAAGTATGCCGTGAATTGGACCATTGTTTGGACAAGAGACATCAACCCTTTGACTCTACCCGAAGCTGAACCTTCCGCCCGAGGACGAGTTTTATTGAGGACGACCACTCTACCCAAATCCTGAGTTCCCGTCTACCAAATCTCGACCTTTTTCGATTCTACTGCTCTTTATTAGGCAAAGAGAAGGTAACAAGTCTATTTCTGTTTTTCGCTTCTGCTTTCCCTACTCCACAACGACAAGATGACATCAACAATCAAAAGAATAGATGTTACGCACATTGTCAAGCTAGACGACACCAATTACGCGAGGTGGAGACTTCAGATAACTTTACTTCCCACATGACCTGTGGGAAGTGGTCAACGGCACTACCCAACGACCTGCAGATGAAGCACAACAGCCAGCATGGGATAAGAAGGATATACAAGCACAATCCATCATTGTCCCCACTCTCAGTGCCACTCAAACAAATCATATTTATGACTGCGCTACATCAAAAGCAATGTTTGACAAGCTGAAAAGCATCAATTCAGATTCAAGCTCGCTTAACAAGCAGCATACCATGGCTAGATTCTTCAAGTACAAAATTGGCAAGAGTCAGTCATTGATTGAAGCATTTGCAGAGGTGGAAGAGCTGGGCAGAAGACTAAATGAAATGGGAGTCGTCATGCCTGAAGCGTCCATTGTCACAAAGATTGTCTCAAGTCTCCCCGACGAGGAGTATAATGCCTTCAAAAAGGCATGGGACAGCGTTCCGGATAAGGACCAGAGCATGATAATGCTACTTGCCCGTCTGAAGAAGGAGGAGTTGGAGAGGAAGGAATCCAAACCAGCAGCAACCAATCAAGATGCAGCAAAAGCATTCTTGACCCATGACCAGAAGAAAGGCAAGAAGAAACAGAGCATTGAAGAGTTGAAAAAGGCAACAACCTGCCATGGGTGTGGGAAAAAGGGCCACTGGAAAAGGGAATGCAGGAGTAATCCACAAGATCAGAGCGTTCATGCTAAATGCAATACAAACCCCCATGCAAGCACCCGTGATTGAACAAGTGTGGCTAAGCGATTCTGGAGCTAACCAGCATGTCTGTGGAGATAAGGCATGGTTTACAAGATATGAAGAGTTTGACACTCCCAAGTCAGTCTTCCTAACGGACAAAAGGGCTACACAAGCACTAGGAAAAGGGACAGTGACACTTGACGCTTACATCAACGGCATATGGGAGGAATGTACCATAGATAACGTGTTGTACATACAAGGGGCTGTCAACCTTTTTTCTGAGGGATCAATGGCTAAGAAAGGGTACTCCATCGTCCGTGACAAGAATGGAGCAACATTTTATCAGGATGGACGGTTTAAGGGGCCAATTGCCGAGTTCAAGAATGATATGTATGTCATGAAGTTTCGTCCCACTTCACCAATTATTGCTGCATACATGCATCCCGTGACTAATGCTAAACTATGGCATCAACGCTTGACGCACATTAATATGAACTATGTGGTGGACTCCATCAAGAAAGACGCAGTTCGTGGAATTGACCTGGAGGCCGTGTCACATAAAATTATGTGTGAAGACTGTGAGATTGGGAAGCAATCTCGAAAGCCATTTCCAGCCGCAACAAGAAATGCAACGATAAAACCAGGAGAAATGGTCCATATGGACTTAGCCGGAAAAATGCCTGTTGCATCCCTGGGAGGAGCTCAATATTTCTTACTCTTGAAAGACGATGCTACTGGCTTCCGCACTGTATATTTTCTCAAGAGCAAAGACGAAGCCAAGGATCGTATCAAATGCTACATTGAATTTATGGAAAATCAAACAGGAAGAAAGGTCAAGATATGCCGTTCAGACAATGGTGGAGAATTCTGTAATTCTACTTTGGCATCATACTTCAGAGACCGGGGAATAATTCATGAAACAACCGTCAGCTACAATCCAGAAATGAATGGGAGGTCCGAACGTGAAATAAGAACTTTAAAAGACTGTGCTCGAACTATTCTGCTGGCAGCTAAATTACCCGAATCTTTATGGGCTGAAGCCGTTGCCACCACCGTCTACGTCCACAACCGAATACTGGACAAGCAAAGTCCAAATATAACCGCATTTGAAGCAATATTTGGCAAGAAACCTTCACTCCGTCATTTGAGAGTCTTTGGTAGCGTAGCATTTGCACATATACCAGCCCAGAAAAGGACGGTCTGGGAAGCAAAGGGAGAGCGACTTATCCTGTGTGGGTACGCATCAGAGAGCAAGAAATATCGTCTTTACGACCCTGAGTCCGGACAAGTGGTTGAGGCAAGAAATGTATCTTTCCACGAAGAAGCTTTTGAACCGACAGTAATGATACATGGCGAAGAAGAAAGAGATGAACCTGATGAATCCAAATCTGAAAAAGATGATGCAAAAGATGATGCACAAGATGATGCACAAGATGATGCAGAATGGACGGACAAAACGATCACATTAAGCACATATGTATGTAGCTGAATAACTCTGTATGGGTTGATTTTACCTTTCAAACCGGACATATCCTTAAGGACGCCCACCAGCACAGAGGTTTTGCTCACCCCATCCACGTGAACGCTGACCCGTTCCAAATCCCACGTTTTGATAGGCTCAATGATCTCTCTGAGGGCAGAAATATCATCAAAATGTATGTCCTTTAAGACCAAATTGAATTCCTTAACGGAGGGAAATAAATCCACAATTTCTTCCCCCAATTCCTCATCTTCCCAGCCTTCAAATGAATCCATGGTCAACGCGAGAGATTGAACTCCCTTGTGTCTCTTCCATAAATCTAAGAAGGACGAAATAGACGATTCTCCATCCATTTCATGGGCACGGAGGGTTTTTAATTGCGGAAAGTGGTGTTCATCAAAAAATTTAAGAATTTTGTTCGCATCTGTGGCATGGATTGAGAGCGTGGTAAGTTTCGACATGATGGGACCTCCGGTAACAGGTTCAATCTGGGGAATATTTAAAAAAAGCTTTTAGTACGGATTAATAAGTAGCGGGTACACTTTTAGAAAACTGGTATAAAATCATTACCGACCGGAGTACATATGGGACTCACCGGTATTAACGGGAATTACCGTTCAGTAATGTTGTGGTACTGAAAAATTCACCACTCAGGAATAATTTGCTACCAATCCGGTAAGAAATTATTACCAAATCAATACCAGCACGGAGTATGTATGTGCCTCTATTACTAGACTTTTAACAGGGTGCTCTCGGAAATCTATATTATAAGCGAGAATGTCTGTCTGAAACGGAAGTGAAAGTAAATTTGTCTGTGACGGAAGTTTGTCCGTGACGGAAGTAAAAGCAAGGAAAGTCTTGGGCGTGCCGTTTGATTATCTGGGGGTGGTGGTTATCTGGGGGTGGTGATTATCTAGGGGTAGTGGTTATCTGGGGGTAGTGATTATCTAGGGGTGGTGGTTATATAGGAGTGGGGGTTATCTGGGGGTGGTGATTATCTAGGGGTGCTGATTATCTAGGGGGTGGTAATTATATAGGAGTGGTGGTTATCTGGGGGTGGTGGTTATCTGGGGGTGGTGATTATCTAGGGGTAGTGATTATCTAGGGGTGGTGGTTATCTGGGGTTTGTGATTATCTAGGGGTGGTGGTTATCTAGGGGGTGGTGGTTATATAGGAGTGGTGGTTATCTGGGGGTGGTGGTTATCTGGGGGTGGTGACTATCTAGGGGTAGTGATTATCTAGGGGTGGTGGTTATCTGGGGTTTGTGATTATCTAGGGGTGGTGGTTATCTGGGGGTGGTGATTATCTAGGGGTAGTGGTTATCTGGATAAGCCCCCAATATCCCGACCGATATCCCAATATCCCGATATCCCAATATCCATACCGATATCCCAATATCCCGATATCCCAATATCCCGATATCCCAATATCCCGATATCCCAATATCCCGATATCCCGATATCCCAATATCCATACCGATATCCCAATATCCCGATATCCCAATATCCCAATATCCCGATATCCCAATATCCATACCGATATCCCAATATCCCGATATCCCGATATCCCAATATCCATACCGATATCCCAATATCCCGATATCCAATATCCCGATATCCCGATATCCCAATATCCATACCGATATCCCAATATCCCGATATCCCAATATCCCGATATCCCGATATCCCAATATCCATACCGATATCCCAATATCCCGATATCCCAATATCCCGATATCCCGATATCCCAATATCCATACCGATATCCCAATATCCGATATCCAATATCCCGATATCCCGATATCCCAATATCCATACCGATATCCCAATATCCGATATCCCAATATCCCGATATCAATCCGATATCCCGATATCCCAATATCCATACCGATATCCCAATATCCCGATATCCCAATATCCCGATATCCCGATATCCCAATATCCATACCGATATCCCAATATCCCGATATCCCAATATCCCGATATCCCAATATCCATACCGATATCCCAATATCCCGATATCCCAATATCCCGATATCCCGATATCCCAATATCCATACCGATATCCCAATATCCCGATATCCCAATATCCCGATATCCCGATATCCCAATATCCATACCGATATCCCAATATCCCGATATCCCAATATCCCGATATCCCGATATCCCAATATCCATACCGATATCCCAATATCCATACCGATATCCCAATATCCCGATATCCCAATATCCCGATATCCCGATATCCCAATATCCATACCGATATCCCAATATCCCGATATCCCAATATCCCGATATCCCGATATCCCGATATCCCGATATCCCAATATCCATATCGATATCCCAATATCCCGATATCCCAATATCCCGATATCCCGATATCCCAATATCCATACCGATATCCCAATATCCCGATATCCCAATATCCATACCGATATCCCAATATCCCGATATCCCAATATCCCGATATCCCGATATCCCGATATCCCGATATCCCAATATCCATATCGATATCCCAATATCCCGATATCCCAATATCCCGATATCCCGATATCCCAATATCCATACCGATATCCCAATATCCCGATATCCATATCCCGATATCCCGATATCCCAATATCCATACCGATATCCCAATATCCCGATATCCCAATATCCCGATATCCCAATATCCCGATATCCCGATATCCCAATATCCATACCGATATCCCAATATCCATACCGATATCCCAATATCCCGATATCCCAATATCCCGATATCCCGATATCCCAATATCCATACCGATATCCCAATATCCCGATATCCCAATATCCATACCGATATCCCATATCCCAATATCCCGATATCCAATATCCCGATATCCCGATATCCCAATTCCGATATCCCGATATCCCAATATCCATACCGATATCCCAATATCCCGATATCCCAATATCCCGATATCCCAACCATACCGATATCCCAATATCCCGATATCCCAATATCCATACCGATATCCCAATATCCCGATATCCCAATATCCCGATATCCCGATATCCCAATATCCATACCGATATCCCAATATCCCGATATCCCAATATCCATACCGATATCCCAACATCCGATATCCCAATATCCATACCGATATCCCAATATCCCGATATCCCAATATCCATACCGATATCCCAATATCCCGATATCCCAATATCCATACCGATATCCCAATATCCCGATATCCCAATATCCATACCGATATCCCAATATCCCGATATCCCGATATCCCAATATCCATACCGATATCCCAATATCCATACCGATATCCCATATCCCGATATCCCAATATCCCGATATCCCGATATCCCGATATCCCAATATCCATACCGATATCCCAATATCCCGATATCCCAATATCCCGATATCCCAATATCCATACCGATATCCCAATATCCCGATATCCCAATATCCATACCGATATCCCAATATCCCGATATCCCAATATCCCGATATCCCGATATCCCAATATCCATACCGATATCCCAATATCCCGATATCCCAATATCCATACCGATATCCCAATATCCCGATATCCCAATATCCATACCGATATCCCAATATCCCGATATCCCAATATCCATACCGATATCCAATATCCCGATATCCCAATATCCATACCGATATCCCAATATCCCGATATCCCAATATCCATACCGATATCCCAATATCCCGATATCCCAATATCCATACCGATATCCCAATATCCCGATATCCCAATATCCATACCGATATCCCAATATCCATACCGATATCCCAATATCCCGATATCCCGATATCCCAATATCAAAACCGATATCCCAATATCCCGATATCCCAATATCCATACCGATATCCCAATATCCCGATATCCCAATATCCCGATATCCGATATCCCAATATCAAAACCGATATCCCAATATCCCGATATCCCAATATCCATACCGATATCCCAATATCCCGATATCCCAATATCAAAACCGATATCCCAATATCCCGATATCCCAATATCCATACCGATATCCCAATATCCCGATATCCCAATATCCATACCGATATCCCAATATCCCGATATCCCAATATCCATACCGATATCCCAATATCCCGATATCCCAATATCCATACCGATATCCCAATATCCCGATATCCCAATATCCATACCGATATCCCAATATCCCGATATCCCAATATCCCGATATCCCAATATCCATACCGATATCCCAATATCCCGATATCCCAATATCCATACCGATATCCCAATATCCCGATATCCCAATATCCCGATATCCCGATATCCATACCGATATCCCAATATCCCGATATCCCAATATCCATACCGATATCCCAATATCCGATATCCCAATATCCCGATATCCCGATATCCCAATATCCATACCGATATCCCAATATCCCGATATCCCAAAATCCATACCGATATCCCAATATCCCGATATCCCAATATCCATACCGATATCCCAATATCCCGATATCCCAATATCCATACCGATATCCCAATATCCCGATATCCCAATATCCCGATATCCCGATATCCCAATATCCATACCGATATCCCAATATCCCGATATCCCAATATCCATACCGATATCCCAATATCCCGATATCCCAATATCCATACCGATATCCCAATATCCCGATATCCCAATATCCATACCGATATCCCAATATCCCGATATCCCAATATCCATACCGATATCCCAATATCCCGATATCCCAATATCCATACCGATATCCCAATATCCCGATATCCCAATATCCATACCGATATCCCAATATCCCGATATCCCAATATCCATACCGATATCCCAATATCCATACCGATATCCCAATATCCCGATATCCCAATATCCATACCGATATCCCAATATCCCGATATCCCAATATCCCATATCCCGATATCCCAATATCCATACCGATATCCCAATATCCCGATATCCCAATATCCATACCGATATCCCAATATCCCGATATCCCAATATCCATACCGATATCCCAATATCCCGATATCCCAATATCCCGATATCCAATATCCATACGATATCCCAATATCCCGATATCCCAATATCCATACCGATATCCCAATATCCATACCGATATCCCAATATCCCGATATCCCAATATCCATACCGATATCCCAATATCCCGATATCCCAATATCCATACCGATATCCCAATATCCCGATATCCCAATATCCATACCGATATCCCAATATCCCGATATCCCAATATCCATACCGATATCCCAATATCCCGATATCCCAATATCCATACCGATATCCCAATATCCCGATATCCCAATATCCATACCGATATCCCAATATCCCGATATCCCAATATCCATACCGATATCCCAATATCCCGATATCCCAATATCCCGATATCCCAATATCCATACCGATATCCCAATATCCCGATATCCCAATATCCATACCGATATCCCAATATCCCGATATCCCAATATCCATACCGATATCCCAATATCCCGATATCCCAATATCCGATATCCCGATATCCCAATATCCATACCGATATCCCAATATCCATACCGATATCCCAATATCCCGATATCCCAATATCCATACGATATCCCAATATCCGATATCCCAATATCCATACCGATATCCCAATATCCCGATATCCCAATATCCCGATATCCCGATATCCCAATATCCATACGATATCCCAATATCCGATATCCCAATATCCCAATATCCCGATATCCCAATATCCATACCGATATCCCAATATCCCGATATCCCAATATCCATACCGATATCCCAATATCCCGATATCCCAATATCCATACCGATATCCCAATATCCCGATATCCCAATATCCATACCGATATCCCAATATCCCGATATCCCAATATCCATACCGATATCCCAATATCCGATATCCCAATATCCATACCGATATCCCAATATCCCGATATCCCAATATCCATACCGAATCCCAATATCCGATATCCCAATATCCATACCGATATCCCAATATCCCGATATCCCAATATCCATACCGATATCCCAATATCCCGATATCCCGGTAGCGGGATATCGGGATATCGGTAGGGATATTGGGATATCGGGATATTGGGATATCGGTAGGGATATTCGGATATCGGTAGGGATATTGGGATATCGGTAGGGATATTGGGGATATTGGGATATCGGGATATCGGTAGGGATATTGGGATATCGGGATATTGGGATTAGACATGCACCGAGTACCGAAAAAGTCGACTCGGCCGAGCACCGAGTACTCGGCTATATTTTTGCCGAGTACTCGTTTCTGCTCGTTTGCCGAGCACCGAGCAAAGCTCGGCAATCGAGTACCGAGCAAGGCTCGGCCACCGAGTAAATTGTCAAAAAGATCATCAAAAAAATCATTGTTTACATAATATTTAATTACCAGTGCCTTTATTTTGAGAACTGGTGGACAGAATGACGTGAAACTACTGATTCTTCCGCCTGTTCCAACATTTCGATTAAAGTTGATTACCGAATAGAATTAACAAATTTCATGGGTGTATTTTCAAGTAAGTTTGATTTTGATTGCATAAATCACATGATAATTTGAACTGCACGGTGTATGTAAGTACCGGGTAAAGTGGTACTGGATACATATAAAAATTTAAGAAATACTCGGCCGAGTCCGAGTAGTGAGAGCACGGCCAAAATCTGCCGAGTACTCTGTGCATGTCTAATTGGGATATCGGGATATTGGGATATCGGTAGGGATATTGGGATATTGGGATATTGGGATATTGGGATATCGGTAGGGATATTGGGATATCGGGATATTGGGATATCGGGATATTGGGATATCGGGATATTGGGATATCGGTAGGGATATTGGGATATCGGGATATTGGGGTATCGGGATATTGGGATATCGGTAGGGATATTCGGATGTCGTGATATCGGTTGGGATATCGCTGTATTAGGATATCGGAATATCAGCCGGGATATTGGGATATCGGCAGGGATACTGGGATATCGGTAGGGATATTGGGATATCGGGATATTGGGATATCGGTAGGGATATTCGGATATCGTGATATCGGTTGGGATATCGCTGTATTAGGATATCGGAATATCAGCCGGGATATTGGGATATCGGCAGGGATACTGGGATATCGGTAGGGATATTGGGATATCGGGATATTGGGATATCGGTAGGGATATTCGGATATCGTGATATCGGTTGGGATATCGCTGTATTAGGATATCGGAATATCAGCCGGGATATTGGGATATCGGCAGGGATACTGGGATATCGGTAGGGATATTGGGATATCGGGATATTGGGATATCGGTAGGGATATTGGGATATGCGGGATATTGAGATATGGCGGTGGTGGTTAACTGGATTTGGTAAGCCCCCATACCTCGATATCCCAATATCTTGATATCTCGACCAATATCCCAGTATCATATCAAGGGTATCAAGATACCGAGATATTGGGATATGGGGGTGGTTGTTATCTGGGCATTGTGGTTAACTAGGTTGGGTAAGCCTCCCAACTCGATATCCCGTCCCATGTCCCGGTATTCGAATATATTATCCGATCTTAAAATACTGGGGTACTTCCGTGGTTCAACTCTTTTAGGATCTAAGGATACTGGGATATTGGAATTAGGACTCCTAGATATTCGGGTTGTATATTGAAGGATCGTATCACGAGTCATGCAAGGCTTCAGCCCAGCCCAATCGCTAATATTGAGTAAACTCTGTTTCAATTCTGGTAATTGCAGCGGGAAAGCCACATGCCCAGTTACTTAACATGGGCACGTGACTTTCCCGCTGCAATCACCAGAATTGAATAGTTTAGTAAGGAATAACTGATCGCAGATTTAAATTGAATTTCATCCCGCCCAATGTAATCAAGTGGGCACGTGATTTTCGCGCGAAAATATGCTGCGATCATTTATTCCATAATAACCAAAAGCTAGGTAGTGAGTAGTACACGACCGCAGACGAGGGGAATCTTGATTTTTTTCACTTTAACGTTCGTCTCAAATTCCTTTCACTTCCACAGGCGACAAAGAGTTGCAGTTAATATTTTCAAAAATTTAATTGGTGGAATTTTGAAAATTAAATATACTGTTGCCCGGCGGGAGACGGGCTTATACGCTAGTTAACAATAAGCAAGTAGCTTGTGCAATTTTGGGAAACCATTTTTCAACCAAATTTTGAGAAATTTTGCGCTAAAAATTAACGTGTGTATGCCTCTAGTAAAATTAAAACCATACCTCCTCCGTGGAAAACCACATATTATACAATTCCAGCTCGATTAAGGAATCCTTCACTTGTCCCAACATGACGCTGATCCAAAAAGTGCGCTGTGCATTCAAATTTCAGCACTTTGAGACTTTTACACCCCTCCAAATTCAGATAGAAGGCCACCGAGACGTCCAGCGTGGTTTATTTTGCTGAACCAACTAATTTATTTCATGACAGGAATACATAACATGCGATTTGCAGAATCGTTACATACATATGAATCTTTGGAGGAAGAGGAAACAAGTATTTCAGAAATTTTTATTAAATATTACCAAATTTCACATGTACTACAAAGTGAATTGAGACTAAATATGCATTCAAGAAATTGAAATCTACTGTAGACGTTCATTGACTCGGCACCGTTTATAAATTATGTCACGCGAGAAAGGGGAGATAGATGGAGGTTCTGATATTGTTCCTATGTGACACATGTTAAGGGAGGATCCACGATATTCGCGATTTTTGCATAACATACATAGTTTATGAATGTTCCCATACCAAGTCAAAATCCAATTAAAGCATTATACAAATCACAACTATTTTCTCTCTTCGTCTTCAAATTCGTTAGCCACACCTCCCGTAAAATCAATGGGTGCACCACTAGCTTCAAAGACGGCTCGCATTCGTTCCATAATTTCTGGCACCTACATTATTGGAAAGCTTTATAAATTGGATGGATTTGTGCATGAAAAGTACATATTTTACTGTGCGGCTTACCACACCCCCAAAGATTTCTACTTTCTTAAATCCTTTACTGAACATGATGAGATCTTGAATGTGGACAGAAAATTGGTCCTCCTTGATGTAGACGGCCCAGAACTGGGCACTTTTGGCTCCTGAAAAAATTACGACTTTTCATTAATATAATTAATATCCGTATTGTTTAACTAATCGTAAAAGTAGTTAAAATTTTAACTACATTTCTAACTACATCCTAAAATCTAGCTACTAACTACTTTACAACTTTTGGTTTCCAACTTCTTTTTAACTACTTTCATTTAACTACCTTTTACTGTGCACTGTTAGAAATCGGGTATACCCGATGAACCTGTCTGTAGTTACGGCGTAACCTGTTACGCAGGTATTGATTTCTCTGTATTAAAGTTGTTACCCCTTGGTATTAAAATTATACCGGTCATGCAATTAATTAATTACTTTAATTTAATCATAATCTTAATTTAGTATTATGATCAAATAAGTAAACCCTCCAAACGATATATAAATAAGTATGTAGCGTCAAAGCGATCCCTTTAACATTTTTTCTTAACATGACCTCGTCCTCACGGTAATACGGTTAAAAGTATTAAGTTCGTGGTGAAATTTCCTTTAAAATGGAACCCAATATGAAAATTAAGGTTGTATTAAATTTTGGACCACCCCCTCGCTATGGGGTGTAATTCACCCCATTTTCTAATTACAAATTAGAAATACAATATCGAAAACGTCTACATAGGTGGAGTCGTTCTAGAGATATTCTTCTTACGGATGGACAGACGGACGGACAAAACGATCACACATGTACTTAATAATTTTGTATTGGTTGATTTTAACTTAAAAAATCTACCTTTCAAACCGGACATGGCCTTAAGTACGTCCATCAGCTCGGAGGTTTTGCTCACCCCATCCACGTGAACGCTGACCCGTTCCAAATCCCACGTTTTGAAAGGTTCTGTAATCTCGCTGAGGGTGGGAATGCCATCAAAATCTATGTCCGTCAAGACCAAATTGAATTCCTTAACGGCAGGAAATAAATCAACAATTTCCTCCTCGAATTCCTCATCTTCAAAGTCTTCAAATAAGTTCATGGTCAACGTGAGAGATTGAACTCCCCTGTGTCTCCTCCATAAATCTAAGAAGGACGAAATAGACGAATCTTCATGTATGTCTTGGACATGGAGGGTTTTTAATTGGGGAAAATGGTCTTCATCAAAAAAATCAAGGATTTCGTTCCCATCTGTGGCATGGATCGAGAGCGTGGTAAGTTTCGACATGATGGGACCTCCGGTAACAGGTTCCATCTGTGGAATATTTAAAAAAAAACGTTTAGTACGGGTAGCGGGTCCTCTTGGAAATCAAGAATCAGGGTTTCGATTAGTAAAAACCAAATTGACCACGGCAGTGGGAAAAAGGCACTTTTCCCACCCATCTAAAGGTTGGTGGAAACTGGGAAAAATGGAAGAAATGGAAAAAAACTCTGTTTTGGGGAAATTAGAAACAACCTCTTTAAAACTTAAGATTTTCAAAATTTGATTTCATATTCGTATTCTCCATCAAATTCTGAGAAAAGAAGTTAGTAATTCGATTAAATTCAAACAATCTCCAAAATTAAGATATGAAAAAATTGGAAAGACAATTAAAATTGGTCAAAAGTGCAAATGTGAAAATTTTAAACGTGATTTTAAATTTTAAACGTGAAAATTTTATCAAAATTTTCAGAAATTCGTGGAGACGACGAATATGAAGTTCAATTCCAAAAATATTGATAATTTAAGAAGTTAGCCTTCCCCATACCTAAATAAACCGTAGTAAAGTTAGAAGTAGCTCACCCTGTCATATTGACTTGGTTATAACTTACGCACCAAAGGTGCGGAGTAACCCGCAAGCCATACTTACAATACAATTCTGCACCAATGGTGCAGAATAAGCGAGTAAGATATGCATATGTAATGATTTGCTATAACTTTACCAAAGGTGCCGAATAATCGCGCAAAATATAAAAGTATAAAAGTTATACAATTTTGCACCATTGATGCAGGATAATCGAACAAATAGATATAGTATTGTCATATAATTTTGCACCAATGGTACAGGATAACCAGAAAGAGCAGGCATATAAAAATGATATAATTTTGCACCAATGCTACAGGATAACCAGAAAGAGCAGGCATATAAAAATGATATAATTTTGCACCAAGGGTGCAGAATAAGGAGCCAAAATAAATATCTAATTTTGAAATAATTTTGGTTTTTCCCCCGGGGCTTTAACTCGTGGTGTTAAATTTTTGACACCACCTTTCATCCAGTTATTCTAAACTTTTGGTGCATGTTGCATCGATTCTCCCAATTATTTAGCATCATTTTTGATAACCGGTTGTTTGATACTAACGGTGCTACTTATTCCAATGTTGGAGTACTTTCTCGATCAACTTTCCCAATTGATTCGCACCATTTCCGTTCGGATTGTTTGATGCCAATGGTGGGACTAAGTTATCCAATAATGGACATGGGGATTATTAATTAGCATCAATTGATGCAAAAAACTCGTGAACACACAGACGGACAGACAGGCAGACAAGAGGAATTCAATAGCTCCCGGGCTACGCAGGGTGAGCTAATAAATACACATATTTTCCCATTTTAGACGGAAAAACCGTTCTCCTCCCGGTGTTTTCCACTTTTTCTCACCTGCCGTGGTAAGAATAGTTTTGGACGGGAAAGAGCGTTGTTTACGCTAAAAATTAATGGGAGTATGCCTCTAGAAAAATTAAAACCTTACCTCCTCCGTGGAAGACGATATATGCAAATCCAGCTCGATTAAGGAATCCTTCACTTGTTCCAGCATGTCCGTCAGCTTGGTCAAATTGAGGTTACCAGGGTAATGCACAAAGTGCGCCATGCATTCAAGTTTCAGCACTTTGAGACTCTTACACCCCTCCAAATTCGGATAGAGGGACGCCGAGATGGCCAGCGTGGTCAGGTTGGGGGCAGCATCGAGCCAAATTTGGACAAGGGGTTGAAATTCATCGCAACTGGTGGTTCTGGGATATAGAAAGCTTGGAAGAAATCTTAACCCGAGCGAGGTAAGGTTAACTTGCGGCGGGAGTTTTTGATACGTCTCAGGGGGAATTATAGAGTCGTCAGTATCCCGTTCCCAGGCGCTAAGGATGTCAATCCGTTGAACTCTAGTGGATCCCAACGTCCTCATTCTTTCGAGGAAAGGGGGGATAAATTCCTTCTGGGCGGGGACAAATCTTATCTCTCGGGTTGACTCGGATACTTTCGTGACCGCTTTTGTAATGACTTCGGTCTTCTCCTCGTCAGACTGGATGGATTGATCGAAACTGTCGGAGATGAGGAGGTGTCGCATCAGTTTGTCGGAGACGGGGGGCACCTCGTCAAACTTGGAGGGAAAAAGCTTGTTCGCGTGGAGAAAGGCACGTTTTGCTAGGAAATTGACGCCAACGTCGTTCCAGTCGTGGCAGACGAGACGACACGTTTTCAGATCGGGGAGGTCGAGTTTTGCGAAAATGACGTCGAGAATCTGGTGGAAAGGAAAAATTGTTGGGTGAGCCAAACGATTATTTACATATTCGTAATTTGAATAAATTAATTTTTGTGAGAGGTTAATCTTTTACGAACGAAATACACACATTTATTTGTGTAGTAGTAGTTTAAGTACTTCCCGCATGAAGTGGATGAAATATGCATATTTTTTGCATACTTAAATTTATAAATTGGGATGATACCAAAATTTCTTAAAAATAAGAGCATTTCTTTGGAAAACTTGATAAATGGTTTTGATTTTTTAAAAATATTTTTCTGTTTAAAGTTTAGAATTTCCCTGGATACATAAATACTGTATATCCAGTCAAAGTTGTTTCAAATCAAAGACTAAAAAATGAGAACTGGCTGAAATAAATATTCGTTTTTTTTCAAGAAATCGTGATAATTTTAATGGATTGTTAGCAGGTGTAATTATAAAATTATTACCCAAGACGAGGAAAAGTTTAATTAAAAAATCTATCATACGAGAGAAATTTACTGACCAAGGGATTCCTGAAAATTTTCGACATGGCGTCGTCAGCGAGGGAGGTATATGTTTTTTCCGAGTCTGCAATTAAACGGAGTGAATTTAGAAAATTAAACTCTCTAGAAAAAAGGAAAATCTTAGTTTTTACGAAAAAAATTAAGACTTACTAAAATTTGGAAAGCTGCCCTCTTCTCCCGAATAGGTTCCCCGAACCTTCCTGTTGTTCACTTCATTTGTGTCACTAAAACCCTGCATGTTGCCGAAAATTCTGAGTGCTCACTAAAAATTTGCAATATAGATCAATACAAAATATGAAATTATATAGCACTTGATTCTTAAGAAAAATGCATATTTATTTATGTACATGATGGAACGGTAAAAACTTGAAACATTAATTTTTAAGTAGCCAGTTACATATTTACCTGAAGTAAAATTGTACCACTTGCAAAGATGACTGCGTACTTTTAATTTGTGTCGATTTTATTCTGTAATGTAAAATTTAAAATGCACATTAAATATTTCTTGTATTTTGTAAATATATGTATGTACACACACAAACCTAAATTTGTAGTTATTTAATTAATCGTGGTACAAATGCGAAGTAGTGAAGAAAATTAGTAACTTTTTTCAGTTCTTTTAGGGATACATGAAAAAACACGTCTTTACACGAGGAGGGTTAAGCAATGACAGAAAAATGTGCATACAACTTTACGCAAGGAAGTCTGTACTGGACAAGTCAGCCTCCCTTTCTAATGGGGCATGCAAGCGGTGTGTTAATTATGTATGCCTCAGTTTTTCTTCTCGTTCACACCTTTCTTTTCTACACCAATTAATTGTGTATTCCTATTATATTCTTTACCCTAGAAAATTACGGTTATCAGGTGAGACTACCTGTAAAGAAGGATAACGTGTGCTTTGCACGCTGTGTCACATTTTACTTATTTTTATGCCGGAATTTGGTCAGGTCTAAAAATGTGAATAGAATTCTGACTATCGATCAAGAAAAGGTTCACATATTATGTCTTAGTGACTTTCAAAAGTTGTAACAAGTTCGTATAATTTATATATAGATATTTACAGATACGTACATACATCGATCGGCATTACTTGTGATACGCACCTAATTTGCATATTTTGACACATTCGCGAGAGAGACAGAGTTTAATCAACATGGAAATCTCGTATAGCAGAAAATGGGCATGGCGAAAGTTATGAAAATGTGGCGAAACGCACAAATAGCTAATTTAATTCCACTGGCCGGTCACCTAATTTGCATATATATTTTGACGCTTTTTCGGGAGACAGTTTCGTCAACATCGAAATTGAAATGTGGGTATATGCAGTGAGATTTATGCAAATGAGGTGATATGCATATTAAGAGGATAGAATGTACATATTTTAATTGCTCAATTAAAAATATTGAAGGGTGAAACTCGTTTATGGTTTTACTATTAATACGTCTTTCGGTCTGCCCGTTCGTTAATATGATGATTAATATGTTGATTAATATGATTAATAATCCTCATGATTAATATGTCGTGAACGTGAACGGGTAAGAATTTCGCGTTCCGATTTTCACGAGTGTTTCTAACTTGAACGGATGAATTGCATAATTTTGTTTAATTCGCTATTCATAGGTTTCCTGCAAATTACTTATTAGCTTCTCCGTGATTGCGGCAAGGGAAGATTCATAAATTATGTCACGCTGGCTCACATGGCCGGGGTAGGGCAAAATTCTAGCCAGCGTGACATAGAACCCGAAGCCATGAAGTAAATACGCAAAATAATTTTATTTGGCTTACCGCAGTCCCCGAAATTTCTACGCTTTTAAATCTTCTACTGTGCACGATGAGGTCTTGAATGTGGGGAAAAAATGTATCCTTCGTAACATCCATGTATTGGAAGATAACACCTTTAACTCCTGTAAATATTATTACAACGGTTCATGCATTAATGTTGAGGATATTGACTACTTCTCCGTATTCCAAAATATTTTAAAAAATAAATATCAAGGGGTCAAGTTTCTTGAAAATCGTGTACGATTCGACATATTTTTTTACCCATAGAGCTTAGGAACAACGAGTATATTTGGAGGTTACTACTGCATTATGCATTATACTCGAGTTCCAGAGAACCGCTGGCTTATGATAGAAGAATATTTATAATGTATACGATGAAATACTCTCATTACCATTAACTCAATTCATAATAACTACATCCATACATACAGTATGCAACAAACTTATAGCAAAGATTTTTTTTTCTTAAGTTCAATTTTCTCATGGACAGGTACATATGTAGATATTTCGAAATTATTTTTGCACCATTTACTTACAATATTATTACTACGTACATATGTATATTGTGGAAAATTTTCAAAGAAATTGAGATAAAATTGTTACAACTAGAAATATTTGACGGGTTGGTTATTTAATGTCAAAATATTATCAACTTTAACAATTTTATCTAAATTCATTTGCCACCATGTATTTATTTAGTTCAATATATTGTGAGTAAATGGTATAAAAATAATTTCGAAATATCTACTTGTTCTTTAGTATTTGAACTTGAGACAAAAATCGTGCATGCCTCTACTATTAACAGATACTTACACTCTTAGAAATGGGGTTACGACTATAACCGAAAAGTAAACGTATGAGACTCTACCGCCGTGGTTATAAGTTTGTCATCGAGTGGTTACAATTGTCACCGACTAATTATGAAGTTTCACCGACTTGCTATTAAATTGTCACAAGAGCAAATAAATTTATAACCAGTTGGTGACAAATTCATAACCAGGGCGGTAGAGTCCCATACGTTTACTTTTCGGTTATAATCGTAACCCCATTTCTAAGAGTGTACATTTGGATGAACTTATTATGACTTGAATCTTACCTTTCAAAATCCTTCACCTGTCCCAGCATCTTGGTCACCTTGGTCACATCGAAGTTAGGAAAATTCTCGTAGCTCGTTACAAACTCAAATTTCAGAACTTTGAGACTTTTACACCCCTCCAAATCTGGATATAGGGACGCCACGACGTCCAGCGTGGTCAAATTGGGGGCAGCATCGAGCCAGATTTGGACAAGGGGTTGAAATTCGTGACATCCGGTATTTTGATCATGTCTAAACTCTGAATGAATTTGGAACCTGAGTGATTTCAAGTTGGGTTGCGGCGGAAGTTTTTGACACGCCTGGACCGGAAGTGTATACTCCGTATTCCGTTGCCAGTGGCTGGTGAGGTCAATCTGTTGGATTTTTGTGGACCCAAACGACCTTATTTTGTCGAGGAAACGACCGACAAATTCCTTTCTGGAGGCGCAAAATTTAATTTCGCGAGTTAATTAAGTCACTTGAGAGAGCTTTTGCAATAATGTCAGTGTTTTCCTTGTTGGACCGAATATAGAATAGGCCAGAGATGAGGAGGCGTCGCATCAGTTGGTCGTTGGCGGGGGACGCCTCACCTAATTTGGGGGCATCGTGAGGAAATAGCTTGTTGACGTGGAGATAGGCCCGTCTTCCTAATACGGTGGAGGCCACGTCGTTCCAGTCATGGCAAACGAGACGAGACTTCTTCAGATCGGGGAGGGTGAGCTTAGAGAAGATGGCGTCGAGAATCTGGCGGAAAATGAGGACTTAATCAATTAAGATTGTGGGACATTTAGAAATTTGATAAACTGAGAGCAACTATCTATGTAAATATTAAATATTAATAAAATCTGTAAATATTAAATATTATATGTATAACTCACCAACGGATTTTGAACAACTTTCGAGATGGAGACAGATACTTTTTTCGAGTCTGAAATTAAACAGAGTCAATGGAAAATTGATTTATCTCATGAATAATAAGAAAGCCTTTAATTTTTAAGAGAAAAATGTAGATTTACCAAAATTTGGAGCTCGTCGCGAAGAAGTTGGCTGCAATTTCATGTTGTGTGAATTCTTGTCACGAAAATTATTCTGCATGTTGTCGCGATTGTTAGTACGTCGTCCGTACCTAGAATTAAAACAGTATCAAATTAGCACGTCATTCTTCATAAAAATACGTAAATCAAACGATAAATACTTAAAAGCTTGCTAAATTAGGTAAATATTTATTTATTTACCTGAGCAATACTTGCTAAACTTTTGAACTTGTTGATAATGACTGGGTGCTTTCAATTTTTGCTGATTCTAAGATATAAAATACGAATTAAATATGTATTTGCATTACTACATATGATAATTACCTTACGTAGTAATTAGAATGCGATTAAACCACTACTATCATAACTTCCCAGTTTTCTAAAACTTTGGAAATACAGAAACGTTGGACTTCACATGACGAGAGTTAGGCAAGGACAGAAATATTTATGCAAAAAGAGACTTGCACAAGCCGGCGTCCTTTTCGAAAGGGTACATTCAAGAATTGTGTGCTTTTTGCCTCGGTTTTACTGCTTGTACGAATCTTTATTCTCATCTGAGGCTTAATTACTAAATATTCATATTATCCATTAAAATTACGATTAGGTTAAAGTAACGGTATCTTTCCCATTGTTAAAAAGTTATGACGTTTGCTTTGCACGTTCCTTCACAATCAGTGTTTCGCTTTTGCCGGCTAAAATCGTTTTTTGTTGGCCAGTGGTCAAAAGTGGTCAAAAGTGGCCGAAAGTGGCCAAAATGGTAGAAAGTGGCCAAAAGTGGTCAAAAGTATTTTATTGGCTCATGACTTGCGCGGTGGGTTTAAACAGGCTCTCGGCCGTTATTATTAATTCTTTGCCCAAAGAATAATCGTAGTTCTGACAAAGTAATTGAAATAGTCTTATAATTACGAATCTAATTAATTCAACGTGCACAAATATAGTAAGTAATGTCATTTGCTCATGTCATTTAATCATTTGCTCGATACTTGAATATTTTAATGGCTCATTTGTCAATTATTAATTGTTCCTGTGTCAATTATCAATTTTTCCTGTTTGAATTATTAATAATGCAATGTGTTATTTATTACTTATTTCTAGAGCTAATGAGCAATTTTTAAATTTTAGATCCAATCATACAGCGATGCCAGTAATAAATAATCGTCAACTTGTTCTGCTAGATCCTGATGAAATCATCAATGTCCTTAGTAAAATCATTAACTTATCATTCCTCAAGACAAATATAGCAAATTATACAACTAAATTTGATTGTTTAGATGTCGAGGAAGAATTAGGAGACGGGGACTCATGTTCAAGCCCCCGAGTAGATGACGTAGGACGAGGAGAAAATTCTGCTGAATTTAACGTTCAAATAGAAAACAAACGGTAGGAGTATGCAGATTCAAATATGTCTGATGATGACATAATTCAACGATATGGAACGCCAGAATTCATAGATGATGATGACATGGATTTGGACTCGCAATTATCGCTAAACTCGGAGGAAGAACTAGATCATAATAGGACAGATTTACAATCACATGACAATGGAATCAGTGCAGTCGCTGTTGGTAATTGACACTGGAACACTTTCATGACACAGGAACAATACCTTTTTTATCTTATTGCAGTCAGCAGTGACAATTCATCTCGTACGAAAGTTGGTAAATTGCTTGGGCGAGCGGGAGATCTTATTTGGAGTAATTTTGATACAAAATACAATGGCCATAAAGTTATCTCCAATAAATGCAAGATATGTAAAGTTGCTGTGAGTGCAAGAGCAAGGAGAATGAAAAGTCATGTGATGACCTGCAAAAATTCGATTGTTGCCAGTCGCTCAAGTTCCTGTCCAGCCGTTCCCGTGTCAGCAGCAAATACTGTTCCTGTGTCAGCTGTCGGTTCCATATCAGTCATTGAAAAACAACTCCAGGAAGAATTTCTACACCAGAAAATTAGCGGTCTGGATGGAACTAATAAAATTCAAACTGGGATTAAGAATTTTGTCAAGATTATCGGAGGAAAGGCCAAAGATGAGCTGGACAAGGCACTAGGGAAATTCTTGTTCTCTGGAAATATTTCATTTAACATTTTGGAAAACAAAGAATTTAAAAATTTTGTCAATCTGCTAAATCCTGCATACACGGTTCCTAGTCATGACAGAATAGGTAGCACCGTATTGGATGCTGTTTACAAAGAGGTCTGGGAAATTATGGAGAAAGAACTCGAAAAGTACAAGTGGAGTGCTGCTGCAGGATGGCTGGTCGTCTAATCAAAATGAAGCTGTTATTGCTCATTGTTTGAAATCTGGAGGAAACATTCATCTACTCTCGACAAGTAGTCCTTCAAATGAGAAAGCAGGAGCTGAATATTGCTACCAACAGATTCAGAAAGCAATCGAAGACGCTAAAACTCAATTCAATTGCAACGTGGTAGGGGTCGTTACGGATAACTGCAGCACAATGTCGGCGCTACACAAATTAATCAGACAAAACTATCCCGAAATCGAGACGATTGGATGCAATGCGCATTTATTTAATTTATTAGGCAACCACTTTACGCCAAGTGACCTAAAGGCGCAAATCAATGCTGTCCAGTCTTTCATGAAAAGCCATCATTTTACAATGGCGTCATTGAAGAATCGTAAAGCTAATATGCCAGTCTTACCAGGATGCACACGTTGGAATTCCCAGATTGATAGTTTTATCAATTACAAAAATAATCACGCAGACTACCTAAATGTTGCCCGAGAAATAAAGAAAAACTCTTTGGATAAGAAGACAGGAGAGAAATTAGATAAAGTACTAAATATCTTAAAGGATACCTATGTTTACGACTGCGTGGAATCGTCCGTGAAAATTTTGGAACCAATTTGTAGAGCCTTGGATGGGGTAAGGCAAATAAACTTACACAGGAACACTAACAGACTGACACAGGAAAAGTATATTTAACTCAGTTATTACGATTGTTTTCAGTGCCAGCAAAATTCGGCCACTATTGCGGATGCAGTTCATTATTGGATCAAACTTGATAACGAACTTCCTGATGTCATTTCTGACGATCTTTACTACCAGAAGCAGAGAAAGTTAGGCATGCTGCCGGTTTCAATTGCAGCATATCTGTTACATCCAAAGTACAAAGGTATCCGAAAGTATTTCTTCTGCTGTTCTTGTGTCAGTTGTATAATTGTTCCTGTGTCAGTTGTATCGATGTGCTTGTTTCAATTATGTAATTCGTATCTATATCTCAAGCATTTTATTTTTATAATTTGTAATATGTAGGTGCAGAATTAAGGGATTCTGATAAAAATCTTGGAATAAATTGGATCTCATCGAAAAACAATTTTTACATTTGCATCAGTGGAGAACTAAAGAAAAGGAAACCGGATTACTTTTTTGACTCATACTTGGACCCGGAAGTACAGGCTTCGATGACTCCATTGGATTGGTGGAAGCAGTCCGCGACATCAGCAGTTCCAGTTGATTTACTTAAAATAATTGAAACTTTATTTACACTCCCGGCTGGTTCAAGCGGAATTGAAAGATGCTTTTCTACACTGGGAAACATCATGACAAAACATCGGAACAGGCTAAGCGTGGAGAAGGCGACTAAGTTATGTTGTATTAATGGTTTCTATAAACTAATGCATGAACAAGAAAATAAGAAAAATAACTCCGAACGGCTCAGGGGAAAGAGGAAATTTGATTCTGGACAGGTTTCGATTTGATATTGTTTATTTGTCAAGTTTTATGCTGCTCCTGTGTCACCTAAGGTGTTCCCGTGTCAGATCAATGGGTTTGTTACGATTTTATGAACAATTTATTTACCGAATCATAATAAACTTGTAATGAAACAACAAACAATACTTTTTAGAACATTCAATATTTATTTTTCTTAGATTTTGGGAGTTTTTTAATGTCATCAAATTTGTTAATTGGAAAGTTGTCGGACCTGTTTATCATACATTCCTCTTTAGCCAGGTTTTGATAAATTCTAAATAATTTCATCGTATAGATGGCATCCTTCTCGCCACTGTGCACTCCGTCTTGAATATCGGTGTGAAAGTAGTGGAGAACTAATCTGCGTAAGCTAATTGGTTGCATGACGGGGTATCCGTGATTATCTTCTCCATTTTTTTGAAGAAACTTGTGTTGAATATCAAAGGTGTCATAGTCTCCAGTTATTAACCCAAATGCTTTGAAGTCACCATGCCCGGCCTGTGTGATAATTAATGATCCTTCGAAATGAGACACTACTTGATCCCTTATTTCGTTGAAATTGTTCCCGTTTTCTAGGTCAAATTTTTTAAATCCAGTGATAGCAACATGAGCATAATCCGTCAAGAAACTCCCTGGAGCATGTTGAATTTTTTCCTGGTGGAGTGGAAAAGATATATATTAATCTAAAAGTCGCGAATAGAAAAAGCCAAATTCTATATGAATGAGTTACCGATAGTATAATTCCACCCTCGTAATCTACTAGAGCCACTGTTCCAGGCGAATTCTTTTGGTTTCCAATTGGTTGAATAAGTGTAACCATCTCTGTGTCAAAAGCAATAATGTTACTTTCTGCATACACTTCCCACCAAAACACTTTTCTCGGCGATGATAACAGTGAAGACGATGCGACAGGAACAATGGGAGCAGACGATGGTGACACAGGAACAGACGACGCTGACACAGGAACACACGATGATGACACAGATGATGACGCAAGGAGCTTCCGCCGTATTTTTTGACCAAGACGAGGAATGGGCCTGCTTCGCTTCTGTGCTGTGTTGACCAGTTTCTGAACGATCTTTAGCTCGCCTGGCGAACAGCAAGCTAAAATTTCACGTACGAAGTCCATTCGAGATTTTTCGTCCGTTCCCCTCATCCAGTTAAATGCCTCGTTTGGGTATGACATTTTTCCCAGTTTGACTAAAAAACTATAAAAAAAGAGAAGTAATTGTTAATCCTCACCCTTTATATCATGCAAAATTTTGGGGGCATAAATTTACCTTATCGATAAGTGTTTGATGGTGGAGGAAGGAATTGTTGTTGAAGTATTTAAATTGACTATTTATGTTGTGTCAGTAGTCCAAGCTGTTGGACCGACCACCGTGTTGTGAGTACACTTTGCGGCATGCATTTGTCGCAGAATGCCCCATTTTTTGCATTTTGACCACTTTTGGCCACTTTTGGCCACTTTTGACCATTTGCCACCTATTTTGATAAGTGGTCAAAAGCCACTTTTGGCCGCTTTTGACCGGCGGTCTGGCCAATCCGGTTATTGCCAAGCGAAACACTGTTCACAATGTGAAGTTCACATTTTACATATTGTTATGCCAGAATTTGGATTCAAGTATAAAGTTTCAAATAGAATTCTGAGTTAGGATCAGGAAAAGGTTCGTAAATAAGCACGTGGTCTCCCTAAGGGTATGCTATGAACAATGAGCAATGAAAAATTTTTCATCAGCGATTATTGGTATTCTCACCGCTGCATGTATGTAACACATAAATAGGTGCGTTGGTACCTTCAAAATACATGATTTGTAATGGGCTTGTTGTTACAAAGTTAACTGTATTATTATTAGATTTACATTGTGTTGCTACAAATTAGCAGAGATGAGCCGTGGCTTACGTCCGCAAATCCGAATACGAATAACTTCATGAATAAATTTTCCTGTGCGAAACTCCTCCGAAAAATACAAATTGAATGGTACGAAATTTTTAGTCTAAACTTGTTTCATTGATTGCATGTTCATATTGAATTTCAGCCAAGGTCCAATTTTAAGTAATGGCGAGGTGATTGTATCTCCAGAAATTCTGCGACAATCCATTGCGAAACAGAGTTTATGTATGAATAGTCCCTAAGGGTGAAGGGTTGGCTGTTTTCGTTCAGGAATTTGTCAAATTTTGCCTCGTTGCTATGGTTGAAAAATGTAGCCTTTCTCACATCACCCGTAATGATTATAATGATTATAATCATTCCTATACACAAAACACGGTAAGACGCGATATTTAATCATTTACATCCCAGATCCTAGCAGAGCCGGGTGATTATTGGTTTTTGATGGTGAATTAAGGATTAACGAAAATAAAGTGGATTGTGATTAAATTATTTTCATGGGATTAATTCATGTCCGGATTAATCCATAAATTCTGGAAATTTTCGGATTATGGATTAATAATCCGGGTTAATTTTGCGATTAACGATTTTTAAAAAAATTATTTAACACCCAAGATAAAAATATTTAACACCCAAGTTGCAATTGCTAAAGCACGAGGCAGCGAGAACATGTATTGAGTCTTCGAATTGTAGCTGGCAGGACAAAGTTGTGAGAAGTTGAGACTTCAGGTAACACAGTGTGAGGAAATCTTTCTAAAATCAAAATAAAAACTAATTTTTTATCAATTTATTCTATCTAGTAGGTAATAAATACTTAAATTAATCCAGGTGCATATGTAGATCCGTAAAAAATGGCCAACGGTTTTTGCATGATTACATCGTACCCAAAGTTGTAGCGACGTAGCAAAGCTACACACACATTACGAGTTGAAATATATTTTAAGATACTTTTTCGGTTAAATATTTATTGGTTTTGGAACTAGCAATCGAGTTAAGCAATTTTCCAAACTTTATTATTTTTTTAAGTAATAATATATATAAATATGCAAAGTTGTAAATTTTAGGAACGTGTTGTCTGTGTGTTACACAATGTGGTGATGAGAGCGTTTAAGTAGAAGAATTACAAGTAAAAGTTGTAGTATTGAAACCCCAGTTGACTTTTATCTAAGAAGAATATACTCCGCTGATTTCCTTGTGAACCACGCCTCCCGAAAAATGAATGGGTGCACCACTCGCTTCAAAAATGGATCGAATCCGTTCCACGATTTCCGGTTCCTGAATTATAAGAAATCTGTAAAATATGTACTGTCCACATTTATACTTGAAAGTTATTTTACTGACCATAAACCCTGCGATTTCTACGCTTTTAAATCCTCTACTTTGCAAGATGAGATCCTGAATGTGGGGAGAAAATTGGTCCTCTTTGATGTCGACGTCCGAGAACCGGGCACTTTTAACTCCTGAAATAATTACGACCTTTCATTAATATTGTAGTCAATTAAATAAATCCTCCAAACGAATATAAATAAGTATGTAGCGTCAGAGCGATCGCAAATTCCTTTATCATTATTCTCAAATGACCTCGTCCTCACGATTATAAGGTAAAAAATATTGAATTCATGGTGAAATTTCCTTTAAAATGACACCCCATATGAAAATTCAGGTTAAATTTAATTTTTGATGATCCCTCGCGCTATGGGGTGTCTAATTTACCCCATTTTCTAACTCGACCGAGAACTACAAATTAAATAATAAAAATAATAAAATAATAATAATAATATAATAATAATAAAACCTCGAAAACGGTGTTTGATTAGGTGATCTTCTGCTTACGGATGGACGGACAAAACGATCACATTAAGTACATTTGTAGCTGAATAATTCTGTATGGGTTGATTTTACCTTTCAAACCGGACATCGCTTTAAGGACGTCCATCAGAACCGAGATTTTGCTCACCCCATCCACGTGCACACTGACCCGTTCCAAATCCCACGTTTTGAAAGGTTCAATGATCTCGCTGAGGGCCGGAATATCATTAAAATCTATGTCCTTCAAGGCCAAATTGATTTCCTTAACGGAGGGAAATAAATCCACAATTTTTCCCCTGAATTCCTCATCTTCCCAGCATGCAAATGAATTCAAGCTCAACGCGATAGATTGAACTCCCCTGTGTCTCCTCCATAATTTTAAGAAGGATGAACTACACGAATCTTGATGTATGTCGTGGACGCGGAGGGTTTTTAATTGGGGGAAGTGGTCTTCATCAAAAAAATTAAGAATTTGGTTCCCATCTGTGGGGTGGATTGCGAGCGTGGTAAGTTTCGACATGACGGGACCTCCGGTAACAGGTTCCGTCTGTAGAATATTTATAACATTAAACATTAGACATTATAACACTTTAAAAACATTTAGTACGGATTAACCTCTTTTCACTTAAATACGTCATATGACGTATTTCAAAACATGAGACCAAATACGTCATATCACGTATCGAAAAAAATCTGTTGCAGATGTCACAAATTTTCTCAAAATGCGAGTGAAACACTCGCATTTGATATTTTGTGGAAACTCTATGGTAAAAAGTTGACTTTTTCTGATATTTTTCTCCGCAAATTCTGGAATTTTCCCTATACCGACCAATGTTAAAGAGTGGAATTTTCGTGATTTTCGCCCAAAAAAACTCAACACTCTACGAAACTAGTTGAAATAAATATTGGCTGTTTACGGAAAATCATGGAAATTCAATTGGTTGCTACCAGATGTAGTTATGAATTCAATATCGTACTCAACGGAAAATTTAATCGAGATAAATAAAGTTGAAAGTACCGGGTACTCTCGGAAATCAACAATAAACACGTAGCCTGTGCAATTTAGGAAAACTAGTTTTCAATAAAAAATTTTTAGAAATTTTACTTTGTTTACGCTAAAAAGTGAACGTGAGTATGTACGCCTCTAGTAAAATTAAAACCTTACGTTCCCCGTGGAAGTCCATATCCCCAATTCCACCTCGATTAAGGAATCCTTCACCTGTCCCAGCATGTCCGTCAGCTTGGTCAAACTGAGCTTACGACGATAATCCAAAAGGTGCGCTATATACTCAAATTTGAGAACTTTAAGGTTTTTACACCCCTCCAAATCCGGATAGAGGGACGCCTCGACGCCCAGCGTGGTCAAATTGGGGGCTGAATCGAGCAAGATTTGAACAAGGGGTTGAAATTCCTCGTTACTGGGGGTTCTGGTGCACATAAAGCTTGGAAGAAGCCTTAACCTGAGCGAGGTGAGGCTGGGTTTCGGGGGGAGTTTTTGATAAGCCTCGGCTGGAAATTTGTACACCTTATCGCGTCCCCAAGCGCTGATAATGTCAACGCGTTGGACTTTAGTGGACCCCAAAGTCCTCATTCTTTCGAGGAAGGTGGGGATGAATTCCTTCCGAGTGGCGGCAAATTTAATTTTGCGGGTTAATTCGGACACTTGAGTGAACGCTTTTGTAATAACGTTGGTCATCTTCTTCTTGGATTGGTCACATCTGTCAGAGATGAGGAGGTGTCGCGTCAGTTTGTCGGAGACGGGGGTCACCTTAGACGACTTAAGCTTGTTGGCGTGGAGATAAGCCCGTTTTCCTAGTAAGGTGGAGGCGACGTCGTTCCACTCACGGCAGACGAGACGAGACGTCATCAGATCGGGGAGGTCAAGCTTGGCGAAGATGGTGTCGAGAATCTGGAGATAAATTTATAATTGTTCGATTAAACGGAGTGGTCAATCAATTAGGAATTTATTAGAAATTTGAAAAAAATCAGGGCAATTGTTAGTCGACCTCTTGTAGATTAAATAAGCATGTTTGTTTGTTTAATATTTTATTTTGTCTATGCGACGAAATATATATATAAATACATATGTACGTGTGGTATAAATAGTACCCCGATATCAAAATTTGTCAAACGAAAGAGTAAATATTTCTTAGGTATTTTGTTGAAAACTTGATGATAAAAAGTTGTTAAAATTTTAATTGGTTTCTTTCTATTATGTGTAATTAATTATGAAATCAACATCGTATCCGAGAGAAATTTTATCTATTAAAAAATCAGTACTATCGAAAAGGGGAACTTACCAAAGGATTCCTGAAAACTTTGGACATGCTGTTGTTAGCGTTCACACGTGCTTCTTTCGAGTCTGCAATTAATAAAGTAAATATAAAAATTGAGAATCACTCGAAACAAAGAAAAGTGTAGTTTTTAAGACAAAAGTTTGGAATGCAGGATTTACCAAAATTTTGAGAACTCCTCTCTTCTCGTGAAGAAGTTGACCGTAAATTCATACTGTGTCGATTTTTATGCCTAAAATCCGCCTCGTTCAGCATATTTATTGTTGAGTAGGTAAGTGAGTCGTCTTTACCTAGAATTGACAATAGTGAGCAATAAACATTATATCAGCAAAAAATACGCATAAAATCGTAAAACCGTAAAATAGTTGTTAATTAATTAGGCAAATTAAAATTTAATTAACCTAAATATTTAATCATTGAATATTTATTCGCCTAAATTAAGCTGTCGCAACTTTGAAGAAGATCACTGTGCTCTGAACTTTCGTCTATTTTACGCTGTGAGCTAAATCATAAAAAATGTATAAATATAAGTTTGCATAAAAATACATAGTAATTACCAGACGTCGGTTATGAATGATCAATAAAATCTGAAAATATGAATGAAGAATTACCGAAAAATTCCTAAAATATGACCAACCGTATTTTTTATTTATTTTTGGCCTAGTTTGATACTCTATTTTTATCAATAAGACGAGTGCTGCGATGATTTAGTTTATTGGCAATAAATTACATCACCTCAGACGAAAGTGAATGGAAATTTTTGGAAATTTCTCGCAAGGAATCAAAACTGTACAACTGAACTTTTTGTCATTTTCTGGAAATGTGGTATATAAACATTAGAATTTGGCCAAAAGTCACGAAATAAAGGAAAGACCCGAAATATGATCGTGAATATATTTATATGCCCCAAAACCAGAAAATATGACTAATATGAGAAAATATGCTCCGACCTAAATACGTGTCTCCGACCTAAATACCTAATCACATTCATATCAGACGTATGGTAACTACTTGGGTTTATGGTTCGCTTCAAATTCTCAGCCTTAAAAAATTATTGGCTAGGAATCGAAATTTAAAATTTCCACGGTCAACTGAAGTTAATTTTTTAATTAAATATAGATAACTCAATTATTTTTAGGACGAACCATTTACATAAACTTTAAGTTTATGATTCAGACCCAAAAATCGTTCATTTTGTAACAAAGTTATCAATAATTCTCAAAATCTTATGGATCGTAAAACCCCACATCCGACTTACCTTTAATTATCAATGATTGATCCTCTGTTGATGGCCGAACTAACTAAAACACGAGTGAAATTTGAAGAAAAATATAAAATTCAACTTAGGATTTTTCTTTATTTCCGAGATTTGAAAACGAGTGTCTTTACACGACGAGGGTTAGGCAACAAATGAAATACCTTTCTATGACAGGAGGACTGGAGGACTGGACAAATTAGTGACCCTTTTTGAAAAGGGGTATCCAAGCATCCTGTGGTTCATGCAATTTTTCTTATTGATAAAAAAATTAACTTATGCAGTGGCCATGGAAGAAGGGACATAAACGATGTGGGATAGTGGGGAAGAGGTTTCCATAACATGGGTAGACGATGGGGACATCAAATGTCATTGTCCCTCTCTACCCAAACTTCCACGGACGCTTTGCCTTTTTTATACATATATAGGCAGGAATTTGGACTTAAGATTAAGATTAAGAATAGAATTCTGAGTATCGATGAAAAAAAGGGTCATATGGGTACATACGGTTGGTATTTTATGATTAGACCCTTTTCTGCATAAGAAACACAGGTAAAAAAAGGTCTAATTTTAATGCACAAACAATGGTATGTGCGAGTCTTATACAGTTGTTACAAGTTGACCGTCATGGTGTGTGCAGATATGTCTGAATGTATGCAATTTAATTGTGTCGTTAATTTAAGCCTGGCACTCAGGACGGATTTTCCACGTAAACAAGTTCTAACGAGAACGAAAATAATATGATTTACAATTTTATAATTTATTTGAAAAAACACTAACATTGGGTACATATTGTAGTAAAATTGAGGTAATTTCATTAAAATGGTAATTTAATATAAATCCAGAAACCGTTCGTTTCGAACGAATTATTTATTTTAGCGAAAATTTAAAATTTAAAATGTTTATTCACAATAATTTGCTTGATAAGTGCATACATATTAAAAATCCATTTGTAATTTTTTTGACTTTATCTTAATAGAATTGAGAAACCGATAAAAAATCTTGAAATTATAAGTTCGCGACAATTAGATTTTCAATAAATTAGAGAAATCCTCCTATACAAATATGTTTTTGAATTCGCTAAGAATTAAGAATTTTCATACGGGTTTTATACTTCCAAGTACAAGGAATTAAATTTTAAATTATTTAAATTTTGTACTAACTAGATTTTTACGTTTAGATTATTAAATATGAATTTCACACCTCAACATTTTTATTGAGCATGAATACTACGCTAAAAAGGGAGTATCTTGTCTAATAAAACGTATTTTAAGATATGTATGTATACTGTATCTTGAGTACTTAATTTTTAGTAAAGTGTCTTGTATCTTATGTACCTGAACAAAATGTCTTATCTCTTATATCTTATCCGAGAAAGTATCTTAATTTTTTATCTTCTATTTTCGGAGCGAAGGATCTCGGGCAAATCCCATATTCGACACATTTCGAGACAATTTATGAATCACCCCTCCCGTAAAATTAATGGGGGCACCACTGGCCTCAAAGATGGGTCGAATCCTTTCCACAATTTCAGATTCCTGCATTTTTAGAAAACGGAATATTTATTGGACAAATTTATGCATGAAATGTATTTTACTGCTTGGGTTACCACACGTCCAGAGATTTCTACGCTTTTAAATCCTCTGCTGTGCAAGATGAGATTTTGAATGTCGGGAGAAAATTCACTCTCCAGGACGCCAGTGTTCCAGAATCGGATACTTTTAGCTCCTGAAATAAGTATGACCGTTTATTATATTACTGGAGTAAGGCCTGGTTCTAGTACCCCCCGGAGGAGGGGGGAAGATGGGGGGTTGGGAAGTATATAAAACTTATGACCATGAATTTTATGCAAATATTTCCTGTTTCTGCTATGGACCTCTTCAAACATTTGTACATTGTACTTCATTTGTACATACCTTGAGAATTTTTAATTTTATCAAGCCCAGTTGGTCAAAAGAATGCAAAATGTAATTAAAAATGTATTTAAAAATTAACATGTTTTCCGATCAACCTTCCCAACCTAAGTCATATTTACATGAACTTTGATACTTCATCATCCGAATAATATTTATTATTCAAATTTAATCTATTATTGACCTCCTTGATCTCGAATTTGAATCATAGTGATGAATAAATTGTCATACCAATTAAGCGTAAAATTTCAGGTCAAAAGGTTGCCTGATGTTAACTTAATCTTAACTTACCCCTCAAAACGGACATAGCCTGCAGGACATCAGTCATCACGAAGGAATTTTTCACCCCAACCACGCTAACGTTGACCCGTTCCAGTTCCCACGTTTGTAACGGTTCGGTAATCCAGCTGAGGTCGGGAAGGGAAGCAATGTCTTCCGGCGTCATGTTCAAATTGAATTCTTTAACGGAAGGAAATAAATCCACCGTTTTTCTCCAGTAATCCGCCCCAAAACCAATGGAATCCATGGTCAATGCGAGAGACTTAACTCCCCTGTGTCGCCTCCACAGGTTTAAATATGGCAAAAACGACGAGTCGTGACATATGTTGTGGACTCGGAAGGTTTTTAATTTTGGGAGATGGTCTTCGTCAAAAAAGTCAATAATTTCGAGAGGTTGGTGCGCATTTTTCGCATGAATTGAGAGAGTGGTAAGTTTCGACATTACAGGACCCCCCTTAACAGGTTGGATCTGTTGAATGCAAAAAAGTTAGTAAATAACACGGATGTGCCGTCATATTATCATTGACAAATTGACTAATTCGTTTGACATTTAAAATTTTACACAAATATGACATGTTCAAATTCTCATAAATAAATATCTATATGCGCGATACATATTTGTCATAAATGTCGGTCACCTTGCGACAACTTAAATGGTCAAAACGATAAATCCACGAAGGATTGAACTTTTAAGGAAATTGAGAAACTATGCCACTGTGTGTCTCAAATTCCCTCAAATAATGCTGATAGATACGTGCCGTAGTTTCTCAGAATTCTCAATTTTCGTAAAATTTCAATTCTGCGTGGATATCGGCTTGCCAAGGACAAGCTTAAGATAAACAATATAAAGTATCGTGCCAAGTCAGGGGCCACCCATAAATTACTTACTGCGAGAGAGGGGACGGGGAAAATCTTGAAAATCGGAATTACATAATTTATGGACGGCATCTCACGGCCAATCTCTCTCAAAAAATATTTGTAAAATGCCTCCATTAAAAAACCTTACCTGCTGCATGGAGTCCCACACATTTAATTCTAGCTCGATTAAGGAATCCTTCACCTGTCCCAGCATGCTTGTCAAGCTACCAAAATTGAGTTCACGACTACCCAAATCGCTCGTGATGCACTCAAATTTCAGCACTTTAAGACTTTCACACCCCTCCAAATCCGGATAGAGAGACGCCGCGACGTCCAGCGTGGTCAAATTGGGGGCAGCATCGGTCCAGATTTTGATTAGGGGTTTAAATTCCGACGTCGCGTCGGCCCCATCAAATCCATAGTCTGACACAATTTTGAACCTCAAGGAGGTCAGGTTAACTTGCGGGGGGAGTTTTTTATACGACTTGGCAAAAATTATGTAGTCGTCCATACCGCTATCCCAGGCGCTGACAATGTCAATCCGTCCGACTTTGGTGGACCCTAACGCCCTTATTCCTTGGAGGAAGACGGGCACAAATTCTTTCTGGGCGGGGACAAATTGTATTTCCCGCGTTAATTCTGACACTTTTGGGAGTTCTGTGAGCCCTCTTGTAATAAAGTTATTCTTCTTGCTGTAAGAAATTAACCCGTCGAATTTGCCGGAGATGAGGAGACGTCGCATCAGTTTGTCGTTGACGGGGGGCACCTTGGACGACTTGTAGGGAAAAAGCTTGTTGACGTTGAGAAGAGCTCCTTTTCCTAGTAAAGTGACCCCGACATCGGCCCACTCACCGCAAACGACACGGCACGTCTTCAAATCGGGGAGGTCAAGATTGGCGAAGATGGCGTCGAGAATCTTGTGGAAAATTAGAAATTGTTCAATTTAGAGGGTGGGACAATTATGTATGTAGAAATTGGAAAAACTGAGCGCAATTATGTATCTGTGTAACTCACCAACGGATTTCGAACAACTCTCGACATGGAGACAGATACTGTTTTCACGTCTGGAATTAAACAGAGTCAATCGGGGAAATTGATTTGTCTCGTAAATAAATAATTAAGAAGCCTTGATTTTTTTAAAGAGAAAAAATGTAGATTTACCAAAATTTGGAGATCTCCTCTCCCCTCGTCGCGAATAAGTTGGCTGCAACTTCATGCTGTGTAAATTTTTGTCACTAAAATTCTGCATGTTGTCGCGATTGCGAGTATTTATGTCGTTCCTTCCTAGAACCATGTAAAAGCAATATCAAATTAGCGCGTCATTTTTAATAAAAAAAATACGCACATCAACTATAAAACTTAAAGCTTGCTTAATCAGGTAGGTAAAGGTAAGGTTATGTATTTACCTGAATAATTTACTTGCTCAGCTTTTGGAATCGTTGATAATGACTGCGTACTTCTAATTTAAGTTGATTTTACGCTATAACGTAAAATATATTTAAAATACTAATTACTAAGATATTTATGTTCTTTATTATTAATCCTCTCTTATTTGATGTTGTAGTAATTGACATACACGATTAAATTATTATTTCAGCGAGGAAGTTTTCTAAAATTTTGGGGATATGGAAACTTGTGACTTGAAATGATGAGGGTTAGGCAGCTAAAGAAATACTTATTTATGTCAAAAGAGAGTCACACAAGCTGGCGTCCCTTTCTAAGGGGACATTCAAGAATTTTGTACTTTCTGCCTCAGTTTTTTTCGGCTTGCCCGCATCTACAATTATCTATATACTCATCGAAGCCTGAAATACTATAAATGTTCATATTATTTTGTGTCCCTTCGAATTCTGAGTAGCAGGTCAGCGTATTTTTCTCATTGGTGAAAAGTTGTGTATAACGTATGCTTTGCGGGTTCCGTCACTTTTTTAAGCCGGAATTTGTGCACGATTATAAAGTTAAGAATAGAATTCTGAGCAAGGATAAGGAAAAGGTTCAGGAATACGTGGTTTCTTAAGGGTTGGCGCTGGAGGGATTGGAAATCAAAATTTTCCATCGATAACTACACTCAAAACAAAACGGTGTCAATATATGACTTAACCGCCTTGGTTACAATTGTGATTCCGAGTAGTAATGATTTTTTTCCGTCCGGTTATAACATTATAACTACCGGTATCAAAATCATCAAAACTCGGATTCAACATTGTAACCATGGCGGTAAAGTCATATATTGATACCGGCGGTGTTGATTCGACAAATTTTTATTTTGAGTGTATTTGTTCTCAGCCCTGCATGTAACACATATGTACATACCTTAAAAATATAATTAGTATTGGACATATTACACAGTTAAATGCATTACATATTGGGCGTACTCACGACAACTTCTTATTTCGCATCACAGCTCATTTAGCAAATTTGTGAAGATGAAAATATTTCTGCCGTGAGGGAATTGGCAAAATATGATTTCGCAAATGTACTGAAAACACGTATTTTGGTATTGTTTCCTTCCATGGATTTCTGTAATTTGTCTTGCTCGTAATGGTGAGGATGAGCTTGCGAAATAATTTTGCTAAATAAGAACCTATCGAATTTCTAGGTAAATTTGCCAAAAAATGGCATAGTTTACCATCAAAAATTTTGCGAAATGTCGCATACCTCGAAGAACTTCACAAATTATGTTCCTGTGCTCACCCAATTTGTCAATTTGCGAGATATGCCAGATATGCGAAGGTTGACGTGACTACGCTCATAATAACATTGAGCGTACTCACGTCAACCTTCGCATATCTCGCATATCTCGCAAATTGAGCATAGCAACATAACTTGCGAAGTTTTGCGAGATATGCGAGATTTCGCAAAAATTTTGCTGGAAAACCATGGGATTTTTTTCGCAAATTTACCCAGCAAATGGGCATGTTCTTATTTCACAAAATTACTTCGCAAACTCATCCTCACCGTCGCCAGCAAGAGAAATTAAAGAAATCCATGGAAAAAATACCAAAATAGGTGTTTTTCAATAGATTTGCGAGATTAGAGAGATTTGCGAACTCATATTTTGCCAATCCCCTCACGACAGAAATATTTTGATCTTCGCAAGTTTGCTAAATGAGTTGCGATGCGAAATAAGAAGTTGTCGTGAGTACGCCCATTGTTTTGCTACAAATTAGACTGATGGACTGGAAATGCGGCATGGACAATCCATGATCCATGCGCATGCCTGACAAGTGTGTGACACTCGTGACTACTTGATTAAATATTACATTTTCTCGCGTTGACCCATTTGTAAACATCTGCATTTTTATTGATACGATTATTTACATACACATTCGAATTACATAAATAAACAAAAACAATGAACGCATGCTAAACACATACATATGTTGTAATCCATTTAAGTAATTCAGCTTTTAAAACTTACAAAAAATCTGTCTAATATTTAAAAAAAAAACCTAAATTTGTTATTGATTCATTCCGAATAGCAGGTCATATTTAAATTAATCCAGGTAGACAACCTGTAAAAAATTTCAAACGGTTTTTACATGATTACATCATACCTAAAGTTACAGCGACGGATCGAAGGTACGTAAATGCTAATATCAAAACATATCATGTATTTCCTCTTAAGTGGAACTGCGTTATCTTAAAGTATGCTGTGCAGTTAGTTGAGACTGAAATGCAGCATTATAATTTTTTGAGACGCAACTTCAAGGGCGTCCAGGGGTATAAAGCGTTTTTTCTAAAATGACGAAATTCAATAGAAATCGGGCTGAAAGTAAAACACTTGTAAATCGAGTTTTTCAAAACTAAAAAAACGTCGCCCAACGTGACTCGAACATGACGTGGCAACACTTCAAAACTGAAGTATGTCACAAAACGAAAATCTGCGTTTATATTTCGAACTATTAGGATGACAAAAAGCTAAATTCAAATAACATTCGAGGCCACCACTCGTCACAGCCACCACCAAAAAAGTGGAAGCCGTAAAAAAATTCTTCACCACGAATCCTTCCGGATCAAGTCCTACGGAAGCTAGGGAACTGAAAATCTCAAAAAGCTTGTTGTGCAGCATTTTAGTTAATCAACTGGGGAATACAGAAAAAATCATACCAAGTCTGGGAAAAAATGTTCGGGACCAGAAAACCAGGGTGCAAAAAAGTTGCAAAAAAACCAGTTTACAAATGTCATGAAAAATTATCATCGTTTGTGACGAGACCTACGTCGACCCTGATCCCTTAAAGACTTCGAAAAGCACATTTTTTCACTCTGGCAACCCAGTGAGTGTAGATTATCAACAGAAGTTGTACATGAGATCTAAATTCCCTTCAAAATTCCAAGCAAGGCTTACATTGAGACAAATGGGCTTAAAAAAGAAAACCCTCCAAACGTCCCTATTTGCAAGAAATCGAAAAGATTTGGGCCTTATGGAATAGAAAGTACTATAACCTTCGCTATAAGGCCAAAAATTTAGAAAAATTCGAACGTTAATGGCGAAAAATCATTAGGACATTTGGAATTTCGAGTGAAAATCGCAAATTTGAGGATCGTTGCGGAAAGTCTGATTGGTGACTAAGAATGAAGAAAGACAAATCCTTCGAAACAAAAACTGACATGTCTGGTTCCCACCAACAATTTACGAAAGCCTTTGCAAATATCTACCAAGCAGGTCGAAATGCACAGGTCATTGAGCGCGGTTCCACTTAATAGAATATGGATCATATTTTAAAAATACTTTTTTCGGGTAAATATTTGTTCGTGTTGACATTAAAAATAGAGTTGAGCAATTTTTCAAAGTATTTAAATAAGCATACATATACATAAATATGCAAATAAGGAAAAATTTTACATTTTAGGAACCTGTGTTTTAGGAACACAATGTTGTGAAGAGAGCGTTCAAGTAGAAAAATTACAAGTAAAAGTTGTAGTATTGGAAGCCAGGTTGACTTTTATCTAATAATATACCCCTCTGATTTCCTTGTGAATAACGCCTCCCGAAAAATGAATGGGTGCACCACTTGCTTCAAAAATGGGTCTAATTCGTCCCACGATTTTTGGTTCCTAAATTATTAGAAATCTGTAAAATATTTGCTGTCCACATTCATACTTGAAAGTTAAATATTTTACTGACCACATGTCCTGCGATTTCTACGCTTTTAAATCCTCTACTGGACAAGATGAGATCTTGAATGTGGGGAGAAAAGCGTTCTTCCTTAACTTTAATGTACGAGAAAAGGACACTTTTAACTCGTGAAATTAATACGAAATTTAGGAATATTGAGATTCATTATTCCTCCGTACATAACCCTGAAATGTTGGCGAATCTGAAATCAACGGGTAAAACTTCGTAACAATCACAATAGGAAGGCAAACCGTGTTCAACCCAGATTAATTTGTGATCACCTTTGTTTGGAAAATCAACTTTTAAAAAAACATTTTTAGTGGCATCTGTGAACATGCGCAAAATTAAGCAACTTAGGGGCGCCTCAAGTCTAAGCTGATGTTTTCAATCGGAACCTGTCCCATGCGGCAGTAACCGAGCTTTTTTGCGAACTTGCGGCCACCCTAACGTGCCACATTTTGCGTATTTGTTCAGATACGACTCAAAATGTAGGTTCTTAAGAGTTGGTCCGAAAAACGAAGTGGGTCAAAATATGTAATCTGCGTATAACCTAGTTTACATCCCCATAGTTACTGTTCGTCCAATATTATTAGTCGCAAAAGTCTGATAATTTTTCTGAGAAGTTATTTGTCCATATACTTATGTATTACTTAAATAATTTCGTCATTGGCAACAATACCGAAACTGTTGTAACATAAAATGGTGAGGATGATGTACAAATATCTGTTCATAAAAATTTATTTTACCTGCCAGGTAACGGTTACCTGGTAACCAGTAAAAATTATTTGGGACTAATAATAATGAAGGAACAGTAGCACTGTGATTTTTTACCTGGCTTTTAAAATCTCGTAACATTCTTAACTCATTTTACGATTCAAGGAGGAATATTGATTATACCCTCATTATTATAATCAGTTAGCTGAAATCGGAATACTCATTTTAATTTGAATCATACCCTTCATAACGGACACGGATTTAAGGACTTCAATCAACACGTAGGATTTTTTCACCCAGTTCACTTCAACGTTGACCCCTTCCAAATCCCACATTTTGAACGATTCCATACTCCTCTTGAGGGGAATGCAATCTATGTTGTGCATCTTCAATTCGAATTGCTTAACGGTTGGAAATATATGGATCATTTGTTTCCAGAATTCTTCCTCCTCCAAACCCCAGTGGTTCATGGTCACCGAGAGAGAGGCAACTCCTCTGTGTCGCCTCCATAGATTTAGATGGGATAGAACAGACGACTTCCAAAATCCGTTGTCGACACGGAAGGTTTTTAATTTTGGGAAGTGGGTTTCATCAAAGAAGTCATGAATTCGGAACACATTTGTTGCATGGATGGAGAGCCTGGTAAGTTTTGACATGACGGGACCGCCGTGGATAGGCTGGACCTATGGTGCATGCAAAGACCTTAGGATTAGTTCAGAGTCACAGATCAACAATAACAAGTGTTTAATTAAATAGATATTCGGCCGAGTCGCGACAAATATTTCGTAAATTGAGTTTAGAAACATATTTAATTTGTGAGATATGGCAAAACTACTCGTATATTTTTCAATTTTTCACAACGAAAAATGTTTAACTTTTTATTAAAAAATTCGTTTTTTCGAAATGTCTTGCCATAGTAAACACTCTAAATAAAAGTAGTGCAAAATTTAGAGGTGATCCATAAATTATGTCACGCAAAAAAGCCCTTTTTTAGGACCCCCCCACCCCTGTTGTCACGCCTTTGTCACGCTCGACGTGACCCCTCCCCCCTCTTGTCACGTCACGCCGGAAAATCTGATTTTTTCCAATTGCAAGAATGATACATACATGTGTTCTATAAACGAGGAGCGAGTAGTAAATATGGCGTAATATCAAAACTCACACAGAAATCTTATGTACTTCGTCTCCAGGATTTTGTACAAATTGACTTTATTTGGCCGATAATTATGAAACCATGCCTTTGTCATAGAAGATGTAGTACAAATTGCGGTTTAAACCTAATATTTCGAGATAACTGAGTGAAACCCGTGTAATTTTACAGATAGGCACAATTGTTAGCTTTATTTATACTCATATTACACCCTTGATGGGTTGAAAAGTCATAGCTTGGTAGATTTGTGAATAACAACCTTTCCCAAAATTACTGTTCATTTTTTAGTATTTTTAGTTTTTAAAAGTTTCAAATAAGTTGAGAAAAATCCGCCAAATTTTTTAGTTTTCTTATTGCGATGCATTTTTTAATTGTTAACATTTTTGAATCATGCAGTTGTCTTCAATTAGTACCCATTTTTGAAACTATCAAAAATACGGTTCTTTCGGAGGACTTTTTTTAATTGTGCAAATTTTTGGAGATTTAGTAATGTTTTTTTAATTGTTGAGTGGATTTTTTACAAAATTATGACGATTTTTTTAAATTGTGCAAACTTTATGGCATCATGAATTTTTTAAATTTTCAAATAATTGTATATTGTGCAAATTATTTTAAGGTTTGAACAAAATCTAAAACTTGGTAGAAATTTTGGATGCTTTGGATCGAAGGTTTGATATTCGGTTGGACTTGGACATATATTTCGAAATAATTGCGAAACTGTAGTTTGGTCATAGTCGGAGAATTAAAATGTGAGTTAAAGTTTGCATTAAGTTAGGCCTGCAAAAAGTGATGTCACGGATCGGCCGAACCCCCCCTCCCCATATGTCACACTTTGTCACGGATTCTTGGGACCCCTCCCCCCCATCTTCAGCGTGACATAATTTATGGACCACCCCTTACGCAAGGTGGAGTAAAAAAGAGGGTGACACAACACTTGGGCAAATTGTACTCAATTCCTCTGTAATCTTTACTCTCAAACCATTTACACAACTTTTATTTAGAGTGCATTGTCCTGGGTTTCCCCATTACAAAATACTTCTATTAAATCCTTACCTTCTCCATGGGCCCATTCCCCATCGGCTGACACAACTCCAGCTCGATCAAGGAATCCTTCACCTGTCCCAGCATCTTCGTCACCTTGGTCACATCGAAGTTCGGAAAATAGTCGTAGCGCGTTACAAACTCAAATTTCAGAACTTTAAGATTTCTACACCCCTCCAAATCTGGATAGAGGGATGCCTCGACGTCCAGCGTGGTCAAGTTGGGGGCAGCATCGAGCCAGATTTGGATCAGGGGTTGAAATTCGTGACATCCAGTTTTTTGATCATGTCTAAACTGGGAAAGAATATTGAACCTGAGCAATTTCAAGTTAGGTTGCGGGGGGAGTTTTTGACACGCCTGGACCGGAAGTGTATACTTAGTATTCGGTTGCCAGTGGCTGGTGAGGTCAATCTTTTGGATTTTTGTGGATCCCAACCCTCTTATTCTGTCGAGGAGAAGAGGGACCAATTCCTTCCGGGAGGCAAAAAATTTGATTTCGCCAGTTAATTGAGTCACTTGAGTGAGAGCTTGTACAATAAAGTCAGGTTTTTCCTTGTAGAATAGGCCGGAGATGAGGAGGCGTCGCATCAGTTGGTCGTTGACAGGGGACATCTCACCTAAGTTGGGGGCATCGTAGGAAAAAAGCTTGTTGACGTGGAGATAAGCCCGTTTTCCTAATAAGGTAGACGCAACGTCGTTCCAGTCGTGGCAGACGAGACGAGACGTTTTCAAATCGGGGAGGTCGAGCTTGGCGAAGATTGCGTCAAGAATCTGATGCAAAATTTAAAATTATTTGATTAAATGGGTGGGCCAATCAGTTACAAATTTTAACAAATCGTTTCAGTTGTGAATTGACATCTTGTATGTACTTTAACTAAATGTGTAATATTTTATTTCCGTCGAGGACGAAATATACAGATATGTCTGCATAAATTAACCACTTATCAAAATCTTATCAAAAAGTAATTAAGAGTATTTCTTTGGTTGATATTTTGTACAAAATTATATATTAAAAGGCGATTTTTTCATACTTTTCTGCTCATATTTTGCAGTTTTCCCAACACATTACATCCTAATGTAAAATTGTGGTGTTTCCATGATGCTGGTCAAACAGTGCTTGACAAACACTGTAAAACTTGGAACTTGTTGAATTAAATATTCCTCTTTTGTGGGAAGATATGTATGAAAATTCAATGTTCAAAATTGTAATTATGTAGTGCTTATTACTATTAGGACGTGTAACTCAGCATCGTATCCATCCGAGAGAAATTTTATGAAAAAATCAATACTACAAAAAAGCGTAACTTACCAACGGATTCATGAAAACTTGGGACATGGTGTTGTCAATGCTTACACGTACATTTTTTGAGTCTATAATTAAACGGAATGAATTCCAAAAATGAGAATCTCTCGAAATAAAGAAAAGCGCAGTTTCCACGACAAAAAATTAGAATGTAGCATTTACCAATATTTAGAGAAATGCTCTCTTCTCGTGAGGATGTTGACTCCAACCTCATATTTTCACAATTTTTGTCACTGTAATCCAGCTCGATAGGCATTTTGTTGGGTTAGTGGGACGTCTTTAGCTATTTAGAATTGACATATTGTACATACAGAAATGAAATTACCGTCATTCTCAACAAAATATGCAAGCATGAAATGATGAAACTGTAAAATACTTGTTACTTAATCAGGTTAATTAAATATTTCTTTACCTGAACTAAAATGTGACAAATATTCAAGATGTCTGCGTGCTTCGAACTTACGTTGATTTTATGCTGTAAGATAAAACATAAAATATGCATGAAATATTGACTTTCTCTTTGCATAAAAATACATGAGTATTTTGTTCGCCTCAAATTTTTATCCTTACAAAATTATACAATTTTATTGCTTAGGGATCGAAACTTAAAATTTCCCATGGTCAACTGAATTTAATTTTTGATTAAGTAACTCAAATATTTTTAATAAAGATGAAACGTATTCTTTAAATTCTTTCTAATTATAATAAATTCTAGATATTCTTTAAATTTTTGATGGTGTCAGACACAACAATTTATGATTTTGTAATATCAGTACAGTAATAAATACTTATCAAGTCTAAAATGTCACATCTTACGTACCCTTAATTATCAGTTGTTGATCTTCTGTTATTGACCGAGTTAATTAAAACTCGAGTAAAATATGAACGACAATATAAAATTCAACAAAACGAATATGCTTAAGATCTTAAAAATGAGTGTCTTTACACGACGAGGGTCAGGCAACGAAAGAAATATTTATGGAAGGAGGACTGGGCAAGTTAGTGTCCCTTTTTATTTAAAGGGGTATCCAGGCATTATGTGGTTCATCCCGCAGTTTTGATAAGTACTTGTCGAGATCTTCTTTTTCTTGAAAACTTAATTATTTAAATATTTGTATTATTTATTGCCCTGGAAAATTCTGATTATCAGGCAAAATTACATATCTTATTGATAAGTTATCATAACGTGTGGTTTGCACGATCTGTCACCTTTTAGATATTTTAAAATCCTGAATTTGAACGCGAGCTTAAAGGGTAAGAATAGATTTCTGAGTATTGAGCAAGAAAAGGCTTGTACATATGTATGGTTGGTACATATTTTGTAATTAGACCATTTTCTGCATAAGAAACGCGTGTCATAAAGTTCAAATTTTAATGCACAAACAATTGTCTGAAAAAGTTTAGCAAAAACGAAGATAAGAAACTTGAGTTGCATTTTATAATTTATTTGAGGAAACAGTCACATTGGGTTCATATTGTAATGAAATTTAAGTAATTTCAGTGAAGGAGTAATTTAATACAAATCGAAAAACTTGTTGTTTCGCATTCTAGCGAGAATTTAAAAATTCGAAAGCATGTTTCTTCACAATAATTGATTTATTAAAAATTCAATTGCATTATTTTTTACAAATATTTGATTTTTACAGGATGTTTTTAGAAACACTCCGTTCATGGGCTTGATCGGGGTTTTGTGTTTCTTCTGCAAGGCTTTGGGGGGCGTTGAAGCAAATGAAATTTTAAAAGTTTAAAATTTAAAATTTTAGTTTTAAGTGATTTATTTGATCCAAGTCAAAAGTTTATTTTGAACATGTACACAGTATGCCCAAGTTAACTGTAAGTAGCTATTTTCTTCGAAACTGCAAGAGATAATAAAAATCTGATAAGTGCATTGGATTCCTCATACGATTTTGCATAAGAACCAGAAATCAGTTTTTTGCTAATGTAACGCACTACTTATTTATGGACTTGTAAAATGTGCACTTTTACTTAAATAAATAGGTCCACTGCAACTTCGTACTTTTTTAGTGTGTGTATTTTTATTCAACTCGTTTACGACAGTATATGTACAGAGAGAGAGGACACAAGGCAAGAACTTATCCCAAGACAGACTAACTAAACCGTGGCATTAGTTGCCTTATATACAACATCCTTAATTACTTAAAATTAATTCCCTTCAACAAGTCATTAAATTAATAACTTAAAGAGTCAAGAGCAAAAGATGTCATTACTTTTAATGACTTCTTTTGCTCGTCCAACTTTAAGTAATAAAGAGCACTGGCTATGGTTAACTTAACTAACTTAAACGAAACCTACACCTACATGTGTATGTACACGCGTGAATGAAGTTCACACGCATTTGTGCATATGTCAAGAAACTTACACATGTATGTACATATGCAAATATTATTATTACAGCAAGTATTATTATTATATTGCTACATTCCTCCACTTTTTTTTCTTTTACTAGAACTTGACCTACGCAAAAAAAAGTAACCTACGACAATATGATTATGAAACTAAACAGTGTTTTTGTTATTTTTGTTTTTGCAATGAAATCAAAGAGTTGAAAAGAGTTGATAAAATGAGTCTTAGCTGTTATGCGAGTACAATCTAGTCCAGAAATTCGACGTCATCATCATCAAAAGTTGCGAAACTCACGTCCTCGTTTGTGGGGGGTGGTGGGGTGTCACGTGGGGTGTACGGAGGTGGTGGTGGGGTGTCCAAGGGGGAATATGGGGCCGAATACCGAATCTGTGCGAAGTCGAAGGAGAGGTCTAACGGGGCTGGATTATCAATGAAGGAGGAGGGTGGGTTCCTCCAGACTAATCCTCCTAATTTGTCTGGGCTATGCCTGGTCACCTCATATGTTTCATCCTCGTACTTGAGCATGGTAAAGGGGTAGGTCCGTAGAAGTTTGAACAGATAAATTGAATAAGTTTTTATGTACTTAACGGTAATGGGGAGAAACATGAGACACCTATTTCACCAATGGCTCGCAATGCTCAGCTTATAGCTCGTATTTGCTTAGGAAATTTGCGATAACTTTCGTAAAACGTGGAAATTTGTCATGTGTGATATTGCACATGAAAGATTATTAGTTGTACTACAATAGCTTGTGTAGCAGTTGTCAATATCTTATTTTTAGCAGAAGATATGAAGCTCAACATTATCCTCTTCAATTGCATGCATTTCGAGCTTCATATCTTCTGCTAAAAATAAGATATTGACAACTGCTACACAAGCTATTGTAGTACAACTAATAATCTTTCATGTGCAATATCACAGATGACAAATTTCCACGTTTTACGAAAGTTATCGCAAATTACAAGAAAAAAAGGTCGGTTTTTCTGTGGCTTTGACAGACCAAAGAGTATAGATCATGCCCATTCGCACCAGTCACGGGAAATTCAAAAACATAAACATCATCCTTTGCCATTTGAATGAGTAAAGTCCTGCTTTATTTTGGAAGAATTGAGCTTATTTAAAAAAACGTAAGTGGTTTAACTATTTCAAGTAATAATTTTATAAATTACAATGGGCGTGCTCACGACAAAGTTTTATTTAGCATCGCAACCCACTCAGTATTATTTATCATTGTATGCATGTTGCGACAAATGAATTGTTTCCAGCACAAACTTTAAATTTTAGCCCGACCCAGGGCTTATGTAATTGTCATGCCCGTCCGTCAGTCAGTTTTTTCTATAACTCTCGAATGAGTAAACCGATGGACTTGAAATGTCTACCAGATTCATACTGGACAAAGCTAGGAAACGAGTTCGATTCGAACATGGGCGAAATCAATCCAGTTGTTCAAGGGGTCATCGGAGTGGCTAGAATAAATTTCGAAATTGTAGTTTGGTCACAAGCCCATTCAGTCGACCGAATCCACTCCAATTTTATTTTACTAAATGTTTCCCATTGTGTGATCATGTAAGCAGTGATCGTCCTGAATACACAAACATTTGTGAAAGTAATTCGAGGAGAGAGAATTTGAGGGTGAAAGCAAACATAAATATGACACTGTTGGTTAAGTATTTATTTAGTTCCACGGGTGGACATAATCTTGGAGGTGACTGAACAATTGCTTTGAATGGAGTTTCAAGTAACAAAATTGGAAATGTCTCCACGATTAAGGTCGAATTTTTATCATCCAGCTAAAGAATCGTGGAAAAATTAAAATAGAAATGGCTAGAAAATAGAAATATGTAAAATTGTATTTTCTGGGTAAATGAAAAATATGTTCCTACGCCAACTTTGCAAGATATGCGAGATATAAGAACGTTGACGTGAGCCCGCTCAGTATTAAACTATAAATATGGAAGGTACTAATTAGTCAAAGGTTTGATATTTTTTATTCACAGAAATGGGGCCTATATCTAAAAGGAGAGCTGCCTGCCGAAGAAATTGGTTAGGTGGTACTAAGAAAACTATCGTTACAAACGTCCCAACATGTGGCGCCGAAGGTCAATGTACATCAAGGGTAGATTGTGTAAGACCTGAAAGGCAGGACTGTGTAACACCTGTGAGGACGAAAACGTACTCTAAAGTTACAAAAACGGTGACACCTAAATCCCTCCACGATATCACAACACCACGAACTAGGAGGTTTATAAATAAAGGTTTGCGTGGCCGCAAGCTGTCTTTCACAGAAGAGGAAGCAACAGAAGTTGCGAGCGAATTAGAACTTCCGAAAATTGAGGGCAGAAGAATCTTTACAACTGAGTCAATCGAATGGCTGATGAGATATAGTTCTAACCATGGGACAAAATGTCCAGGAGAACTATACTTTGAAAAAGAAACACGTACTGGAATGCGTTCCACTTTTGTGGCAAAATGTAAACAATGCAACGAAGTATTTGTCTTAGACAGTGACACAGGTAACAAAACTACACACGTGACTGATGCAGCTATATGGGCAACTAATTCCACAGGAATGGGATACACAGCTTTGGAACATTTTTTGGGTTGCTTGGATGTCCCTTGTATGGCTTCAAAAACGTACTATAAGCACGAAGCACGATTTATGGAGGATCTTGAAATTGCTTGGAAAGACCTCCTCGTTGAAAACGGTAAAAAAGAGCGAGAAATGGCCGTTGCTCTTGGACAAGTTGATAGCGATGGTGTCGCGTGGACCGTAGTATACGCTGATGGGCAGTGGAGTCAACGGTGTTACAACCAAAATGGGAAAGCTAAGACTGGGAGCGCTGTAATTATTGGTGCGCTAACCATGCTACCTTTATTCGTAGGCGTCAGAAACAGTTATTGTTTGATTTGTTCAAGGAACAATGGCCAAAGCCACGAAAAATGCTACAAGAATTGGGAAGGTTCGGCGCAGGCTATGGAAGCAGATCTTATCCGCGAAGGATTTGAACAAAGCATTGAAGTGCATCAGTTGCGTTTCAAAAAACTTATTGGGGACGGAGATTCCAGCGTGTTTAATGAAATACAATACATTTATGCCAAAGGCAGTTCACGCTTCCTTGAGGTGGAAAAAATCAATTGTGTAAATCATGCAATACGACGACTCAACACAAACATACTTAGTCTTGTTGGAGATACAGGTTACGACATCAGTTGTAGATCCATCGTGCAAACCCGATGGTCTTCTATAGGCAAGTATTGTCAATACGTAATAGAACACAATCGAATCAATCGACCTCAAACAAACCAGGACACTTTGCGTTCGGACATAAAAGCGGTAATGCTGCACGTACTAGGCTGTCATAGAAATTGTAACAGTTACTTTTGCAATGGTGGGAAAATCATAGTACCAGAAAAATTTGAATCAAATGCCGGAAATTTACAATCCATCGAAGATGGACAGCGGACGGACACTCAAAAAGAGATTCCAGATACGGATGTGTCGGTTGGTATGAAACTCAAAGACCCTAAATTCTACCATAAACTCGAAGAAATATTTACCAGACTGGCGAATCATTCAAAGTCCTTGCTGCTTGGCCTAACGAACAATATTGCAGAATGCTTTCAAGCACAAATAAACAAATTTGCACAAGGTAGACGAGTCAACTATACTAAAGGTGGTAAATATAACCTGAAGGTTATGGAGGCCACCTTCGGATTTCAGTTCAGTTCAGGTTGGACAAAATCTGCATTCGAAAAAACAAAACAAACTCTGGTTGGAAGTCAATGGACAAAAAAATTAACTCAAGGTATTCAACGCAGAGCAAGAGCTACTGCCAGAAAAACAAAACGCAAGAAGCGGATATTTTCAAAATTTGTCAAGAAAGGTTTGCCTGAATTTTTCAGCAAGAGGAGGAAGCCGTTGGGGAACCCATCATATGGCGGACATGCAGAAGACGTTGGCTTGCCGGAGTCGGAGTTGAGAAAGAGAGTAGACGAATTTGTTGCTCAACACTCAATTAGCTCAAAGGAAGAGCAGTGGAAAATACACGAGGAAACTGTCGGGCAGTTTGCGAATCCGTTATATGTTGAACGCCGGCAGTTCATGATAACAGCTAGCATAGCTGGTAGAATACTCTCTTTAGCGGACAAAACGCCTAACGTTGCTTTGCTTGACGATCTTTTAGAACCTCGAAATTTGAATGCCAATCCAGCAATAATCTGGGGCAAACAAAACGAAACAAAGGCTATTCAGCTTTATGAAAAATTATACAATGTAGTTGTGCAACCATCGGGTATATTTAAATCTTTAGAGTTTGGACTACTAGGAGCTTCACCAGATGGTGTGGTTGGAACCGACGGAATTATAGAAGTAAAATGTCCACACAAGGAAAGGTTTGCAAAACCAACTGATGTAGTTTTACGCAAATCTTACGCATTACGCCTTAGTAAGACCTCTACACCAGAAAATCCTGTGTATGAGTTTGCTAAGACATCTCATTATTATGCACAGGTTGTAACGCAGTTGCACGTAACAGGACGAACGTGGTGCGATTTTATTATATGGACACAAGGTCCATTGGACGAAATTACTGGTAAACCAGTGAATCCTGAAGGTCAACTGCATGTTACCAGAGTTTACAGAAGTAACGAAACTTTACAAAAGTGGAATGCAATACGGGACAAGGCTAAAATATTTTATGTCGAAGACTACGCTCCCGAAATTGTGGATCCCACGTTTCCTAGGAATATGGGATATCGTCAACCGACGTACAGGCTTGAAGCCTACCGATCGGCACAAAATATAAAAGCCAATAAACTAATCAACACAATTACATCACAAGCACCTGAAAAGTCACAAGTCAGTGAAGCAGATCACACGGAGGAACCTCCAATAAAAAGCCTACACGCCGCCGAAAATCGGTTAAAAATATTACTTAATTTATTTAATTTAAAGAACCAAATTTAATACTTGAATAACTTAATAAATTTAAGTTAAAGTCACTTATTCCAGTTAAATTTATGTATTTATTTCTAACTTTCTTATACCAAATCATATCATACTAATACTTCGTATACTGACATCTGATCTAAGCACGATCGCAAAAATTCAAACATAGTTTCCCAAATTTTACGCATTTTAAGTTTGTCGTACACATTACATATTTTCATACAAATTTTGAGGATTTTGGGTACATACATACTTTCCTTTAGGTACATAAATATCCGCCCTCTGATTATAATATAATTTTTATGTACTAATACTTTGTACTCTTGCATGAACTAGCATCAATTCTTTGTATTACTTTTCAAAATTTTGTCGTTATCTTTTGAAACATTCGTCCCCTCTTGAGAGAGTGCATTTTGTTACTAAATGGAATGAAAGCCGATATTTGGGAGACATTTTTGAAGAGATTCAATTATCCGACGCCTCATCGTGTGGGTTTCAATGCTGGAATTTTATACCCGGGAAACGGGTAAACCCCCCTCGTTAGCCAAACCTGTACTTAATCCAAATCGTACTTAGAATTTACGGTCACAAAGAGATGGATGTCACCGGAATCGAGGAGTAGCTCGAGGCCTTCTTTGTGTTGGGCGAGCTGGCCAACACAGAAATTTAGAATAATATTTTGGACACAATTTTCGCGAAACAATTAATTATTTCGCTGCATAGGCACGGTGGAGCAAGACGCGTTGATCAAAGCCCTTAAAACGGGACAAATTTTTGCCGCTGGGTTGGACATAATGACCCCAGAACCGCTCCCAGTCGGTCATGAACTTACAAAATTGAAAAATTGTGGTAAATTGTGGAAATTTTGAAATTAGGGGAAAGATTTATGGAGTGATTTTGACTGCTTTCTTGGAATTTTAGCCGTTTTGCCTCACATTGGGAGCGCCACGATTCAGGGGAGAATGGCCATGGCAATGTTGACCACGAGAAATATTGTTGTAGAGATTTGGAGGAACATAAATATCGACGAATTTCGACTGCTCCTGGTTCCTCGATGCCCGTTCGGGATACTTCCAAATCGAAGAAGGTTGACGCGCAAGTTAGTAATTATGCAAAAACTAAATAAATACAACTTCAAACAAGCACAGTAATTAGTTTTCAACGATTTATTTTCATTTTAAAAAACCATCAGTTGGGAGAATACACTCCGACGACATCCAAAATACCGCCACAGTAAATGCAGAAGTGGCCCTCGATCTGCATATCTAAAAAAAGTAAAATTTATTGAAATAAACCATTGCAAACGAAATGTAGCAAAAGGGTGTAAACACACGGAAATGTCTTAGTATTTCGCCAACGTCGTCTTCCTCCACCTCCCCGTCTTTGTCTCACATTACGCCTCGTTCTTAATTTTACGAAAATTGAGAGAAAATACTCCTCACGCAAGGTCAACATTAAATGAAACATTTGCCAAAATGATTAGCGCTGGGTGACAACTTTGCCCGATTCGAAACTCGACCAGAATTTCGCCTTCATTTCTGACATGACGCCACCCACGTATTTCAAACGTCTAATCTCTCTAACTTGAAAATAATTTGCTGTCTAGCCATTATGGACATATGTGACTAGGTTTTAAATGCATATTTGCAGATTGTACTGCTTCTTGCATTTCAGATCTGCGACAGAAATGTTGTCGTAGGGTTTCGAAGTTCCACCCAATCGGTAGTTTTCGACTCTACAAATTTCCCATTGATTAATAGCTTGGTGGTCGGGAAGGAGGAAGTGGAGGTTGTTGGATGCACGGACGGACAAGACATTTCCGTATGTTTTCACCCCCTTGAATGACAGGATGACGAACCAGCTGCCACAGGGGCGAAGCAAGCTCCGCATCTTCGCCCTTGGAACCGAACACGACATCGCTGGCAAGCAGGAGCCCTGGGGTGGGCCTCAGCTCCACAGGCAAAGCAAAACCGGACAACAAACGAATTCTGTAAAAAAAATAGATAAGGTGAATTAGTGTATAACAGAGTTTATAAAATCACCCAGCATAAAATGCAAAATATCATAAAAAATGTTTGGAGTTGGGGTTTAAAAAGAGAGGTGCGAAAGGTTAGCGAGCGGCAGTTATCGTAAGACAGACAGAGGTAAGGTACAGAAGCCCTGGTTAAAAATAAACACAAATACCCGTCGAATAGGTGGATCGGGTTGTGGGTGGGTCCGTCCTCCCCGTGTGTAGGGATGAGGGCGAGCTCCGCGCCTTCCCCTCGGAGCACCGCCTCGCCGGTCACAACTCGGTGGTGGTGACCCGTGTAGGTTCACCCTTTTCACAGGGGCGCCTTTACCTCTTTCCTCTTGGTCTTCTTGCTTCTCTTGTCGATTTTCCTTCTCCACCTTATCCTTATCTTTGTCCTCCTCTTCATCTTTTTCTACTCTTTCACCTTTTTCTTTGTCGTTAGGTTTCCGTGGTGGGGGAGGTGGGGGTGGAGGTGGAGGAGGCATCATCATTACAGCACTCATCTGACAAAAAAATCAAGGTCTTGATAAATAATTATACCCAATTCTTGCTTCTGCTTCAACAAATACGACATTTTAAATTTTAACAAAATACTCAACAAATAGAGATATATTTATACTTGTGGATAAACAACTAACTCTGCTACCAATTAATTGACCCACCTTGATTCAGACGAACGGACGACCAGGAGGGTGTAATGATTTTACCTTCTGCTAAAATGTCAAAGTTTAAGAGTAACGATATGTAGCCCAATTAACCGTCCAATTAATTCTTCGGAATTAATCTTCACCACCGCGTCGTCACTTTATTAATTGTTCGCCAGGGCTGTTTGGTTTCCTCTCAAAGGCAAACTACCCTCGACCTGGAGACTATATCACCTGTAATAATAAATTAATTTTTAAGCACATTTATAGAATGAATAAATGGATTACCACGACAACCAATTAATTTGGTAATTAATTGGTTGTCATGGCAACCAATTCGCTTACCTAAATAGAGTCGAAGAAAGGAGAAGGTTCTGCTGCAGTTGCACTGAAGAAACTGCCAAAAATGAGTGAGACGAGGAAGCGTGGTAGTTGGTGAAGAAACAGGAGGTAGGCGACCTCTGCCACCTCCTGTTTCAACCCAACAGTTCACTCTTGCTCAACTGCTGGAGTACAAAAGGAGCGTAGTACCTTAAAGGCGTAGGCCCATGCGAATAGTTCAGTCATTAGCCCCCGATGAGCGGCGTGGTAGTAGTACTGGAGTGGTTCGACCCACTCCATTGCCTTGGCTCTTACTTTGTTCGGAATGTACAAAGTGGGAAGCGCCGAGAACTCCGTCGGAAGATCGCTTGGTTTTATGAAGGTGATCACCACCCGATAATCTTGGAGAGAGAAGTGTGATATACGATAATATGGTAAATCGTATGTCACCAAATCTTGCGTGAAGGTGTACGGGTTTCTTCGTGACAGCGTAACGATATGAAAATAATTGGGTTGTACTGACGAAGGCGAGATAAAAAACAGGCCGTCGGTGACGTTCCAGTGGGTGGAAGTTGACGCCAAGAGGATGCTGATGTCGTCGCTGGTAGAGCTGGAAGCCATGGTTGCAGGGTGTGAGTAGTTTTGTTAATTTGAGAAGAATGACTAGAGATGAGGATAACTTCGCATGCGTTTTTTAGCACTATTTATAGTCCAAAAAATGGTGGTGGTCGTGTGAATTTTACATTATCATCAACTTTTGTGTTTACGCAGCATTATTCGGATTTAGTTACGCGTGAGATAGATTTTTAACTTGTTGTTGGGGTCAAGTTGATACTCTTGAATATGTGCGGAAGTCGTGGCCTCGTCACTTTCAGTTTCGTTGATGGTAGGTAATGGTGCCAATATAATTCCACGAGGTTTATGGGGATATAGAGGTTGCTCATCACTCTCATCTTTTTCTTCATCACTCTGCTCACGAGTCCATGTATTTAACCGTATAGAGGAACTGTTTCGTGGGTGCTTAACTTGCTGCCACTTATACCAATGTATGAACAAAAACACCATACAAAGTATCGCGCACACTAAGAAAATGAGAATCAAAATGAGCATGATAAATGCAGCGTGATAGTAAGATACGGCTTCAGGGGGTACACCACTGGTATATTCTGAGGGGGAAGGGAGTTCTTGTGCATCAGCACCACAACGCAAGAGGGCGCTCATGGCCATTCCTTGGGGGTAAAACTAGCGGCTAATCTTGCGGCTTTTTTGATTCGATCCCAAAAAAGATACAAAATTGCCAAAGTTAGAGGCACATTCCAAATATATAGGAGGGCACTTGAGACACTGGGGAGAAGATGTATTATATCTGGGATTTTAACGTGCACTAAATCGGCTATTTCTGAGACGTTGAAGGTGGTGGATTCTAACACCCATGACTCGTTCAGGGCAGCACTTAAGTTTGCAAATGTGTTCGTTATTGGCTTTGCCCCTGCCCTTAACATTGTATCTGTCACTATTACGTCTATTTTAGCCCATGTTGATGGAATTGTTTGCACTACTGATATCTTATCGACGTTTCCTGTAGGGCAAGGATAAGGGGAACTTATCGGTTGGGATCGTCCTTTAATGTTTAGTCGACAAGAACAAGGGATTACAACTTCAAGTGATCCATATTCAATTTCTGGAAGTTGGCGGATGATTTTGGTGGAATTCGCTGAATCGCACACTATAGTAGAACCCTTTGGGACACTGGTTATCATAAACGTGTGGAAGTCGAGCTGAGTTATGTACGGCTGTTGACTGAGGCGCGGGAAACACGTGAAAGGACAAGCCTTTTTGAGTTCGTTAACAGAGGAGCCTCTAATTATGCTCTCAATGCAGAGTTTTCCTATTTGAGGGTCACTTTGGAATTGAGAAACATAGCATATCCCAGAGCTGGGGTCACAAGAATTCAGCTGAGTTCCTTGGATGGTTGTTATATAACTATCGGCATCCACAACGTAGGTTGGACTATGATTAATTGTACACACACTATCCTTGTATAAGTACGGGAGATTGATGACTTCGTACAATGTTAGCTTCGCTCCTTCTCGATGAAGTGGGACTTTCACATGGATTGTAATTTCGTCGCCCGCAATGTAGCACTTTGCCAATGGGTAATTGTACATAGACAAGATGTCCTGGGGACGAATCGCAAGGGTGAAGTCATTTTTCTGCAGGTCGGGTAAGAGTTTCTCCACATCCGATTTCAATTCATCTGGACCAATGGCGGATAATGGGATGAGGTGAGACCGGCAATGGGTGAGGATGTCCTGATATTGTATAATTTCAGCCATTTTGTTCATTGACTGCAGGATCTGATTGGTGATGATCGACATCCGGTTTTGATAGGTGACATGTTCTGCCCATCTCGCTGTCAAGCCTTCATTATTCTTTTCTGCAGTTGCTGCCAGAATCTGTAGAGTGTGCTGATAGTGATCGAGAGCGGCTTGGACGTCAGACGTGAAGTTTTTGAAATTTTCCTTAACAACTAAAATATTACTATGATCCGTAATTATACTAGGTCGTGGCGTAGGTAGCTGGTCATTATCGATGGAATCATGACCAATGAGGTCCAAATAATCATTCTAAACGATAATTTGAAATTATTTGATAAAAATCTGACCTACGAAGGAATTTTATATTCCGAAAATTCAGTGACCCCAAACATGTAGCCAATTTAACGATGCAAGGTTTTGGAGATCGAAAAGGTTAAGCTTCTTTCGTTGATTGCACAGTCTCCCGATGTGATTCTGATTGTCCGGGTTGAAAAAAGAGGGACTGGTGGGAAACCACTCTTCGAAAAACGAGCTTGTCAAAAGTTCGAAGGAAGTGTGGGCAGCCATATAGAAAAGCATTATAAAGAAACTTGTTGAATCAATTCCACGACGTATTTTTGCTCGTATTGCGTCGAGGGGAGGTGCTACGTAATACTAGAAGCATTTTGTCATAATAAAATTGGCGTTTCTTTGATTTATGATTTTTTAAGTTAAGGGTTGCCAATACTTTTTGCGGGTAAATTTTGCAAATTTTCCAACAAATTATTTAAAAACTGTGTTTATCTAATTTTAAGTAATAAATCATGATTATTATCGAAAACTACATTATATTTGCTAAATGGGTACACATTTTCATGCCAATTGTATGATGCATTCCATGGTTATAGCCAATTTTATTTAGCTGGCGTGGGGGTTGCCAATACTTTTTCCATTGACTGTAGATATTTGTTAACTCCCGAAATTTTTATTTGGATCGGATAGAATTTTTTAATTGAAAAAGTAAGATTCGGATCGGATATTTTTCTTCTAGAAAAATATCCAATTTTTTTGGTTAGATATTTTTTATCGGCAAATTCGAGTCAGAAAAAAATGTCAAACCGATTCAACTCGGGTGATCAATAATTTCAGGTATCTGGCGTGACAACCCTCATAAATATTTCCCAAATTTTAAAATGGTTATATCATATTTTTACCTGCCGCGTTGAATCCTGTATATTCAATTCCAACTCAATTAAGGAATCCTTCACACTTTCCAGCATGTTGGCCAGATTGCCCCTATTGAGATTAGGAGGCCACTGCAGAAAGGGCGTTATGCATTCAAATTTCAGCACTTTGAGACTTTTACACCCCTCCAAATTTGGATAGAGGGACGCCGCGACGTCCAGCGTGGTCAAATTGGGGGCAGCATCGAGCCAAATTTGGATCACGGATTGAAACTCGGGCTGCCCGGTGGCAAGGTAAAATCGAAAATCTGAAGCAATCTTGAACCTTAGGGATGTCAAGTTCGGTTGATTGGGGAGTTTTTGACACGTCTGATCTGGAATTGTGTACGAACTACGGCGTTGCCAAGAGCTGAGGATCTCAACGCGTTGAATTTTTGTGGACCCCAAAGACCTCATTCCTTCCAGGAAAGCGGGGACAAATTCATTCCGGGCGGCGATAAATTTAATTTCGCGAGTGAATTTGGACACTTGGGTGAAAGATTTTGTGATAACTTCGATTTTCTTCTTGTTTGAGCGGATGGACCGATCGAACCTGTCGGAGATAACGAGGCGTCGCATCAGTTTGTCGTTGACGGGGGGCACGCCGCGATACTTGGACGCCATGCAGGTCAAAAGTTCGTTGACGTGGAAATGAGCCCGTTTTCCTAGTAAAGTAGAGGCCACGTCATTCCAGTCGTGGCAGACGAGACGAGACGTCTTCAGATCGGGGAGGGTGAGGTTGGCGAAGATGGCGTCGAGAATCTGTCGCAAAATTCAGAATTATTCAATTAAACGGGTCGCCTAATCAGGTAGAGATTGGGACAAGATCATTTCAATTGTAAATTGACCTCTTATACGTGCATAGACTAAGTAGGCAAATTTGTGTAATATTTTACTTCCGTCAAGGACGAAATATGTAGATATGTGTACTACGTCTGCTTAAATTACCCTGGTATCAGCATCTCTTTAAAGTAATTACTTGAGAGTATTTCCTTGGTATTTTGTGAAAAATTTAATGGTACAAAGTTCATTTTTTCATTCTTTTCGCCTCGAAGTTTGCAGTTTTCCCTAAACACTAAATACATAGATACATCCATCAATTTAAAAACGTTGCATTTAGGTGATTCTGGTCAAAAACTGTAAAACTCGGAAACTTGTTGGAAAAGTAAATATTCCTCGTTTGTAAGGAAATATGAAAATTGTAACTGAAAACTGAGGTGAAATTATAAAATCAGCATCGTGTCCATCCGAGAGAAATGTTATCAAAAATCAGTACCACAAAAAAAGCTAACTTACCAACGGATTCCTGAAAACTTGGGACATGATGTTGTTAGTGCGGACACGTACATTTTGCGAGTCTAGAATTAAACGGAGTAAATATGAAAAATGAGAGTCTCTCGAAATAAAGAAAAGTGAACTTTTTACAACCAAAAAAATATGGAATGCTGCACTTACCCAAATTTGGAGAAATCATATCTTCTTGTAAAAAAGTTGACATTAACTTCATATTGTGTTGATTTTTATCATTAAAATCCGGCTCAATAGGCATTTTGTTGAGTTAGTGGGACGTCTGTACCTAGAATGGAGAGTAGTGCACATAAAATATGAAATTAACACGCCATTCGCAACAAAAAATGCATGCCTGAAATCTTACATGAAACTGTAAAATATGTATTTGTTAATTAATTAGGTTAATTAAATATTTATTTACTTCAATTAAAACTATTAAAGTGTGTTTTGAACTTTCGTCGATTTTAACATAAAATAAGCATGAAATATCAATTTTTTGGTTTGCATTGAAATACGTGAGTTTTTTGCTCGTCTCAAATTCTTATTCTTAAAAAATTATACAATTTTATTGCTTAGGAATTGAAATTTAAAATTTTCCAGGCTCACCTGAATTTAATTTTTAATTAAGTAACCCAACTAGTTTTTAATATAGATCAAACGTTTAATCTTGAAATTTCTGATAGATTAAGACACGAAAATGTATCAATTCGTATTAAGTAATAAATACTAAATACTTATGAATAAAGCTTAAAATGTCACATTTTATGTATACTCTGTCTCAAATGTAAGAGATAGAAATTGGAAATGCTCTTATTCTGTGATATGTTACTCGTAGGTCGTGATATTTTGTTATATTATATTTAATTTAGGGCTACTTGTCTCCACAAAGTTTCATTCAAATTAGGCTACAACTACCTGAGATTTTAACATTTTCCCAAAATTAGTCAAATTGGACTGTCTCAAAAGTAAGAGAGCTGAGGACACACACGTCACAAAATAAGAGCATTTTCAATTTTCATCTCTTACATTTGAGACAAAGCGTACGTACCTTTAATTATCAACGATTGATCTTCTCTTGTTGACCGAGCTAATTAAAACTCGAGTAAAGTATGAACATCAATATAGGCAATTTTTTAAATTTTTAAGATCTTTTTTTTAAAACCAGTGTCTTCACACGATGAGGGTTAGGCAACGACTGAAATATTTATGGAGGACTGGACAAGTTAGCGTACGTCCCTTTTTAATGGGACGCCCAAGCATTCTGCAGTTTATGACAAAATATTGCCCTTTTGAATTTTCTAGAATAATTCATCATAATCGTATTATTTATTATCATGAAAAATTCCGCTTCTTAGATAAGATTATCTTTCTCGTTGTTAAAAAATGGTCACGTGTCTTTTGCACGGGCCATCACATTTTATTTATTGTCCAGCAGGAATTCGTACTCGAGTGTATTTACATTAAGCTGAAAATAGATTTATTTCTGAGTATCAATCCAGAAAAGGTTCATATTTATATACGGTTGAAAATGGTCACCTTAAGTGACCAGAAGTTATCATGGGGTGAAACACCTGTCTGGTTTTGATATGACTTTCCGTCTGCAACACCGAATTCTAAATATATTTTAGCCGATCATAAATATGTTTCTCGATATTAATATGTAGTATCTCGTACATACCTATGTATATTGTATACATGATGTACATAAGTACTCAAAATTATGTTGCCATGGTTGCATGGAACCACGCAAGAGAGAAATCAAAATTCTAACCTCCTAATTTTAGAAGCCTAAAATTATCGGTTTTTAGATGAAGTAAAACCTGTATTTTCTAAAAAAACGCATGGAGTTGAACGTTTGCCATGGGACCTTTCATAAATTACGTAACGCAAAAATCCTCGATTTTCTAGACCCCCTTATAGCATGTGTAGTATATGTTTGCACTATATCGTTAGAGTTTAACGTGCACTTGTATGCGGGGTTTGAATTTGAATTGTGTCTCAACTTTTCCTCAACTACCCTAAAAACTTAAACGTACAAAAACGTTTAGTGGCTTCCCCTACTCATACACATGTTCAAAATACCAGACTAATTACTGTAGAATATTCAAGTAGATAAACTACTAAATAAATCAAAGTCAATTTTTTTTAAATAATTTACATACTGTAATTATGATAACGAATTAATTAATGTAAAATATTATTTGGCGGCGCTCTCTCGCGCCCAAGGTCCATGAATCCTGCATACCAATCGGCAAATTCCTCATCCGACATATCTTGTGTCCAGATACGCGCTCTAATGGCTTCGGTCGCTCCAATGTAGTTAACGAGCACACCTCCTGTAAAATTAATGGGCGAGCCACTAGCTTCAAAGATGGTTCGTATTCGTTCCACAATTTCCGGTACCTAAATTATTAGAAAGCTGAATATTGAACAAAAATGCATTTTACTGCACTCGCAACGCGATGACGCCATCGGTTTCGCTCGGATTTTGACGAAACCACGATAATTAGATGAATAATTAAACAAGTATTTCAGGGTTTCTGATAATGCTCCGTTTAAATGAAACGGAGCATTATCAAAAATCCTGAAACCCGTGTTTAATTGTATTATTCACCTAAGGCTTGTTAGGTATATGTATGCCTACGTAGATATGTATGTATATGTAATTAGTTATGAATCTGTACATCACTCCATCTTTAACTCTCTTCCAATAAATACTCTCCTCTCTCTCCTCTCACTGTGTACCACTTATTTATGTATAATCATATATACATAACATTGGTGGACCGTCGAGTACTTTCTTTCGCTCCTCCCACTCAAAATGGATTTTAAAATTTTCAAAATTCTTCGCAAAAAATATCACCTACCAAATTTGCTACGACTGCGACGACTAAGCAGCTTGACCACCGCCCCTTAGAGCTTGTCATTTTGCTTCCGATAGGGAAACTTCCCAAATCTCTCTTCACAAAACCTTGCGTAAACTGTGTGATTTTCCTGTGAAACTTTTTTTGTGAATTTTCGTCATCTGGTCTGTAAATTGGATTATCCTCCCGGATGCTATCAGGTCTGTAAATTGGTTCTAAACCACCCTGAAAATATTCCCCCATTCTTAAAATTTCCAAATCTCCAGTCCAAAATTTACATTTCATAATTCGAGCAAATATGCTAAATTCAAAATTCCGTTATTTGTTTTAAACACGTCAAAAAAAATATATGCAAAATTGTCCTTCAAAATTGTTAAAAAATCGTAAAAATACTGTAAAAATATATCCATCCGAACTGAAAGATCGTTTTGATCTATCTAAAAATGGGAGGAAAAATTGCAGTATAGCGGCCTAGCTCGGATATGGCTGAAATTTTTGGTGTGAATACCCTAAGGTCCCCTGAGCATAAAAATATATTTTTTTCGCGGCGGTCTCAAAAACTGAAATTTCTAGAAATTTTTGAAATTTTGCATAAAAATTATTTTTTTTGTCTTAGATTTTCATGAAAATGACTTTCTAGACTAACTAAAGTATCCTGAACAGGAATCTGAAGAAATTTTTGAAAAATATTCAATAGCAAAAAAGTAATAATTATGCCCGTATTGGGGTATTGGTCGTATTTTAGCGAGCGAAGCGAGCAGGTTAGGTTAAGTAAACTAGGTAGGCGGAATTTTTACCTACCAGTGCTACCTAGGACAGCTAGGTAGTAGTACTACCTAGGAGGGCTAGGTAGTAGTGCTACCTAGGAGAGCTAGGTAGTAGTGCTACCTAGGAGAGCTAGGTAGTAGCGCTACCTAGGAGGGCTAGGTAGTAGTGCTACCTAGGAGAGCTAGGTAGTAGTGAAACCTAGGAGAGCTAGGTAGTAGTGCTACCTAGGAGAGCTAGGTAGTAGTGCTACCTAGGATAGCCGGAAACTAGAAATCTCATCTTACCCCGAAAATTTGATTTTACCCCAAAAAATTCCTCACAGGGGGAAAATGAGACAAAGTCTTGGAATTCTCTGAAACATCGAAGAACAATTTGTATACAAAATTTCAAAAATTTATAACTTTTTTCTTAGTGAGGCAAATACCTAACAACGAAAAAATTACTAAGTATGCATTTGACCCACCCCAAAAAAGTGACCATCTGCGATATCTCAGTCATTTCTTAACCGATTTTGATGAAATTTTGCACCGATTATTGTTACATAATTTACAAATGGGATCTGATCCGACTAAGCGATTATGTGATTTTGACCGGAAATATGGGCAAAAATGTGGCCTTAGAAACACATTTGTAATTATTGCTAATTACTAGAAACCTTTATCAACAGTTTGAACCCCACGAATTGTAGAACATTTTATCCCGAAAATTTTAAGTATAAATATATCAAAATCCGTTCAGAATTGATTTAGTTATTCCAATTCAAAGACCATAAAATTCATAGACGTGCTACGAATCAATGCCATTGACAACGACATAGAACTAATAAATTTAAGGGGCCTCTTACACAATGTTAAACTGCTCATGTAACACAATGCCCCACACCCCTACAAAAAGTGGACCCTTCCACCGCGAAACTCAAAATATCCTGAGTTTCTCGTGCTCATCTGTTTATCAACCAAGCTACTCTCCACCGGTTTATCAAACGAATATTCGTTAAAAATTTCTTGATGACTTCTTGATGAATATGATGACCCACCTCTAAAATGTCCCATTTTTCTTGAATTTTCTCGCACAAATAAGAATTATAGTTCTCATCAGAGAGCTATAATGAAAGAGAGGGGTGTAAGGAATGGCGTCATCCAATTCCCCCTTAAAACAAAATAAATATTCAAAACTGTAAACAGAACAACTAATATTTGATTCTGTAATACTCTTGGTAAAATGCATGATGGGGTTGTTGTGAGTGTTCCACGTCCAGATTAGATCATTTGGTGTTCAGTAATCTAGGCAGACATTTTAAGACCAAAATAACTTGAATCGGTTAATAAATAACGAGATAATTAAATTTTGAAAACGAAGCATTTAAGAAAATTATCCCGGATGCAAGTATTGAAAGGGGGTGGTGCAATTTAATCATCCCATTGACATTCCAAATTCCAATTAAAAGTTATAAATAAACAAGGTCCCAAAAAAGGGGAAATCTTAGTGAGGTAGTGCAATCCTAATTAATAAATAAAATTAGATTGCAGAATTTTTGCATCACCGCTCTCGGTACCATTTTTACTGGATACAGTATAAATTTTTCTTTGCATACGCATGAATTCTTAATTTTATTGAGTAAATGGAGAAAGAGGCATTTTTACTGTGTAGTGAACGAGCAGTTAGTTAAATTAAATGAGATTGATATGTAAAATATAATGGCTAAACAATTATGAACTACGTATTTGTTTAAAAAAGATACAAATCTATAATTTCAATTCAATACATTAATTAGGATATTCTATTCAGGCAAAATCATGGGACCTTCTGAGAGTACAACTTTTCTATTTAAACGATTAATGCTTCCAGTAAAAAATGGTACCGAGAGCGGTGATGCAAAAATTCGGCAATCTAATTTTATTTATTAATTAGGATTGCACTACCTCACTAAGATTTCCCCTTTTTTGGGACCTTGTTTATTGCTATTGAATATTTTTCAAAAATTGCCCCGATTTTACCAAAAAGGCAAAAAGGCATTTCGGGCAATCGGGCATGGCCAAAATTCACGTGCCTAATAGGCAAAAAGGCATTTTAGGCACGGCATGCCTTTTTGCCCTTGCACACTCTGATCTAGAATTGTGTACCCACTCTTGGTTTGTGACTAAATTTTGCTCTCTGTCGGCATCTTCGATTTTCTTCTGAATACTTCATCATAATCGTATTATTTATTATCTTGGAAAATTCCATTTGTCAGGTAAGACTATGTATCTTTTTTTTGTTAAAATAATGATAATGCGTGTTTTGCATGATCCGTCACATTTTATATATTGTCAAGCAGGAATTTGGACTCAAGTATAAAGTTAAGAATAGAATTCTGAGTAAGGATCAGGAAAAGGTTCAGAAATATGTACATTCGTGGTCTCCTTAAGGGGAGACTTTGAAACCATTAGCAATCAAAAATTTTCCATCGACCAGTATTGGAAGGGGGAATTCTAGTATTAAGCGGGTGGGACAATAGAAATTGGACCAACTGAACGCAATTATGTGTGCAAAACTGACCAACGGATTTCAAACAACTTTCGACATATCGTTGTCAGCGGAGACATCGCGTACTTTTTATAGTCTGGAATTAAAAGGAGTGAATTTGGAACATGAATATGTTTTTTGGTAAATAAATATAAAAACTTTTACGAGAGAAAATGTAGATTTTAATGCACAGACAATGGTCTCCCTGAGTATAAACAAGTTTAGCAAAAATGTAGATAAGAAACTTTATATGTATGTATCTTATGACTTGTTTGAAGAAGCACTTATATTGGATAGATCTTGTAATGAAATTTAAGTAATTTTGGTGAAGGGGCAATTCAATACCAATAGAAAAACATTTAGCGTGAATTCAAATATTTGAAAACATGTTTCTTCACAATAATTTACGTGATTTATTTAGAAGCACGTGGGAACTTTTTGGTCGTGCTGGGCCAGATTTTATTTTTATTTTATTTTTACAGTATGCCTCTAGGAAAACTTCGTTCAGGGACTATATCTGAGTTTGTGTGGGCTTTTGAGACTTTTTTAGGCTGAATCACTCTCTGTAATCAATACCTGAATCACACCGCCTTTAAAACAGTGTGTGCTGAGCAAAAAGGCAGGCAGTGCCTTTTTGCCTGCCTCTTTGCCTTTTTGCCCCACAAAAATCTGTGCCTTATTGCCGTTTTGCCCTTTTGCTAATTTGGGGCGAGATGAGACGAGAGTCCAGTGATACAATTAAAGTGAAAGTTATTCATTGCGTTTTTAATACTTTTAGCAAATATGAGCTCTAGTGTCAAAAATTGATTAATTAAACTGATGGCGATGTAGAAACAACGCTGAAGATATCTGGGGAAAAGTATTCAACTAATTTGAAGTATTGATGAAAGTCAGAACCCTCCAATACAATTTTAAAAACATATTGCAGATTCTGCAATTTCTTTAATACGTTATAAACGACAATAAATCGGGTTCAATCGTCAAAAATCGAGCAAAAAGGCATCAAAAAGGCAAAAAGGCAAAAAGGCACGCAAAAAGGCAAAAGGGCATTGAAAAAGGCAAAAAGGCAAAAAGGCATGCAGAAAAAGCAAAAAGGCTGCCTTTTTGCACACACTGCTTTAAAATGAATGGGTGCGCCACTCGTTTCAAAGATGGGAAGTAATCGGGCCACGATTTCCGGTTCCTGAATTATTAGAAAAGTAACGATTTAACAAATTTATGTAAAGCAAACATTTTTCAGCTCAGCTTACCACACTCCCCCAGATTTCTACTCTCCTAAATCCTCCACTGAGCAAAATGAGATTTTCAATGTGGAGAGAAAATTCATCCTCGTAGACGAAGGTGTCCGTGAACCGGACAATTTTAACTCCTGAAATAATTATGACCATTTATTCATATTGTAGCCAATTAAATAAGTAAGTATTTATGGGCTGAGTTGAACTTGGATCATCAGAATAGTATAATTTAAATTTACACAACACGGAGGGTGATCATGGCGAGATATGCAGGTGTTAGTCTCCTTCTTATACATATGGCTATTTATGGGGCACTCTGCAACTGGATTTGGTGCCTCATCCTACAATTTGAACTAAACGCAGGAACAATTTGTTTGAGATTTTGGAATTTTTTATGCTAAAAACGAATTTCACGCATACCAAATCCAATTGCAGTCGACTGTAACCACTAGTAGCGATGCATGAGAAGGAGACTAAATCCTGCATATTAGCATTATCGCCTTTCCCCTTGCTTAAATCTTACCTTTCAAGCCAGACATGGCTTTCAGGACATCAATAAACACGAAGGATTGGCTCACCCCATCCACGAGAATGCTGACCCGTTCCAAATCCCACATTTTGAACGGTTCTATAACGTGGTTGACGTCGGGAAGGTAAATACCATGCATGCGCGTCATATGCAAATTGAATTCCTTAACGGCAGGAAATAAATCAATCATCTTTCTCTCGAATTCCTCCCTTGAACCGAAGAGATCCGTGGTCAACGTGACAGATTGAACTCCCCTGTGCCGCCTCCACCGATTTAAATGGGACGGCCCCTCATCTCCGTAGTGCACAGAGAGGGCCCTTAACTTTGGAAAGTGGTCTTCGTCAAAGAAGCCGAGAATTCTATACCCATCTGCGGCCGGGATGGAGAGCGTGGTAAGTGTGGACATGACAGGAAGCTCCTCAACAGGTTGGATCTGATGAATATAAAAATAGGACTGATCAAGGACATTAGCTACTCTCCGAGTAGAACTTTTACAGAAATTGAGATTTTTGAGAAACTACGGCATTGCCAGTCTCAAATTCCTTCAAATCATGTAGACAGAGAACTTGGAGACTGGCAGTGGCGTAGTTTCTCAGAAATCTCAATTTCTTTAAAAGTCTAATGCGAATGGAGAGTCTCTAGCCAACTTACTCATAATTCTCGTAAATATCTCGCAAATTGTAAAATGCTTACAACGGAACCTTTTTTCAAGCTACGCTGGGATTTGTTAGCGAGCTATGTCAAAAAATCAAGGCAAAAATTAGGAATTGTATGACACTTGTCTTTCCGTTGAATGGTCTCTTTGAAGAAAAATATTGACGGCAAGGTTAATTTTTTGTAATTTCATCTCGTTTTTAGCCCAAGTCAGGGCTTATGGAACCGTCATGTCCTTTCGTCTGGCCGACACGATAAAACCAAAACGGTTGAACCGATTGACTTGAAATTTTTATCATATGGGCGAAATCGGGCAAGTGGTTGACCGGTGGGGGTCATCGGAGTGGGTGGGGTATTATGCACCAAAATTTCAAAATTATCGGAGAAAGCTGAAATTTGGTACAGGGGTTGCTAATGGCACATAATGCAAGAATATGACTTCAGATTAGAAAAGTTTTCACCTTGAGTGACCCTATGGAGTGACTCATACCGATTTTTAGAAATTGCTTTAAAAAGATGAAATCCGACACAATGATACTTAATGCCTTGTTCCAATTAAAGAATATCAAGTTAAAATTGAATTAAGTGCAACCAGAGTGACCCTGGAGGGTGACCCATACGTCATATCGAGCTTAAATTTGATATGGAGGCTGGAAACCACTTCTGAATGGCACATACAGCTTACAACTTCAGGATGTTAAAGAAGACCAGTGGTCATGGTGGTCAAGGATCAAGATTCGTAAATAATTCAAACATTTGGTACCAATAATAGAAACTATCTAACAAACTTTTAACCATCCATGCACAACAAGGAAGTTGGTAATATTATTTCTGTCAATTCGGAAAAAAATCAGAAGCGGGCTCTGACTTATCGAGTCGGGGACACTGTCCTTGACTCGGGCTAAATGGAGTCTGCACTGTAGGTTTTTCCCATACGGAGCGAAAACCAGGGGCGGTACGTGAAAGTTGCGCCCCCCCTCAATATTGGTTTTCAACTGTGCCATTGAACGGAAAGATAAGTGTCATATGATTCCTAATTTTTGGCCCGATTTTTTGACATAACTCACTAAAAATCCCGGTGTAGCTTAAAAAAGATTCCATTGTTAGATTAAAACCTTATATACATGCTGCGTCCACTCCCATATATTCAACTCCAGGAATCCTTAACCTGTGCCAGCATCTTACTCAGAAAAACGTGTGTAGGAGCATACGAAAGCCGAGTTATGCACTTAAATTTGAGAACTTTGAGACTTTTACACCCCTCTAAGTTTGGATAAAGGGACCCCGCGACATTCAATATGGTCAAATTGGGGGCAGCATCGATCCAGATTTGGAGCAGGGGTTGAAATTCCTGACACGTTGTAGCGTATCGAAAGTCTGACTCCACCTTGAACCTGAGAGAGGTCAGGTTAGGTTGCAGAGGGAGTTTTTGATACGCCTTGGCTGGCATTTCGTAGACGCTATCGAATTTCCAGGCGCTGAGCATGTCAACGTGTTGGACTTTGGTGGACCCCAAGTCCCGAATTCCTTTTAAGAAAATGGGAACGAATTCCTTCCGGGCGGGGACAAATTTAATTTCGCGGGTTAATTCGGACACTTTGGTTAGTTCGGTGAGACCTTTAATGATAACTTCGGTCCTTTTCTTCTCTGCCCGAATGAACGGGCCGAACTTGTCGGAGATCAGGAGGTGTCGTATTAGTTTGTCGTTGACGAGGGGCACCTCATCAAACTTTGGGGCGTTTTAGGAAAAAAGCGCGTTGACCTTGAGATAAGCCCGCTTTCCTAGTAGCGTCGCCCCCATGTCGTCCCACTCACGGCAGACGAAGCGAGACGTCTGCAAATCGGAGAATACGAGTTTGCTGAAGATGACGTCGAGAATCTGGTGGAAAATTAGAAGAAATTGTTAGATTAAGCGTGCGTGCAATTCGAAATTGTACCAACTTCGTAATTGTGAGTGCAACTGACCAATGGATTCTGTACAACTTTCGACATGGCGATGTCCGCTGAGACATGTACACTCTTCGAGTCTGGAATTAAACGTAGTTTTATAACGTAGAAGATTTATATATCTCGTAAATATCAGTAGTAAAGAAGCCTTTAATGTTTAAGAGAAAAAATCTAGATTTACTAAAATTTGGAGATCTCTTTTCTCGTTGCGAGGAAGTTGACTGCAAGTTCATGCTGTGTGGATTTTTGCCACGTAAGTTATTCTATGCTGTCGAAAATTGCGAGTGCGTCGTCCGTACCTAGAATTAACAGCAATGTCAAATTATGTAGCCCAACATTTTCAATAAAAAAAATATGAAACGGGGAAAATTTAAAAGCTTGCTGAATCAGGTATGATGTAGATTTACCTGATGAAGAATACTTGTTCAACTTTTGAAGTTATTGAAAATGACTTCGTGCTTTTACTTACTTATTGATTCTACGCTATGGAATAAATATTAAATTTTCATTTTCATTGTTATGAGAATCCTTTCTTATTTGATGCTGGAGTAGATAATGTGGGGAAGAAAAGTATGAGTGAGATTTGACGGGTGCATTGATATGGTGGTCGCGTAGTACAAAGGAGTACGTCTGGGGCTATACCGGGAAATGTTTCCTTCGATGGAGACCGGGGTCACCAAATTTTTGCACTATACCGTTATTTCTCATTCCTACAATAACTAAACACTATGAAAATATTATTTCAATGAGGAAGTTTTCTAAAACTTTGGAGATATGGAACCGTGTAACTTTGCAAGTCGGGGGTTAGGGAATGACAGAAATATTTATGCAAGGAGGATTGCAATAGCCGGCGTCCTTTTCTAAAGTGTGTATCCAAATATTGTGTGGTTTATTCCTCTGCTTTTCTGCTTGCTCGCATCTTTATTCTAATCGAAAGCTTAAGTACTGAATATTCTTATTATTGATTTATTATCCTTCAAAATTCCGATTATCAAGGAAAGTTATCTTTCCCATTGTTAAAAAATTATAACGTGTGCTTTGCACGCTGGGTCACATTTTCCTTATTGTTACACCGGAATTTTGGGTCGAATAAAAAGTTAAGAATAGAATTCAGAGTGAGGATCAGGAAAAGGTCCATAAATTTCTGAAACCATTAAAATCAAATATTTTCCATTGGCAACTGTTCTCACCGCTGAGCAGAGGTCAACGCCGGCGATTATACGCCGCCGCGCCGCCAGACACCGGACCGTTTTGACGCGCCGCCGCCGCCGGGAAAATCTGGTCGGCGCGCCGGCGGCAATATTCAGCCGCCGATTTACATTTCAATCTGATGAATTTTTTAATTTAGTGTACTTTTTAATATTTTTTAAACGTTTTTAAAATTTTAACGTTTGTTTAAACATTATTTTTGTTTAATTTTGAAAATCAGTATTTTAAAAATTTTCGAATTGAAATTTACCAGATCACATTTACGATGCCATCAAATTCAAGTTGACTACTTGACGTTCCAGGCAAGAAATAGGGACAAAGACTTATTACCTGGTTTTAGCACCCAAAATAGGGATGCATTAGATAATTATGTAAGAAATGTTACAACCAACTGCGTGAAATGAAAAAGCCGTTATCTTTTACACAGTTATAATGACAACCTAAAATGGTCAAAATTTGACCGTCAAATATAACATGTTCAATTTTTCTCTAAAACTTGTCTAAAGTGCATGAAGGAACAGTTAATGAAAAGATACATTCTCCAAGAAATATTGCAAATTTTAGATTATTAGCAATGTTAATTTAGCGTGTTTCAGATCCTTCCTATTTAGCATATATACGTTTAGTAATTTATGTAGGCGCCGCCGAAGATATTTGATCACCGCGCCGCGGCGCGCCGCCGCCGCCGACCAATATAAATTTTCACGCCGCCGCCGCCGCGTAAACCGTCGGCGTTGACCTCTGCCGCTGAGTGTAACGCATATGTAGGAACATACCTTTAAAATCTAATTTGTATTGAACATATTACACAGTTAAGTGTTCTATTTATGACATTGCCTTACTAAAATTAGACCTATGGACTGGTCATGCGGCATGACCAGTCTGTGGCTCATGTGTGTGAGACTCTTGACTATTTAATTAGATATGTAAATATGAATTTGTTTCGATTTTGACCAATTTGTGAAGATCCGAATGTTTATTTGTACGATTATTTCTTCGATTTAAATAAAGAAAACCAATAAACTCAAGCTAAACACAGATATTACAATTCAGAATTAATTTATCTTTTTTATTACAGCTGAAAAAATTTTAGAATAGATTACAAATAGATTTATAGAATTTATTTATAGAATAGAATAGAACAAATAGATTTCTTTGCAAGTATACTTGCAAAAAAACTACCTATTATAAAAATAAAACTTAAATTGGTTATCAATTCATTCCATATAACCAGAAAGAACTTAAATTAATCCAAGTATATTTGTAGGTCCGTAAATAAATGGCACGCGGTTTTACATGATTACACATTACGTACAAGTTAGCATCAAAATATACACATTTCTAAAAGACACTTTTCAGTGAAAAAAGTATTTATGCATTAGTTTTAGAGCTGAAAATTACACATTTTACAAACTTTGCCCTTTTGTAATATGCGCATTTTGCAATTTAGGAACGTTTTGTTTGATTGCCACCTGTTCGATCTTAAGCTGTTGTTGTGTTGGCTAAAGTTGGGACTGTGTAGAAAGCATGTGATCGATTTGAGTGGGGGTAGGGGTCAAGAAGCATCCTATACTTCCAAAGTTAATTATAAAATGGGGCGTATATGCCACAGTGCGGAGTTAGGGGTAAAAATTTCCCAAAGATCTATCACATTCTTAATGTACGGCCCCTTGTGTGTTGCTTGGTTTTCTCATCGCTCAGCATAACACTTTGATGAATGAGTTATGAATTTTGGTTCCATGAATTTTAAACTCATGGGTTTGCATGAATTTTAAGTGTTCCGTGTTTCGATGCATTATTTCTTTTCAATCATAAAATGTCATGCATAATTAATTAATGTAAACTATGTGCATCTCTTGCAAAGTATTTTGCGAAACATAGTTACATTTGTATTTTGTATATTGCTGAATATACCACGTCACCAGTTGGGATGGAATTAATTAAATACGCACACATATTTTTAAAAACTTTTTACGAGTTAAACATTTATTCGAATTACTTATTAGAGCAGAAACGATTTTAATACAGGAAAACATTGAAAGTGTCTTAAATATCGCATGACAATCCAGATTTAATTAAGCTTGTAATATTTTTTTTAATCTGTCAAATGTTAAAATAAAACTGGTTATCATTCATTTTAATCAGGCAACATTAAAATTAATCCAGGTATGTATCTACAGTATAGCCGGGAAGTCTTTCCACCCTCATAATTTTTTCACTTAAAGCCTTATATTTATCGAGAAGCTTGAGGAAATGAACTGTAATTTTGTACAATTACTTATCATGATGCTAGGTTTTCGGAACCATACTTTGGATAACGGCGTGGCACAGGCAACGACAGGGTGAAATTATATACAAAATTCCGACTGGAAAAAAGTCTTTCCACCTTTTGACATTTTCGTTGTTATTGTGTAATTCTTAAAAACATTCTTGAAAATTATTCTCCACCCAGTAGGGGATATACACTCCAAACAAAACGGTGTGAATATATGACTTAACCGCCTTGGTTACAATTGTAATTCCGAGTAGTAATGAATTTTCTCCGTCCGGTCATAACATTATAAAACTACCATTATAAAACTACCGGTATCAAAATCATCATAACTCGGATTCAACATTGTAACCAAGGCGGTTAAGTCATATATTGACACCGGCGGTGTTGATTCGACAAATTTTTATTTTGAGTGTATGATTCTTTGAAAAATAACGTTTGTATAATGTTCAAATTATTGATTGTTATCAATATTAGCTCATAATGAGGGGAAATCGCCTTGTCACAGATCTTGGGCAAGACGTCGTAAAATTTCGTGAGGAGGGGTTTCGATACCAAACAGTTTATGATAAACTACTCGTGAAGAAGTACATAGTTGGCAGAATAGTCCAAAAGTACAAAAAAATTGGTACGGCGGCGAAATTTCTAACTTATGGACCGCCAAGCATTACGGCCCCAAGGATCGATCACGCCATCCTCTTCTCAATTCAGCTACAGCCTCGGTTGCAGCACTAAAAATCAACTGGAAACGAAGGAAGACTACGACCTTCAAATTTCTGTGCGAACTGTAAAGAATTGAGTAGAATAAGTTGGATTTAAAGACCCAGCAGTGCGGAAAAAAACATTTATTTCCTAGGCCCATATGACCAAGGTTATGAAATTGGCTAAAAAGTATCGAAATCAATACATTCAAGACTGGAAATGTACAACATGGAGCGACTAGACCAAGACCAAGTTGTTTGGTTCAGATCGGGTCACTCGGATAAGGAGATGACCAGGCGATACAAACAAAACTAAGTACCGTAAATAAACCATTAAGCATGGGGGTGGAAACCGAAACGTATGGGCGTGAATGTCGTAGAAGGGCATCGGAAATTTTGAGATAATTAAAGGAATCATGGACCCCAACTGCTTTTGCGACATTAGAGGTTCGTATTCAATGGTGACGCGAGAAATTTCCGCGTGGTGACAATTTTATTTCAAACAGAATGGTGAATTTAAGCATAGATCAAAGTTTTTGAGAATTAGATTTACAACAAACGAGATTTAATTGTTGGATTGTACTCTAAAATCACCGGACGGAATGTTAATGAACATTTATTGTCAATTATGAAGCCTAAAATTTCTTAGCAAAAACCATCAAATCCGAGTGGACTGGCGACGTCGTTAAATTTGAATTGTATTTGAATTTGAATTTTGACACCTTATACACAATCTTAATTTTTGTGTTGATGCCTAGAGGTGTTATTGCCTTCCTAGAGGACCTGGGTGAACATTGCAAATGATAATTTGACTATTTCATAACAAACACAATTTAAAATGAATGTTGCATTAAACTTTAGTCTGGGTGGAAAGACTTTTCTCTAGTCGGGATTTTGTATATAATTCCACCCTGTCGTTTCCTGTGCCACGCCGTTATCTAAAGTATGGTTCCAAAAACCTTGCATCATGGTAAGTAATTGTGCAAAATTGCAGTTCATTTTCTCAAGCTTCTCGAGAAATATAATGCTTTAAGTGAAAAAATTATGAGGGTGAAAAGACTTCCCTCCTATACTGTATGTAAATGTGTCAAAGAATGGCTGACGGTCCCCCTGGCCGGCCCCCAATCTATAGTTCCGCCAAGGCATAACCCGGTATCGAATCTCCATGGTTTGATTTCGGAAACTTGGTCGAATGATTCTAATGTAACTAAGTTTTTCGAGGTCCTTGTAAAACACGCCTCCCTTTAAATGAATGGGTGCACCACTGGTTGCAAATATGGGTCGAATTCGTTCCATGATTTCTGGCTCCTGAATTAACATTATAGTTTACTTGAAAATTATTTCACTGACCACACGCCCCAAGATGTCTACGCGTTTAAATCCTCTACTATGCAAGATGAGATTTTCGATGTAAGGAGGAAAGTCATCCTCCATCACGTAAACGTCCGAGAACAAGGCAGTTTTAGCTCCTGCAATCATTTATTAGTTTTGTTTCTAATCAATTTTTAAAATTGGGAATAATTTTTAAGAGGTGATGGAACGTTTTTAAGCTACACTGGGATTAACCTTTATACAAAAATTAAGCCATAAATTAGGAGTCACATGGCACTTTTATTTACGCTGAAGGGCCCATTTGAAGAAACATATTTGGTGGGCCGCAAGGAGGAGAAAGGGTGAGATAATTTACGCCAAAAACACAAAAAATTTTCAAAAATTACAATGTTTTTGAGCAATTTTTTTGGATCTAATTTTTGGAGGTTTAAAAACGATCGATTCCGGTTGTTGAAAAAAAACGATATCCTTTTGCTTCATCCGCTGCCGGTTTTTGGGACTTTCTTCCCTCCCACCGGGCAGAGGGGCGGAGTCGTGCCAAACCGTTTGCACAGTAAAACTCACAAAAATCAGCCCTACAAATTGTACAAATCTTAAACCAATCGAATGTTTTTTGTCTATCGAAATTCCGGTTTTGATTATTGTTACTCATTTTTCGTCAAAGGGACCATTTAAGCGAAAGATACGATTTCATGCATAACTCGCTACACAATCCGGTGTAGCTTGAAAAATGTTCTATGTACTGTGAACTCTTACCTTTCAGAAAAGGCACAATTTTCAGGACTTCAATTAACCTGGAGGATTGTGTCACATTTTTCGCGTGAATATTGACCCGTTCCAAATTCCACATTAGGAACGGTTCGATAATCCTGGTTAATGGGTGAATGGAACCAGGATTATTATCCATGCGGCTCAGAACAAAATCCAATTTCTTAACGGCAGGAAATACGTCGACCAGTTTTTCACCGAAATCCTCCTCCTCCCGAACCATGCGATTAATGGTCACGGTGAGAGATTCAACTCCGCTGTGCCGCGTCCACAAATTTAGATAGGACAACTCTATCTGATGTAGGAGACGGAAGGTTTTTAATTTTGGAAGGTGCTCCTCATCAAAGAAGCCAAGAATTCGGTACACATTTATGGCGTCGGTGGAGAGCGTGGTAAGTTTCGACATGGCGGGAACCACGCCCACAGTCGTCTGCGATGAGATACAGGCATGCAAAAAAAACACAGTCAGTTAGTACTAGCGAAAAATGGAGGTATAATTGTTTTAGGATTATCTTTAGTCTCGTAACTATGCTTGATGCTTATACATACACATCGAAAAAATAGTCTTCGAAGAATAATCTAGGGGTCAAGCCAGAGTGTAGTCGGAGCGCTGGTTTTATGCGATTCGACTTGGTAGGGTCATGAGAAAACCAATCCGACTTGGATTAATTAGGTGATGTGGGCTACATACGTGTTCAACAAAAAATTATTCATTCAATTATTCATTCATTGTCATGAAGTGCAGGCAACATTCATTCAATATATATTCATTGACAATTGGCAACATTCATTCAAATATTCATTCATTGACAATAGGGAACATTCATTCAAATATTCATTCATTCATTAACATATTTATTCATTCACTAAAATATTCACTAATTTATTAAAATATTTATTTATTCATTCCAATATTCATTTATTCATTCAAATATTCGTTCATTTATTCATTCAAATATTCGTTCATTTATTAAGTAGCTTCAGCTACTTTATGCGAAGACAGGATAATAGGAGAACGGATCGAGATAATCGAAACCGGTTTTCGACATTACGCATAGGACCCGAGGAGGATCCTATCAACTTGTGGGACCACTAAGACAACCCCCTTTGCCGTCAGAGGGTGTGGTCGGGGAATAATGAGTTTTTTTCAGAAATTGAAGCTACGAATGAAATACATATAAGTGAAATTTAGTGCTCCCGAGTTGTGCCACACCATCTGGCGCTTGGGGGTGTGGTCTGGGGGAAAATGAGATTTTCACTCAAATGGAATCTATAGATGAAATATGAAATTGAGTATTCCAAAAGTTGTGGCAAAATCAATATGATATTCATTTTGACGTATATTTGACACTTATTTCACCCTTTAGCTACATGCGTTTGCGACGGTTTATTCATTTATTTTTGTATTCACAATTTGCACATGGTAGGCCATCCATAATTTGAGTTCAAATTATTATGTAATATGCATATGCCGCGTTACTCGGGCGAACTCGAACTTTAAATTTGACATGAATTTCAAGGCAATGATGAAAGCATTTGAGTCAAAAAATTTCCAAGATTCTTAGAGGTAGAGGCTTTTTGAAATATTTATGTGTTAAAATCGGTATTATCCACTCTACATAATATTTGTATTACAAATATATACGGTATCTACTTATTAACTAATTTTTGAGCGAATTAGTACCATTTTGTTTTATTGTTTAGATGAATTCCATTCTTAGCAATTGACATTAAAATCAAAATATAATTGATTATAGTCAAATGTGATCAAATATATTATGGTTTCATTGTCATTTAAGAGGAAGGTACACCAGTCAAAGAGATAATTTGTATAATAACTTGCAGAACCAAATCCTTACACCAAAAATCCAATTTTGGATAGATTTTCAAAATTTTCCATTCTCATTATCTTGATTGAGACGGGGAAATTCAGCAAAATCGTATTTTGCACAAGTCCCCCTTTATCCCACAATGTTAAGCTCCCCAGGAGCCACTGGTGATCTTAGATGACTACTTTATCATACTCATATGTAAAATATATTTTTTAATTTTCGGACAATTTAATAATCTCGAACATTTTCTGAGGGCTCTGCGTTCAACGAAATAGAACAAAATATCCAACAGGATCAATATCGAATATTACCACCTTTGTGTACTCTTCCTCCTACTAAAAATAGAATTCATATAAATAATAAAACAAATTGCTCGCGTACTCAATGTTTTCCGCTTATTGCACTTGTTGTCCGGCTCCAGACTTATTTTCCTTTTTTTGAGAGATTTATGGCTGGATGAGATCTCATCAAAATCGGACGACGATATTCTCGGTGAAGCACTAAATTTTCCAAAGACTTCGGGTTCAGACTTGATCTCCTTGAACGTCCAAATGATCCCAGTAGAGAAAAAAGCCGCTCTACACTGCCCGTGGATGCCGGAATTGCAAGATCTTGACTGGCCAAATTTGACAATTCTTTAAAGCTGGTTTCGTTTTTAGCCCAAAATTCTAGTGGATCGGATTTTGACGGTTCTCTTTGTAGAGCTAAATATTTGTCTACTTCATGAGAGACAGTAGTACTCGAATTGACAATCCTTGGCAGCATGGAAAATGGATCGTCGTCGTTATCTTCGTTTTCAGGAAATGTGTGTAATGCTGCTTCAGCCGAAGGATCTTCCTTGCAATATGACTTGAGCATATCAGTGACCTTGTCAATTGAAGGAGTTTCAAGGCTTCTGGTTCCATACACGGCAGGTTTGACTAAAAATTGTTCAACATTAAACGTATTACATATAAGATTAAAATGTTTTCGTACTTTTAAACACGTCGGATTTTTGACGAGGGTCCAACAAAGCACTCAGGATAATGTGGGGGTCATTATTTATTGCTTTCTCGAATCGATTTTTCAGTCCACCCAGTAATTGTGCTTTCATACAAGTGAATCGTGTAGTTGGAGTTTTAGCAATTTCTACAAATTAAGAAAAATTGAATCGGGGAACTGAATAAATTATATGTATCATCGTCAAAGAATCGAACAAATTATATTGCGCACATTCGTACCATTAAATGCATTGACTATCGAGTAGTAAATCAAACTACTGGTTACCCCATCACCTTGAAGTTTATTCGTTGCGTCACATATTGGCTTCAGGAGATTTTTTATTTCGATCATTTTTTCTTGCGGCTCGATGCTTGGTGTGGGTGGCAGATTTTTTGGCTTCTTGGGACAAGTGCTGGCTTCTCTTATTAGATTACAAACCTCACCGTACACTTTATCCTGCAAAACCCCAAAATTTAAATCCTAAATTAAAATTGAAATTTATTGTCATTCAAATAGGTCGATCTGAAATTACCTGGCATAAACGCTCCAAAACATAGTAAATATAATTCCATCGAGTAGCAGCTGGCTTTATAAACACTTTGCCCACGACTTTTTTAAGTCGCTTTCTCCAATAATTCGACCGCATGAAATACTTTACAATTTTGAAAGCACAATCCAGAACTTCTTTAGGTCTCCCGCCTTTTCCAATGACGTCTTTGATAACTAATTGCAAGGTATGTGCATAACAAGAAATCCTGACTTTTTCACCAATTGTAATATTTGGCGTCGCTACAGTGACTTCATCATCTGCATTACTTTCTTCCTCTTCATCCTCAGAGCTCTCACTAATATCAGAGTCTTCCGGTTGTGAATCGTCTTCATCCGTCATAAGATTTTCAGCCTCCTCGGTTCAATTCTTGAAGCCGCACACCATATTGCTAGCACCGTCAGTCACAAGATAACCGATCTGAGTTTAAAAGTATTGCACTATTATTTATCATTAACAAAATTGCATGTTTATGCGTATTAGTCACCTTGGCCGTGTTAATTCCTAACGAGTTTAGAGATTGCTGGAATTTGTGCTTTATATTTTCTCCAGTGTGGCGCTCATTAAATTGCACGGCTGAAAGGACACCAATTTCCATGTCCGGTTTTGTTCATCTTTCTGAATATAATGGTATTTAAGTCCCATAATTCCGTCACCCTGTCTACTTGTCCATATGTCAGATGATATGTGAACATTGTAATCCTGAACATGGTTGAGTGGATCTTTAATTTTAGGTTTTATCTGGAATTCACATAAGCGGGAAAATTGCATACATAAAGTTTTATTATAGTTTTATGTATTACTTACTGTATTACAGTAAGTCAAAATTACATACAATCTTGTTGACCGTTTTTGCTAATTTTCTTGCCAAGGTCACTCGGTCAGGAACTATAACTCGTGGATTAAGGTCAGATACTAAGTTCCTGAATCCTATCCCATTAACAAAACTGAAAGGGAGCCCATCAACGGAGACCAAAACTTGCAGATTCGAGTTGAATTTTGATTGGATAGGGTCATTTTTATTATATTTGTTTTGATTTGAGTGAAAAAATTCGTTCACCTTATGATTTTCTTGTGGGATTTCAATTTCCAAAGCCACATCTTTATGCGAGTTCTGCAAAAATATTCGATAACAATTAACGAATTTAATTACCACTTAATAAATTTCACGTAGGTATATAAAGTTATCCATACTCTATAATGACGATTTCCGTTTGCTTTAAAGTTGCTCTCATCAAACGAGTAGACACGACTTTTTTTACCAGCCTCGGTGCACTTTTTACAAGTTGCAAAGAACTTTTGGGACTCAATTGAATGTCCAAGGTAGCTGAACTTCTTCTCAAAGAAGAAACGGAACTTCGGCAAATTTTCAAAACCTGGTTGTTTTACGAGTTTAGGCTTTTTGGAACTTCCCTCAGAATCATGCTCAATATCGACGATTTCTTTATCCTTATGGACAGCTTCGCCATCGCCAGGGTTGACTTTTGATGTCATAACTTCTCTAGGTTGCAATTGTTAACTTATAAAGTTTAATCCCTCGGTATAAAGTATTCGAACGATTTTTATTTATTTTTTAATCTGGGCACACGGGTGATAATCTAAAATGAGTTGGAATTGGCTCCCACCATGCTCCGACCGAAGTTCCCGGCACGCAATGATGATGCACATAAGGAATGAGAATTTCAACCACAATCATAAAGAATGATTACACATCACAGACCACAGACTCATTCACTTCAACGTGAGGTGAATGAGGGCCAAATTTATTCACAATTCATTTATTACATTCACCCATCCCTTATTCAATTCATTCATTCAAAATTTTATTCATTCATTCATTATTCATTAAATAAATGTCCGGGACATATTTATTCATTCAATATTCATTCAATAAATGAATGGGGCATATTTATTCATTCAAAATTCAAAAATTTTGAATAATTCGTACATATTCAATATTCAAACTCACTTTAGTGAACGAATGTGAACAGGTATGGTGGGCTATCCTGGACCCAAGCTTCGCAAAAGTGATAAACTTAGCAACGTGATTTTTGAAGACAAAATTACTTCGCCTTGCAAAAATCTCGTTACCGTCGTTACGACGGCGTCGTAACTCATTTTACAATACGAAGGAACAATGATTACTCTTACCGTATATATATGAAGCATTTGAATTTTTTGAACTTGATTTGCGAAATGCGTCGATCCGTTCAAAATTAGGGTTTGTCGCGAGTACACCCTATGCAAAGTGCTCACATGTATATATTTATATTCAGGGTATTCATTATTTTTTCATATCCTAAAATAACCAAATAACATACTTGACGCTTACGAGATTTTGTCATCGAAAATCATTTTAATACGCTTATGATTTTTACGAAACCCGGCCACTTTTTTTCCATGCGCAAACTATTTTAACTAACAAATAACGAATAATCTTTACCGGCTCCTTTGAAGCACATATAGCGATATTATGGGATAATTCCAGCTCCACTAAGGAATCCTTAACCTGTCCCAGCATCTTGGTCACCTTGCACAAATTGAGGCTACCTCTATCCGCATAGTTGGTGAAATAACTAAATTTCAAAACTGTGAGATTTTTGCACCCCTCTAAATTAGGATAGAAACACCCCCTGAAGTCTAAAGAGGTCAAATTGGGGGCAGCATCGATCCAGATTTGGATATAAGACGGACAGCCGATGGCGTTATAATGTCGAATTTCTGGCATAATTTTGAACTTGAGGGAGGTCAAGTCATGTTGCGTGGGGAGTGGTTGATACGCCTGGGCTGGGATTTTTGTGACCTGATTAAAAATGCAAATCTGTTGGATTTTTGTGGACCCCAGAATCCTAAATGCTTCAATGAAAACGGAGACATAGTCCTTCGTCGTAATGACAAACTTAAGTTCACGAGTTAATTGAGATAGTTGTGTCAGTTGGGTGAGCGCTTTCGTGAGAACCTCAGCCTTCCACTTGACTAACCCGAAGGACGGGTGGAAATCTAGTGAAATAAGGAGGCGTCTCAACAGTTTGTCGTTGACGGGGGGCACGCCGGGATACTGGGACGCCTTGCAGGCTGGAAGTTCGTTGATGTGGAAAGGAGCCTGTTTTCCTAGAAAGGTGGAGGCCACGTCGTTCCAGTCGTGGCAAACGAGACGGGACGTGTGCAGATCGGGGATGCTTAGATTGGCGAAGATGGAGTCCAGGATCTGGAACAAAATTTAAAATTAAACTGACCAGATAATCAGATACAGATTTGAACAAATCATTTCAATTGTTAATTGTCCTCTTGAATTTACACAATCTAAATATGAAGGCACGTTTGTGTAATATCTTATTTTCCGTAGAGGACGAAATACAAATGTATGAGTGCCATGTCTGTATAAATTACCCTGATATCAAAATCCCTCAAGACAGGGGGGGCGCCGGACGCCTTGCAGGCAAAAAATTCGTTGAGGTGGAAAAGAGTCCGTTTTCCTAATTCGGTGGCGGCGACGTCGTCCCAGTCGTGACAAACGAGACGAGATGTCTTCAGATCGGGGAGGCCAAGCTTGGCGAAGATGGCGTCGAGGATCTGGCGGGAAATGCAAATTTGTTGGATTAATGGGTCGGGTGAAGAATGAACTCATTTTCATACGATAAAACTTAGCTTGACTGAAGAAATGAATGTTTCAAAGAGGTTAACTGACCAACGGATTCCTGAGAACTTTCGACATTGCATTGTCAGCGGCGACACGTACTTTTTTCGGGGCTGGAACTAAACGGACTAAACTCTCCCAACAAAGAAAACCTGGCCAATAAAAATATAGGTTTATTGTAGCATTTACCAGAATTTGGAAGAGTCCTCTCTTCTCGTGAAGAATTTGACCGCAATTTCATATTGTGTCGATTTTGGTCTTGTAGAAAAATTAATACCTCCCTTAAGTAATAAATAAAACTTGAATTTTTACAAAAAAAATATATAGGTATTTACTAAAATTTGGGACACTCCTCTCCCCTTGTCGCGAAGAACTTGACCGTAACTTCATGCTGTGTGGATTTTTGTCGCTAAAATTCTGCGTTGTCGAAAATTGTGACTGTGACGACTGCGTCGTCCTTTCCTTTAAATAACAATATAGATAAACACAAAATGTGAAAATAACGTTATTCTTAATTTAAAAAAGCACTTACAATACTAATGATGAGAAAATGATGGGAAAATGATGAGACGATAAAAACTCAAAATATTAGTTATTTAGTGAGCTAAATATTTATTTACGTAAACCACAGATTTGGAAAATGACGACAATGTTCTTAACTTTTGTTGTTTTTATGCTGTACAAAAAGTATACAATAACACAAAATATAAAATTTTATATTTATAATTTTATATGTACATATATACGTATTTATACGTATTAAATGTTAATTAATTATTTGTTTGATTTCCATCTGTTGCATGTTTACTTTTCGATTAAGATGAATACCACGTCAAGTGTTTCACAAAACCGTTTTCCATATTTCGCATGGGAATGTGAGACAGAGTGAGAAAAGTGGTTCGCGGTGGGTATCCATCATCATTTCGAGTCAGGGTCGTATGAAATCCATTTCTCTTCGTCTCACTTTTTCCATGCAAACTTTTCATCCAACCAGGCGCCTCATTTTATTATATATGTAACCCGAAATTACCGTTCAGTGTCTAGTATACACCATACCTCCTATTATCGTCATCATAAATTCAAGAGTTTTATATTTGGGGCGATTTGGATAAACTAAATTTGCTTAGACAGAAATTTCAACAACTCATTTTTGATGTCCACAAAGTTTTTCTTCTTTTTGGTTTTTGGCTCATCCTTGACGCCATTTTCTGCACCCTATTGGAGCTGATACAAATTTAATTAATTAATTAAAAATTATTTTTGATGTTTTTCTGATTTTGAAAAAATTGGTGTGAAGTGAATACAGAAAAAATTAAATTTACCTCTTTATGAACAATAGCGCCACGAACCCCACCAATATGACTTGCACATTTGTATTAAGAATTTGAGCTTCGATTGATTCTTTTCAGCAAGGTAGGTCTCAATAATTGTTAATCGCTTCATGCCTGGATCAAGCAAACATGCGCATACGATATCTTCGGTAACAGGAAACCGGTGCTCCAAATGACGCAACAAAGTTTTCTTTATTGATTTGGTCCCAGCATCTTGATCAAATTGTGCAAATTGAGGCCATCTTTATCCACATAGCGGGGCGAGAATTCAAATTTCAAAACTGTGAGATTTTTGCACCCCTCCAAATGAGGATAAAAACACCCCTTGAAGTCTAAAGAGGTCAAATTGGGGGCAGCATCGATCCAGATTTGGAGGTGAGACGGACAACCAGTAGCAGATCGAAAGTCTTGCCATGTCTGCAACTTGAGCGAGGTCAAGTCAGGTTGCGGGGTGAGGCGTTGATAATCCTGGGCTCGAAGTGTTTTGACATTATTGAAGATATTAATGTGTTGGATTTTTGTGGACCCCAGAATCCTAAATGCTTCAATGAAAACGGGGACATATTCCTTCGTCGTGATGACGAATTTAATTTCACGAGTTAATTGAGTTAGTTGGGTGAGCGCCTTTGTCAGAAGTTCTGCCTTCCTCTTGACCAACCCGAAGGACGGGTGGAACTTGTGTGAGATGAGGAGGCGTCGCATCAGTTTTTCGTTAACGGGTGGTACGCCGGAGTACTTGGACGCCGTGCAGGTGAAAAATTTGTTGATATGGAAAGGAGCCCGTTTTCCTAGTAAAGTGAGGCCCACGTCGTTCCAGTCGTGGCAAACGAGGCGAGCCGTTTTAAGGTCGGGGAGCCTGAGGTTGTCGAAGAGGGCGTCGAGTATCTGGCGGGAGATTTAAATTTGTTGGATTAAGGGGTCGGGTTGAAGAAACGAATTGAAGAATGAACTCGATTTCATGCAATAAAACTCATCTTCACTTAAGAAATGAATGTTTGAAACAGGTTAAGGTTAACTCACCAACGGATTCCTTAAAACGTTCGACACGGGATCGTTAGCGTTGACCTCGGTCGAGTCTGGGACTAAACGGAGTGAATTTAGAGAAAGTTAATGTCTTGCGAAATAAATAAAAGTTCAATAGTTCAATTTTTGTGGTAGAAATATAAATTTGCTGCGTTTACTAAGGTTTGGCAAGCTCGCTTCTGGTCGTGAAGAAGAAGTTGACTGCAACGTCATATTTTGTTGATTCTCATCGCTAAAATTCTCCATGTTATCGATTGCGTCGCCCGCACCTGAAATTAACGACAAACATAATATGTATGAAATTAACACTTGATTCTTAATAAATACACATATTTACATGAAATGATGTTGAAACGATAAAAACTTAAAATATTGGTTAATTATAATTACTTAGGGAATTATTTATTTACCTTGAACTTTGAACTACACAATTTTTCTTAAAGATCTTTCATAACAAAGGCGAAGAAATGTTTAACCTGTAAAAAAAACTTAAAATATTATTATTGGTTAACTAGTTTAGTACGTATTTATTTACGCAAACAACCTTTCACAGATTAAGAAGACGACGAAAATGACTGTGTATTTTTAACTTTTGTTAATTTTGTAAGTGCAAAAAATGAAATACAAAATACGTATTAAATATTTAATGTTTATTTATTTGCTGGTCATCTGTTTTACACGTATTTACTTGTCGTCTCCGCGGAATGTGTGCTGCTCGGTTTTCTCTCTCCGCACTTTGTTGAGTGCGTCATAAATTTACATGAGTGTACATAGTTTTATGAATTTTTGCATAAGGATTTTACATGACTTGTAAATGATTAGTAAATGATTCTTACAAATCGTACGCAAATCATGGTATATGTGAAAATGAAAATGAAAATAAATAAAATTTGTATAATAAGGTAATAAAAATGGCATCTCTCGCATAGAAATTTACATAATTGGTGATACTTGCATTTGTACATACCTATATTTATTTTTAATAAGGGCTCTGAATGTAGGGTGACCATTCGTCCCGGTTTAGCCGGGACATGTCCCGGCTTTCAAAACCTGTCCCGGCGTCCCGAAAATGTCCCGGTTTTGATAAAGCGTCCCGGTTTTTAAAATCGTAGAAAAAAAATTAAATTATCTCACTTTTTCGCCAAAATACTGATGAAAAAGTAGATTTTATGACATAAGGGGACGTTCGTAAACTTCATAACGCAAATTTTTGATTTTTTGGACACCCACCTACCCCCTTTAACATGTGTCATATAGGCACGATATCATTGGGCCCTGAACTCCCTCCCACCCCCCTTTGCGTTACGAAGTTTACGAACCAGTACCAGTAACGTGTATGTCATATTTACTTAATTGCCTTTCCTGTCTCTTTCCAAAAATTCGGTGGTATAGGAACCGTCAAGCACTAGATATTATGCAAAATTTGTTCACCAAGCACTAGATATTATGGAAAATGTTTTCGCCAAGCACTAGATATTATGGAATATTTTTTCGCCAAGCACTAGATATTATGCAAATTTTTTTTTGCCAAGAAATGTCCCGGTTTTGGTCAGGACAAATATGGTCACCCTATCTGAATGCCTACTTTGCGAGTTGGCATGGAAATGCCCGTATAACAATATTTCTAAAAAAATTTCGCCCGTTAAACATTTATTAGCATTAGAGCAGGAACTTTTTTTGAAACTTAGTTCTTTTCTAAGTAGATTTATATTTTACGTTTTGGCAACCTACCTCCAATAAATAAGTAAAATTGTACGTAACCAATTAATTTTTCGTTTTCTATTTCCAGCCAAGTTTGAGAATCATAGATTTATTGTCTGGTTTATTTATATGTTTAGGTTTGTTAATTTCGCGTCGGCTTGTTTATATGTTAACTATTAGATTCGCTTCGTTTAGTCTTTCCTTCCACACAGGCGTCATCATTCCAGGTTATGGAATCTTCATGGTTTGAGATAAGTAAGTTTTTTGCCTCATTCGAAAGTAATCCATGCTTTCCATTTCCTTGTGAACTACGCCTCCGTCAAATAAATGGGTGCACCACTGGCTTCAAAAATGGGTCGAATTCGTTCCATAAATTCTGGTTCCTGAAATATTGCATAGAAATCTGAATACTGAAAAAATTTGTATCTCAAATTAATTTTACTGACCACACGCCCCGAGATTTCTACCCTCTTAAATCCTCTACTGTACAAGACGAGATCTTGAATGTGGTGAGAAAATTGGTCCTCCGAAACGTCAATGTACGAAAAGAGGAGGCTTTTATCTCCTGAAATTATTACGACCCTTCATTAATATTGAAGGTATTCATTTTTCTTCCGTATCTTAAAAATAAAAATCAATAGCTTCGTAAAAATCGTAAGCTTACAAGGGGGACGCAAACCATGTTCAACCCGGATTATTTTTTACCACCTTGAAACAAAATTTAGTTGCGCAGATGCAAAAATTTTATGTTAAGGGATGCTCAATTTTCCAGCGGAATCTGTGCAGAAATTTAAATAATTTAAATTGTCGCTAGCTTGCGCTCTGGATTTTACGCATTTGCACAACTGTCAGACTAACCATGGTTTCTACAGGGTTGGTCTCTTAAATTGAGTTGGTCGAAAAATAATCCTAGCTGAACATGGTTTACGTTTCCGTTATTCATACAATGATTTCTCATGGCAAAATCACATAAATTAATTTACTCTTGGAAAAATACGGCGAAATAATGAATACCCTCAATGTAATCAGTTAATAAGTTTCGAAATAATTGCGTACGATCTAATTTCAATATAAATCTTACCTTTAAAAACGGACACAGCTTTTAGAACTTCAACCCACACGCAGCATCTTTTCACCCAATCCACGACAACGTCGACCCGTTCCAAGTCCCACATTTTGAACGATTCTATACTCCGGTTTAAGGTAGGAATTGACGTATAACTTATGTTTTTCAGCGTTAAATCGAATTCCTTAACGGCCGGAAATAAGTGGATAATTTTTCCCTCGAAATCCTCCTCGTCCCCCGAAGTCCAGAAATCCATGGTCAGGGCGAGAGATTCAACTCCGCTATGTCCCCTCCACAAGTTTAGATGGGAGGACAAGGACGACTTGCCTGATCCGTGGTGGACCGAGAGGGTTTTCAATTTTGGGAAGTGGTCCTCATCAAAAAAGCCACGAATTCGGTACACATTTACGGTACGGATGGACAGACTGGTAAGTTTCGACATGACGGGAAGCTCGTAAACAGTTTGGGTCTGTGATGCGTTTAAAAAAATTATGTATTTACTCTCTATCCACGTAGGATTGAAAGAATGAAATCGGATGAAATGAACTTAAACGAAAATGACTGAATAAATATGAGTAAAAATCTTCACTCAGAAATCGGGATGACAGAGTTTCCAAGGAAACAAAATTTTTTGAACAGGTACATATGTATATGATCAAGAATTCTGATCAAGTACATATTTGGTCGATTCACGACACCCTGTACAAGCGTCTCATAAATTAAGGATCAGTAATAACATAATTTGCGAAATTACGCCTCGTAACCTTAATATCAACGCGAGTTTCGATGACAAAATTTGACCATGGTCACAAAATCTCGTAACTCATGCCACGACACGAAGTGACGTAAATTTACCCCCAATATGTATTTCGAAAATTTACCGAGTTTGTTGGTCTATTTTTTTATAAACTACGTGTTTACTCACTCGTCGTCTCCATCAAAACTGATGTATGTACATACATACGTAAACAAATCAATGTAAACTAAGAATGGATGTCTCCCAACGTATGCTCACAGATTTGGACCAAACTAATGTCAATCGATCACAAATATAATTAGTATTAAATTTGCAAATGGAACTATCTGCCAATACGCAGGTTTGGCGGAGATATGGACTGGTCACTGAATGAAAGCGTCAAGTTATTTTTACATCCCAAAAATGAATGCATGAATCAAATTTAATGAAACTTTCGTGCAATACTAACGATGACCAGACCGAGGTTTTTTGATCCTTCATTGGTTCAAGTACACCTTCCCTACCAGTGGAGAGAACACTTTGTGACACACCTCTCATGAGCGCTTCGCCACTCGTTTCACCAACTCCTAAGATGACTTTCTCCATAACCCGCTTAAATTTTTTGAAATTATGAGGTGTCCTTTTTTTCTGAGTATACTGTTTCTCAATTAATGCCTAAAATCTTTCAATGGGTCGACGCTGAGGTACGTTTGGAGCGTTGCCTTTTTTCTCGAAGAAATTAGTTTTTTTCCCTCGATGGTACCCTGGCACTATTTTGGCATTCCAGAACGTACCCATGTCAGGCCAAAATCAAACACGTTTTTTTCTGATAGAGGGGATCAATCTTTTGACGACACATTCTTTTAAATAAAGTCCAAAGTTCATATTCTTGCTGGAAGCGAATGGATTTGAGACGCTCCGATATTTGTCGATCGCCAGCCATTTTATATATTTCAATGGAAATTTTCCTTGGTTTTGAATTTATATTTCGAACGAACGTCATTTTTACTTCTACATGAGTAGAACTTTACAGGATTTACGCTCCGAGGTCAACGAGGTAGTAGTTTTGACAATCTGCAACGACAAACTTCTGGGAATCGATTTCAACATTTTCTCAACAAGTTTTCCATAAATTGTTTTAGATCCGGCTTTTTTATCTTGGTTGAATTTTGGCACGGTTTTAGTGTTGCAAATTTTGAAGCACATCTGATTGGCTTTGATCTGACGCAGATAGGTTTTTGAAATTTTTAGTTTCCTGGGTGCAACCCTCATGGATATGTTGAGGTTTTTTCAAAAAACTTTTTCGCGTTTCTCGTCCGTGTTTTAGTCTTCTGGCGGACAGGTTGACAAGGCCAAATTTTATATTTTGCATTTTCACAATCCTTATATCTGTATAGTGTATGATTAATTTTGTCCGGTGCATCCCTTGATGGATAAAGTGGTCACGATCCTTTTTCCGATCCGAGAAAATCACTTTTTTGCACGAGTGGCAAATTAATTTTTCCACTTTCCCTACATTTTGTGCTGTCATTTTCTAACGAAAAGAGATAATCAAATTATGTTTTCGGTTTTAGAAAGCTTATCAAATTTGCCAATTTTTATGCTTCCTACATAAGCAAAATTAACTGTTAACTGGTTGAACAAATAGGGAGAACCTTGACACTTTCATTCAGTGACCAGTCCATATTTGTATTCTAAGCAGAAGAAATACGCAGGAAATTTGGAAAATGAAAAATATGCCAGCCTCTTGGTGCGTTTTCTCCTCTTTTTATGCAAATATCTCCGCCAAACCTGCGCATTGGCAGATAGTTCCATTTGCAAATTTCATACTAATTATATTTGTGATCGATTGACGCTTGTTTGGTTCAACTCTGTGAGCATACGTTGGGAGACCTCCATTGTAAATCAAATTATGACAACACACCGGTTTTTATACGTAGCATTGCGAAATTATGGTTTTAACCTGGCAAACTTAAGTTGAAGCTACGCTAAAAATTGCACAAAATCCTTACCTCCTTCACGGCACAGCCGTCCCCCATATACTGCGATAATTCCAACTCGACCAAGGAATCCTGCACCTGTCCCAGCATCTTGGTCACATTGTCCAAATCGAGATAAGGAAAATGTACTTTGCACGTTACGAATTTAAATTTCAGAATTTTCAGACTTTTACACCCCTCCAAATTAGGATAGAGGGACGCCGCGACGTCCAGCGTGGTCAGATTAGGGGCAGCTTCCAGCCAGATTTGGACCAAGGGTTGAAATTCGTAACAACCCGTGGTGCGGTTATGTTTGCGGTCTAAGTTTCTGGAGTAAGATGAAATTTCTGATAAAATTTTAAAGTCTGAAAAAATTTTGAAAGTGAGGGAGCTTAAGTCCGGTTGCGGGGCTAGTTTGCGACACGCCTCGGCTGGAATTGTGTACATGGTATCGTCTTCCCACGCGCTCAGGATGCTAATTCCGTGCGCTTTTGTGGACCCCAAGACTCTAATTCCTTCCAGAAAAGGGGGAACAAATTCTTTTCGGGCGGCGACAAATTTAATTTCGCGCGTTAAATGAGACACGTTCGCCACGTGGGTGAGAACTTTTGCAGTAACGTCGGCCTTCTTATTGTTGGACGGAATGGACCTGTCGAATTCGCCGGAGATGAGGAGGCGTCGGGTCAGTTTGTCGTTGACGGGTAGCACCTGTCTGAACTTGATCCACTTGTAGGTGAAAAGCTTGTTGGTGTGGAGATAAGCCAGTTTTCCTAGTAAGGTGGAGGCGACGTCGGCCCATTCACGGGAGACGAGACGAAACGCCTTCAGATCGGGGAGGGGGACCTTGGTGAAGATGGCGTCGAGAATCTGAGGCAAAAAATTCAAAATTGTTCGATTAAGTGGGTGGGGCTATCAAATTAAATATTTGGTACTGGTTTGAGCAAGTGAATTAGTAATGAATTCAGTAATGAATGCTTGTAAATGGTTAACTCTTTTGTGCCGTGCATAAAAAGTCCGTTCACGAAAGATATGTACGCACACATTTGTGTAACAGATTATTTTCCACGGGGCACGAAATACAATAATACATTCGTATATAAATTCATAACTCACTACGACACAAAAATAAAAGCATTTCGTTTTAAATTGTATGTAAAACTTGAAGGAAATAAGTTGGTTTATATATTTTTTAAAATTTCATATCTTTTCATACATCCAACCAATCTTAAAAAGTCAAAAAAACTGACCGAAATCAATAATTGATTTCGATCAGTTTTTCATTGTTTTTGATTATCAATACTCGTCCGTCATTAATAGGCAATAATGAAAATTTTAATTTATTAATAGGAATAGTTTTCAAATCAGTATGGTATCCGGGAGAAATTTTATTTTAAAAAATCAGTAGTAAATATGAAAGAATTTAACTGACCAACGGATTCCTGAAAACTTTCGACATAGCATCGTTAGCGTGGGCACGTGCTTTCTTCGGATCTGAAATCAAACAGGGTGAATACAGAAAATTTACAAACATAAACACTTAAATCACTCGTGGAAGAGAAACTTAATTTTTAATATAAAAATATAAATTGCAGCGTTTACTAAAATTTGAAAAGCCCCTTTCCTCTCGTGAAGAAGTTGATCGCAACTCCATGTTGTGTCGATTTTTGTCGCTAAAATTCTGCATCTTAATTTATTCGTGCTAATTAAAATGTGATTAAAAATATTTCGACAAGGTGAATATGTAAATATAAGAAGGTTTTTTGTACTTTAGATATTTTAGAGACATGAAAATCACTTGTCTTTATATATACGACGAGGGTTAAGCAACGAAAGAAATAAGGATTTATGTAAAAAGAGTAATAAGCAAATCAGGGTCCGTTCCTCATGGGACATCCAAGAATTTGGTGGTTTCTGCCTCAGTTTTTCTCCTAATGAGCATCATTATTGTTCTTAAATATTTAATTACATATTCGCATTGTTTATCATCCTTTACAATTGCGGTTATCAGATAAAATTACTTGTAAAAATGGTAACGCGTGATTTGCATGCTGTTCCACATTTTACTTATTTTTAAACCGGAATTTGACCTCAGGTTTATAGATAAGAATAGAATGTGTACTTACAATGGAGGTCTCCCAACGTATGCTCACAGATTTGGACCAAACTAGCGTCAATCGATCACAAATGTAATTAGTATGAAATTTGCAAATGGCACTTCTGCCAAGTTTAGCGGAGATATTTGCATCCAAATCAGGAAAGCAGCAAATTTGGAAAATGAAAATTTTGCGTGAATTTTCTCCTCTTTTTATGCAAATATCTCCGCTAAACTTGGCAGAAGTGCCATTTGCAAATTTCATACTAATTACATTTGTGATCGATTGACACTAGTTTGGTCCAAATCTGTGAGCATACGTTGGGAGACCTCCATTGCATTGTCAGTATGGATCAAAAAAAGGTTCATGCACGTCTCCTGGAGTCTTAATATGTAGCACAACTTGTGCTGCACAAGTTAACCGTCATGGTAACCAGTATGTACAGATATGTACATACATATTTACATATATTCATACTTTAATTGTATATGTGTTGATGGGTGAGGGTGAAGTTGTTTTATGGTTTTGTTCTGTCCTGTCATCCTGATCCATATTTCTCGTATGAATATATTTCCTGCCGACGTTTATGCTGTTTACATATACATATGTACGTGCTCTATATCATAATTGTCATATATAATTAAACGAGAACACGAAGACGAGACTGAGATTCCTATGGGAAGTGTGGAAAATTTACACATACATAAAAACGTTGATATAGGTACAGATAACTAAAGATTTATGTATATGAAAGGAAATATTAAAGAGTAAATATCTATATTGATTCAAGTAAACGCAGTATTTGGTAAAATTTGAAGCAATGAAATCTAAAGATTGCATGACATATATTAGATTATTCATACATTGATTGTTCTATGCATTCTATTTTATTTACTTATCACCAAAATGAATATTTATCCATATTTAATTGATTAATTGATCCTGGTGAAGTTACTACTAAGTATCCCATAATTTGTATGCATAGCTTTTCAATTTGACATCCAAATCGAGTGAAGTGCGATCGGAATTTCAGAATAAAAATAAGCTCGCCCCACTTCCTTTAAATCCTTGGCGTTCAACCAGATCAGAAAATCCTTTCTTTTTTCATTGCCCAATTCCTCCAGATAATTATTCACAAACAGAACAATTAGCCCGTCATCCTGCTCGATCGCACCTGATCGGGGAATAAGACAGGGTTCGCCGACATGTTGATCCTGCTCAGCTTCCCAGGTCAGAAATTTCCTCGTCTTCACGTCAAACTTTGCAACTTTGTGGTGATGCACGGACGGACATAGGGCTCCAGTCGTCCAAATAAAGCGGATTTGTTCGCCGGAAAATAATTTCTTGTTCCAGGTCGCAAAATCCATGGCGATTTCGGACATTAGTTCCGGTTCGAGAATTAGCTTATCCCCAATTCGAACCGCTTTTGCGGTGGAATTAATTCTGTTTAAAAAAATATTTTCATTCAAAAGTCGGTCATACAGATTTCTCATTCATATTTAGTCATTTCCCTTCAAAATTCATTTCATTTCAATTCATCACAATTCATTCATTTCTTATTTCGTCCCATGTATTAAGTACAGTGTTAAAAATGAAAGGAGTGAAAAATCTTTTCATTCACAGTCATTCATCTGAAATGACGGAATCATTCAGTCATTTTCATTAAAATGCAAGAAAATCATCCTCAATCATTACCGCAATTGGTCAAATGAATGAAAGTGAACAGAATTAACTAACCTGACGAGATTTTTATTTTGCGGGTATTTTGCCAAGTCGTGCTCGCCGATAAGAGGGATTACAAAGCGGTAAAGGCGAGGACAGTCTTTATCTTGCATAACTTTTCCAGATCGTAGTTTGGCGAGGACTTGTACGTCGCAATATTGAATTCCTGGCATTCCAAAGAGGTCCAGGATCACGTGGCCATTTTCTTCGTGGCAGGTGAGGAAATGATTGAAGAAAATGGCATCCTTGGAGATGATTTCGGTCTTGAGGACTTTCAGAGTTTTCTTGTTTAGTAAATCTGCCAATCATTATAAATATTTATGTTTGTACACTCTTAGAAATAATGCTACCCATTTGAGAAGTATCTATATTAAGCAAACTGTGCTACATCAAGAGCAGAGTTGGGTGATTAAATGTTTTTTTTCTCTCCGGATTTAGTATTAAGGACTAGTTCCTCCTGATTTTTGGATTAGGGTCAACAGAATTGCTCATGTTTACTGGGATTAGATTTTTTTTTCAGGGGGTGGAAAACTAAGGATAGAGATTAGGATGAAGTAATCCGGATTACTTTCAGTAGGGGTCTTTGATTATGGGTTTAATTACTATCAAAATTTTCTGTCTAGATTAAACTTAGTTTACAAAGGATTACCCGATCAACAAAAGCTATCACTTTTACGCAAAAGTCATACAGTTAAATTGCAGCAACTGATGGCCGGCAAAAATCCGTGAAAAGATACTAGATATTTAACGTAAAATAAACTGTCAATATTGCATAGAATTGACAGTCATATTCATGCAATTTAGCCTCAAGAATATTGCGTAGAAATAACCGTCAAATTAATGCAATTTAGAGCGTAGAATATTGCGCAAAAGAAACGAATAATTTGATGCAAAACTTGCAGTTAAACTCCATGCAATTACTGCAGTCAAATAACACGAATTATTAATTTTTATCAAAATCATTTATTTCATAACAAAAATTATATTGTTACATTATACAAGGGAATGCAAATGTTTTCATCTATTTTATCCGACGGGAGTAACCAACATTTCTTATCAATCCTTAATTCACAGCTTATAAGCTGTGAATTAAGGATTAGGGATTGGTTTAAAAATTTGTCTTCACTGGATTAAGGATTAGTCAATTGTAACCTGGATTAATAATCACTAATCCGGATTTTGCCCAACTCTGATCCAGAGTACCGTTATCTTGATAAAGAGTACAATTTTCTCTATATGCAGTATGCAGTTTACTTACATAATGCAAAATTGAGTGCGCATACTTTTCAAAAAGGGTAACAATTTTTAAGAGTGCATTAGCCAATATTTCTTTTTGCAAACTATCGATATTATTTAAATGGAAATCGATTCAAATGTCACTCACAAAACTGGTTCTTCTTTTCCGGACTCCACTCCATCACTTCTCTCGGACAGAACCCTTTAAGGGCAGCCTTGAGGGCTTTGGTGACGCTGAAATGACACGGTTGATCAATCCAGACCACGTAGTTCTTCGACATTCCGAACGAGTGGAGCCATGGCGCATACAATTTCGCACGGCATGGGTGCACCGCTATAATTTTCCCTTTCTTTATGGTCTCCTTTAACGCGAGTTTTCCGCATTGAGCGGGAAACTTGACAACTTTCCATTTTGCTGAGGGGACTATATCCAGCCCGACGTTGTAGGTCTCGCCAGTCTCTGGGTCCGTGAGTGGGTGGGAGGAAAGGGCCTGCAGGCCAAACTCTTTGACGGGATCGTGTCCTAAATTTGTATGGGGCAAGAAATCAAAATGAGTTTGTTAACTTGATTTAAATATCTAAATAAATATTCGAAATTACTTGAAACGCAGTTCAGAGTTTTTGCATCCAGATCGAATCTGTAGAGTAACATGTAAAATATTTACGCGATTATCTTATTAATGTTAAACTTAAGTTGCATAATTTGCCATTTGCCAATAATAAATTATCTACACTCATAGAAATCCAGTATACCAGTATATGATTCAAAGTGGTATGGATAAGCAAATATTGCTAATTTGTATTAGTGATAAACAGCTCGTTATTAAAGTTTTACCACATCCGTGGTAAGTTTTTATGCTCCGACATAATTTTAATACCAACCGGTAGCAAATTTAATACCCAGAAATTAAGATTTGCTTGATTATACCAGATTTCCACCAATGTGTACAACAATAGTTTGACAAGGTTGTTTGATGTTTTAATTTTTTTAATTATGTCAATTGAAAATGTTTTTAAATACATGAAACCATTATCCCCCAAGACGGTAGGATTCCGAGAAAGGCCTGATGTGCAGATGTATTTGCAATTGTCCGTTACGTCTGGAATCTGTTTCAAATTACATCTTAGGTAAATAGTTAGTCTAAATCTTCTAAAATTGTTTGTATAATATTGTTACAATGGATGTCACGATTTTCCCGATTGAAGATTTCCCCTCAGAACCAGCCGATCTGGTCGAGAACTCGTTAAGAATGGGCTTCTGTGCAATTTCCGCTTTTCTGAATGCCTCAGATTGCAAAAACTTTGACGTGAAGGCCACTTTTCCACCAGTGCCACCCTTCACTTCAAACTTTGTTATCATCGTGTACCCGTCGACAGCATGGTTCAGCCTGAATTTAGGGTAGTCCCATCTAGGAAATATAAAATTGATGTTTTTTTAGTAATTACATTACTACTGACAATAAAGGTCTCCCAGCGTAGATTTTGATTAAATTAGTGTCAGTCGAACACAAATTGAATAAATTTGGAATTTGCAAATGACACGATCTGCAAATTCTTAGGTTTGGCACCGATAATTGCATGGGAAAAAATTATGTCCCAAGTAAATATTCCTTGCTAATGGAGGTAAATTGTAACGCGCTGTAAATTGGCAGGGTGCAAAATTCTTCAACTTTAGACTCATTTGCAGAGCGCAAAATCAGACTCTAAGATTTAAGAATTTTGCACCCTGCAAATTTTCTGTGCGTTTTTCCTCTTTGGATTCAAATATCTGTGCCAAACCTGAAAATTGACGAATAAAGTATTTTTCAAATTCCATGCTAATTAAATTTCGTCTATGGATGGAAACTAATTTGGTCAAAATCTGTGACAATGTGCTGGGAGACCTCCGTTGTGTGAATTTGGGATAAATTATTTTTTTACGATGAATTTCCTTACTTCGCAGCACAACTTCGTAAAAGACGCCCGCTCGCCCATTCCGGAATTTCACCGATGATGTCAACAATTTCCGGTTTCGTGGTTTCACTCAAGGATTTGAAAACCTTGACTTGAACTTGTTTCGATGTCATGATTTTTGGAAACAGGAGATGTGCTTACCACCCTTATGCAAGTCAAGATGAGAAATCAATAAAAAATTTAACTGATTTGGACATCAAGCATATGTATATTTAAATTAAGTAAGGTACTTCCTTATTTGCAAAATTTGTGGATTTTTACATCACGGATTGCATCCTTATGAGAGGTTTATTTGTAGAATTGAACTTGAGAAAAGCTATGTGCTTCCGTAAGGATGGATCATCGTTTAAGAAACGTTTATGCATGTATGTATAGTATGCAAAACTGAAAAATTTACTATTGAAATTATGTATACGACAGATAAAAATAAGAAATTAAATGCTGAAAATTAAATTTAGAACAACTCGTGAGGGTTACATAGAAGAATTTAACGTTCAAGGAATTATTGAGGAGATCTTTCAGATCATAAATCTGAGTAATCTGAGTAAGTTCTTCAATCATACTTTTTAAGGAAATATGATCAAATTTAATTCAAATTGGGATCCACTAAATTTGAATGACCATACTAACAAACTGGAATAAAACTGCTGGAAGGAGTAATTTAGATTCCATTGGGTTCAGAGATAAGTCATTTATTCACATAAATGTTATCAATTTGTGAATTTTGAAGTTATTGCAACTATGTTTGTCATGCTTAATTAAAATACACTGGTCTTAAGCATTAGGGCTAAAACCAGACATACATATACATATGTATATCTTGCTCAATGGAAAATCTAGCTCACACCTGTGATACTCGTGCTTTATTGCATCATAAATTATTGGCTATACATACATATACAGTATGTAACTTATTTAATGCTACGATTTTTAATTTCAAATTCAACTTCAATTTTCTCGAGAACAGGCTGATATTTCAAAATTGTTTTCAGACCAATTATTCACCATATATTGGACTACATTGATGCAAATTTTCAAAGTAATGGAGATAAAACTGTTAAATCGGCAAATATTTTAATATCAAAATATTGCGAATTGCACGTTACATAATTAATGCTACGGGGGTATTAGCGGTTCAATATTTCGTCAGACCCCAATAACTGATTGAAATCGTTTGGTAATCTAACCCACAAACGGGGTTAGATTACATGACGGGTGTGCCGGGGAGCCGTGCTTGTCAGTTTTAATGTTGTCACCAGACGCTGCAGAATTTTTGGGTTATGATCGATCGAGTTGAGGTCAAGAAATTTGAAATTCAGTCCAAAACCTTTGTATCATTGTCCTTGATGCATTTTGAGATGATTTTTGTAATATTTGTCTAATATGCGACGTTTCTGAAAATAAATCTCTGACCAAAGTCTGTCTTTGTTGAGAATTGGCCAATATTTATATCTAACAAATCAAGGTAAACCTCTTTGGTCATGATCCCAGCGACGCACGTCAATGTTACTACACTGAGGCAACATAAACTGCCCCAAAACTTTATCTCCCTGCAAGATTTCGAAAGTTTCACATCAGGATTTGGCGGTACAAATAGCCCTGATTTCCTTATCTCTGCTATGTTTAATAGCTTGTCTCAGAAATCAATTTCTTAAGACTTATTTGGGCTCCTTCCGCACTCTTATCGTTCCATCTGAGCTAAAAAGTTGAATTAGGGTCTAATCTGAGAACAAAAATTGTTTCCGGTAGCCATGGGATCATCTTCTCTTTACATTGCCCACGCAAAGCGTTTCTTGTGATTATTCGCTAAGGTGTATTGTGTGGAATTTGGAATTTCCCCAGATATTCCTGCGAATATCAGCGTGTGTGTAATCATTCATAGTTGTACAGCAGTAAAACGGTCACTTTGAACATCTTTCGCAATTTCTGGCGCGGACAGACAAGCATCATTGTCACTGTTTTTACAATCGTCGCGTGCGGGTGTGGTGTTTTACCGGGTTTACGACCCTGACGGTTGCAATTCGCTACAGGTCCTGTAGTTTTCCTTTCTCAGGTGAGCCTTTGAACAGATCCTGAGTGTATTTTAAATTGTTTCCAAAGTTTCCTTAAAGTTAGGCGTTATTAATGGAGGGAGGTCACTTTCCCAATACTTTGATATTGAGAACGGTGTCCTTTGTTATTTATTTATTTTAATTCGGCAGATTATTTTCATTTGTAGCAGAAATACTACAGAATTGTTTATCCGTTCGAAATTCTGCTCTGTATTTAGGAAAGACTGCAAATTTGTACCGGATGTGTATCGTAGCATTAATTATGTAACGTGCCATTCGCAATATTTTGACATTAAAATATTTGTGTATTCTACAGTTTTATCTCCATCCCTCTGAAAATTGGCCTCAATGTAGTCCAATATATGGTGAAGAATTGGTATGAAAACAATTTTGAAATATCAACCTGTTCTTGGGAAAATTGAAGTTGAATTTGAAATTAAAAATCGTAGCATTAAATAAGTTACATACTGTATGTACCAACTTACTTATGTAACACGTTTAAGTGCAAGGTTACCCAATAATTTGAACAGCGTGACACTTCTTTGCAAGTTATTTTGATGACAACATTTCCTTCGGAATTTACATGGTACGCATTTGGTTTATTTTCTTAAACTTGGCTACAGGTTTACATACTCGCCAGTTTATTCTCCATGAAAAATAATTTGTACACGTGCAATGAAATATCTTGTTTGCAGGACCGGCAACTTTGCATGTAGGATTACTTAGCATAAAAAACAGCGAATTAAATGAATTGCCAAGTTTTTACACTAAATGTTTCATTTAATATAATAAAGTGTTACAAGTGAAAAAATGTTCTTAAACTAGATAGGAATCCACCCCCATTACTTTGTCCCCCAGGGGCAGGTGGTTCTGGAACGTCGGGTGTCGCAGGAACTGCAGGAATCGTGGCGTTCTGTGACTCACATGCTTGCAACAATCCCTCACAATAAGGCATTTGCTGAATTGCCGTCATATTTACTTGCTCCACGGGGAGGGGGTTGTTTGGGAAAATGGCGACGCCGGAAGATGCCCCCTGACCTGCAAGGGAGGATCCATCTACAAGAAATGAATCAAACCCAAATTTGTATTAAACCCTAATTTAATTTTTAACTTGGTTAATTTAGTACAGAAGTATGTAGTTAAATATTAATGAATACAAGGTGATACAAATTTAGTAGAAATTTAAATTATTAATTTATTAAAAAGTATGCAACTCAAAAGTCTCAAAAGTTTTATTTTTTGAACATTTCTTAAAATCCACACACTCAAAACAAAAATTTGTCAAATCAACACCGCCGGTGTCAATATATGACTTAACCGCCTTGGTTACAATGTTGAATCCGAGTTATGATGATTTTGATACCGGAAGTTATAATGTTTTGACCGGACGGAAAATATTCATTACTACTCGGAATCACAATTGTAACCAAGATGGTTAAGTCATATATTGACACCGTTTTGTTTTGAGTGCACCGTATTACTTATCAGTACCACGTGGTAGAATGAAATGTATGAATACCGCTCGGCATTTATTTTAATACTGGATTTCTAAGAGTGCGTAACCATAGATGTACATAATTATTAACAAATATGTAACTCTAATTAATCTTATCAATTATTAATTTATGTATTAGGTAGCACTTCATTTCTAAGAGTGTATGTAGAACTCACCGACGCATTGTTTCCTGTACTCCTCGCAGGCTCCAGGACCAGGTTGTGTCTGCTGGGGGTGTGCCGCAATGCCCAATATGGCAATCGAGAGAATGATACAGTATGAAACCATTTTTGTGAGATGAAGGCAAAATGAGATTTTTCAGAGCAACTGTTGGAATGGGAACGCGTACAGCAGTTATTTTATACTTTGGACTTCGTGTCAATGAATTAAATCAGAAATTTTAATATAAATACATACATAAGTAATTCTAATTCATTCTGAAACAGTTTCATTTAATGACCTCAAATTACAAATATTTCAGATTTGAGGAATCAAAACAATTCGTATTGTGTTGTCCTAAGTGTAAGTAAGATTGTGGATAACCCTATCTTTTAAGTTGTGTCGATGTATTTTTGTCTCTTACATCACAAATAATACAGAGATAGTTTCGTTTACATAAAAAATATGTAGTTACTTATTTGAAAAATAGGGGAGCATGATAGTTAAGATGATAATATGGTGAATATGAACATATGTATGTATGAAAGTTCACATTTTTGAAGTATTCATACATACATACCTAGATCTGTATATGAAGGAAAATTGAGGAGATATTGGTTTAATATTTTAGCAATATTTACATATGTATGAAGATACGGACCTGTAAATATTTATAAATTTTGGATAATTTTTCCTCTAATTATTAACCTGCATTATATTAAGGTTTTTAACTAGTTTTTGTAATTATAAGAATTTTTCGAAAGACAAAAATAGTAACTCCTTTTATGTAGAAAAAGTGGGGGAAACATACGGACATTTTTCTAGAAAATGCCAACAAATTTAAGCACAATTTGAAATATGCCACATATTTAAATACGTGCATATGTAAATATTTGAGAATTAAGTACTTGAGGGGCCTGAATAATAATTTATGTCTAAAGTTTAAACCGAAAACCTAATAAGCAAAGTAGATACATACGTATAATGCAAATTTTTTACCCATATGGAAACAAGTTTAAGTAAATGATGCGCTAATTAGCTAAGAAAGAGGGAGAACAATAGTGGTCGTGAAGTGGTTCATGTAGGTTATGCAGATTTACCGAATATCTAATTCTTCTGGATTGTATGCATACTAATTGCTTAATAGTGAAACACGATTCGAAACAGTATTAAAATTTTAATTAATTTATTCAACAGAAAATTCATTTTACAAAGAAAGAAATACAATATTTTTTCAGATTTATATAAATTGAGCCGAATTACCCGCAACTCTTATTCGTATTTGATATTATCGTCCTCCAGGAATACCTCCTGGCATTTGGATACCACCTAAAAATTTTTACAAAATTGTATGAATTCGTGTATTTTCGCAAATTGAAGATCAATTTTTTTCTCAAAATTCAAATCAGTTATTTCACACAAACAGTTTACCTGGAAGGGTATTATTCCCCCCGATCGGCAAGTTACCCACATCGGGCATGGTGTTGTTGACTACAGAAAAGTAAACAAAGAAGTTTATTATGTTACCCGGTAGTTTAAAACAATCCGAATTTACCTGGAAGTGGAGGAACTCCACCCGGAATCGTGCCGTTAACCGGAACGCCGCCTGGAACTTCGGGAACCGCGGGAACTGTGCCGTTGGTCGGAACCCCGGGAACTGCTGGAACCGTACCGTTTGTAGGCACCCCTGGAACCGCGGGAACCGTGCCATTCGTGGGAACACCTGGAACTGCGGGAACCGTGCCATTACCGACGCCTCCAGGAATTTCGGGCACCTGATATCCAAATATATATCAGATTTGCGAATTGCAAAATATTTCTGCAAAAATTCTCACCTGTTGTGGATAAGCCAACGCTACGAAAAGTATTCCGCTCAATGCGACCGCAATTGCGAGGACTCGACCCATCTTGAATTATTTTTCTTAGAAATTGGAAGGATTTATTTAAGAAATGATCACTATTTTGCTGTACTCCGAAAGGCTACAGAAGAAGTGAATGATATTTTTTCATGGAAAAGTTTACGTTTTTATACGAGTGAGAAACTAGGTAATTTATGAATTTAGTAAGAATTCCATTGTCTTTTTGATGAATTAAGATTGTGCTCGTTTTGTTTTTGGGAAGATAGAAATGCACTTGTTATTCATTTCATCGTATAATTTTGGTATTATTGTATTGTATGATTTAGTTGGCCAGGTCATGTCACGTGGAGTACAATTGCATATATGTAAATTGCTAAGCTAAATATAAATATCTGCATTGTTCCAGTGCAAGTTTCATTTTAATCCAAGCTGGATTTTTGACAGATTCAGTTTTGGTATCACTTGCTAAATTTAAATTTGTTAAACTCGTCGCCTCATATTTTTGTGAGCACACAAAACTTTGGTAACTCCAATGTTCAGTATCAAAATTGTATCGAAATTTTATTTAAAATTTCTCCAAATTGTACCAAAGATGTCCGTGTTACAAATACATATGTGTAACCATGATTGCTTTTATTTACACGTACGTCTCTTCAACGAGTGACCGTGCGTAAAGAATGGTATTGATCTAATTAAAATGTGTGAACGCAAGTCAAGGCTGTCTGTCATTGGTCAGGTTAACTAATAGTAAGTTATAACATTTCACACATTAACGTCAAAATTGGCGACCTTCTTTGTGCACGGTCCCCAACGACCGACGTAATCGAGACTGTGTGCAATTCGTGTATTCACTTCAATAAGTAAATTACCTATGCTGATTATTGTAATTTTATTTTTTTTACCAGTAAAATATCTGATTCTAATAAGTTTTAAATTTTTCCATTATAATGTTGATCATATGCCAAAGTGGGAGACTTCATTTTTGCATGAAAATGCAAATATTGGAATATAAGGTATATACCTATGTATACTTAAGCAAAATTTGAGATGCGGCTGAAACAGGCTGTACAAAATTTATGCAATGAAGGTAAAATTAAATAAAGCAAGGTTGTGCAAAAATGCCAACTTTTACAAGGTACATATTTCGAGAAAATTGAGATCAAATTGGGATTAAATGAGAAAATGGAAGCAAATTGAAATTAAATTGACAAAATTGAGATTAAATGAGAAAATATAGGGAAATTTTGACTTTAAATTTATTCAGAGTGTGGGATCCGAAATCGTTTCTTAAACAAATGACTTGATTCCCGTTGGTAGCATGATAAATATTTTATTTTCATCTAACCATAAACTCAAAGTAAATTGTTAAAAAATTGAAGCTTTGGACAGAATTGTCCAACTTAATTTTTTCTACATATTTAAATCAGACATAACAAATATTGTAATGATGAACTGGAAGAGAATAATGTCGTACAAAATGAAATGCAAGTTTTCACACAGTTCAAAAAAAATTGTTGTACGTCATAATAACCCAAATTAAAATAGCGAACCCATAAACGGATCCTGATTTCGAAGAAATTTCAGCTCCTGAGGGTGACGTAGTTTCCGTAACGAGCGTAGTTATGGCCGTAGGAGTAGAAACAGAAGTCCTGCCTGTTGTGGGTGTGGTGATGCTAGTCGTCTCAGACTGCCCCACCGTGGTCGACGTCGCCGTTACTGCTACCGTCGTCAGCGTGGTTTCAATTGTTGTTATCGTCGTCGTCGAAGGTGTCTGACGTTCCCCGAATTCGCAGACGTACCTAAACAGGCTATCCTCCGGGTGGGTTCACCACCCCCACAGACCGTCTTCCGTCCGAGTCATGTAGAGACCCCATCCTGGCAAATGGTCTTCACAGCGAACGAGGAAATTGGTGTAGCGAATATCCTCATTAGGCGATTCCAAGACCCAGTCCCAACCCCCACCGGAGAGTGCCATCCTACCCCCCAGCCAAACGACGTCGTTGACTAGAACACATAATTTACCAGGATTTTTAAAACTTATACTACCTGATATAAATATCGACAAAGGCCAAACGGAAATAGTGTTCGCACAATTTCGTCAAGTGTCACAGCTTATGCTATCCGATTTTGACAAAAATACTTCCACAAACCACCTAATTACTCATTGTTAGCATGAAATTTCAAAAATATCGGTACACTGCCCATTCTCAGGTTCTGCTGAGATAATTGCATACGAAAACCCGCAGTAAATTTGGAAAATGTATTTAAAATAGGAAATTTTAGACGGCCTATTTTGCCAATCTGGTTCATTTGAGGATCGTGTCGTTTGTGAATTTTATACTGATTAAATTTTGCAACTAATTTAGCCATGCTCTGAGAGCATACGATGGGGGACCTCCATTAGCAAGGAATATTTACTTGGGATATAATTCGCACCGAAATTGTCCTGAATTTCAGACGTACTCTCAAAATAAGGTAGTAATGAATCATTACCATGCGGAATCACTATGTGTCTCTACCACTTCAGTTACGATTTTTTGTAGAAATGGTAATAATAAGTTCAGGGAAATTCAAATTCATTTCATTACCAAATATTAAGGAAGTGAATACCATTATGTATTAAATTTGAATTTCCCTGAACTTATTATTACCATTTCTACGACAAATCGTAACCGAAGTGGTAGAGACACATAGTGATTCCGCATGGTAATGATTCATTACTACCTTATTTTGAGTGTACTTATTTATTACTCACCAGCAAAATTGACATTGGTCAGAAAAACCTGTAGGTTCTGGTCCAACTCGGGAGTGGATGGAGTTGCTAAATATCCACCTTGGGTGATACAACTGTTAAAAGCGGTAATCCAGTTGGCCTATAGAATTAAATATCATGAACTTTATATAAGTTTACGCCATAGTCTGAGACCTCATTAAATAAAGTAACATACTCTACTTTCCGTAATGACGTAGATAAGGGTTCTATGTTGCACCGACATAGTACCATTTTCTAAGAAAAACAAGTAAGAAACAGGTACATTTTTTCACCAGGAAATCGGACCAAAATCATTACGAGTTCGCATCCTTAGTTAAAAAAAATTCGCGAAAAATTTTGGTTTGAAAACTAATTTGCAACTTTACACAGTTTCAAGGCTAATCTTTATGTAGTTCAATTTTTTTTCAAAATTATATTTCCATGCTAACATGGAAACATTTCCAGGTGAACTCGTAATGTATACCCCCAATTCATAGATACATATACCACCCTGGATCTTACCCTTGTTGACAGCATCCAGCACATCCAGTGCTCCAGTTAGAGCGAGATTTATTATAAAAATGCTAAACTTCATTTTTATTATTAAAAACTATCGGGGACGAAATGTGAATTCAAATTATGTAACTAAATAATCCAATTATTCGAATTAACATTCAGCCAATCCAAAAAACAGGTGCACAGATTTGGGGAAAATATTTAGGTATTTGTATTTAGATTTGAGCCAGTGTTTGACACGGATCCTTCTTACCTGGGCCGTCGATTTAATGGATTGGCGTAAAGTAATAACTCATATGTGTCGTTATCATGTTTTTTTTCAATAAATTAGTCCTTAATCCACCCTTATCTTTCTGATGGACTTGTTTCTCATCCACCTGGCAAATTACTATTGTAGGCACATAAAAAAATTGCAAATAAGTTGCACAAAGTGGATATACATTTACATATGTATATGTATGTGTGTATGTAGGTACACTCGAGTCGAGTAGACGTCATCTTTTTTCTCTTTCACGATTATTTTTTGTTTTTTAAATTTTTTGCAAATTACTTACCACTCCAAGTCTTCGAGTTTGTGATATAGGCGTAATTTTGGACCCACAAGAAAGTGGTAGATGATTTTTAACACCTAGACCTAACTGACCTTTCTGTGCGACTTCTTATTTTGATGTCAACCTACCTCCCCTGATTCATCAAAGTGAACTCTACATCTTGCCTGGTGCCCAATACTGCCCACTCCAACTCATCCGTATGTTTGGGGCACTCACACACCACAAGTTTTGAGTCGTTTTCTCTGTGTTTCCGGGCACCTCCCACTTCCCTTTTTGGACCGGATTTTAAACAACTGCGCTGTGGGCAGAGCGGTTTAATCTGCCCTTGTACAAAAGCGCTCTGACCGATGGCGCTATATAAATTTCGATCCTTCCCAGGTCAATTGTTCCAGTTTTAATTTTCATTTGTCACTTTTTAATTTTTGAAATTTGCCCAGTAACTGGAACAAGAAATCGTGACGGCGAAACGGATTTTGGAGCACTATCTACTATTAACTTGACCTGCAACGTGGGAAAAATGATGTCCATCGAGGATGCCGTATTGCTCGCCCATCCAACAACCAATTCAATTTTGTTGACTGGTGGGATGGCTGACAAAGTAAATAGTGAAATATATGGCCACCTGGATTTTATTTACTGGGACGACGACCAAGCTCTTGGACCGGACTGTCATCTTTGCGGCAAAGAAATTGTCGACCTTTCTACCCCGTTCACGCACAAAGGGACCGAATACAATGTCCTCTTCCAAGATGACGTCGCCGAATGTTGTGGATATAGTGGACTACTTCAATGTGTATATTGTTTAAATTTTTTTCATAGACATGAGTGCAACATTACACTTTCAAATAGATCTTTTTGTAATTTTTTTCTTCATAAAAACTGGGCGTGTCCTACATGTGTTCCCGTTTTCACAAGCAGATTTGATTCTCTTGGAATTAACAAACATGATACTTGTGAAAAATTATTGCGCAAATTAGCGAAAATTTTGAATCCTTTACGAAATCAATTTAATGAAATGTACTATACAGTTAAATGTTTTAATTTGAAATATGAAGTGTGTATGAATAATTTTAATGAATATGGAATAGGATAAAAACATTGCACTATTATTTCTGTTTGTGTATTGGCTACAATTTGGATTTCTATTTTGGTTTTTTATTTTCACATCAGTGTACTAATGATCATATTATTAATTATAAATTGTTTATTTTATTATAATGTCACTTGTGGAAGAGCATGGTTTGTAACTGTGAACTTGTTAGACATTCGAATAAAGCATCAATCAATCAATCAATCAATGTACATATTGAACATAAATATGGTTTAGGGTAAAATTTGAAATAGAGTTTACGTAATTCAGATCATTTATTAATTTATTGATTACGTAATTTTTTGCCATGGATCCGCCTAAACATTCATCGCGTAAATATGTAACAACCTGGATGCTTTTGGAAGTGACTTTTATTTATTGCATAATTTCGTTGCATAAAATATCATATAACACGAAAATATTTATGCGTCTTGGAGGTATTTTCTAACCATTTGTAACTGATTCCTTTCACAAAATATATTTCTTCAATTTATAAAGGGTTGATGAAGAGCTTCTTCGCACATACATAGATGTTACTTTCATGAAGAATTTTCTATAAATCTAGGATGTTCTAAAAAGATATCCTGACTTACCAAGCGTGCATAGATTTTACCAAGGAAAAAGTCTAGTCGATCTAGTCACAAATTTAAGCTAGATATTTCTATTGGACATTTACTACAGATAAACGTGAAAACCCTCACTAAATAAGTATGTCATACATAGTTCCGTTATAGCTTGTAATATACATAAATCTCAAGTTTTATTAGTCCAAGTTCAATATCAATCCTTCATTACTTTCATTATTGCCATGTGACGCGTCATGACGTGGTTCCGGAACTGATGAGTATATAAATATGTCAATTTGATAAGTGACGTAATCCTGTGTGATTTACATGTATTGATAATTATTTCTTTGATAAAAAACAACGTCGGGTAGCTAGGTGAATTTATTTATTGGGGGTCATACAATCTTCTGCAGGTTATTTCATCTTCATGGTTGAACGTAAGTGGGATGTGTACGCACATCATATGAAAATTTCTGGCAGGGTGTTAAAGTTGGGTTGATTTTTAATCATGGATACGTACGATTTGAGTATGTGAGTCATTTAGTGGTCGTTCGTATATTTTGAAATCTGTAAGCAATATTTTTGTGAAGGCGCATTTTTCCTTTTGCGATTTATTACGTATGTAGGTTACGGTGCCATCCGGTATCCGGAATTTATGTGCATGAGGTTTTTTAGAATTTTGCAAATTGGATAAAAAATTATGTTCATTTTTTATTTGTGCAAAATATTTAATCATCGAATTATTTACGGTATCAGCTCGAAAGGGATTAAAAATTTATTCCCATTAATGTTGAGTGATTTCCACCACCTACATATTTATTAACCATTCACATCAAGTAAATATGCAAATATGTGTGGATTGCGTAAACCGACATGTGATCAATTTATTTAAGTGTAAGAGATCAAACTAATTACATATGTACATACATACATAAATATATATATACTCCACGTGCATGGTAATAAAATTTTTGGGGTTTTCAGTTTTATGGAATTTTTGATCATATGTATTTATAACCTTTATAATTTTTCTCACGACTTGGGGTTAAAAGGGATATTTTTAAGGTTCGTTTTGCATTAAAAGGGTTACTTCATGCAGACACATGTGTTTGTGCGAACGAATATTTACATATATATAATATATATATAGGTACATATATACTATAATATAATAAATTTAATTCAGCTTCGCAGTGGATCTAATATAAATTTAGTTCAGAATTAAAATCCTGACCATGTCTCCTTTCACCAACATTCGTAGGTAGAAATTCTTAGAAAAAGGTAAATTCATACGGATAAAGTTATTTAACAAGTGTATTTATGCAGGTACTCACAAATATATATGTAAATACGTATGTATGTATGGACATCCTTAGGCTTACATAGGTACATACATGTATGCAGGTAACTTGCCCTTCTAAAAAATATTGTTTTCTAAAGTGTTTAAAATTAAATTCTTTTGGCTGTATAAAAATATATGCACTACCTGCTGTGTAAAAATTCCATACACATACATGCATGCATATTTTATAAATAAGTCCTCCCCCTTTTTCTCCTATAATTACACAGTATGTACGTACATATATACATATTTACATACGTGTTAACATTTTGAAATGAATAAATAACTTGAAATGAGTTCTAAGTAAATTGACTCGGGCAACTTGGAAAATTAAATGCATTTTGCTTTCAATTTACATGCATAGATGATTTACATATGACACATCCACACCACATAAGCAAGAAATTTTTGTATGACATGTACATATTCGTGTTATATTGTGCGTACTGCGTACAAGATCAATCGTCGTTGAAGCTACATGCATACAAAGGAAATGCTAAATCGTTACATAAAAATTGGTAATTTGACGTATATTTGTAATGCCGTGATACAAATTTTGCTTTGTTACCACGTGTAGTTTCCTATGGGTATACATACATATATACATACATACATATACATTGCATAGAATACCACTACAAGCATTGATAATGCAATGCTCCTCCATTTCTGTGCTTGCATGCTTCACTCGTGTATCACTTTTACATGGGATGGATCGTGCAGAATATTCCAGCACAGTCTATGTACACAGACAATACAAAAAGTAGCCATTCAAGAATGATGTCGTCAAAAAAGACAAGTTGAAAGTACTGATGGATTAATTCCCATGATAAATATAATAACATGAAACCCTGTGCAGGACAGAGAAAAAGTGAGACTGTCCTAATTGACGACATAATACTTTATCAGCCCCTTCTTGGCGGCTCCATCATTCCAACATTTTTGTAGCCACGACGTCGGTTAAAGATTTTCCTCGTAAGAAACGTTTAGAGATTTATCCAGTTTTTCTTGGAAAGGCAAGTTTGTAGTGAAGGGACCCATTAGGGTCCCTTCACTGAGGCGACCTATTTATAGCAGGACGCTTTTTGAAGGGTTTTGTCCTTCATTTAAAAGTACCGACCATCCCGATTTCTTTCCCATTACGATTCCAACCTTGCTCCAAGAACCACATAAAGTTAAATTGTTCCAGTAAATTTCTTTAAAATGAATTTGTTTAATAAGTTAAAAAATTATTGGTACAAGTTTAAACGGAAGAAAGTTAAAGTGCACGGTGAAATTTTTAAATTGGAGTAACATTACGCCGAAAGTTATTAAATAATTCGACGGAAAAGTAAGTATTCAATTAAATAATTTGTCTTGTGTTATTATTTAAGAAGCAACTTGTTTTATTCTGAAATTTTACAATAATTAAGAAATATCGGGGTTAAATATTATGAAATTTAAGTGGATAACGACTACATAATTTAAAGTCGAACAATATTTAACAAATTGTGTTTCACTTATCATACTTGTGACTAAATATTTAAGTATAATTTTACTTGTTAAATATTTAATATTTCCAAATTAGACATATTAAAATAAGTTTTTAAACTTTGTTTTGAATGAGAGTTAGTCGTCACAATTCCGAATTCGAATTAATTGTTTTCTTGCATTTCAGAAAATCCACGACGTCCCAATTTCATTGTTTCCAGTTCACCACGAGGCAAAAATGGCGACTTAAATTGTGTTCGTTTATTTTAATCTGAGGTAAGTGAATTAACCATTTCACTTTAAACAGAGGAAAATTTGCACACAATTCCGAGACCTAAATAATCGATGTTTCTGTATTTCAGAAAATCCACCACGTCCCAACTTCATTGTTTCCACTCCACCACGAGGCAAAAATGGCGTCCAAATTCTCTACGTTTATATTTATCTCAGGTAAGCGAACTACCATTAAATTGAGGACAGTTGATCTATATATAATTTATTATCCAATTTTTGGCCCGATTTTAGTGGTCACTCTCACACTTTCAGAATTATTCTTTTAAATTTGATTATCACTCAAGTCTTAATAACATTTCCATAGTTTTTCTAAAATTCGTGTACTTTTACAAATCAGAAATATTTAAATACGTTCTTAATATTTGAGTTGATTTTCCTTCGAGTTTTGTATAAAATCCTGTAAAGAATATTTCTGTAATGCTGTACATATTACCAAGTTTTCGTGAATTGTTTCTATTTCCAATACAAAATTCCACAATATTTCAAAAATCACGAATTATTACAAACTACACAAAAACACTAGCCCAAAAGTTTATTTAGTTGATTTTTTCCCCTTTCAATTTGGGTAAATAGATTCCTTCTTTGTATTAATACGAATACTCAAGTCATGTAATTTGGCTTCAATTTATTAATTCATATTTCAATTAATACAATTTTGCGTGTTCCTTGTTCTCAAAGTTTAACATTTTTTTTAATTACAGATTTACTGGACCCCTCATCTCCGCCACCATCAATTCGTTTTAATGGATATTTTTACTCTTACTGGGATCACGACGAAGGAAAATCTTCAAACCACACCCACGCAACAACATTCGACAAGTCGCCTCATTTCTGGACGACTCCTCTCCATCGCATCGTATTTACAACGTTATCATGTTCCTGCAACGTTAAGTAATCTCTCATCGTTTGTTTTAATTTAGTTTTATTTTTTAATTTGCAATATGCACACGTTTATACGCAAATTTGGCCAAATTAGTTACTATTTATCATTAAGTAATTTTAAAATTATGCTAAATCATAAAAATTCTAAGCTTCATAATTTCCATAGGTGTATCTAAAAATTCAGACTTTTAACTCTGTCAAACTTACCGGTCTATATTTTCGTAGTACATTTTGCAATTTTTGTAAATCTTTCTCGTATTTTCTCTGAATCGGGTAGAATATTTATGACTTTGAAGCTATTTAACTGCCCAGTTAAATAGCTTCAAAGTCAGAAGATATCAAACCCCAGGTTTGATATCTTCTTAAAATTTTTGCACATCTGCAAATTAATCAGTTCGTGAAAACCTTCAATATTTGGATTTGTATAAGATTACTTTAAATTAACTTTCTCCCTCTCAGTCGTCAACAATGCATGAATAGTACCAAGATCAATTCTTAATGGCCAAATTAATTGGTCATATGTTATTTTTATAAATTATAGGGTAAAAATTAAGCACATTTCTCAGTAGAGACTTTCGAATTCTAAAATCTCTCATGACAACTTATCTTTAAAATTAGTAGGAATCAATATGAGTCTTAATTGCATGAATTAATTTCTTAAAAAATATTATGATTTTAAATTTCACACACATTTCTAAATTTATCCGTACCAAATCGCTCACTAATTCGATATATAACTCAATTGTGTGTACATATTTACACAAATTTGTACAAGGTGGATCCGTACCACAGAAAGTACTAAAAATTAACTTCTTGTCGAACGAGGAAAGCCGTGTTTCGACTTTAAAATTTACTGGAAAATTGACATCTTAAACAATTTGGAATGTTTTTTGGCGAATTGATTTTTATCCCAATTTCTCCCAGATGATAACAATGTGTAAGCATTGCTATGTAATAAGTGGAATTTTTCTGCTGTATCCTCATTAATATTTTTGTCTGGATTATGTGTTAGGCACAATTTTTTACGCTTTCTTGATTATAACTTGATCTTCCCCACCCACTACAAATTGTCAAAGGGTTTGACAATAGTGTAATGTATTTAACACGTTTATTACACGTGGTAACAATTAGCTAGCTAATGATGAGTAATCAAATTAAGTTTGGTCTTACAATTTACATATTCACGTGGAACTTTGTAACGTTTTCACACGAATTGAACGATCAATGTTTATTATTCAAGATAGGTGTCGTAAATTATAATCTTGAAACATAGAAAAAGTACGCGTGTGGAACGCGTGCAAATAATTAAAACTAATATTGTGTTGATAATAATGTTTGAAATCATAATTTTGAAGGTGTTAGGTAAATTTATGCTCAAACACTTAAACATTTCTTACTGTGAAGATTCCTACGGATTTTGTATTTCCAAAATTAATTCAACTGTCACAAAATTTCAATTTTTATGCAAAAATTTCTCGGTGCTTTCCACACAAGTATATTTTCAGCAAGGTACAAATTACACTTCTCTTATTTTCTTGTATGCTGATTTCCGGAAATGATATAAAATTTATCAAATTATCGAAATAACTATTCTGTAGACAATGGTGATGTCTCTCGTAAAAAATACTTATAAATTTTCGGAAAAAAGATTACATGTGCTTGTAGAAATTGACAGGTCATACATTCGAAATTCAAATATCGCACATGTACTGAGCTCAGCAACGTATTAAGGTTTGGGCTGAAAATATATTTATTCAGAACAACCTTCCTATTTTTATTAATTACACCGTATCAATTGTATCGATATGGAAGTCAAAAATATAATCCGAACAAGATTATCGTATTTTCAAACTAGAACAAATGGTGAAATTTGATTTCATACGATTAACCGCTTATGTTTGATAGGTTTGCGCTCAACATTTACTCAACTTACATATCGAGTTTTGTCAGATTCCATGAATGCACCCCAGCGTTAGCATGCCCTCTACAGTTTTCTGTCGTTAGAAATGTAGTGACTTGAACTACGGGGAATATAAAAATGGTAAATTTTTAAATTCCCCTAAATTAAAATATTCCTTGTATAACATCGAAAACATTACATCAATTTCGCCTCATTTAAGTATTTGGTAGGTTTCTTATCAATCTTTACTCAACTTACATATCGAGTTTTGTCAGAAATTATATGCCATCTTTTCTTTTTTCGTACCAAAAATGATAATTTATATAAAATTCTCTGGTACTGGAGAAACCTGAATTATGGGGAATTTTAAAAATGGTAAATTTTAAATTCCACTAACTGGAAATATTTACGAATTTCTTGACATGAACATTACCTTAATTTCGTTTGCGCCTCGTTTAATCATTTGATAGGTTTTTTATCAATATTTACTCAACTTACATATCGAGTATTGTCAGAACCTAAAGTTGCAATTCCGTCAACGGTTTTCAGTCTTATCTAGAATGATGAGTTACATAAAATTCTTTAGCAATGGAATAACTTGAATTACGGGGAATATAAATATGGTAAATTTTAAATCCCAGCAAATTAAAATATCACATGAATTTCGCCTCGTTTAAGTATTTGATAGGTTTGCCATCAATATTTACTCAACTTACATATCGAGTTTTGTCAAGGCTTATATGCCATCTTTACTTTTTTCCTACCAAAAATGATAATTTATATAAAATTATCTACTAGTGGGGAAAGTTGAATTACGGGGAATATGAAAATGGTAACTTCAAAATTCCCTAATTTGAGATATTCCTGGTGAAAATATATACCTAAATTTCACTTGAATCTCGTTTAACCATTTGATAGGTTTACGTTGAGCATTTACTCAACTTACATATCGAGTTTTGTCAAAATCCATGAATGCCTTTGAATGTTAGATACCTTCTTCAGTTTTCTGTCTTTTCTGAAATGATGGGTCGTAAAATTTTCCAATCGTATCGATAGTTATCATAAGGGGAATACAAATAGGGTAAATTTTAAATTCCACTAAAACAAATTGAAATAATCCTTGTACAATACGAAAAAATTACCGTAATTTCGCTGACACTATGTTTAAAAAAATGATAGGTTTGCGATCAATATTTACTCAACTTACATATCGAGTTTTGTCAGAAATTATATGCCATCTTTACTTTTTTCCTACCAAAAATGATAATTTATATAAAATTCTCCGGTACTGGAGAAACCTGAATTATGGGGAATTTTTAAAAGGGTAAATTTTAAATTCCACTAAATGGAAATATTTACGAATTTCTTGACATGAACATTACCTTAATTTCGTTTTCGCCTCGTTTAATCATTTGATAGGTTTACGTTCAACATTTACTCAACTTACATATCGAGTTTTGTCAGTCTGAATTAGACCAGTCTTGTAATCGACAAAAAAATTGAATGTGGAAGAATAAAAATGTGGTAAATTTTAAATTCCCCAATCTCATAGAGAAAATAAATTCCAAATTTTCCTCGTGAACAATATAAAATTCACCTTAATTTAGATAGGTTTAATACACTATCATCACGATGAATTAGATTGTGTGTGTCCCGATCGGCCTGATTCGACCAGAAGACTATAATTTAAATATATTCCCAGTTTAGTGATATATTTTTCATTAAATTTGAATATTTATTTCGTGTAAATAAGTGATACGATCGAAAACTAATTTATAGGTCATCAAACGCAGCATAACTATTAAAATAATTATCCTTAATTCAATTTACGATTTTAAGTTTACTTTACGTAATTAACAGTTCTATTCGTTGTAAAAATAGGACTGTACTGGAAAAATTTAAAAAAGTTTATGTTCAGTTTACTCAAAATTGATTCATTGAAAGACAGAATTTTTCAGATAAATGTTTTGTTATCATTGTTAGGTTAAATGTTGAATGATATCAATTCATATTCAGTGATTGCGATGACAGCCATCATATTTCTTATATTTCGCTTAAAATATAAAATGTGACAAATGTCAGTACATATTTAGAATTTTTACTTCCTGTAAAAAAACCTTCGGCAAATGTGGTAAATTTGCGAAGTGATTATGTTTAAAATTAGACTTAAATTGATGGACAGGTTCAATATCGTGATAAGATTTGAAATACAATTTCTCTCGCTGAAAGGGCGCCTGCCACCTTTGCGATGTCGGTACACAATTCTCTTGTTAACGAGGGTGTTTTGTACCCTTTGCGTCTGGATAAAATTTTTGGCAAATATTGTGAATTTGCGAAGAATTTAAACTTGATTTTGACGGAGACTGAAAGCACTTGTAACGATGATGAATAGGTGTCAGATCATGATAAGATTTGAAATACAATTTCTCTCGCTGAAAGGGGCGAGCTTAACTAGAAATACTTAACGCTTGTTATGTGTTGGGGGCCTTTGCGATGTCTTCACACAATTCGCTTTGTTGCCGAGAGCGTCTTGTACCCTTTCGGCATTAAGTATGTCACACTTCTTCTGTTTCCGAACTCTTTCCGGGTGAAATATATTTCCAAAATTAGTATTAGTATATATATTTCTAAACTCAGAATCTGTACTATTGAATTTTAATAGATATTAATACTTGCGAATTTGAAACTTACATGTGGTAATCTTAAGTTTCAACAGAAATGGGTTAAAAAATCAGTACGAATTAAGTCGAAGCATAAAATGGTAGGTAGTTTATGAAAATCACGTCTTGGTCATTATTAAATGTTGGATTTTCTTCATTAATATAACGACAGTTATTTATCGCGGAACTACCTTATTACGGAGTAATAAGTATGTAAAAGTATTTTACCCTATAATTGCACCAACTACCTTATATATCCTTACAACAAACGCCCCAAATTATGTAATTGGGACAGTAATACAGACATTTTTGAAAACAACCACTAACATGATTTACCTTGGTATTGATAAATTCATGTAAACATAATTAAATGCAATAGATACCGTAGCACAGATGCAAATCGAATCAATAAAAAATAGGAGCCAAATTTGCGTACATAACTGATTCATTGAGTCGTGTAATATAGATGTTGACCACATCACAAAAATTGTGATGGGGTCACTTATTCCATACGCGTATCATGGTACGATAACCAAATGGACAGACAATTTATATGTAGATTAATTGAGGAAAGGATCACTACGAAATTATACGTGCATAACTCATGCACTTGCTTGCCAATTTGTCTTCACATAGAGTTGAATGCTTAGAACACCTAAAAAATATCCCTAGTAAGAAATTGCCAATTATTTTAGCAATTGGACTACACAGTTTAGCAAAGTCTTATGTTAAATGTAGTAACAAAAGGCAGAATTTGACAGCTTAAAATAAATTCTCGATAATCTTGTTAGGTTGAATATCCATATTCATAAGCAAGTTCAATGAACCGGTCCTTAAGATCGAAACTGCGATTTACGAACTTGGTCCAAAATAACTAGGTAACACCAAATTATTAAGTATGTCTTGTGTTAAGGTAACAACACAAAGCTTAAAATTTACTACATTATTTTATATATATATCTGTCCATCTTTGAAAATCACATAAAGCTATTATCATGTTAGGTTTTACGAGAATATTCATAAGCAAGTTCAATGAACCGGTCCTTGCGTTTAATATCCAGGGAGAATATTGAAATATAACACGAATTATTGATACGGACGGAATATCTTGTTAAAAACCAGGGTACGAAATACCGTAATTTTCTTAAGACATGATTTCTATCAAGCCGAAATGACTAATTTTTTTCTCTTCACGAAAATTGCAAGCGTTACATATGTATGAGTAACGTTTGTTAATTAAATGATTAATTAAATAACTGCCTGATCTAATTAATTTTAATTGAATATATTTACTTTTCGACCAAACCTCAGACAGGCTTGAAACGTGTTTTCAAAAATATGTATTTGCAATATTTATAAAGTAGTGCATGAAATTAGTTAAAAATTAATATTGGAAAATCCTAGCAATTTTTTAAGGGGGGTTAAATATCTTTTTTAAATGGCTTATATATTCTTGAAATGTGTCTATGCTATTAATTTTATTTGAATAATAATTAAGGCTTTGTAGGTGTATTTAGTACAATTTATTAATTATACAATATAATGTTTTATGTAGTTACATAATTGCGATTTGTAATTATCTAAATATAGACATATTTAATTAAATATATTTTACAACTTTTCATTTATGTACATGCTAAAAATATCTGTTAAAATTGGTTTGTAATGAATTTTTACCATTGTTTAATAAACCTTATTTATAAATCGGTTGATTAAGTTTCATGTCATGTGAATTTTATTTAACTTTTTTCAATTCTCTTGCAAGTAAAATGCATATTTCACTCTTAGAAAACTGGTATTAAATCATTGCCGACTGGAGTATGTACATACATATGTGACTCTACTGGTATTAGTGGGAATTACCGTTCAGTAATTTTGTGCTAATGAAAAATTTACAAGTCAGGAACAACTTCCTACCAATCCGATAGGAAATTATTACCAAACCAATACCAGCACGGATTATATATGTGAATCTACCAGATTTTTAACAGTGTATGTACCTATTCAGTACCGGGCTCATTCCATTTGTAAGCAACACGTTTGATCGAGTACCAGGAAATAGAGGTGCTAAACCCTGCTCCCTGGTGGTGGTTGCCTGGCCAGGTATTTTTCTCTCTTTTGCAAGAGAACACTACACAACTCACACTTTGTCAATGTTCCCGGCCACGTAGGAACACAGAATTATTTACTACTGTCTACACAAGCAGCCCATGTTAATTTTACCTTTTGGAAAAATTGGGAAAACTCCAAGACGGACAAAAATCGCGTGGGGTTTTAAACTTTTTTGTTTCCTCAGGCCCAAAGGCATCGATTGGCTTATCTCTCAATGAGCGATTCTTGTCCGTCTTCTCGATAATCGAGTTTTTAAATACATTTCAAATTTCAGATTTTTTTTATTTTTGAATTTTTTAAAATTTTTCATAGCAAAGAATGATCAATGAATGAAATCTGTAAATGTAACCTACCCCTTTGAACCAACACTTTCGCGACGAAAGCATTTTCAATGCATTTGCAAATTTTCTTTAAAATGCTATATCTTTGCGAAAAAAAATAATTTTCAAATTTTGATTTTTATGATATGTTTTATTTTATATTATGCAACTATGATATGATTGTGGACAAGATATCAAATATGGGTGCGACGACGATCGTGTGGGTTCAGATGGAATGAGCCACCGATCACCTTCTCGGTGTGCATACTATACCAAGTTTTAGCTGGATTAATTTCTGAAAGGTGAGTACAATACAATTAGGTGCATATGTATACGTAATACATCAGTTTATAATGTTAATCTTTATATGTGCTTAAGTACATAACATACAGATATGTAAATATGTTTGCATAAATATCATTCTTCCCATTTTAAGTGTTCAACCTAAAATTGTATTTATTTACATGCAATAATTATTAAACGATATACAATTTTAGCAAGCTTATGGTACATGTGCGTGCACATACATACCTACGTACAGACATAGTATGTCTGTACGATATTTTATTGAACGCACATATTTACATCCATGTAAGCCACTCTTACATAAGTACATATTAAGATATTAAAAAATTGGGGAAATAATTTAATCGATTTACAAACTAACTTCTCTAGAAATTTAGCACATCATAAAAATAAATAGAATGCTATTTGATAGATGCGAATTATGAATTTTCAACTTTAATTTTACTTAAATACATATTATTAATTATTAAATACATATATAATACGAAAAAATCGTCGCTTCGAATTTCGCTTTGTTTTTCGCTTATCGATAGCATGGCTAAAATTATGATATTTTCAAAATTTTGTTCCGATTGGAGCTAACCGACCTTAACCCCACTTCTGAGTTGAGTTTCTGGTCGCTTACCCCAGAGCTCGCTTATCAGGAAGTAAGCGAAAAACTAAGCGAAATTCGAAGCGACGGTTTTTTCGTGGGTCTGAGGGGGCCCATTATGCATTGCATAATTCATGCTTAGGTATGTATGTACATATGTATGTATTTATGTATGTATTTATTAAGGGGTGAAAGCCCTTTATAAGATCGTTATGTCCGTCTGTCTGTCCGTCCGTCCGTCCGTCCGTCTGTCTGTCCGTAGCTCCGATAACTTTTGAACGAAAAGACATAGACACTTGAAATTTTGAACGTAAACTCCTAACGTCAATGGACAGGACGAGTTCGAAGATGGACACTGTGACATCGTCACCTGTGACGATGACGTCGTCACGGTGACGAAAAGTGACGAAAAAGTGTCACGTGTCAGTTTTGACATGTGACACATCATTTTTAACTATTTTTCAATGTCAAATTCAATGGTGACCTCCATTTTGACCTCAGAGGTCATGTAAAGGTCATAGGACATATCTATTTCAATTTCAACTGAAATTTAACCCCGAATTCAATGGTGACCTCCATTTTGACCTCAGAGGTCATATAAAGGTCACATAAGGGTTATCAACTGTTAAATTTGACACAAATAAGACACAAAAGTCGAAAACACGTCAGAAGTGTCAATTTTAACAAATTTTCGAACAATTTGATATTCACATTGACGTATGACACTCCTTTCACCCCTTGGTTACATGCGTTGTAACGGTTTATTTACTATAGAAGTGAATATGACTTTTTCCATTGAAGATTTTATGCTATGTTTAATTCCACAAATTTACCCGTGAATATTTCACGCTTATTTACATACAAACACAGTTACACAAGCTTGTCGTTAATCCCACCTGTAATAATTAAATTGTCGAAATGCCCTGATAAATGTAATCCCTAGACCAATCCATTATCTGCTGGCTAATAAATACGTACACATATTATCTCTGCCTGGCTCAGATTTAGTAAAATATTTCTCAGTATGCATTTCTACATAAGTACAAACTCCCACTTGCAAAATATTCACAACAATTACACAATTATTCAAATTTTCCGAGATGCGAATATATCCCGACCAAGTTCCTCTCATTGTCGACATCTTAGTGCAAGACCCGGATTTAACAAGTAATCACAAACACGTCGCGACGATCCTCGACACTCCCGCGCATACGGCGCTCCATTCCGCAAAACTTGTGGACATTGGCGCTTTTACGATTCCCGAGTATTTTACGAACATCATTTTTGACTGGATGGCCCGAAAAGGAGCGACCCCGAGGAGTTGTACGATGACAGAGCTGTGTGGATTATTGAGGTGCACGAATTACGGTGAAGTCGCAGGTATTTTGGAAAATAATTATTCATAATGTTAAAAATATTTGAACCTTGAATAATACTAAAAAAATCTTAGAGCGACTTGAGAAAAATGTGGTCACTTCACGGCAAGTGGCACAAATCGCAACTAATCATGGAGGTAATTATTCAATATTTTAAATATCGCATATGTATAAATATGCGATCATTGGGCGCACTCACGTCAACGTCTTATTTCACATATCGCTTCTTCTGAAATAAAAGCATGCCAATTTGCTAAGTAAATAATTAATGGAACAAATTAATGGATTAATGGTCAAAGGTTTTCCGGGAAAAATTTTACGAAATCGTAGATATTTCTCAAAATTTTAAAGTTATACTTAACAGTCGAAAATTGTGCATTCCTTTTTAGCAGGATATCTTGCCCACACAGCGTAATGAAGAAGAAATTTGGCGAGCAAATAAATCCGAAGTTCCTGAAATGTATAAGCACTAAATTTACAATTTTTTTAAGTTCGAAAATTCAAAAACACAATATTTATTATTGTTAAGCTTTTAATAATAATTAAAATATTTATAACAAAATATAAACAGATAACAAATACATATTATAGTAGATAAGCCAAATAAAATAAAAATTTGTAAGATAACGATTTCATCCTCCATCGAAATATCCTCTATATTTATTTTCACCACGAAGATCTCGGCACATTTCCGAACAATTTTTTAAACCCGAAATACCCACTTTTTTGTGTCCAGTCCCACCCACCAATCGTATACTCGTTCATCTCATTACTGATTTCGGGGGAATCATTATCTTGATACGAAATTCTTTCATTGCCATGGTTACCACTTCGCCTCGTCTCACTTTGCCCTTTCCCGCCCCAAGCGTCATCATTTTGCCCTTTCCCGCCCCACATGTCGCTCTCCCGCCTATCCGTAATTCTCCCAGCTCTCCTTCTTTGTCCGGCACGTCTTGATTTAATGCCCGATTCCCGCCAATTTTTACAACTCCTCCCCCCTTCGCAGGATGAGTCATCATCTCCATAGGTTTTCTTATCCCGGTGCAAAATCCGTCTCGGGTCGCGATTATCGTCACTCCTTAAATTGAAGGACTGCACACTAATCCCGCTCCCAGAGCTGGTCGAAGTTTGCAAATTTTGCGAATTTTGTGCCGATATTTCGCCACTGTTTGTTTGGTCGTCGTTATTCCCGTTTGTATTCGCTTTGTCGTTATCGTCGTTGTCGCCCCCGGAAATCGTGACGCTTGGACGATTCCCGTCACCAGCCACGTGGGTGTGGACAACAACATCCGCATTCCCGTTGGGTCTCCGGTTTCCCCCTTTTCTCGTCTGAAACGTTAAGACGGGGACGTAATGCGTAATTTTCTTGTAGCCCACGCCAAATCCGAAAAGCGGAGTGACACTGTTTGACGCCGAAGAGCCGGATTTATGTCGCCATTCGGATGAGGAAGGTTCTCGGGGGAAGGTTTCGTCGTCATGGGGACGCCAAGCGTGGACGGTGAGGTTCAGGTAGGATAAAAATACCTGAAATGTATAAATGTATATTTGTAAAAAAAATGTGGAATTTCGAAAAATTATGAATTATGCAGAGAGATTTAATTTTTTTAATTCTAAACATTTCTGATACTTTACTTGTTAAATGTTGAAAACAATGGGTCAGATTTGATTCATCTTGGATTTGCAAATTAATACTTATTTCTACTCAAATATGCAAATTATGTAGTTTTCAAAAATTTACAGAAAAATAAATATGTAAAAATAAGTACAATCTGCATAAAAAATTGCAAGGTAAAATATTCTCTATTACATTACACAATTTTCCAGAAACTCATTAAACTTCTGGGAAATTTTGTATTCCGAAACTTACCAATTTAAATGTGAATATCGCCTTCATAACTTTTGCAATGGTTGCTAAAAAAAACTTTACAAAGTTACGCAATTTTCCCCACCTTGAACCTACCCCAACCCAAGTGATACTGTTATGTGAGAATTTCGTCACTTTACGTCACGACGAAAGGGAGACGATCAAATTGAGTTTCAAATTCATTATCTAATCTATTTTCTACTTGGTTCCGGTTTCACTTTCGCCTCTTCAAAAAGGGCCCATGCACCAAGCACGTCACCCATTTTCAGATCAGATTTGACTTTCGCTATAACTAAAATTTTACCACATACATACATAAGTAATCAAATTCACCTGTGCCAAGTTTCCTAAAAATGTATTGAATTTTCTTTGAAAATAAAAATCTACAAAATTTATAAATAAAAACATTCTACTAAACTAATTTTAAGCGTCTTGTGACTTCAAATCCGTGACATTCTTTATGCACTGTCGCTCCCCAAACATTTAGGAACTTTTTGAAAAAGAAGGCCAACTAGAGTGAAACGGACCTATTGTTTCTTGCATGGTTACATGCTTTCTTTTGTTTCACTTGGAAATGATCTTCTCATCTTCTTTATTTACCTCTCCTATTGGGACCTTGCATGTAGAACGGCATCGAGTTTCGTAAAATCTTGACTCCCCTTTTGTAGGGTTGTCGCATGCTAATTATTAATTATTTATAATTTGCATGCAAATCATCCATAACTACATATTTAACGCATGGCTTTATTTATTTACTTATCCTTAATAATGCAACCCCGTGGTCTTCACCGTCTTGCTTGGCTACTTTTCAATGGGCGCATTCAAATCTCAAACCCAGAAAAAAGAACACTGCTGACATAATAAGGCATCGAATTGAATGAAATGAAGGATCTCTCTCTCTCCGCGTGACATTCGTTTCTTGGACGAAGATGTGAAAATACAAAGCTCTTTTTATTATAGGTAGTTTCACTAATTATCTATGTACATATTCATATATGCATCGCAGCGTACTTTAATCAACTTAAATATAACTTAATCTGGTTGACAGACGACATGTACGCGGTCCTCAAGGCACCCTTTGATATTAAATCACGGGGGAAGGAAAAGTAAGTATAAATTATAGGAAAATCTGCAATATCTACATGTAGATTATGCAGGTGTAGTTACACCGTTATAATTTTTATATAGTCACCCTAGTATTAAATTTTCAGTCTTCAAGTTGCTACCGCTTAGGAATTAAAATCGAAGGGGTGCATGAAACTTTGCTACCGATATGGTAAAAGCTTTAAATCCAAGCTGTTACTAAACAGTATTATTGATAAGTACCACTTGAGTAGAGTCATCTAACAATACCGCTTGATACATAGTATGTTAATACTGAATTAATGTGAAAACGGGGCGCAATGCTTGATCTGATCAGGAATTTTGCCAGACATATTTTGTGGACGTTCCCTAATGTACGACAAACATACTTTTCCTTGTAAGTTAACACGACAAATATAAAATAATACTAAATCCCCCAAAATCATAACGGTGCAAATAGAATTTATTCAAAATCTGTCAAGAAAAAAATAAGTAAGTACTTAGATAATAAATAATAATGGCCTGGCAAGCTTGGAAACCTTTACAAATATGACCCAAACATTATGGAAAAGATTTGAGACTCAAGTTTAATTACAACTAATCTTCAAAACTACACGGCGATCTCTATTGCAGCCACATCAAAGTTGTATGACTCCACGAAAGTCAATACATAAATTTGTGAAAGAATGGAAACAAAATAAATATACAAATATCTAAATCGTGGTAAATCATATTAACCGAATATTTAGTTTCGAATAAAATTGGCATTGCTACCTTTAATTTAATTCATCTCTTGGAACTGGACGCAGAGAATGAAAATTGTAAAAATTGTGTTTAGCACCTGAAAAAAAATCATTAAGCATGACCTAATCATTATTTTACTTGAGTCTCAATTACTTAAAACTTACCGAGATAGCCAAGGAATAATTTAAAACAAACATTCCACCTCCATAAAGTCCTACCGGGTTATCTCCCAACTCCTGCCGAATTGACGACAAAGCTGTTTCACGTGTTGGATCCATGCTGTTTTTCATTTTCGATATCCACTTCTTTAAAGTGTCGACCTAGCCAAATCAAAAAGTCGATTATTAATCACATTAAATATAAATTTCGAAGTAGAACACGCGATATTCACATATGATTCTACCAAACTAGTATTTACAAGTAATACCATGTAGTAATAACTCAGTATCGAAGTTTTACCATGTAGGTAGCAAATTTTTACGGACTCACACGATATTAATAATTTGTACATACATATGTAGCAACTTTAATACCCAGAAACCAGTACTTGCTTGACTACACCAGATTTCTAATATTAGTGCATCATTCTTAAATAAATTATAAATACAAATCGATAAGAGATATAGTAACAGGGGTAACAATTGTTCATCAAATGCGCTAAAATTGTTTCACGACAAACTATCATTTTTCACCAAACAAAAAACACTGTCCTCAAAAATATCGTTCCCTTGCTATCATATTCATACATATTTAAAAAAATATTTATTTATTCAAATTTCATTCATTCAAAACCTTGAAAAAAAATTCATTGCTTATCCCCTCATTCATAATTTAAAAAAAAGTATTCATCAATTATTCAACATTTATTCATAATTCACCATTCCTTCATTATTCATGTTATTCAAAATTCACAGTACTAGATGAATTTCTCAACTTTCCCTATATATTAAGCATTGAGTTAAAAATGAATGATAAAAAAATCATTCATTATTCCTTCACACGAATTGAATAGATATTCACTCCATATTCATTTCTTCAAAAATCAGAATAAAATATTCATTTACATTGAATACATAATTTATTCAATCATCATTAAATGAATGAATGTGAAGATGTACGATTATATTTGCTTAGGACTAACGTTTGTACAGGATTCCGCCGCAAAGTAAAAAGTCCCAATCGTAACGAAAACGCAAATCGTTAACACCATCAGATCAGGAATTGACTCCACAATGACAAAGTCCATCAAATGAATGGAATAATAAAACACCACGTCCAGCACGAAGGGGACCACCAGCCCGTTCAAGACTTCGTTTAACAGATCCGAATAAATTTTCAAGTCTTCAAACATTTCCAGTATTTCTGGCACGGGAACGTTGTCTTTTTTCAGAATTTCTGAAAAATATTTGCAAGGGACCCACAACCCCATGGCAACCGTAAGCAAAAGGTAATCCATTTCATAGACCATGCGCATTACGGAAAGGGAGCTTAGGATGTCAACCAATCCAAGGAAAGGGTCTACATAATCTTGGTAATTTGATTCTGCAGTCGTAGAATTTGCGGTGGTTGTCATAAATGTTGCAAAATTTTGGTAAAGCTTTGTGAAGAAGAGTAAATTAGCTCTGGGCGGGAGTGCGAATATTATGCTATCATAGGTTGCACACATTTGCCAAATTATCCGCAGCAAATACAGGAATGGGAGGCTGCACACCTGAAACATTAAACAATGGGGAGTTAAACCATGTTCAACCCCGATTATTTTTTACTATGTCAATATGAATGAGAACCTTTTTAGAGACTACATTTACATAATTCGGCACTTGCGAAAATTTCAGCAACTTTTTTGCGTCGCAATTTCGCGACAATGTGCTACTGATACATACCTACCTCAATGATCCATTGACATCGTGCCTATGTCACCCACGTAACGTGGGCCACGTTAAAAGTTTGTCTAGAAATCGCGATTTTGGCGTTACGTAATATATGGACGCCCCCTAAAACTGAGGGTCTTCATTAAATTGTGTTGCCCAGAATTTGCGGAAATTTTCGCATATGTGCCAAGTACCCCATTACATAAATCTTGTTTCTAAAAAGTTTGTCTTTCACACTTCGGTTGTCAAACCGTAATCTAGCTTGAACATGGTTTGCGATCCCTTTGTAACTAAATATTTTTGTTTTCGTTAATTTTTTCCCAACTTACCATATTTAGTTTCCAATTCCCGCTTGATTCTAGATTCCAATAATGTTTGCCGTGCATGTGCTCTAAATGATCAAATATGTTTTGTATTTCCCTCCACTTGTTGAAAATAATTTGGTAGAAGAATGGAAGTTTACAAAGGGAAATGGCGCTTTTCAAGGAGCGAATGTAATCGACAGGATTATGTCCGTGAGAATGCTTCACTTGTAGCACAAATTTCAAAACGTATTTTAAAAACGCGAGGAAAAAGCTTATTCCGCAGATCAGTTTTGAAAAGAAGAAAGAAGACAGGGATGAATTGGAATTAATTTTAAATGGACAGTAACCCGTGTAGTAACAAAAGTTAAAATTTGCACGAAAAATGTGAGATATTTTGAGCAAATTTTGACCCTTGGTGGTAAGTGGGGTCGTGCTGAAGAGTCTTTTTTGGAACATTTTTTCCACGTGTTGTAATATTTAGGGCACCTTTACGAGTCTTTTTTCCTGATGGTGTGTTTGCCAAAAATGTTATTATTCAAAGTGGATTAAAATCTTGTTAAGTAAAGGTAAACATTTAAACGTTTACATAAATCCCCATTTGGAAGGATTGAAGGAGCTTCGATATGTCATTTAGGTAATTGCTAATCGTATAAATAAGCAAATTGTAATGAATAAATCAACTACTTAAATAGACCACCCAAATAATATGTCCAAGAATGACAATTTAGTATTTTTGACCTTTAACCTCTTCTTCAAGGTCGTGGATTTCTGGACGGAAAGTCTTGACAAAAGTGTATTTTCGATTGGTTTAGGGAGTCTAATAAAATTTGAAAGATTCCCTCGTTATCATTGCTACTATGAGGAATATTTTTGTATTTCCTTCTGGATATTCTTAGCTAAAAAATTGAAGCTATGTATTATCGAACGGTCGACTTCCATGGCTATCTGAAAGATTTTACTCGTCAAAAGTAAGTACGAATTTTTATCAAATCTTGATGATTTAATGAAATTGATGAGAAGGTTTTTAAGTGAGAAATTGAAATTCTCGTTCAGCAATAAATAGTTGGGAAACTTCCATAAATTTTTAAAATCATTTTGAGAATCAAAGCTTAAACTAATGTTACAAATTACGTGGTCCTTCAAAAATTGAGTTGCTGAATCATAGCAGTAAATCCTACCAAGCTTCGCTTTCGATTTAATTGTTAGCTTAGTATATAAAGAACGTCATATTTTTTCCATTTGATATAAGAATCCAGAAGGGTCAGTCATACTAAATGTTCGCATGGACAGACGCGATCTTTTTCCGATTTTCGTTTGAGTACAAACGGACTAGTTTAAACAAAATTAACGTCTCCGCATATACATAAATAGTCGGTCTAAACATGCAATTGCAATAAATTGTGTTTTTAAAACTGAAAGAAAATTATTTTTGGATATTTTTGGAGATATACCCTGTCCCATGGAAAGTTAGACCGTGATCCAAGACCTATTGTGTTCGACCTGGTTAGAATATTTTTATAAAACCTTTGGGGTAGTGTAGGTGGGAACCATAGTCATCAGATTTCGCTGCGTAGAATTTGCCTCAACCCCGTCTTAGCCACAAATGCGAATTTCCGCACCAACCCTCAAAATATCGATTTTCCACCCGCTTGTGCAATGCCCTGGCTGATTTTTCGCCATTAACGTTTGAATTCTTCCTGCTTTTTCGCATTGAAGTTTAGGTTAGAATATGTTGTTTTGCAAAAGGCTTAAAACTTTCCGATTAATTGCAGTCGAGAGGCATTTGAGGGGTTATGTTTTTGAAGCAGAAAATCAAATCTTTCAGCCCCGAAGTACACGGTTGAAATTTTGGCGTAATGGGAGGTTGCGAGGTCTGGCCAAAATCAAATTTCATTGAGATTGTGAAGTTCCCTTATCCAGAGCTGCGACTGCTTCAAAAATTCGTTTTTGTTAACTTTTGTATTTATGGTACCTTTTCAAATATAAACTAACGAAATGTTGCCAAAACTGCCCGGCCGTAGCCAAACTAGGAATTTCACAAGGAATTTGGTTTTCACTTTAAACTCACGTTGATATTCCGCGTCAGAGGGGTTGGCGGAACAAAAAAATTTCAATCCCGGAGTCTCTAAGAGATCAACTTTGCCGTAGTGTCCGTCATAAATATCGATAATTTTTAATGACATTTATCGACACAATTTTTTATAATTTTTTTGTACTCTGCTTCCCAGGAGGCAAAAACACAACGACTCTTTGCGACTTCGCAACGAAATTCAACAGCGAGTCGTTGCGAATCGCTAGCGAATCGACGTCGAAAATAGAGCTACATGACCGCCGACTCTTTGCGAAAGAGCAGCGAATTCGCGACTTACGCGACGACTCCGCGCTACCTAGTTGCGATTTCGAGGCGAGGTTTCGTCATGAATTCGATGCGATCTCGCTGCTAACCCGTTACGAATTTCTCGTTACACATTTTTTATGGCCAATTTAAAATATATTTATTAATGGTAACACCAGGAGAACAAACTTAAGTATCACATTGAAATAGTTATTGAAATAGTTATTTTTAAGGAGTGTCACTGTCCAACTGTTGTATTCTCGGGCTGTGAAGGTGTGAAGCTGGGCGCAGCTTTCCTATTAATAGGAAAAAACACATTTAGTATAATTTATCAACACATTTTTCACCATGCTCTCTGCTTAATGAGAATCACTTACATTTTCTTCATATATCTATCAGCTGCCCTCTTCAAAATTTTTGGGAAGGCTTCATCAATAGATTTTCTTGTAAAAGGCACAAGCTTTAGTTGATAGACTTTCTGAAATACACAATTGTCCCGATTAAGGTTTCTTACATACATGAACATAAATACTGAAACAAGGATTTACCAAATATAGCTTGATTAAGTTGAGGATAAATTAAAAATGATTTTTCCCACTTCGTCCCTGGTAACTGGGTCGCGAAAGTAATTCATCCGAACATAAGTATCTTGCCATTAATTCCAAGCACTCTTCTAAGTTATCTCCTCCACATCCCAAAAACACATTATTCTGTATGGAAATAAAAAATTACAACTTTGAACTTTTGGAGATTAAAGAAATAACAAATACATAGTTCAAGTAAATACCAAACTATCCTGGGTAGCCAGGGTCCGAAGAGGAAAAAATTGCTCAGGGAATGAAAATAATAGATCTTCTATTTCAGGGAGGTCGTTGCCGCGAGTGTTCAGCAAATTAAGGATGTTATTCAGCCGACGTCCGTGTTCATTTGGGGTCACCGTTGAGCCAAAATTTCTCTCATAATTTCTACAATAGTGCATAGAATATATATTACAAAAGCCTTGATTATCAATCATAAAGCTTAAAATTCTTAGCCGTGCAGTATTTAATACTATTATTACTACCAGGGATACTATTTGTAGTACTCGGTGTGATGCCTTGGGTCTGTCCTTCTGGCGACACCAAGATTAAATTGCCATCATATCCAGATAGAATAAAGTAGGTCGTCCCTTCGTTATCATTGTCTTGTCCCAACGCCGAAATAATTTATGGAGGATTAGTAGTTGGGGGAACTGATAAAATAGCTGGCAGCGTGGACGAGGACATTTTACTTCTAGTGCCGCTGTGGATCTCAGAATCACTTAACTTGTTGCCAGTTATCGCCCTTGGAAGTTTCTCCGCTGCTGTTGCCTCGTAGGACTCTGCAACGTATTCGTGTTTTAATCGAGGAGAGTAATTACCAAACTAGCGTGTAAAATTAAGTTTAAGCTATACTTGCCAAAATATTTCAGTACCGCTGCTTCATATACTGCCCAGTGATTTAATGGTGCACCGCTTCTCTTTTTTATTTTCTTCACCCCTTTCTCTCCTGTTGGTGGAAACTGGCAATGTGTCGCCTGGTAGTTCAGCCAGCTCGTTGGAACAATTTCCACCGTGTCGTCGGAAGGAAAGTGGACAATGGCATGGGTTGAATTTGACTGGTCCATTTTCAATCCGAGTGAATTAATGGGAATACTACAAATCTCCGAATTTTACTGAGGGGAACACATACACATTTATGGGCCACTTCGGAAATTGGGACGCAAAGTTCAATGGCGTCTAATTTCTTTAAGTTCACTCTGAAAACTAAAACATAATTGGAGTCATAAGGATACTCAAAATATTTTCTGGGAGAGGGCACAATTTCCAGTAAGATATATTGCATCTGATTCGTTCACAATTTTGCTAACGACCAAGATTTTTTCACATTTAAGGAGCACAATATTATTGGTTAACTTTACACTGATTTTGCATTTTTTAAGTTAATTTCTTTAGCATGGTAATTTAAACTTGCAGAAATGTTACTCGCGGAATTTGAAGTTTCTAAAATAAAATTTTGTTCGGATAGTCTTTTATGATGGAGAGGAAACTTTGAACTTTTAATTAAACTTTAATTTGCCCGATGTAATTCTCAAAACTAAATGCGCTGAACTGGCCTAACGATCCGTGATTTTTTACGTCTGCCGCCAGAATTAATCCGTATACATTGTAAGACACGTTCTCTCGCCCGTATAATTCTGATGCTGGAGGCGAAGCGAAGTCGTTGTGATTTCGCTAAGAAATCGCAGCTCGATTGGTTGACTTAATTGTTGCTCGGAAGTCGCTGAGAATTCGCTCCGAATTCGAGGAGCTTTTTCTCTCATCGAAAATACAGCGAATTTTTCTTCACGAATTCGTAGCGAAAGTTCGTAGGTCTTTCGCTGTTACTTATTTCGCTGCGATTTCGGGCAGAGTTCTACGTGAAGTAGTCCTCGAAATCGTGGCGAATCTTCGATGCAGCGAATTCGATCTCAATTCGCTGTGTTCGCAGAGATTTCGACCATCGAATTGTTTACTGGGTTTTTTGGTCCTTAACGTTCTTTGGGAGACTTTGCTTATTTTTTTTCATAATCCTCAGTTTATGAACTTAAATGTTGTGGAACAAAGATTTTGAAAATAACACTACCAGAGCAGCGCCACGAATTTACGTGGAAGCGTTAGTGCTGAAAAGTGTTTTTACGTCTTTTGAGTTTTGACCGGTGGATATGAAAAGAGGTGGCCTGTAAATTTTTAAAAAGTGCACTTTTTGGCATCCTCATAGCTCGAAATATAAAGGTTAGTTGCCGTTTTGTGACATCTTTCCGCGTTGAAGTACTGCCACGTCTTGTTCGAGCACGTCAAGCGACAATTTAGTTGTTGTGAAAAACTCGATTCACGAGTTTTTTCACTTTGACCCCGATTTCTATTGAATTTCGCCTTTTTAATAAAAAATGCTTTACACCTGCTGGAAGCCCTTGAAATTGCGTTTCAAAAAACTAAGATAGCTAAGCAATAATCTCCACTAATTGCGCAGTGTAATATATGATCCAACTGTCTAACCAAACCTGGGACATGCCTTAGAAGGATTATGAAATGTTTTATCGTGTCAATTACAAACGAATCATGTCTAGCGGGGTAAATGTTTGTCTCTTGCAGATTCTTGCGGATGATTAAAATTCGTTCGAATTAGGGCATTTCTCTTAACTGAGTTACTTAGCCCATGGAAATTTAAACAAAATATTTTAAGTGACATTTAAAATTGAATGAAGCTTGAGAGAAAAAACATTTCCTTAATTGTGATATTTCTGTATCAGAAACTATATTTCGCTTACAAAAATCTGTAAACTCAAAATTTCAGAAATCTTCATCAGTCTCCATCCTGATGTTTGCTAGTTAATTGATTAATAAAGCATTGCACTTATCCAAGAACTTCATTCATTTCGTTTTTTACCGAGTGAAAAGAGATTCAGGTACCGTTTCAAAGAAATATAAGATGTAATTATGCATACTCTGCAAATGCTCTGCAAATACATACTCCTAGATACTCCTAAAGACTCCTAGATACTCCTAAAGCAATAAAATATAACATGTACATATAACCTGACCGGCACATTAATAACGAATATTAGGGTTTGGTAATCTTATGCTAGTGAAATGTTCACTACTCAGAAACAAACTGCACAAAACTGATAGGATGTTATTATTTAATCGAAACCAGTACGGAGCGTGTACACACATATACCATACATATGTATATGTAACTCTACCAGATTGTTAAGGGCGTACATACCTCATCGAAGTCCATTGTTGGCAAGTATGGAAGTTTCCTACTGAGAAGTAGAAAAATTATGTTAAGTAGGATTATGTATCTAAACTTTCTGTTCACATATTTAATTCGACATGATTCAAAATGCCATTAGACAATAATGGTGTTATGCAAAAAATATGCAATTTCATCAGGGACGGTACATACTATGCCTGGAATTTATTTCCCCACCAAACGGCAATTTGAGGAGAATACTTTGAAAAAATACAGAAAAGGTTTCGATAGGGGCAGAAAGTAGGAAGGAAAGTAATATAAAAATTATTACCATTGAAATATTAGAAATGAAGGGAAATATTAATAATATCAATAAATTTACTTCATATCGACCTTCGCAAGTTACAATCATAATTTTTTATACATGGTAGTCATAGAAACCAAATAATGAAATAAGTGACTTCAATATTGATAACCTGTAGCAAAAAAATGGGATTTTCCCTGGTTTCAGCGAACATTTTAAAAATTAGTGGGAGAACATTTCCAAATTCAGGTAAGAAATTCCAAGTATGTATGCTACATACATATTTACATACACGTCAATGAGTACGTGTGAAGTTAGGACGCTGTGCTTATTAATTTCAGGTCTTATCTTATCTTAAGTATGTAAGTAGCTCTCGTCCAGCATACTTATGCCAGTTTTTTTGCTTATCCCATTCAATGGGAAAATATCTCACGGAAATGTATTATGAGATATCCATTATGATAAGCCAACATAATATTAAATAGTACATTGTTACATATGTAGATATGTATATAGGTATTTATTAAGTTCGATTGATGTGGCCTCGGCCTTTACAATCATAAAGATTTCATTCTGAAATATAATTAAAGTAATTATACAACATAATAAGAGCACAATTATCTAACCGATACCTTCGGTACCTGAATATCTGAACAATTTTGTTTTCCTCCTTCCTTACATATATATGTAGACACACATATATAATAATAATAATAATGAGGAGGATTTATTCGTTCGAATTAATCCAAACGATTACATTTTAAAAATAAGATCAAACCCTATCAAATGGGAAATCCTTAACCTTATGAATTTCCACAATATTTCATGCTTTATAATTCATAAGATTTCGTATTACATATGTATATAACCCGCAGTTTGTGCTTGACCATTCAATTCGCATCATACATATTTCAGGTTGATTTCACCAAAGGTATAATTACAGTAAGCAGTTTGTAATAATGCAGATTTCCTTTAAAACTATTGAAAAATTTCCAACTTTTAGAGCAAAAATGGCTCCCAAAATCCCCTCTGAAGATATTCAGTCCTCTTCGAAAAAAACTGGAAGCCAATATTTCCAGGAATTGCTCCAACAAGGTTCGGTAACGGATGGACTCAACTCGGCTTTAATGGCAATACACGAAATTCCATGGATAGATTACGACCTCCTAGAAAAGGGAAGGGCCTTCGTGAAACGAAACTATGCCGTGGTCGCGACCACAATTATGTTCACGACGACGACAGGGTTCGTCTTAAAACAAGCGGCATCCACCGTTTTCAAGACCTTTTATCCCAACAATACCTGCGGAGCGAGATTCCTTTCTACCTTTCGAACCACGATGTGCCACTGGCTTTCGTCCGATTTAATGAGCGGAGCTACTAATTCCGAATTTGTCCAGGCCATTCGACGTGTCCGGAAGATGCACAAGATGGTGGGTCACCACTCCTCCTTGAAAAAACCGACGGTGCCACCTGATGGGATCAAGTACCCGGCAGAGTATACGGAACTTCTTGCGTGTATCAGAGAAGACTTAAAATCTGTGGACACCAAGGACTACCCAGGTCACCTGATATCTTGGACGCCATCAATGTATTTTACCCAGCTGGACATGACCATGGTCGCTTTTGGTATGTGTTTTCACCCACACCTGTTCACTCTTTCAATCAATCCATTGATTATTATGGTGAATTATGTATTGTGAATGAAAGTGAGTTTCTAGTGATTTTAATTAAAATTGATTTTCAGTTATTTGAATGAAAATGAATTTCCAGTTATTTGAATTAAAATGAATTTCCAGTTATTTCAATGAGAAGGAATTTTCAGTCATTGTAGTAAAAATGACCAAAGGATTCAGTCATTTTAGAATTACATACTTTGAATAAAAGGATTTTTGACTCTTTTCATGTTTCACCTTGTGCTTCATATGTGCTAGGCGAAGTAAGAAATGAATTCCGATGAAGTGAAATGAAAGAAAATGATTGAATGTGATAAAAATCTTAAGTCATAAATTGGGATGACTGCAAAATTTTGAAATGAATAAAAACTAAATTTTCGAACAGGTATGTTTGCACCGTTCATCGTGTACCCAAACAAGATCGGACTTTACACCACGTTCGAGGAAGACGAGGGACTTCGAGGGTACATCCACATTTGGGCAGTGATCGGTAAAATGTTAGGAGTTGAGGACCGGTACAACTTAGCTCTTCACCCCGATCGAGATTTGTATTCGGAAGTTTTTATGAAATTAATAATTGCAAGTTTGAAAATGGCGGATGAATCTGTAATTTTTTGCGCTGAAAAAATGATGGAAGGTGTTATAAACAATACGGTCCCGTACTGTTTAACGGCAAAGTCAATGATTTATCAGGCCATGGAATTGTCAGATTTTAAGGGGGAGAAAGTCTGGGGGATGATGAATTGGCATGATAAGGCGACTTACTATAATAGCAAATTTTGGATTTATTGTTTGAGATTCAGCTTGGTGAGGATTTCATTTAATTATTTACTTTGGGGTGTGTCAATTGTTTATATTAAGCTATTCTTTAAGGAAAATAAGAGGAAATAACTTATCTGCATGGATGGGGGGGGGAGGGTTCATGTTTGAACTATGAAACTGTTATCCCACAAATTGTCGATGGATAAAATTTGGTCTAAATAAATCATATTCGACATTCAAATTATTATTTTTTTAATTTGTAAGTACATATTTGCACGTAAATATGTACATAGGCTTATCGCTTAGCCCAACTGCTTGTCGTGTCCACGGTACGCATGTTTTTTTAAGAATCAACTAGGACGCTATATAGATGAAGAATTCATTCATATTTCCCTGTAAAACGCATATTCAGCGCCGCGCCGTGGCGCCAAACTTAAAAATTTAGATTTTCGCCGAATTTCAAACTTCTATAAGTTTTGCTGTTTACGTCACATTATGGAAATTGTATGCTTAAAATGATCACAAAAGTGGAAAATTTAGGGAAAAAATTATTATTTTTGAGAAATTTTTCGACCAATTTCTAAGAAAATTACGAAATTTTGGAAAAACTTAAAAACGGAAATTTTTTGAAGAATTGCTTGACATATGAAAGTTGAACTCTTTGTCATAATCTTTGTCAAAAATTTTGAAAATCTGCCCAGGATTTCAAAAGTTATCGCGGTTAAAAAGTAATCACATTAAAAGTTGGCGAATGTGGCCCCACGTCACTCCAAATATGAGTTTGACACGGAAATATAAATGAATCTTTCATCTTGGGTCCTAGTAGATTTTAAAAATCTACTACGACCGGATAGGATCGATACCATCGATACGATATCGGCGTAGTAATGTGGTGGTAAAGAAATATTTATCACTTAGAATCAAGCCATGTATTTATAACCAATCCGGTAAGGAATTATTACCAAATCTATACCAAATCCTTATTGAAAAACTGGTTCTTTAGATCTGCAACTCTCACTATCTCCTTTTCGTAGTTGTGTTAGTGATCAATGATCACTATGTCAAAAAGGCAACTCTTATAATTCTTACAACTCTTATCACCCAATAACCGGTTAGACATATAAGTAGACTAAATAGGTATACGTATGGTATATAAGTAAGAACAAGAGTGACCATCGACAGCGAGTCGACTGCCTGTATCTTGATACGTGCAATAAAACCTGTCCTGACTTTGTCTCACCAAATCTCACCTTGCCTCCAAGACGCAATTTATTTCCATGTACAACAACGACGACGATCGTCTCATCTGCCTCACCACCACCATCAATGCAGTGAACCCCCCCCATAAACGGAACTTCACAAGTCTTTGCCCAAAAATATGCTTTTTGCATTCCCTTACTCTCTTCTTATGAGCTCAAGAGAATTCTAAATTTGCTACAATTTGAGGTGTACGTACATATCGACATATGTAATTATGCAGTTTAATCAATTATCTCCTTAAAATTTGCAGATCGCCTCATATGTACATACATCCCAGGCTGCACAATCACGAGATTATCACCAATTTTTAACGAATCTGGCGACCCCAGTTTTCGTGTTAGCAACGTGGGAGAATGGTATAGATTTGGTGCTCAACTGGGTGCAAGTGTCGCGATTTTTAACGTATCTTATTCGTTCTAAACACGTGTTGAAGGAACGAGTTTCGCGACCAAATCACGAGAATAACCCCAAAAAAACACGTATTAAAAAGTGAAATTATACGTTCAGAACACGAGATTTATTTGCAAATTAGATGCGGGAATTATGATTTATTACTGACCATTAACATTACATAAAGGTTTAAATCCAAATAACAATAAAAAATTGTGAAAAAAATCAATTGTCTGATTCTGGTCCAGTATTTCTTAATGGAAGAGCTGCATTGGACTTCTCCAACTTTTTCCTAATTAAATAAAGTAAAAATTATGAAAGTTTTATAAATAGGTACAAATAATATTGCATTTTGTCCTACCTATCCGATTCAATACGCTTGTTGGAATTTTTGAGCCAATTTTTAATTGCTTCCCAAATCTCGTCGTCGTCAGCGTTGCCCAAGTTTTCCAGTCCTTGAATTGCCTCTGAAAACACAGCAATTTCATTGGTGAATTTAATTTAAAGGAGCGCATTATATATTTAATTAATTCACATACAACTAATTTACCATATATAATGTGCTTCATCCATGATTTTGAAAAAGGTGACTTCGGTCCTCTTGAACCAATCCAGTTGTATGACGATGCATACTTATCTGTCAGCAACTTGGCTAGTATCCGCTGTGTAGCAATCTTTACATCCTTGGTCGCACGTATGCCTTTCTGCAGTTCTGTATTCTGTCAAAGTTGCAACAATTAATATATGCATAGTTAAAAATAGCAACATGAATAATACTTATATAAATACTTATATTATTACTTATATTATAATACTTATATTACGCCACATGGTAATTCGCAATATTATTTGATAAATATTTTACCAATGTGATTCTTGATGCCTTGGCGAAATCCTCGAGTTTCTTCAAGTCAGACTCATCATCCACTGGTAATAAACCCACTGGAAACTTTTCGTTTCGACCACCCGTCTTGGTCCCCCAATTGTAATTGCTCACTAAAACGTCTACGCTTTCCTGTAGTTGTCGCAGTTGGGCTTTCATCACATTCATTTGACGTACCATCCACTTTTGGAATTCTGTAAAATACAAGTTATTTATTACTGAGACATTACATAAATTGTCACACACCTACCTAAATTTCCTGCGTTTGGTGACGTGCCATTATCTCTGCCGAAAGTTGTATCAATGTCCTCTGCCTGAGGAATCGAACGGCTTTCCAATTCGTGAGAGCTAGATAAAACTTGCTCGCTAGAGAGTGTGCCTTGGTATTGCTGTGAATTAGTTGGCGATGGGGGGTCACTCGGTCCTGGTAAACTTGATTCGTGGCCGTCTTCCTTTTCTGATTGCAAGCCCTCTCCCACTAAACCTGGATAAACAGTATTATTTATTATACTACTTTTTTGGTGCAATGGAATATAAAAAATGCGCGATTTTAACTTACTAAAATATTGTGGTGGTGGCGGTATTGTCTTCGTGGGAATAGAACGATTTTGCTTCATTTTGGGCGGTTCTTCTTCACTATCGGAGTCGCCGGGCGGTGGTAGATGAACAGTTTTCTTGTGTCGTTGCCCTCGACCAGTTACTTCCAAGTCGCTCTCAAATTCCGAATCAGTTTCTTCCAATGCTTTTCCAACATTATTTTTTGCTTGATTATAAGAACCTTAACAAACAAATAAACAGCATTTTTCTTTCTTATAAATAACTTTATCAATGTATGCAATAAAAAAGACTCACCAAATATTTTGCCTCCGCCTAAAACTTTTACGTCAAACGATAACCAAACTTGCTGATTTGGCGTGTCCCCATTCATGACGGCCTTCGATTGGCGTTCTGAAGATTTGTACGGCGGCCACCAACATTTATTTTTACTTGCTGACAGCCAATTGATTGGGATAATTTCTACCTCGTCAGTTTCAACAAAATGAACTATAGAGTACGGCATTGTAAAAAGTCACTGAATTTCACTGTGAATCAAGGGATAGCATATAAATTCAGTCTCAAATGGAAGTACTACACATTTTGATTCGATTAAATTAATATTAAATCTTCGTACTGCACTCAAGTCGGAGATAAGTTGAACACCAATTAAAGAAGAAGGACAAGGAGATTGAAAAAAATCTTCACGTTTTTTAAACTTCTGTCCAAATAATTCTGAAGGTGATCCTCTAACAAAATGGTGAATTTTAATTATAGTTCCATCTTTTAGTTTGCAAAAATTGTTCCCTAATTTGTTGGATAATTCGAAATTTGCAAACTTACACACTTTGAAACACTCGGGTGAATTAATGTCGACTTGGAAAAACGATACTTGACAAACTGGCTGCTTGAAAGAGGACAGGTCTATTTTTTCTCTTTCAACTAACCGCCGGTAAACTTGTTGCAAGGGGAGAGATGGAGATCTCACCAATCTCTTTATTTGTTGTAACTTATTTTCAAACGGGAAAGCACTAAATTGGTCAAGGGGACCGTGTCGAATGCAATCCCGGGATAAATGTAGTAAATTATGAAGATTATGACTGTTATACTTTTTCCCATATAATTCACCAAAGTTATTAACGAAATATATTAGTAGCTCTTGTGCATAATTATTTTTATTCAGATAAGTGTTAGGATTTGCAAGAATCGTGATGGCTACGTGGAAACACAAAAAATGCTGGTAAAATTGAGGAGCAAGGATTTTCTTCAAAACTGTGGGGCCAGTATATAAGATAAACTGTCTGTATTCAGTTGCTTTCCAGTGTTCGAGATCTCTAATTGGACGTGGTTTTCTTGAAAATTCTTTTGGTATTGAGGTTTTGATTTTTAGCAAATTAGTGGATAATTGGTCAACTTGGTAAGGACGCAGACGACCTGGACATTTTTTTCCTTTCACCCATAAAAATAGTAATTTTCTGGTCACTCCCAGGCACACAAGATGCATAAAATCGACTGGCACATCTTCTACTAAATCAATGGGTAGTAATTCTATTATTGAGGCTTGATTATGATGTGCTGTATCTAATTTTGATCGGAAATTTTCGTTATTTCTTAAATTATAATTTCCTGGTGGAAAGGTAACTCTATTATCCAAATATTCACCCTTTATGTCACACTTTCCACAAGAACTATAACCATTATGACACTTTGTCCCCAAAATAAATGATCTTGCTGGGACGTCACACACAATTGCAGATATTTTAAGTTTTAAATTCGAAGATTGCTCTATGGTGTTGAATTCGTTGACAAACTGTCTCAAAAAATTATTAATATTTGTAGGTTTTCCAAAACCAGAATAAATTCCAATTACAACGACCTGATTATATTCTACAATTTTCGCTAAAATGGGCCAGAATTGTCTTGTGCTGCTTTTATAGAGGGGGATTCCGTCAATATTAATTTGAATTTTAATATAGTCTGCTGTTGGAACTTGAATTAACTTTTCGACGGATGAAATCCACTCAAAATGTACGTATTCGCCAGGCTCCACCTTTTCAATTGTAGTCGATCTTGGAGTGCATAAAAGTGTTCTAGGATCTTTCGGTAAATCAAAATTAGGATGTCGATTCAAAATTTCCAGCAGATCTCCTAAAGCAGAGAATGTAATGTTATGCTTTAGTGCCCACCCCCTTAAATCACTTGCACTACTTTCCGTATTAGACTGTTCAGAATCACTATCACTTAGATTTGACTGCGTGGATAAATTATTGTCAGAATAATCCGAGATGTCATCTGCTTCAAAAATCAAATATTCGGGTGATGGTGAACTCTGTGTGTGTGCCTCTGGCAAGGATGACGAGGGCAGCGGTATTATTTTTTCTGCACTTTCTGAAATTAATGCAAAATCCGAATTTCCTTGCCTTACTTTTCGGAATATTTTTCTTGATCGTGCTTTCTCCATTACTCATCTCGAACTAAAGAATTGTCCCTCTTTCTTTACAACGGAGAGAGCAGCATTTAGGTTTCTGTGACCAACAACACTAGAAATTCTCGTGAATTTCTGGTGTTCGAAAACACGAGTTTCGGGTTGTTGTAATTCTCGGGTTGTACATGTGTTATGAACGAGAAAATTGGTGATAAAGAATCCGTTTGAAAGTCGTTTTTGTAATACGTGTTACGAACGTGTTTAAAAAAATATTTACACGAATAATGCCCCAAACACGAAATTGACACCGGGGACACCAATAATACATGTGATTTTCTCGGTTGGTGCAGCCTGGGATGTATTAAGCATATAATATATGCTCATTATTAAATGCCAAATATTGCCTAAGCAAATCAACCCATTCACATCTCATCTTCAGTTTGTCTCATTCCACAAAGTGAAGAAGAGTATGTACATGTATGAATGAGATGTCCTCGTACATATGCATGTACCGAATATTAATGTAACCTACATCCGCACTACATATTACATATGCTAATATTTTGTGTACATTATAACTGTACACTCTTAGAAATGGGATTACTATTATGTGTAACCAAAAAGTAAACGTATGTGACTCTACCCCCGTGGTGATGAATTTGTCACCAACTGATTTAAGTTAATTAGCTCTGGTGACAATTTCATACCAAGTAGCTGAGACTTTATAATTACTCTGTGACAATTGTAATCACTCGATGATAAATTTATAACCACGGCGGGTGAGTCACATACATTTACTTTTTGGTTATAATCGTAACCCCGTTTCTAAGAGTGTACATATGTGCAACAATTTCATCTATGTATGCATCTCCACATTGAAAGTCGATAGTTTTGATAGTTTCTATATTTCTGTCGAACCAGTTATTCCCTACTGGATAATACAGTGTGGAGAACACATGCTCAAAGATATTATAAACATCGTAAACCCGATTAAGATTCAACATCGGAAAATTTGTCTGACCAGTTGAGCACAGTAAACACTGCGTAGCTATTAATTTACATGTGTATACTCTCCAACCCCACATTAACATATGTATGCTGTAAATAATTACATACATACCATCAAATGATGACTGAATGGCATGACAACCTGGATAGGCAACTGAATGGTTTGATTTGGTTGCTGATGTGTTACGATACCCAGTTTCAACTCATATAAATACACATGTCTAAATATGTTCATACATATTTCTTAATCGTATAATGGGGCAGATATTAAGTTTAAGTAGCGAATTACACGTGGTTGATATGCATATTTAGTCAATAAAGTGCGACATGAAAGAAAGTGTACTGCAGATTAAGTGCAAGTTTTAAATATAAACGGGTGCGCTCCTTGGATCAGTGTTAATTGATTAAGTGTGCAGGGGCATAACGGTAAGCACCTTCGTATGTATTCTGAAGAAAGTAGCGTACTCAATTTTTCACCATCATATAGTACATAGAGCAAATCTTATATGAACCCGATCACTAGGGCGTTTAATAGCGGAGTCGTCAACAATAGGTTTAGAAATCTGAAATTCATGAAAAATATGCCAAATATATCTGACCACGTCTCCACAAAATTTCATAAGTTTTCATGGGCAAATAAATTTCCTATCCCACTTCAAAATGAGGAAATCGGGAAACGCGTTTTTGTAAGTACCAAAATCTGAGCGAATAGGCCTCCTAGAAGGTTGATTACATTTCAACTTACAAAGGTGTGGGCGTGCAAAAATCAGGACTTACATAAAAAAGTATGGAGAATCCGAAAATGACAACTTCAAAAAAGCACCGTGTGAAACAACCATCATATCGACCCACGAACGTTAAAAACGATTAAATTTATTTTTGGAAACTGTCGCTCCACGTCCGTGGCTGATGCGACCATGAAGTCAAAGATCAATACAAACTACTTGTATCACATTAAAGCCCATAACTTGTAGGTCAAAGTGTATGCAAAAATGTCTGCACCATAATATTTGGGAAGTCAAGAAAAATGGTAAACACAAGACCTCCCTAGCTTTGCACCAAAATTTTACCAAAACAGTTGGTAATTGGCGATGTGTCGTACGTTTTCAAAAACGTGACAGAATCTCCGGGAAGGCAATTTTTTCATGGAAAATATGTCCATCAACTAAAAGGAGTATCAAAAACTACAGAATGCAATTTTTTGACCCGACCTTGGCCCAATCCACAGTGCAACAACTATCAAGGGAGAAATCGAAAAAAAATCAGTTTGACGTCGAAGAATGGAAACCCCACATACATCACTCATCTTCCCTGAATAAAGACACGCAGGCTGTGTGTAAGAAGGCATACCACTAGCTCTATGAAACAATCAATACTTAGAGAAAATTTTGGTTACGGAGGGAGAAAATTAACAATGAAGTTGCGAAGTCTTCCGGAAAAGCATTAATGGCGGGCGCGACGAAAAACACTAAATACGAGGTGGATAATGGATTGAAGTCCTATTTGTTCGCGGATATGTGACGTCAGATATATTTAGCATATTATACCAAAATTTGAGATTTGAAGAATAATTTTTGGCAATTTTGAGGCCGATTTTCCAAGTGATCGAGTTCATATAAGATTTGCTCTACCTGCCGAATTTACATCCAACTAATCGACATCATGACACACAAATAAATATGAATTTTCTGTTTTAATATTCATTTGCAAAAATATGGGCACTGGATGGTCACATTTATACTTCACGATTTCTCGATAATTTTCCTACCCTTCCATGCTACATACATTAGGGGGAAGGAAAATTACTTTAAAACCATGACGAGTAAACGAACTTATGTCTCCTGTTTGCACCTATTTGGTTTGATTTTTCTAAATGTATGATGTACAAAGGCCTACATGCGCACATTACATATGGTTTCGTTCCTTTATCAAAATTAGCGACATGGTCTGATCCAAACAAAAATTCTGAATTACCAACGGGGTCCCTCTGTCGATAAAATTTGGGCCAAATTTGATCTTTAACATTCCACATGATTTCAATTGCTTGCGTATCATGGATCGTTTCCCATTCTGCAATGTCGTCATGTCTAGTTTCTTAAGAACCTTGGCAGACGAATTAAAGACCCACGATGCCAGTGTGAATATGAGTATATTCCCTACTGTGGCGTCGGCCATGATCATGGGGAATATGACAAAGACTGGCATCGAAATTTCGTCATGCAAAGTAATGCTTACATATTGCACAACTATTTGCAGTAACGGCCAGGGCCGTAGGAGCACTGGTTTTAGGTGGAGAGCACTCTCCAGGCCGGACGGCCTGAAGGGCCGTACCGGCCGGGTGAGGCAGACACTAGATATAATTGATCTCGAAGTACAAGCCCTATTACTTATACATAATGCTCCCAACCAACGTTAACATACTTATAAATAGAATATTGGTAACTCGATTTTATTTTATTTCTGAAAAGCTTCAATTATCTCACAATAGGATACAATATTCAAATTTAAGCCTTCTGGGACAATTTCTGCAAATCGGTTGAGGTAGCAGAATACATTCCTGTCAGTTGAAAAAATTTTAAGTTTGACTTAATGAATCTATCAAATAACTACTCCTAGATATGCTTATAACCGCCATGCATGGCCCTATCAATCGAGCATCAAGAAATTGAACAGCCTATCTATGTGGGTCCGATCATGACACATAAATTACAGTCTGCCATGACTACTTAGAATATTGTATATTAAGCACTTAACCCATATCATTAAATACATGATCCTTCACCAAAATTTTTTTGGTATAACCAACCTTTTATAGCAATGCCCAGATACATTGTTTTCTCCAATTTCGTAAAAACCTATGAATGCGTTCTAACATTTCCGCTCGAACACACTGAGACGCATGTTTTCCCTGTTTTCTAGGAGCTGTAATGCACGAAAGTGGTGTGTTATAAATGCTAATTCGCATCTATCTTGATAAGAAATAGGCACATAGAAATTGGATTTTGATTTCAACAATAACCAAAATTCAGAACTGGAAATAATCCGGATTACCCAATGTTAAAGATAGAGGGATGGGTTATGGACTGGGACTGACCATTTAAGCACATTGATTAAGCCGGATTATTTCCCAACTCTGCCAAAATTATCTTAATGCAACTCATTCGATAATTTCTGTTTCGTGGAATTTGTAAATCAAGTCTAATTTCTACCGACTGTGACACCCAAACTCGGGACATTTTGAAAAGCCGGTTTGTGCTAAATCAGATTTTTGGCAAATTTTAGTAACCCGGTTTTCTATACTATGCAGAATGGTTTTACACCGTTGCTGAAAACTCCGGTATTAGTGTGAATTTAAAAAAAGGTTTGCAAATATAGTAACAAGCTATAATTTAATCCAAAATCAAAATTAAATTTGTCCAGACATTAAGAATATTTATGGTTAGATAGATCTTCAATTTTGAAAAAAATGTGGTCAAAATCTAAGGTCACAATTTTTTCACCCCATCCCTTAAGAACGCGTAACCCTGTAAAGCACAATCTCAAAATTTTGCTCCATATATGCGTACTGTTATAAAGGGCATCCCATATGTAAAGTGCAGATGGGAAAACGGCCCTCATTTTGTTGTAATTCAATTTTGTTCGAAGAAACTAAATTTACACAAAAGCTTAGGATCTGCATGTGTTAGTTTTATCGTTAAACCAATTTCCTATCCCATTGTAACTTAGAGATATTAGGTTCTTCCGAGCTCCGCCGAAGGGTCGTTTTCACGGTTTTTCCTAAATGTCCTTTGTGATTCTGCTCCAAACTTTCGAAATCTACGAACGATTGCAAACTTTTTCTTTCGTTTAGAACATTGTCTTCGACAATTGGCCCAGAAGTTCTCGATACCACGTGTTTGAGGTACATTTTTAGCGTTGTTTGGTTTTTGTGTATCTCATCCAATGTGTTCGGGGGCATGAATAACCAAGGTTTTCTTTTGAAACATTGTCTTTGGCTTTAGTCTATCTTCGCATTTTGCATCTAGTGGAGTAGTTGCTTGAAAATATGTACGATCGGGAACATGATCAGGGTCAATGCTCACTTAGATTTCATCATAAATAACCACGAGTTTGCTCAACCCTTTTTTGGAAATTTTTCTGCATGCTGTTTTCGCTTGATGGTTCTGGGTCCATACATTTTTTTTTGCCGATTGCTTTACACACCCTTTCATGCCTAAGACGTGAAGTTTAATTCGACATATCGTTGAGTTCGATATCTTTTGTGTTGTGGATACGGCAATCATGGAATTGCGGGACGCTTCTTTGAGAACATCCTAATTTTCTCGACATTTCTTTTCGTCAACTGGATAACCGTCTGACCTGATATTTTTTTGCAATTCATGTCACCGGCAAGCTCACATCTTGTAATTATTAGGTCGACAACGAATCTACGTTTTTCTTGCCTGGCGAAGTAATCAATCGGTTTTTTCTAATCACACCGATATGAATTTTCGTGCGTGTGAAAATCGACACTTCCGAGTTTTTGGATTCCGGCTCGTGTAATGCATAGACAAGATTTGTTGATGAAATCTGAAATCAGTTGTCTTAATCTTCATGACATTACCTAAAATATGACTTATCTCTGATCAATTTTTTCCCGCCCGTACCCTTAAAATCAATGCTTGACCGAGCTGCACCTTACTTTTGGGATGCCCTTTAACTTCTTAATATCTGCAGATATTTATACAGATATTATTTTTTAGATCTAGATATACAGAGGGTAAGGCATCTCCGTGATAACGATTTTGACCTTTGATATCTTTGTCACTGGTAGTAATTTCTACTCGAAATTTTGTGAATTAATAGGCACTATTGTTGGTATTGTATGTGCAAAATTTCAATTCTCTAGTGTAAAAAGCAGACCTTCAGCTAATCGCTAAGTAAAACAATGATGATTTGTTGTGTTCCACACATAACTTACCCGATGGAACCACATGGGGCATTTGTTGATAAGCTAAAAATGTCAGGAAATATCAAATTATGTGACCCCGTTTGTGTAGTACACAATGCTGTTTAAACTTTGATAAAAGCATAACTGTGTAGAGTTTCAGAGTAAAAGTATAATAGCCCCTAAATTGTCAAAATGTCGCTAATTTTTCCTAACTAACTCCATCACACGAAATTAAATATTTCTAGTCCAAAATCTGTTTGCGTTACCATCAGTAATGTCTCCTCTAACTGCAAAAATAATAAACATGAAAATATTTCAACTATTGAGATTTATAAAATTCCATTTAACACAAAAAATACGTTACTCACGTTTTTTTGTACAAATCCACCTGGTATGGACTTACAAGGGAACCACTTCTACTGTCCCATCTCGATTTCCTTCGGAATAGCCTTAATCGACAGATAATTTAGTGAAACTAAAACTTTGTCATAGAACATGCGGTGCAAAATCACGTTTTCGCGAAATATTTGGCGAGAACTGCTCCAAAACCTGCCATTTTCCCAATGCTTTTAACATAGCCACCAGCCTTTCGAATGATGAAATGAACTTTATGGAATATTGAAAAATTATATATGTGCATATCCTCGTAATTTCAGCCCGATCACGAATATGCAAAAAGTGATGCAAGCTTTTGCGATTTTTTTTTCAAATTGCGAAAATCTGAAAAAATTCGCAAATTTGAATTCTTCGTTCGTTTAAATTCAACAAAATTTACAAGTTTAGCTAATGTAAAATACAATTTTCTAATTGCCAAAAATTTGCAAAAATTTGCAAAATTGAAGTTCGCAATTTTTCAATTCTTCATTATCATTTTATAGAAACTAAAAAAGTATCATTTACCTACAAATGTTTGAATGAAGGTAAAGCTAATTTGTAGAAAAACTAAAAAATCATGACATATATTGCAATTTTTTGCAACTTGCAAAAATAAATATCGCAAATAATTTCGAAAAATGCGTAAAGATAGACTAGATTTGGTTATTTTATCTAATTTTCATGAAAAATTGCGAATTAAAATTTTTGCAAATTTTTGCAAATTTTTTGCAAATGTATGTATTTTATATTGGTCAGACTTTGTAAATTTTGTGGAATTTAAAGGAGCGAAGAATTCAAATTTGCCAATTTTTTCAGATTTTCGCAATTTGCAAAAAATTGACAAAAGTTTGGATCACTTTTTGCGTATTCATGATCGGGCTGAAATTACGCGGATATGCACATATATAATTTTTCAATATTCCATAAAGTTCATTTCATCGTTCGAAAAGCTGGTGGCTATGTTAAAAGCATGGGAAAATGGCAGGTTTTGGTGCAGCTCTCGCCAAATATTTCGCGAAAACGTGATTTTGCACCGCATGTTCTATGACAAAGTTTTAGTTTCACTAAATTATCTGTCGATTAAGACTATTCCGAAGGCAATCGAGATGGGACAGTAGAAGTGGTTCCCTTGTTAGTTAACAAAATTTTGGGAGATTTTGACCTGTTTATGAAAGCTAGATAGATGACAAAAATTTTGATGCCAACAACATAAAATTCTATGAATAATTACAATTCTAGAGTGTTTTAAATATATTCTGAAGCCTAAAATTTATGCAGTTTTGGAAACGCTTTGGAACAGAAACATTTTTTCGGATGCATGTATCTCTGGCGCCACTTACACTAGCGAATTGAAATTTTGCACCCATAATGTTCACTATAGGGTCAACAAATTGCAAAAATTTCAATTCAAAATTTAGAATTTCGCCAAAGATATTAATGGTCAAAAACGTTATCAGGGGGACGCCCTCACCTCTGGACTTGTGTCCGAATATATTGTCTATGTACATCTGTATTTGTGTGTAAAATATCTGAAATTGCACCAAGATTTCCATATATCAAAATGCTCAGATTGAGTTTAGCCAACCGTACCAAAATAAAACGAACAAGAAATCGTCGGAGTAGCTAAGCTTTGGGGTCCGAGGTAAAAAGTTGTCATCTTTGAGAATGACAATATTTTTTTCCAAAATGGGCTATCCCTAACCATAAATATTCTAGGCTTCACCTATGTACTCAATAATTTACGATTTATGTCATACGTACATAGTTTCAAGATACATACGCCAGATCAAAACCTGTTTGTGCAATGTGCAAACACGAACTAATCGTGGCGCAGTTACCGGTATCAAAGCATATGAAATACTCATAAGCCTAATGAATGCATGCCTAACTAATTTTTAGCACATAAATCACTATATACATATTTGTAACGTAACCATAGCTGTAGATAAGAAATAAGCGAAAGAAATCCGCTATGTTAACTTTAGTAATTTTGCACATGAAAGGCCGGACGAGAGTTTTACTCTCCAGGCCGGACCAAGGTGAGATACGGCACTGGTTGAAGTAACAGCTTCCAATATTTTTCTGAGAATCAATATACATAAGTACAAAAGTTACATTTAGTTTGTCATAACCGGTTAAAAATAGAAAAATTATTAAGCAGCAGTAGTATAACTCTTGCCTTGCCTTGCCTTGCCTTGCCTTGAGTAGGATTGCCAATGAGTTGAGTTGAGGGTTAACTCAACTCAACTCAATAAGAAAAATCACCGACTCAAACTCAACTCGACTCAAATTAGTCTCAACTCAAACTCTACTCAACTCAAATGTTGACGAGTCAAACTCAACCAGTGTGTGCAGAGCAAAAAGGCAGGCAGTGCCTTTTTGCCTGCCTCTTTGCCTTTTTGCCCCACAAAAATCTGTGCCTTTTTGCCGTTTTGCCCTTTTGCTATTTTGGGGCGAGATGAGACGAGAGTCCCGTGATAAAATTAAAGTGAAAGTTATTCATTGCGTTTTTAATACTTTTCGCAAATATGAGCTCTAGTGTCAAAATGTGATTAATTAAGCTGATGGCGATGTACAAACAACGCTGAAGATATTTGGGGAAAAGTATTCAACTAATTTGAAGTATTGATGAAAGTCAGAACCCTCCAATACAATTTTAAAAGCATATTGCAGATTCTGCAATTTCTTTAATACGTTATAAACGACAATAAATCGGGTTCAATCGTCAAAAATCGAGCAAAAAGGCATCAAACAGGCAAAAAGGCATCAAAAGGGCAAAAAGGCACGCAAAAAGGCAAAAGGGCATTGAAAAAGGCAAAACGGCAAAAAGGCATGCAGAAAAAGCAAAAAGGCTGCCTTTTTGCACACACTGAACTCAACTCATATCATATGAGTCGACTCACCTTTTTTAGAGTAAAATATTTATTTAAATAAATACGTTCAAAAGGGGTTAAAAATCTCGTTAACCATAAGATTTTTAAATAAAACTTCCGTTGAGAACGATATTGGTATTCACATTCACCAATTACAATTTTCATGGTTTCCTACAGAAGATTAAAAATTTTAATTTAAAATCTAAATACAACTATAAAATTGCTGTTAATTTCGATAAGCTAATCAACAAATCGGTATATGATTACGACGTATGTGTATGTGTATTTAATAGTGTAATTTTTCATTAATTTTTTTGCCAATTGCAAATTTTTTCATTTTTTTATTTCACTCACCCCAGTGAATTTAATCTTGAGATATTTGGAGAGAAAGTGATTCACGAGGATCCGAATGTGAAAAACACAAAAATGTGAATAATTTTATCACAAATCGCTGGCTAGAGATTTAGCAACTTGCTTTCATCAAGGTGAAAATCTCGAGATGGACAAACTGGCAGTAAAAAATCCTTAATGAGTTGACTCGTAAGTCAACTCGAACTCATTTTCCGTAACTCAACTCAAACTCATTATTTTTCGACTCACTCATTTCAAAGTGAGTCGAGTTAAACTCTCGACTAATACTCAACTCAACTCACTAACTCAATGAGTCAAATGAGTTGACTCGAACTCATTGGCAGTCGTAACTCAGAGGAGTGCATATTTAGTAAGGGGTTTTGGAGAAAGAATTGTTCAAAAGTTTTTCTTTGTGATTTTTTCGTAGGTTCAAATTGATTTTACCTCTCCAAAAGCTGAAAGTAATTTAAAAGCGAGCTAATTCCGGCAAAAAGATTGTATACGATTCCTGCCGATCCAATGTAGCAGAAGCAAGCGCAGATATATGTTTCCAAAAATGGGATTAGTATGATTAATCCTTTCCACTGTATTGCCGAGCAGCTCAATGACATAGAGAGATGGAACGGAGGGGTACAAGGCTCAAGCAGAATCAGGCCAAGAACTGCTAACGGGATTAAATAGTAATTATGTTTAAGCATGTAGAAAAACATGATTATTGCCTTAGCCTGTTGGGGAGTTTTCAGCATTTTTTCACCTTTGAACAAATCAGTAAACACGTATTTTCATTAATACTTTTGTACATTTATCCAAATGGATTTAAAAAGCTGTGCACCTTGTAATATTTTTGCTTCGAAATCCAAGCAGGTATTGATCATTTGTATCTGCGCCTTGTCCAAGTCGTAGTTCCAAGAAGACCCCATTAACATAAAGTAAATCAGACAAAAGACGAACCCTTGAAGCTTTTTAGCTAATGGCATTAATCCGAAATATACGTGGCTTGACACGGCTAGGAAGTAAGTGAGCATGACTAGATTGAGTAGTTTGAACATCCTTCGCCCACGGGGGCTACTAATTGAAACGAATCGTTCCAGTTTAGGGTTGAATTGGAATGGGTAATACTTAAATATTTTCTGGCAACGATGGTAGTGTTCTATGATGATGGGGAGAAACTGCGTTGAATACATATTAATTATTATATCAAAGACTGATTTTTTCGTGCTATGGTGAAATTTAGAAGTTTTTAGGCCCGATTTTTCAAGATTTCTAGGCAAGGAGTTTTCAGAACTGGGTAGGAAATGAATTAAAGGATGGAAATAGCTAAAAGTGTATCAATAATTAATATAATGAATATACAACATGCCAAGAACTCATTTAGGTAACGTCGGTATTCAATTTATCGAATCATGATATACTAAGGTGAAAAACAGATCAAAGTCTGACCTAACGTCAGCCGTTATGTGTCACACAAAATTTAATATATAAAGGGTAAATATGACGTTAACTTTAAGCAAATAAACCTACTTAGCATGGGTGGAATAATTATTAAGATTACGGTGTGTTGATTTAGCTGGCAATTTAACTATTCATTAGAATATCCATTTAAGTCAGGTTGTCATCAAGATAACTTGATTCAGAGGAGAATCTTATAATTAAAAAACTTCCAAAGAACATTGTATGCATTATTACGTGTATTTGGTAAACTAAGGAAACTTATGTACATATAGAATATATACAATAAGTCATAATTCAAATGGTAAACAATAATAGGAACCTATATTTTTGGGCTTTGAACAAAACTTCAAATCCCTTCTAATCAGATCATACAATAGATAAATAACCAAGTATTCAGATGTTTATGACCCGCACTCATTGCATTATATATCTGTATCATATAGCAAAGTCGATAAAGCGCAAAAAAATATCTGATTGTATAATTTTGCACTATGTACGAAATATGGAAATAGAAGAAATGAATCATATTTCAATTAGCAAAAATCGAATTACAAAAATTATGCGCAGATAAACGATTTTTGTGTCATCTTAATTCTAGCCCTCATTTTTAACGATATATTTAAGATTGAGCCGTTGTGATGACTGAGGTTTCTGGATGGTCGTGCGGCGCCCGGTTCGAGGGGTGCAGGAAGTCGCGAAGATTGGTCATCATCGTCGTCTCTACTGCCCTCCTCTTGGACAGCATGCTACTCGCCACGATCGGTAAGTACATATGTACAAATCCAAGGTGATTAGGCGATCATGTTCATAAATTATATCACGACTGAAGGAGGTGGGTGTGACGTCAAAGGTATTGCGTGACCGTCTGAATTTCTGTCCGCCAATAACACGTGCCCACCTGATTAATATAGCGAGCGGCCTGAAATTCAAATCAAACTCATCACGCTTAATCATTTCCCAATCAATATTGTCACTCTATCCTCACCACAGTTCCAATAATTCCGGAATTTCTGTACAACATTCGTCACAGAGAACCTGATGAGGGCATCAGGTTCGAAGCTGCAAAACTCTCTACCACAGAAACCCCGTTCGTGACGAGTATTCCGGCAAATATGGGTAAGTCTATCTATGTATCTATCTTTTGTTAAAAAACAAGGGTTCTATATTGTCTTAATATATTCATTTGTCACCATTGGAAACCTATTAGACGCCGCGATGACCACGAAAGCGCCGAGGCGCTTGAAGCATGACGAACTCGTTGATGAGACGTACGAAATTGGTTTTATGCTCGCATCAAAGGTGGTCGTGCAACTTTTAGCAAACCCATTTGTCGGACCATTGACGAACAGGTGGGGTTACATTTCGTACCGAAACTATATTTATATATGAAGTGGTCTATATTGTATGCAAGATTTACGGTCCCGATATCTCACACCTTCTTCAAATTATGACTTGGAGATATTCTCTTGGCTAAAAAAAACACTGGGTATTTACTGCCAAAGGTGGAAATATTATTGTCTAAGTCTAGATATATATTTGACCAAAGTATGTATATGCATTAAAACAAATGCACTCTAAATAAGAGTTGTGCTGAATTTACCCAAGCCTGAGTAAAAAAAGAGGATGACACAACAATTAGTTTGCAGATTTTACCAGGTACCGAAACAATTGGAAAATGTAAGACCTCTGGGTACCAGATTTCTAATGGGGTACCCAAACGTCTTATTTCCACCCAGATTCGAGCATTTTCAATCAATTTTATCGTTCAATGCTTCAAACAGGTTTAGCACACGGCAAAGCTGAAACCCTATTTATATTAATTGCATACCACCAAAATTGCATTATCCCAAAACTTTGGCAAAGGTAGAAAAAAATCCGTTCTTAAATACATGTCAATAATTAAGAAACCAAAATATTTTCTTCACAGAATTGGCTACTCTATTCCAATGTTCACCGGACTTGTTATAATCTTTGTCTCCTCAACCAGTAAGAGTTTTGTTTTATTTGCGGAGATCAATTAAATTAAAATTACATTTCCCTGCACTTTCTAGTTTTTGCGTACGGACGTTCATTCAGCGTCTTGTTTCTCGCCAGAGCGTTACATGGGATCGCTTCGTCATGCTTGAGTGTGGCAGGTAAGGGGGAAGATTATTTTTCATAAAATAAAACGATTTACCGAACGAATTGAATTTCTATTTTCGAAAATTTGTAAAAATCTCAGAAACCTAAAAGCAAATTAAGAGTTTAGTTTTACCAATTTCACTTTTCAAAGTTTCTACAACTCCGTACCCAAATGTCAGGTTTGTATGAAAAGAAAATTTCACAAATCTCTTCCAATTTTTTAATTTTTATCTATCGTTGTAAATATGTACAACATTTTAGACAAGGTTGGACAAATCGTACTCAATGGTTGCATGTGTCCTCCACTATTTTACTGAACCTTGAGTAAATGTTATACAAGATTATTTAGAGTGCGCTTTACTTCCCACACAATTAGTATGATTAGCGTCAGGTTTCCAAGCCTGTAAAACGAGACCTGAAAGTGCATTTTGTTAAGGCTACTGTGGATGACGCATTAGCGCGTTAATCTCACTCTACCCCTATCCAATATATTTAAATCCAATTTCTAAAATTGAATCAACTCCATGAGTTTTGATACACGTCTTGATATTTTAATCTAAAGATAATTTTTGGTACTATAAATAACTAGATCTGAAAAAAATAGCAAATTCTTTTGCCTTTTGTTCAGTCTAAGTTTCCTTAAAAACTGAATTTTTAATTTTTTTCAAATCCACTTGTTTGTAGTACCGAAAATTAGCCTTGGATTAAAATATCAAAAGTTGTATTTATCTCAAAACTTATGGAGTTGATTCAATTTTAGAAATTACATTTAAAGATAGTGAACAAGGGTCGAGTGAGACTAAAACTCTATGACGATGATATGGGGCCTTAAGCATGTCTCATTTTTGAACCTCCCATCCATCAACCCACCTAAACAGGAATGGGCATGGTGGCCGAACGATATCCGGGCGATAAGGAGCGTGGCAACGCCATGGCGGTAGCGTTAGGTGGGCTGGCACTCGGCGTCCTGGTGGGACCACCGTTTGGCGGACTTATGTATCAATTCGTAGGGAAAAGGGAGCCCTTCTTGTACCTGGCTGCTCTCGCGTTGGGGGTTGGATGTAAGAAATATATATATTTCATAAATGTCATTAGCGCATTTTTAATTTTTCAAAAAATCTCATATTACCCTAGTTCTCCAACTGTTGGTCGTCCAGCCAGAAATTGTTCGGTTAGTTAAAACCATGCACTATTAGAAATCCAGTAGTAAAACAATACCAAGCGGTATTCATATGTATGTATATGACTACTAAAGCGGTATTGATAAGTAATGCAGTAGTAGTTTGGTATTATTAATACTGCATGGTGTTACTGTAATCCTCTCATCATTAGACGGCGATACTTTCTGCCTTGATGACCTTAACTTTTTTCTCCTTTGACCTTGACATTAGTTTTCTTCATTTTTTTAGTCGAAGTTTGGAGGCTCCATCCCTCATAGCACTCCTCACGGATCCATACATCATGGTGGCGGCAGGTATTTGTGTTTTCCATATTTTTGAAAGAGTAAAAATAACCAACTCTGCACTTATGTACATATGTGCCGATATCTCAAAAGTACACGGGATTACTTATCAATACGACTTTGATATTCATATAAGTATACGTATGTATGAGTACCGCTTGGCACATCTTATTTTAATACTGGATTTTTATAAGAGTATGAATCCCACCATTTTCCATATTCACTACCGGCGTGTTAATAATGTGAAAGATGCCACGGACGATGTACTCTCCATCCACGCAAGATTGAACTTTTACGGAAATTGAGAATTCTGATAAACTACGCCACTGCCAGTCTCAATGTCTCCTGTCCTAACAACTTGAGGCAATTTGAGACTGACAGTGACGTAGTTTTTCAAAGTTCTCAATTTTTGCAAAAGTTCAACTGTGCGCGAATGGAGAGTATTTATTGTGTTTCAATGTATCTAAATATTATCTTTCTCCAGGAGCTATCGCATTCGTCAACATGGGAATCACAATGTTAGAGCCGTCCCTCCCAATTCACATGATGGACACGTTGAACGCGCCTAAATGGTAGTTGGGGGCCGTCTTCCTCCCGGCTTCTATCTCATTTTTCGTCGGAATCAAACTATTTGGACGATTAGGTTACCGAATTGGGAGGTAAGTAAAGTCATCAATGTGAGAAAAGAGTCTTTTTTGTCAAAAAATTACCTTTTCCTCCACATTCTTAGATTTAATATTACCTTCTTGAACAATTCCGAATTACTTAATCCAGAGTAGGCTCTGGATTAAGTAATACTGAATAAAGTTTATTTAATTATTTAATACAGAACTGAGAGTGCATTTACTTTTCAAAAGGGCAACATTATTTTTAAGAGTGCAATACATATTCTGTTTGTTTGGTTAAATCTTTGCAAATGAAACTTTACCCTAAATCCGTTTCCCAGAAAGTTGCAGAAAAGTGTCCCCCAAATACACAAACTTTACCCCAAATTATTAACAATTATTACGATATTACTGGTAAAATAATTCGCTTAACTTTAAAACTAGCAGTTTTCTTGGAGCCATATTCCCTGAAAACCAACCTGCACAAATAACGATTCTGTATTTGACATAATTATTGTATAGATGGTTAGCAGCCATGATCGGACTAATTGTTGCTGGGATCTGCTTACTTTGTGTGAGTTTGAATGGGTCAATCTGACCGGGTCAGATTTTACACCAATTTCTCTCCCCATTCAGAAATTAAGCCCAATTTGATACAAATCTTTATTTTCGGCAGATTCCACTCGCCACCAGTTTCAATCAACTAATCGCACCAAATGTCGGAATAGGATTCGCTATTGGAATGGTGGTCTCTTCCATGATGCCCGAGCTGGGACGGTTGGTCGACATCAGGCACACGGGCGAAGTGTACGGATCAGTTTATGCGATTGGCGATGTCGCTTTTAATCTTGGATTTGCAATTGGTGAGTGAAACGAGGGTGTGGAATTATTTTCCAAATCTGTGAGCATACGTTGGGAGACCTCAATTGTCAGACCTTCAGCCAATTTGTTTGCAATTTTTCACACTAAATTTCCTCACAAATGAATTCGCTATTTTTTCCAAATCGAGTTTTTTGTAGTATCAAAAGTTGGCTTTACATTGCAATATCAAAAGTTGCATTTATGGCGAAACTCATGGAGTTGATTCAATTTTAGAAATTGCATTTAAAGATGTCATCCATAGGAACCTTAAGTATTTTCTCAACTTTTTTTCACATTTCACTCTTACGCTAGTTAAACAAATTTATTTGTATATTTTCTCTCCTCACAGGTCCCATTTTGAGCGGAATACTCGTCAAGAACATCGGCTTCGAATGGATGCTTGTCGCCATAGCCATCATCAGCTTAGCGTACGCCCCAGCCCTCTTCCTCCTTCGAGCCCCACCCACCCATCAAAGAGGACCAGTAGAAAACCTTCTATAGAATCTTAACCCTGGTCAAAAATAATCTCGTCACTTGAAAAAATGATACGGAATGCAGTTAAAAAATTTGAAAAAATTATAAATTTTCATACACCCTAAAATAGATAATAAAAATTTTAAAAAAAGTGATAAAATTTCCTCTCGTTCTGTAGTTAAATTCATTGGTAAATTACAGATTGGCGGCGTATTGTCCGTTGTTCAAACCTTTAGTGTAAGTAAAACTATGTGATCAAGTTACATTTTTAGCTTATATGAATATCACATATGTACATATGTAGATAATTCTATATGTAAATACATACATACAGTGCGATATATTTAAATCTATGTACATAGTTTTGTAGTCTGTCAAGTTATGCATATGGCTGCGAAATATTCATAATTATTACATGCCAAACTTCAGTCAGGTACTTGAACTTAGCTTGCAGGTCAAACTTGTAAACAGGTGCCGACGAGAAAACTGGGAAAGTCCAAAGCAGGCTTTATGTAAGTCTAGGTCGAATCGGAGAATGCTGAGTTAACGTTAGTCTTATGACATCTTGTCCGAAATCAGTATACCCCGGTTCGGCCTAGATTTAAACCCTGGTCCAAAGTGCACTATGTATTATTCTCACGGTACCCAAAATTTTGGATAAGTTTCAATTGATAAACAAAGATTTGTGTTGGAAAACTGACTTATACATTGTATGTATGATACATTGTGTATCAGCATCGTGTTGTGGCGTCAGCCGCTTCATGAGATCGTTTTGCCCTTCTGTCCGTCCGTAAGCAGAACATCTGTAGAACGCATCAACATAATGCGACACCATTTTCCCCATTGTGCCTCTAATTCTTAGTTCTCATAGTCAGTCAAGTTAGATAATGGGGTAAATCGGGACATCCCCCGCGTGAGGGGGTGCGGCCTAAAATTAAATTTTGTCTTAATCTTTATATTGGGTGTATGTATATGTACATAATTTTGAACGGGCACGAAATCATCGACGTCAACACGGCGATTATTATTTAAAGACCATTTCAATAAAAAATTTAAAATTACTCAAATTTTTAAATTTTAGGCTTCCGATCAACACGTGACAGTGACGATGAACTGAAAGGTCCTAAATGATGTGATTTTAATCCTGAGGCTTTTACATTTTGCTGTATGACGCCACTTTATTGTGTTCGGTTTGCAGGTTTATTATGAATGTCGATAAAACTGAGGTACCCCGTAAAAATATCTCACCAACCAGAAAGTGGTTCTTATTCCAGTATAATGCAGTATGCAGAGATATATATCACGGTATGATTTCACAACCAGTTTAATAACTTCAGTGTGAACATATTGCGAGCATTTCTACTTAATTAGCTCCAACTTTTTAAATTAAAGTGTTTATTGGAATTTTGCAACTTTAAAGAGTTTGAATTTTAATCTCTTAAAAGTTACATACATATTTAGTGAAACACAATAAGCGAAGTGTCATTTAACTGAAAAATGTTCACCCTGTGCGCCGTATGCATATTTTTGGGCCTCAGCGTCTATTATTTTATTTCCTGGGAAGACAATTCCAACGAACCTCCAGGTATGGTAAGAATATATATACATACACGAATATGCTTAAAAAACTGAAAAATTTAGTTAGGAAATATTCCAATTTACAATTTCCAGGTCCAAAACCGTGGCCAATTATTGGAAATTTATTCCATTTGGCGACCGTGTCAGATAATACGACTTTATCGTTGGGAATACTGGCAGAAAAGTATGGAGAAATATATTCCTTAAGGATTGGATTCAGAAAAATGGGTTGGTAATTTTTAGCCCAAATCTTAATATGTTCAAACGTATGTAAATACATATATATACATATTTTCATGACAACTATTCACGTCAACTTGTTTTTTTACCAATTTAGCATAAAAACTATGTTAAATTTCATATGCAGCAGATATACGTCAATAACGTACATATTTGAAGCAAAGTTAAAAATTTTGCACGTGTTGTAAATTAATATGCAGAAAAATTTCCGACTGGGGTCAGTACATGAAAGAAATCATAATAAATAATCTATGCTAAGTTTTCCCTCGTCATGGCTCTTCTTACCTGTAGAATTTAGCAAAAACGTTAGAATTAGTTTTTAAACTTCCATTTCCTTTAGTCATTCTCACATCGAAGGAAGCCATGGAAACCATTTTCATAAATGAGGCCGCTTTGGCACGTGATACTTCTGGACCGAGTGGAGATAGAGTTTTTAATAAAAACCTTGGCATTGCGGCATCACATGGGAATATGTGGGAGAAGACGAAAACGTGGACGTTTAAAACGTTAAAACACTTCGGCTTCGGAAAATCTTTGGACATGCAACGTTTCACTAAAGTTAGAATTTTTTGTCATTTGCAAATTGCAAATTTAATTTATTTACATTAGAGCTGAATCGGATCAAACATTTTGAAAGATGGAAACGGGTAATCTATAAACCCGACCCGTCCCAACCCAATCTGGTTACGGACAGGTCGGGTTGAGCAGGGTTTACCCGTAACCCGACTCACCTCTTACGGATGAGTCGGGTCGAACATTTTGAAAACCCGACCCGGATCCGGCTAATTTATGAACCCGCCTCGTCCTGATCCGACTCACCTCTACATACAAATTTCCAGATCGAATCGCAATCCTGGTTTGCCGACATCGATAATAAAATTGACACGCAAGGTGGCGTCATTCCAATAGAACGGTACTTTAACTCATCCATTCTTGCCATAATGTGGAAAATCATTGTGGGTCGTATTACCCCGGAGGATGAGACAAACATGGAAGCTATATCGGATAAAGGACATGCACTAATGCAGACTGGCTTCTATGGAATTGCAGTCGTCATGGCTTATCCATTTTTTAGACGCATTTTCCCCGAAACCTTGGATTATAATGTACAAACGGATTATTTTACGACGTGTAACGGGATCAGTAAGGTGAGATTTATATTTGAAAATAAACATGGGTATAATTACTACAAAATAATTTAATAATTTTGCAACTTTTGTAAATAATTTTTATTTAATCGGATATTTAATCGTGGTAACTTTTAAAACCAAATATTAAATTTCTTTTTCAGCACCTTTTCCTTGAGACGGAAAGCCAATTAAAGTCTTCCAAAATGACGTCACATTCTTCTTCTTCTTTATTGGAAACTTTCGTCCAAAATTATTTTGCAGCAAGTGATCCCGAGTTGTTTAACCAGTTGCCTGCCACATTTGAAGCCATAAAATAGTTGCTAAGCCCCCAAGATAAGCCTTTGAATTTCGTGAGTTTTGTACCACTTTTCTTGGAGAAGCATTTTCACTGCGACCCAAGATATGAAATGCTGACAAGTACGCTATAGCCCAAATTAATGCAAGGGTGATACTGATAATATGATAAGTGGAAATCGTTTTAATTATCATTACTTATGCCGCGAAGCAATTTTTTTCACAATAAAACACCATACAACATCATGATAGTCAATTCGAATATAGGCCGGAAAAACTCGGGAAAACAACTATAAATCACGAATTATAAAATTTCACAAACTTATTCATAGTTCGGCAAAATATTTTTACACAATCACAATTAATTTCACATTTTAAATACAAAACAGTTCTTCTTCCTCCATTCCTTCAACATTTGATTCAAAATTCGCTTCCTGAAATCTCACTTCATTCGCTTCACCGAATCCTGATCCAATTTCAGAGTTAGTTGACCTAGGTACTGATTGGTCCATGAGGCTTTGACTGGTCGTTGTTGAAGATGCAGTAGCGGAAGCATGTTTCCTTTTAACAGGTAGTTTCGGAAGTGTATGGAATCTCTTGAAACACGAGTCTTGGCTCTTGATGCAGAAAAATTTCAGACATTTTTCACACCTGAAAGCTGTGGTGCACCTTCTTCCTTCCAAACCGCAGAGGTGACAGTCCCGGAAGACCGAGACATCGTCTTTTAGAATCTTTTCTGGAAGGTGGGTGCCGATTCGCCGCTCTAACTGGGTGTTCGACTTCCTCCCCAATGATCGACGTTGTGGTGGATATTTTTCTAATATTTGTTTGATTATAATTCGTACAAAATCCTTATAACTTGAGTGTTCCTTCGTTGGCCGGAAAGAAGAGTGAATGATGTGCGAATTGTAAATTGCTATGTCCAAGAAGTAGAAGAATATTTTCTTGTACCATTTGAAGGATTTGCGGACAGATGTGAAGGGCTTAGTGACTCTGTCGACGTTATCCACAGCGCCCATTGTCGCATTATAAACGAGAACAGTTGATGGTTTCTCTCGGTTGTTGTTGGGGTTTGTGGTAGTGATTTCTTCCATTCGGTGTCCCATAAATGTGTTCAACATAATCACTTCTCTCCGGTCCGACCACCTAAAAATCATAAAATGAAATTATTCATGTCATTCTGTTGAAATTTGACGTTCATATTATTGTATTGTGTTTATTGGTAAACTCTGCACAAGCTTACCGTTCCACTAAAATGTCAGAGGAAGAATTAGTAGCAACTTGTCCCTTTGCTAATTTGTCCGTCCATCTCGGCATCAGTTTTCTTCTTTTCTGCACCGTCCCAAGAATGTATGTACCAAGTTGCTTCAATCGCATTTCTTCACCATTCACCACAGTCCAATCCTTCATTGTGTTCCGATCCGCGCATTTTAGGTATTGAACATACATGTTTGTCTGAAGGACGATTTCATCCAAAATTTCGGGGTCCAAGAATTTTTGTAGAATCTCTAGAGCAGTAGATTCCATCGTGACTCCAAAATCCGGCTTTAGAAATTCCCCTGGATCCTCATAATCACTAACTTGTGGTGTAAATGGGACATTTTTACGATAGCGTATAACATTGGTCTGAAATACGAATCAATGAGGGGAAAATACAATTATTTAGTAATATACATATGTACAAATAATATACGTACATCGGGGTATTCATTGGGGTCACCCAACTCGGTTTCAGAATCCACATCCGCGCCTTCTTCATCTTCATCTTCCGGAAAGGTTACCAGGTTCTCGTCATCATCGTCGTTGTGTTCGTGTCGCAAGAATTCCTCATCGGAGTCGCAATCTGAGAACTGGCCGAGAGAAAATTCGACGTCTTCACTGTCTGCACGTATTTTCAAGTGTGAGAATATAGGATATATATTTATATATATGCTTGTTGATGATAAATACTTACCTGACATGCTTGAAGATCTAAGCAATTGTAATATACAAGCTCCAAACAAACTAAAGCTATTTAGAAATTTTTACGGATTTTTTTTTTAAATACACGACGTTGATGTGCTCGGGCGGAAAATTGTGTTTTTGGAATTACATGACATTGATGTACTTGGGCGCATGGTTACCGCAGTCGGAGTACACGACATTGATGTATTTGGGCGCATGGTTACCGTTCAAGGAGTACATGACTTTGATGTACTTGGGCCCTTGGCGACGGCTTGTGCGCCACATGACATTCATGTGCTTGGGAGGCAACTGGTTAATTGTATGGATTATTACTACACATTTCAAAAATAATTTTTTTTAACAATTCTTTTTACATATGCATACTTTTATGTAGGTGAAAACTTTCAATTAATATTTCAAGACCTCTTCTTTGCTAGTGTTGACTCATCAGCGACATTCATGGAAACCATCGTCCTCTTCCTGGTTGCTTATCCGGCCGTTCAGGAGAAAATCTATCAAGAAATTGTAAGCGTTGCCCGGAACGGAATGTATATCAGTTACTCGGATCGGAACAAGTAGGAACTTAAATAATATTTGCAAATTATTTGCAACATATTTATACAACCCTGGGTTGTAATAACTTGCGAGATCTGTAAATTTTGAAAAATAACTGCACAAACTTATGCAAAAGACGCCGTTCAACGGACCGTTAAGGTCTCCCAGTGTAGGCTCCCCGATTTTTACCAAATTAGTAGCAATCGATAGTATTGTCTTCAATTTTTATCATATTTGCAAATGGAACGATTTGCCAATGTGCAGGTTTGGTAGAGATATTTTTTATCCGAAGAGGATTAAACTCCTAGTAAATTTGGAAAGTGTGCAATTTGTTAACCGTTGGCCGGGTTTTTTCCTTGAATGCAAATATGTGCCTCGGCTGCATTGGTAGATCGTGTCGTTTGCAAATTTTGATACTAATTAAAGTTTTACTTGATTGACACTAATTTAAATCTGAGGGCACACGCTGGGAGACGTAAGTTAACACAATTTTTACGCTAATGATGTTCAGATATATTTTAAAAATTTTGTAGAAGCTTGAAAATTTGCAGAATTTCACAATCTTAGGACCGTGTTAATTGTTCTATTAACTTTTTAAAATTATATTTTCTTAAATATTTAGTATGCCATATACCCAAGCCTACCTTTTGGAAATACACCGGAAAGCGAGAATGGTCCAGAACTTATTGCCAAGACTCGCCCAAAGTGATATTCCGTATAAAAATTACATTATCAAAAAGGTATAATTTTGGCATGCACACTTAAAAATAAGCTTACGGTTTTGAAAAGTAAATGTCCCCTCAGTTCAATATTAAATAAATCATACGAAATTCAGAGTAACATTAACTTGATAAAGAGTACAGTTCGCTTAAGTAATTTATAATTTTACTTTTCAAAAAGGGTTGCATTGCTTTTAAGAGTAGGCGTATATATTTAAGGATAAAAATAATCTGATAAATGTCTGCATGCAAATTTCTTGTGGGGACTCAGGGTACCATCCTACTTTGCGATACAAGACTCTACTACGAGGACAAGGAGAGATGGGGCGATCCTGAAGAATTCCGACCGGAGCGATTTATTGGCGAAAATGGCTATTTCGAATATCTATTTCAAAAATTTATTTATGTTTTTAAAATTCAGTGTTCTTAAATGTGGATCATATGTAAGTTTGATCATTAATCGATTACAGATAACGATATTCGATGAATCTTACTAAATGATCAGAACAAATACTCAAAATTAGGAACGCACAGCAATATATGAAAGAAGCAACCAAATTGGATTACTCAACCCCAATCACTAGGTTTTCTTTTTCGATTGAGTAAATTTTCATCATATTGAAGAAAATCTCAGGAACAGCTTTGTTAAAATCCTGGTGCGTAATTTTATTTAGCGTAGATTTGGCTTTATTTCTAAATATTTTTTTGCACTACATCGCTAACTTGTTAATAGCAACTCATCATTTGCATTGGTACGTATGTATAAGCTACCTATGTATCCAACTTTACAAATCTCCAAAACTTTGGAATTTCGTAGATCCAGTATCATTTCATATTTATCGCATATTCTCACCGAGGTTAAAATTGATAAAATTTAAAATTTATTTACATTCTTAGTATCATAAAACGGCCCACGGTGAGGCAAATGGTCCCTAGTGCATAATATGTTGTTGGGATATTTACCGAAAATGATAAATCCAAGGATAAACACTGATGCACCACATTATTTTAGTACACGATGATAACAGCTTGTTTTCCCCTTTTAAGCAAGCCTCATCTAAGCTTTTTTTAAAGAATTTATTTATTTTTTGTTTTTAAGCCTGCAAATAAGAGTCCCTCCCAAATTAACTATCCCGCTAGGGTATAGATGCATTACATTAAATACCAAATTAATTATAACATGTGGGTCAAGTCTAATATGCGCTGCATATTAGATTAATTCCCTTATATGTAAACTGTAGAAATCTGGTATGGTCAGGCAGGTATTGTTTGCTCAGTATTAAAGTTGCTACCGCGCGGTATCAAAATTATACCGAACCGTAAAAATTTGCTACCGATATGGCAAAACTTTAGTACCGAGCCATTAAACTCTTTAAAACCCGGTGTTAATCGTCACCAAACGGTGTGTATATGTGACTACACCGTGCGGTAATAACATGTACACATGCGACGTAACCAAATGGTGGTAAAATTAACACCAGCCAGTGACAATTTGTCCCCATGCAGGCAAGATTTATCACCAAGCGGTGAAAACATTATCACCGTTTGGCTACGTCGCATGTGTACACCGTTTGGTGACGATTAACACCGGGTTTAAGAGTGTACTACATGGTATTACTTATCAATACCATTTTTATAGAATCGTGCTTGAATACCTGTTATTATTTTAATATTGAATTTCTAAGAGTGTACGAAATAGTTTCTCCTGTGGGTGTGGACTCACAGTTAAGAACGTGGATAAATATTAGATATACACATATGTAGATGCACACATTTCCATACGCCAGTACATGTCTCAATTGTTTCTCTTATGCTGGTTACTAATGGAAACCTCGTATTTAGGTATGCATGATAAGTAATGGAGGACTGTTATAAGTAACGTAACTGGTTGCAGATACCACCAAGAAAAGTTTTTCATTTTTTATCCGATTTCGCTCGGGTTTGCTTTGAATGGCGCGTTATAGATTTCTGCACATGAAAATCAGGGTCTCGCACTATCATTGCATGGTAAAAGTGAATTTGCCAGTCGTTTGAAAGTTTAAAATCGATTTTAAATGCGTTAAAATTAGATTGTCATCTCCCTCGAATTGACGGGCATAATCTTCTCAGTAAGGTCTGCACGATTGCCTTTTACACCATTTTGATACGATTAGCCGTTTTGTCACAAACTTGAGCGGAATATTTGGAGGGGGGGTCTGTTTGCATTCTTAGGCTTCGCCGTAACCATGCACTTTTTCATGTGGTCATGGTTACTATGCCTCACCTAAGAAAAATGACAATTATTTACCGATATTTAACATCTGCTTATTTATTGTCACAGGGAAACGAAACTGTCCTGGTGTTAAGTTTGCAAATATTGTCACATTTCTGACGCTTACCTCCCTCGTGCAAAAATACAAGGTTTGCGTCCTTGATGGCGAACCGATCCCCAGATTGGACATGATGGCTGGAATGCTACTTAAGCCACACCCATTTAACGCGAAATTTGTAAAACGATAGACTTCTTGGGTTTTGCTAGATACAAACCGCAGTAATATTTTTATGATTTAATCAAAAAATACGTGACATGGGTTTTAATTGAATAAAAATTTATTTGGTGGGTAATGTGTACTGGTGTATGTATGTGCATATGCGTCATATTTGTTTCAAAATAGTCATATGAATATTTAACTATATTGACTATCTATATACATATAACATTTGTTAGAGCCTATGCAAAGCGGATGTGATTGATTATAGCCAGGTGTCTCGAGCCACTTACCATCTGATTCGATGAGAAAGCTCAAAGAAATACAACTAGAGAGAAGGATTTCTCTCCAGAATTTGACTCCGTCCTGCACACGGATTTGCGATTATACATCGTTGGCAATAAATAAAGCAGCCATGCTCAAAATGTATCTACCTCGGTAATATTTAGTTTTCTGTCACTAATCAACCCTTATTATATATGTACCGTTTTGTGATAATGAAAAAATTGCCACTCGGGAACAAACTACTACCAATCTGGCAGGGACAATGTATAAAGAATATGTAGCATGTTATGTATGTAAATACACATTACTTATAACGTACGTGCATGCATCAGTGACGATGGAGAAGAAAATGTTTGACAGAGATTATTCAATCTCGGCATGTCGTGAAAAAATGAGTACAGAATACTAGGGTTGCCGCGGGTAACGGGTCGGGTACCCGTTACCCGCATACCCGCACAATTCCTGCGGGTACCCGTTCTCTGCGGGTAGCGAGAGCTACCCGCACGGGTAACGGGTAGTTCGGCTTTTATTTAATTTTCGACATAAATCAGTTCACAAAGAAAGTTAGCAACAAGTTAGCCCATTTCCCAACAAAAGCGTCAATTTATTATTTATTCATTTCAAAATTTGTCATTTTACAGCAACTAGGGTTTATAGCGAGCGTGTCTTTTCGGAAGCCACAGAAGCCTACGGCGGTCTCAAATACTTTTCACGTCCCGAAAATGCGGAGAAATTATTGTTACTCAAGTATAATTTTCCTGCTCATAAATATCAGTAATAATGTGACTTGTATTTCTGTGTAAGAAGACTGATGAGATTTTAATTTATACTTTAAAGGTGAAAAACCTGAATCCGATTGAAAGCAATAATGTTATTTGTAGACAATTTTGTAATGAAAACTTCATGTATACCAAAATTTCAAAAATCAGACTGTACAGAGGGTTAGGCGAGATTACAGAACGTGTAGCAATTTGCCCATATAAATTAAACAATTGCGCTATTTCCGAATATTCGAAACTTTTCTCGAAGCTTGGTTCAAGCTCCGCCGTGACCCAAAAGCTCAATTTCGAAAGTTTGAAAACGGGTCCAGAAATGGACCCCAAAGAGCTCCATGCTGATAAAACAGTTTGCCAAGCAATAATGACGTACAAAAAAATACTAAACAAACTCCATGATGAAAAAACTGTCATTTCTAATGGCCCAATGCCTAATATAAAGGATTCAGTTGAAAAAAGGAACCAGGCAAGAAATTTGATGGTGCCACATCACATCCGTCGAACGCATGTTCCCCGGACTGTAAGAAGCCCGACGCACGCGAGAAAAATTGATATAGACAAGGCAAGAATTATTTTATCAATCCAAAATCAACTGGCCACGAAGTGTCAGGTCCCTGGGCGTACACTGAACTGAATTATTCACCAAGATATGCACAACTTCAGCAAGGATCAGAAGATATGAGGTCGACGCGAAACTTTTTCTCTGACAACGCTCGGATTACCACCCAGTTCGCAGCCATTCTTTTTGTAGTACTCGGAATTTAAATTATTTTGCATAAAGATAAACTACTTACGTCCGGTTATGCGCCTCCAGTGCTTTAATTCTGATTTGAAACTTCAGATCGACACTTTTTTCAAATGGACATAAAAAAAATTTTTACGCATTTTGCAAACTTTTAGATGAATAGTGGTTCAAAGAAAATCTGCTGCCGGCTTTAAAAGCCCGGCTTTTTGGAAATAATAACTTCATTCCTCATGAGAAAAGGATGAAGAATACGATGAGATCATTCAAAATATCTAGCGATGGATATTTCGCCCAAAAATTAATAATTTTCGACACGTTCTGTAATCTCGCCTAACCCTCAGTATTTAGATTGAACCTTTTTTCAAACTAAACCAAGATCGTCTAGCGGGGTATATTAAAAAGCCTGGCCAAACATTAGGAATCGCGTGATACTTTCCGTTGAATGTCTACTTTGAAGAAAAATATTGGCGACAAAGATCAATTTTTAATTAAAGGTTCTGCATCTTTTTCTTCCACTGGATGGAAACCACGGTGGACTTTGAACTGTGCCCCAATAGTTTTCTTTAAACGGGCTATTCAAGGGAAAGATAATTGAAAATTCCTAATTTGTGGCTTAATATTTTGATATAATTCGCTAAGAAATGCCGATGTAGTTTGAAAAACATTCCATTGTAAGCCCAAAGGTTTAGTTTCAGAAACAACTAGTGACTTTCCCATATCAAAGTATGGCATGCAGCATTATCTGAAACTACATATCAACCCAAATGAGCCAATAATTAATTAATTCGAATTTATTCTTAAGGCTGGTTAGGGTTTAGCTAAATTCTCATAACGGGTAGCGGGTACGGGTAGTTGTGCTACGGGTAGCGGGTCGGGTAACGGGCAGCATTTTCGCTACCCGCGGCAACCCTAATACATAAGAGTTCCCTGTAAAGGGAGATACGTACATACACACATGCAAAATGTTTTATTTATGTAGTTGGTAAATGAAGATCCCAAACTGTCTCAGCTATTGTTTACTCGAATTTCTTACACAACACGCTTAAAAATAACACCAATTAAAGATGAAATACTCACAATGTGTAAATATGAACATATGAATGTATTTTAAGCAATGTTTGGGAGTGAAAAAAACTTAGGGTCAGGCAGGAAACCACTGCGTATCTTACTGTTCTTCCGCAGATAATTTTCTTGCACAGAAAGAATACTTATGTCCTGGAAACCAAGTACATACTAAATAGTAGATATGTATATACAGGGAAATTATTTGTGCATGTCTGTCACATCATTTGTATATTTTGACGCTCTAGAAACTGACATCCTCCTTACTTTGTTAACAAAGGAATGAGTTGTGCTATCTGCTAAAAATACATGATCTACATATGTATGTATAACTCTCTTTCTCAATGCAACCGTTCACTATGCCAGAATTTTTTCCAAGTCATTTTCTCTGATTGACAAGACTGGAAAGAAGGAAGATTTCGCTGTTGAGTGTTGAACAAGATAGTCCATTGGGTTTTGCAACCGATATCATTTTTTCTTTGATCAAAAAGAGGGCCTCGATCGACCAGGTATGTTAAAAGCTAATGTTTACGTGAAGGATATGAGTAGTGATCATAACCAAATAATGCTGGTATTCATTGCGAGTTCGCATCGGAACATAACTTTGAAAAAAATTGCGAACTAAATACTAACCTTAAAGATGCGCCAATTCGCAAGTTCATCTTTTTGCGCACTTACGTACTTTATTTTTGGCGAATGCCGCTAACAATATGCGAACTCGTAATGACTACCCCCAATAGATATTTTTTTATTAGCATGACGTGCTTGTCAAACGTTACGTCGTGTATGCCATGTGTTGCAAGTGGATGTTATTGGGGGCAGCCAGTTTCTGGGTCAACTCTTTGTGTCCCTACGAAGGTGTCTTTGGTTGGGCAGTTGTGGCGGACGATTGTGCCGCCTCTTGCGGAGGACGCGTGCCCCTCTATTCCAACAACAACAACTATTCGTCCAGAAACGGAAAGTAGCCCGGTTTGCTGGATATTTCTCGGTAAGTTTTTAGCCCGAGTAATGGCTTATCTACATACCTATTTGTCAGGTCCATCTGTACGCATTCGACAACTCCAGAATGCCATATTCTGGGGTAATTTAAATGGGGACGGATGCATTTTGAAAATGTTGATCAATTTTGGCGAAATTTTTATCGCATAATGGTCCCGATTGTTAAAAAAAATTTCCTTCCTTCAAAGTTTGCTGCATTTTACAGTTAAGGAATTTTTTTACAACAATCGGCTGGCTGAGATTTGTAAAGTTGAAAATATAGAATTTTTTAAAGTAGTCACATTTAAATTTCATTCCAGATTAACGGAGAGGTATGGATTTTAAGGTCTCCATAAGGAAGCATGACGTACATTTTTTAAGGGGGAATATGAGACGAGGCGGGAACGCGTCATACCATAGAGGCTTAAGCTAGCAAAATTTGACAATTTTGAGAATATTTGAGAGAAAAGTGCCGTTCATAAATTTGTGATGCGAAATGGGGAGGGGAGGGTCTAAGGCTCGAAGGATATCATGTCTATGTGACATATAGGGTCCAGAAAATTTTCGCGTTACTTAATTTATTCTCGGCCCCTGAACCAAAAATTCATATATATTAATGTGAAATTCGACGTGGTGGCTCAAAGTCAATGTATACATTGGAAATTTCAGGTATGGCAATCGCTCTTTTTGCCATACTTCTCGCGGTGGGGTGCCTCGTCGCGCGTTTTTGCGTGTTTAGGGTTGACCAGATTGGTGAGCTGTTTTTTTATCAAAAAGTGTTTCTGATTTCTGACGGGGCGTTTTAATAAACAAAGTTGTAAGTGCAAGAATTCTGAATTTAATCTTTTACAGGTAATACTGCTGGTAATGCTAACCGCATATTAAAGGAGAGTAAGTATGATATCAACCATTCAATTATGCTAAGTCTGATTCGTGCCAATATGAAGCTTTTAGATTATATAATTTTTTCAGTTCAACTTCAGGTTCTTAAGGAGGGTGGGGGAGGAAAAGAATGTAGAGAAAAAAGGGTGAAAGTTGTTGGAAGGGAAGAAGAGGGAGAGCCCGAAGGTAGAGGAGATTGCGAAGTTAACTATGAGGATGATTAAGGAGGGGACTAAAGTGGGGGGAGGAGATTAGCTACTCATTTTAAGATTAACATGAATGAGTAGGATATTGAAACGGTGTAATCTCATCCAAGATTGATCAAATTCGTCCCGTTATCCATTTACTTGTTACATAAGTTTATGTTTAATACAAAATGTAATTATGCTAATTTCAACTATTTAACAACTCCATTAGGTTACCATTGATGATTACAATCATCTTAAATTTTAACAAATCGATTTATTTCGCAAAGGATTACGACACTAAATAAATTATACAGTTATCAGGAATATTAAAACACTTCAGAACGATTACCTATTAAGCCTTTACGATCCTTCGAACAAATGCTGACGAAACTTCACTAAAAACTCTCCCGACATCCGTATAAATCCCGGGACGACCTGTCAAAATAGAATTGCGTTGCATAAAGCAAAAATTGCCACATATATTTTCCATAGATTAGCCACTTATTCGCGTTAAATGTATTAATTATTTGCATACGTGGGAGACCACAGCCAGTTGCCCGGCTTGCAATCCCAACTTGGGTCGAGCCACATACCAAAGGATTTCCGACATCTCCCTACCAAAATTTAAGCCTAGATTACCATTAATTAAATGTCATAGTTTAATTTCAAATCCACCCACTTGACAAGTATCTTGTCCAATATGTCCAGCACATAGCATCGTATCCGTAAGAGAACCGGGGCCATAGTCACCCCTGCACTCGGCCGGGCTAATTATGGGAACTTCGACAAGTTGTAGCTGATGCGATAAAGGTCCATCAAATCGGGTAGTTCCTAAATATGTCAAGTTTTTTAAGTCTTTCATTATGGTATTTTGCAGAAATTTTAAATTTCTAGTCAGCTCAAAGTAGTCGAAGCAAAGAAAATAAGACATGTGAAAATAAGTTATTGTACATATATACGTATTAAGGGGTTAAGTATTAAATATGTAAATATATACATTTTTGACGAATTTTTTCTTCATGGGGAAGTTATCTATTAAATTTCTTACCCCATCCAGCCACGTAACAAATTGTTCCTGGGAAAGGGGTGGAATATGGACCAGCTAATGAGATATATTGCACGAGCGGTCCAAGCACGAACGGGCGTCTTAGCTAAGAAGACGAATTATCATTTCAAGGTAACAGTTGAAAATTTCTGGTCAACTCTAATTTAACAGAAATTTTTAATCTAATACTTGCGAATATATTGAAATGCAGTTTTGCGCGTATCATCACGTAACTTGGTTAAAAGTTTAGAAAAATTGTGATGAAGCTGCTCAATAAGGTACGATTTCATATATAGTGGTCCCTTACCGTCAAGATTGAAACATCGTAATCACCTTGACCCCGTTCCCCATAGCGTGGATGCTGATTAACCCCGATTACCCTCCTTCGCTCCCCACCACGATGTAAGGTTGAAGTTCCAGCTATGACTGTTAGGTCCCCAATGTTCAATCCGTCTGTGCATTGACTACATATATTTGTAATGAATTTTAATTTTAATCCTATTAAATATTTGAGCGACACATCAAATTAATAATTTCTTACGCCGCAGTGAGCACGTGACTTTCCGATATAAGTGATCCCCCGCAGTAGTGTGATGCACCATATTGAATGGAAACCTGGTATGGAAATTGTTCTATTGATACTGGACGTCCCCCAACTATTCGTGAGGTTGGCAGGGTCATATTCCTTCCACGATCTGAAAAGAATAATTTCCCTTGAGAAAAGTAATGTCTGCTACATATCTACGATTTGGCAAATGTATAATCCTACACTCAAAAGTTGCTCCATTTGTGGTGAGGAATAATGGAATAGTTATTAGGACAATGGGAACTACACTTTGCAACATGGTCACAATAAGTGGGGTGTTATTTGAGATATATAACTGAGGTTTAAAAACTTTTCATTTGCAATTTTCTTGTATTTAGTAAGTGATTACTTGTTGCTGTGCATATGTAAGTACGCATGCAGAAATTCACCTCAGTTTTCTCGGGAAGTGACTAAATTGTGACCAACGTTCCTCTGTCCCCATTCTCTTCGCTATTACATTTCAAGGTTATTGAACCCCCGGTTGCTCGTATTGCAAGTATTTGCAAGATACGGAAAGAAAGTGCGTACAATAATGGCCCGACGATGTAATTAAGTCTGAATGCATAATTGTTTGTACATACATAGGTACGAATAATGCGTAATGCTACATTATCGTCAACATATTCACCTTCTCTTTACTACGCATGCAACGACATACATACAAATGCAATCGCAATCAAGGATGTAATAAGTTGAATGGAAATCCGTATCCAATATTGGAACAGAAAATAACTAGGCCTGATTAAGCATGTATTTTGCCCACACGTAGAAATCACTCGTGACAATGAACAACATTGTGACGTACTGATTTAAAGCCAATATGTATATACCTATATTTTTTTCAAATTACAAAAATTGATGTTTACTTAGTTAGCATTGCATGGCACGCAAATGTATATGTTCACATGCAAGTATGCACTTGAGTACATGTGTACTTTGTTGCACTAAGATTCGCATTTGTATTTAAAATCAACAACAAAACAATCTACATCGGCATTATCAGTGGCCACGGGAGAAGTGTGGGCATCTGGGGATATTAACATTGTAGGATAGGAAGAGGACGGGTTTTTACAACATGCGCAGATGATGGGGATATTATTACTTGCTTCTGCGGCCACTGGACTCGACACTATGCTGTTGTTAATTTATACTACCACAATAATAACATAAGCATTATGAAATTGTAGCTATCTTGCATACATATTTACATACATACATGCATATATCATCTGATATAAATCAACATATTTATGCGACATTTATCAATTGAAATACTACACATATTGCCCACTATTGCATCTCCAGCACCTGTTGATAACTCGTCATAATTGTAATTGAAAATCATGCTCCAGCCACAACCTACTTATCGTAACCGTAATCAATACAATTAAAAAATGTTTGACACAATTATACTACACGAAACTGAGGATGGGATACACACCTGTATGGCTAAATTTGTCCCACGTTGCACACGACCCTTACATAAATAAATTATCTCAAGGGGAAGTTTTACATACGTCAACACGTCAAGATTGGAATGCAATATTGTCATTTCACTTGAGCTGGATAAATTATGCAGTATTATTCTTCTCTGGACGAGACCATATGAATTTGGAGTGATCGATTGACAACACCTTTATCTCAATAATTAATTAATTTTGCATTCCAAGATAAACAAATTACATAAAATACTGCACACAATAGGACATGCCACCGTATAAACATCATTTACTTATCTCTGTGGTTGACATTATTGATAAAAGTGGTCAGTATAAATACCAGTGGTTTGCACAATTTAAAATTAATTGGATTCGACGACATCATAATTCTCACAGCTCAATCAATTTCAACGTTTCAACCATGAAGTTACTGGTCCTCCTTGTCCTCTGCGGGTCCGCATTGGCTGTTCCAGGTTTGCAATTTTGCTTTAGAGAGCGTTCATATATTACGTCGTCAAGAAACGCATTTTTTTTACCACCCACCCACCCTTTCCCTGTTCTGCACATGACTAATCCTAAGATAGACACCCCATATGTACCCACCCACCTTTCTGATGACGTAATACATGGACGTCCCTTTCTCAACAATAACATTTAACCGACATTTAATTATTTGTCTCATCTAGCCCCGAAACAAGACCGTTGCACGAACGCCGTCTTCCTCGGAGACTCCATCACCGACGCGTTCGACAACGGAAACGGGGCCCCCGTCTGGCAACAATTTTACGCTCCGCTGGGCGCCGTCAACACGGGCGTTTCGGGCGACAGGACGACCACGATTATTGACCGGATTAACAATCAGGGCATCATCGATGGGCTCGGGGCTCACGTCGCCGTCCTCAAAATCGGGACGAACGATCTCTCCGGTGGCGTTCCAGAGACCACGGTGGCCCAAAATATTGGCCAGATCCTCAACCTGATTAAGGACAAGAATCGTGGCGTCAAAATCCTCCTGCTCGGAATCCTGCCGAGAAACGGGGTCGACATTCACAACAGGATTAGAAACGTGAACGCTATCATTCGAGGTTATGCGGATAATTTGAGCGTTTTCTTTCTCGATATGGAAACCCAGTTTCAAGGCGATGCGATCGGAACGGTGCCCACGGATTTGTTTTATGATGGGTTACATCTTACGCTGAGGGGTTATGAGGTCTGGGCGGAGACGATGAATAACCAGTTTTTCAATTTGGTCAATAACCCACTTTGTCCATAGAAAATTATACATACAAAAAATTTCGAAATTCGTACATATTCTTGATTTCTGAATATTTATATGTACAATTTTATTTGTACTGGGGATTGTATAAAGCAATCTAATCCATGCTAAAACGAAATGAGATTAAAGAAACCTAAATTAAGAGCCAGTTATATAAATTTCTTGTATTTACATATTTGTCACCATGTGGCTTACGCATACTTTGTACATATGTACATATTTGCATGCATGTGTACATACGCTATTTTTCTGTACAGTCTATTATTTAAATGTGGGTTACACACTCTACATAAACAAAATTTCCAAGCTAGAAAAAATAGAGAATCATGATACAACAATTTGGTAAAAATTGTCCAAAGTTGTATAAAATTTTACGCAAAGTGGGACAATTTTTACACAATTGTTTCGTGATCCAACTCAAATTCGAGTTAATTTTCGGAATTTAATTTAGAATGTGAATTAAAGCTTGATTGTGTGAAGCCTTCCAAATTTATTTGGTAATTATGAATTAAACATTAACATTAAGCTAAAAAAAACTTTCAAAAGTTATACCAAATACATACTTCCATGATGCATGATTATGTAATTAATAATAATAATAATAGTTATTGGTTAAGTATTCCACTATATATGTGTGCATGCGATGAAATTATACAGTCATATTCTCGTCATGTATGCATCTAGGTGCATACATATATCAATGCCTTACTTATTGGACATATGTACATACACATGCACATACATAAGATGAGACATACATAATTTGCATGCCAATGTATGTACTTATGTACTCTGGATGCACACTGTTTTCCCCACTAAGCATTTAATTTCATGCCCAAAATATGTACCTACCTACATATGCATGTGCATCTCACTGATGTACATAAATCAATACGCTTTATTAAGTAGCGTCAGCTACTTATTGTGATCACTTTGTCCGTCTGTCTGTCTGTCTGTCTGTCCGTCCGTCCGTCCGTCCGTCCGACCGTCCGTCCGTAAGCAGGATATCTTTAGAATGCCTCAACATAATTAGAAGCGGTTTTCGCCATTGTGCTTCTAATTTTTAGTTCTCGGTCGAGTTCGAAAATGGGGCAATCGGACCACCCCCCACAGCGCCAGGGGGTGTGGTCCAAAATTAAATTCACGTTAATTTTCATATGGGGTGTCATTTTAAAGGAAATTTGATCGCGATTTCAAGGACGTTAATATTTTTGACCTCATGACCTTGTGGACGAGGTCACAGGTCAAAAAGATACTTAATTGTCATATGGGGTGTCAGTTTAAAGGAAATTTGACCCCGATTTCAAGGACGTTAATATTTTTGACCTCATGACCATGAAGACGAGGTCAGGGGTCAAAAATATATAATTGTCAGATATGATGTCATTTTTAAGGAAATTTCGATCGTTCTGACGCTACATTTTTATATTCGTTTGTAAGGGTTTATTATTAATAGTTGTGTATAAAATAACAGATCTGAGGCATATGTACGAGGTAAGAAATTTAGACCAGTTTGGCTCAGCCAAAGGAAATATATGTTTAACTTCGTAAAAATGTGCAGCGTGGATTAAAAAGGCCTAATCACATTCCAGACTATTTTAAAGGGTTGGAAATTATCATATGTAAGTGACGATACAGTGTATGTATGTACATATGTATGCATCTATTTATAATAATGCATATTTTCCCAATTTGAATTCCACGAAAAGCGGATATGTATAAAGGGTTAAGTACGCTTACATATTTTTGTCCCATGTTTCACAATATGTATGCATTTGTATATGTATGTATGTATGCATGCACCGTCACTGGAGGCCTTTAGGCGTTTCAGTTGCTTAACGTGGCCAGCGAACCGAAGAGGAAGGGGTTAATACATATATTTCTGGAAATATACAAACTTAGAATCAGAAAAGCGACTCGCTTTAAAGTCTTTCTACACACACATTTGCAACAAACTTATCAACTTCTGCAATCGCAATATCGTTCTGAGACTAAACACGTCTGAAGAATCGTTTTTTTAAGATTTCAACCAATATGGCTCAAAGACCGGAAAAAATTTATACATCGAAAAACTGGGTGAGTACATAAAAGAGTTGAACTGAAGTTGCATTTTTAACTTGTTTTTATGCAAATATGCAAGCAATTTTGGAATTTAGAATATTAAATATTAATGGCTTGTATATTTACATACATGGCGTCGATATTTTTGACATTGTACCAGAATTTGCATATTAATTAATTACATGCCTTCCGCATTTTCAGCCCAAAGACCGACCAAGTGCTGCATCATTTCACCTTCGTGATGCCAAATTGACCTTTAGAAATCCCGGGGAGTCGATTGACTTTAAGTTCACCATGTCGGAAACTCTTCCATCTGGCGATTCTTTAAAGTACCAGGTCACTCTCCTGACCCGCCTCGTGTACGGAAAGTCCGTCGTCTTGGACGCCTTAATCGACAACGAGGACGGAAAACTGTTTGATCGTTACGGGTTACACAATTTGAAGGAGCTCGACTTTCGAAGGATGATTGGGGTATGGATGGACAATTTTTGTGGAAACTTACAAAAGGAATTTTGTGTTTTAGTTCAAAGAAAATTATGATTCTATGAAAGTTAATTTGGTTTATGACAGTATTTGTAGAAATTTACAAAGGATTTTTTAGTTCTATTACAAAGTTTGGTTCACCCAAATTTGAAATTCGTCTATTACCTTTATGTGTTAAATTAATTTGAGACCAAGATCGTAGGTGTATTTCTGTTGGATTTTTTAAACCAAATTGATTTTTTGAAGATTTTCGGGCATTCTTGCAAAGAAATTCGAAAAATCTAAAAAAAAATGTAGGACATGCGCCACCTAGCGGCTCACACTGTTTTACTATAAGTAATTAAAGGGATGACGCCACTAAATATGTGGCGCCTATTTCTGGCATTTTTTCTCATTTCTTTGTACCTTGCATTTCTTGGGTTTCCTTTGCTTTGGGCTTCCTTTGCTTTGCAGAGCAAAAAAAATCTAGCCAATCCACAAAAAATTAATCACTCCTTATTTAAAAAAAAAAATTGATCAATTATTTCAGAGTAATTAAATCAAATTTTCGTTTTCAGATTTTCTACGGTTACGACATGAACTACATTCAGAATGCGGATGAATTGTGGACTTTGTGGGGAATGGGGACCCTCTTCGAGGCCGAATCGGTGGAAGAATTTTGCTATATGAAATTAGCCGCTCCTGATTTATCGCTTCAGGTCGTTTACGAAGCAGGGACGGTGTACCCTGACGGCTCGATCAGTGATTTTATCATCTTGGAAAACGAATCGGTCAAAAAGATTGATAGATAAATATGTAACATCATTTTACTAGAATGATTTGTTTTGTTTCATGATGCATGGAAATTTACATATGAAACACGACATGACTTTTATTGAGATATGATTATGTATGTTCTTATTTAATTAATTAATGTTGGCGGTATTCATGATTCCGTTGTATTCTTGGTATCGTAAAATTAGTTCTAAGGTTTGTTAAGATTTGTAAGATTTTGAACCCTTGTTTTCTCTTTTCTTGAACTATTTTTGGGTGGTAAGGAAGCAAAGACAATTGTGAATACCCTCAGTAATTAAGAATAACCTAAATAAATGCAGATACAATATGCTCACATTGCGATTTTTGCGTTGCATTATTTATGGATATAAATATCTAGAATATATAGATGGCATATGCCCCTTAATACATAGAGTTAAATTCGCAGAAGTTTTGGAAATATTCATGCATAAACAAAAATAGTAAGCAGCTGCATGCGTAATAAATTTATAGATAAACACGGTCAAGAGGTCGTCGCACGTCGAAGTGATGGCACGTCTAAAACGATGGAAACAAAAAATTCGACACGTTTGACCGTTGGCGTCATCACCGTGGCGCCGTGACCTTACGACCTACAACGCCCACCTTCGAACTCATCCCATCCCCAAAAATTAGAAACACGCTTGCGAAAACCGGATGTCGAAATTCGAATTCGTTCTGCACAGTGTGTGCAAAAAGGCAGCCTTTTTGCTTTTTCTACATGCCTTTTTGCCTTTTTCAATGCCTTTTTGCCTTTTTGCGTGCCTTTTTGCCTTTTTGATGCCTTTTTGCCTGTTTGATGCCTTTTTGCTCGACTTTTGAGATTGAACCCGATTTATTGTCGTTTATAACGTATTAAAGAAATTGCGGAATCTGCAATATGTTTTTAAAATTGTATTGGAGGGTTCTGACTTTCATCAATACTTCAAATTAGTTGAATACTTTTCCCCAAATATCTTCAGCGTTGTTTCTACATCGCCATCAGCTTAATTAAACAAATTTTGACAAATTTTGAGCTCATATTTTCGAAAAGTATTAAAAACGCAATGAATAACTTTCACTTTAATTTTATCACGGGACTCTCGTCTCATGTCGCCCCAAATTAGCAAAAGGGCAAAAAGGCAAAGAGGCAGGCAAAAAGGCACTGCCTGCGTTTTTGCTCTGCACACACTGGTTCTGCAGTTATCGTGGATACGGACGGACGGACGGACAAGACATTTCCATAAAGGGGTTTTCACCCCTGAATAAAAAACAATGCAAAAGTGTGAGAACAAAGAGTCTCAGCCTGCCCCTGTTTCACCATTGTGGTGGCAAATCTGAATTTTAAGCACTTGGCGACAACAACACCGGAATTTTAACAGCTGGTAATAATTTCAAACTTTATTTAATTATATTCCAATCCATAACATTATTCAATTACGTATTAAAATCCCTAGTCATATGTAAAAGTCTTAACTTTTGTTTATAGACCATCGATTTTCAAAGTGCAGATATCTTATCGGTGCCACGAGGTAAATCTAAGTATTCATTCTTCAAGGAAATTTTTCTCGAACGACGATAATAAAAATATATTATTTATTTACCCTTCGGGCTTTTTTTAAATATTAACGTCACCAAATTACAGAGGGACGACACGAGAACGAGATGGAGGCCTTAGGCCTTGGCGACCGAGTTGTTGGAAGAGGTCGAATTCCTGAAAAAATTTGTAGCTCGGAGTCGACAAAGGATTTGCAAAATTTCTGAAACCATTTCCGAACATGATAACCTTGGTAATTTAATATTAATTGACTCATTTATAAATTGATCTTTAGAGCAGGAAGTACCTACTTGATTTTAATGTTTTCGATACATTTTAAATCCAGATGGTAAACGCAGAGTTATTACAGAACTGCTACAGCTGCTTGATGACATTTTGGCTTTGCCGTTTACTGACGACTTGATCGTCGCCACTTCGGAGGGCCAACTTCAAACTATCACGGATCCGTCGGGTCGCAGTCCGGCAAACGATGATGCCAGCGGTCTCGCTCCGATTTTGACGAAACCACGATAATTATCTAGCCTCACATAAATAATTAAACACGTGTTTTAGGATTTTTCATAATGCTCAGTTTAAACGAAATTATGACGGAATCCATTAGTGAGTATTTCCAGTTTTATCGTGAAATTTTTCTCGCGAGGGAGATGAATATAAATTTTCGCATACGGATTCCATCATAATGTCGTTTAAACTGACGCATTGTGAGATGCATACTAAATTTATCAATACTTAAATCGGCCAGAATTTTAGAAACGACTTTATACTCACATCCTATTTAAATTTAGTAATAGAAACATCCCTCCAAATTAGTTCGAAACAGCAGCAGCGATTTTGAAACCACCCCTTCCCTATCCTAGTACTCATGCTAAGCTTAATAAGAGTAAGATAAGCGAGTCGCTTAAAGCGACCCAATTCCACCTTCTTGATGACGTAACGACGCAATATATGGACGTTCTCAAGGAAAATTCAGATTACTGCGAAGAATTAGTCACACTCTGCCCCAGTATCACCGCTGGTTAAAAATCTGAATTTTAAGTACTCGTCGATAACAATACAGGAACTTCAACAGCTGGTAACAAGCCTATTGTATGTTGGTTGAGTTCACTGCAGATTTCGTCACATGACTGCCAGGGATGCAGTGCCGAAGCTATGAATTTACGCCCATACTGAAACCTGAAAATTGAATGTTTGTTTGTTTGCATAATGTGCGTCGAAATATGTCACCATGAAATATAGTTGGTTACCATTCGAATTGCTATAAATTTTGATTTTTCCCGCCAAAATTTATAGCAATTCGAATGGTAACCAACTATATTTCATGGTGACATATTTCGACGCACATTATGCAAACAAAAAAACATTCAACTTTCAGGTTTCAATTTGGGGGCCCCGTTCGGGCCCGGTAATTAACACTTACGGCACTGCATCCCTGACAGTCATGTGACGAAATCTGCAGTGAACTCAACCAACATACAATAGGCTTGGCTGGTAATATTTTCAAATTTTATTTAATTAAATTACAATCCATGTTTTACTACGTATTCAAATCATTTCAAATCGTTTGTTAAAGTCTTAATTTTTGTTTATAGACCATACATTTTCAAAGTCAACATCTGCAAAGTGCGGAGATCTTACCAGTGCCACGCCACTTACGAGGTAAATTTAAGGATTTGGATTCATTTCTTAGAGAAATCTTTTGAATTGATAAATAAAAATATCTTATTCATTGATTTCTCCTTCCGGCTTTTTTTTCAATATTAACCTCACCAAATTATAGGAGGACGACACGAGATGGAGCCCGACTTGGCGACCGAGTTGTTGGAAGAAGTCGAATTCCTGAAAAAATTTGTAGGTCGGAGTCGACAAAGGATTTGCAAAATTTCTGACAGCATTTCAGTACTAGATAAATTTGGTAATTTAATATTAAATTAACTGCTCAAAATTAATCTTGAGAGCAGAAAGTGGCAGTTTATTTTAATATTTTCGATAAATTTTATATACAGACGGCATCACAAATCTGCTACAGCTGCTTGATGACATTTTGGCTTTGCCGTTTACTGACGTCTTGACCGTCGCCACTTCGGAGGACCAACTTCAACTTCAACTTCAACTGGGTAGCAGTCCGACAAACGAGTCGCATGTCGACGACGGTGACCATGACTCGGTTGACGATGGAGTCGAGGTGGACGAAGAAATGCGCTCGTCACCAAGTCCAGAAGACGACGACGAACAATTTTGCAATGTGGACGATGACGAAGACTTTGGGATTATTGAGCAACCAATTGGAATTGGACCCTCGTAATAACCGCGGTACGGATTTGGATTTCGGTAATTCGTTAATACTTAAATAGCAATTAGTTAAGTAATAAATTTAACAAGATTGTGATGCATCCATAGATTCCGGAGCAAAGTCGGAGGAGACTCCGTCTTCCCAAACCGTAATTAGTGTTATAATTAAAAATTGGTATAATTTCATTTTTAGCGATACATTTAAAATTATGCATGTTCCTAAAAACCGAATCCAGATGGATCCTAAGCAAAAGCAAGGGAAAAAGAATTTTAAATGTCCCGAATGCTCAAAAACATTCAAAACCAACAGCAAGTTCGCTGGACACATGGGCACGCACGAGCCCGAGGTGAAATGTGAGGTGAGTCTTGAATTTGAAATTACAAATTTGTATGATAATTCATAATTTATCTAATTTGGTTTGTTCAGATCTGTAGGAAAATTTTGAAAAATCCAGCCAGTTTGTCTGCTCATATCGGAAGACTTCACACCAACCACCAAGACCACCCAAGTTGCGATATTTGTCACCGGGTGTTTGCCACGTCCTCCGGTTTACGTCAACATATTGACATCGTTCACAGAAGGATAAAACGCCCCCGTTTCCCATGCACGTTTCCCGGCTGTGAGAAAACTTACAAATACAAGGAAAGTGTTTCGAAACACGTGAAAATCGAACATGCCGAGAATCCGGTCCGATTTCGGTGCACACTTTGTAGCAAAGAATTTAAAGCCCGGGTCTATCTTGAGACTCACATTCATACCCACACCACCGAGAAGCCATACCAGTGTTCCACTTGTGGGATGGGTTTCCCCCGAAAGAATAGCCTGAACCGTCACGAGGTATGTGCATAATCCACCGTAGAGGCAAATACTTGCAAAAGCTTTACACATACTAGATAATAGATAAATACATACCTATACCTGTTTAAAAAACATATCATTATTTTAGATTTCTTTGAGTCATCCTTTATCTTTTTGCTAAACCCAACTAGATAACTTTTTATCATCATTAAAATATCAAAATTTCCAGTTTTCCAAATTAAATGATGGGTTTAGCATTACAATAGAGGAAAACTGGAATACAAAAATTATCTGCTTTCTTGTGTCCCCATTCACTTGCATAATTATTTTACAGGGCACCCATCTCAACGGAAATGAAAATCAGGGGAATTATCCGTGTGCTCTTTGTGAGAAAAAATTCCGCACAGCCTGGGACATTAGAAGGCACGTGGGTGTGATACACCCCACGACCAAGGAGAAAATTCATTCCTGCGACAAATGCAAGTTTTTCCCTATCTTCCCATGGTTAGCCAGCGTTACGAAGTTTACGAACAGCGCCTCACCGATGGGAAAAAGCATCCAAAATGGGCAGATTTTACAGAGCGAGCTAGCATTCTTCTACTTAACTTGCATCAAATAATTCAGGAAAGAAAGAGGACTTCATAAATTGTCATCTCCCTGAAAATTTTCATTTCTAAGTCTACAATCAAAACCAGCTAGCCGCGGAAACGCAGAGACAGAGGCCAAAGGGTCAATATAAATACCCCTGCTTCATGCAAGGCTAATGTCCTCAGATGTCCTTGCAGATCCAAGCTGAGTACATATTCTTCAAAATAACTAATCAGGAAAAATATGCATGCCGTTCATCAATTGCAAGTCTACGTCAAGAATTTTTCATGAACCAAGACGCGAATTGAGACGCTAGGGACCGTGCGTAAAGTACATGCTGAATTCTGGAAGAATTATGAACTCTTCAAAATCGGGTACGATTTTATAATGAACATTATTGGAAGGATCTGGTGACATTTCACCCAAAGTTGATGACGTACTTTATGCACAGTCACTTGCCACTCCCGGGAAATGGAAACGAATTATTTCGCGACAGGAATGTGCAAATATTTTCTACATTCCTATTCAGTTTTTCAAATTGATGGTTTCCATTCCACATGATTCTCATAGTGGGATGGTCAGTTTTAGGCCTGCAGACCCAAAGGCAAAATTTTGGTTGCCGGGAATGAAACCACCACCACTACGTCTCACTTTGTTTCACACTTTGTCTCACATCCAGCTCACGTTGTTTCGCATTTCATGAAACCAATGCTGGCTGCTGCATGGTTTCGTTTGCATTGATACTTTCATGGTTTTATTACTGCGTCAATGCCTGTACATAAAATAATTATATTGTATGATTGTACATAGACACAATGAAAACCTACACAGTGCATACTACAGCCCGAGTCAGGGGCAGAGTCCCTGACTCGGTGAGTCTGAGTTCTAAATTTTTCTCCGAATTGACCAACATAATATTACAGAACTCCGTGAAGTTCATAGTTAAATGTTTGTTCGATTTTCTACTATTTGGTATCAAATACTTTAACATCTTGAACTTCCAAACCTGTGTGTGCTATCTAAAAGTGGTTTTTATCCCCCATACCAAATTTCAGATGGAAACTTTTAATAACCTATCAGTACAGCTTTGCATAGCTCGAACCAGCATTGCTTAGTAAACCCATGTTTACTAATTTTCTATAAAATTATGTGCTCCTATTTTGCACTAATTCTTGACTCCATTCTAAATTTCAACTGATTATATCAACTTTTAGAAATCGGTAGGGGTCACCCTCTAATGCCCCTCTGGCCAATTTTTGTTCATATTTAACTTCATATTATTTCATAAGAAAGCAGCAAGGATCTCTTGGTCCAAGTTTCAGCTTTCCATGTTAATTTCGGAAAATCGGCGGGTCCCCCGATAGGATCCTTCCAGATGATTTTTTTTAAATTCTAATGTATTCTCTTCCAAGCAATCAGCAACCTAAATGCCAAATTTAGACTCGATATAATGATTTTTAAAAATCGGTCTGGGTCACCTCCTCGTATCCCTTCAGACGATAATTTTTCTAATTTGAATTTATATTCTTCCACTAAGAGTCATTAGCATTCAGCAAGCTCTATACCAAATTACAGCTTTCTAGCACAATTTTGAAATTTTGGTGCATAATATCCCACCCACTCCGATGACCCCCACCGGTCATCCACTTGACTGATTTCGCCCATCTTCGAACTCGTTTCCTAACTTTGTCCAATATGCATATGGTAGTAGAAATGTCAAGTCAATCGGTTCAGTCGGTCAATTTGGCTCTATCGTGCCGGACAGACGGACGGACATGACGGTTCTATAAGCCCTGACTCGGGCTAAAAAGTGTATCATTTTCTTGCTGTTTACCATATCGGTAGCAAATTTTTACGGACCGGTATAAGTTTAATACTAAGCGGTAGCAAATTTAATACGAGAAATCAATATCTGCCTGACCATGCCAAATTTCTAACCGTGGACACTAATTATGGAAAATAAGTGCTGTTGCGAAGAATTTACTTTAAAAGGTCTCGTGGAAGAGGGGTGTTTTATTTATTTTTGGATTAAATATTTATTAAAGTGGACAGAAGTTTTGACGAGAAACATGAGTGCACGTGCGTTTCATGTAAACAGTGCACTATTTGAGTATGCGTGATGGAGTGGTGGTGGAGCGGAGCGCAGCGTTACACTAGGATCTAGGACAGAATTTGACAATTTTTGCCTTTGGTTCTCAACGCAGAAATCCTACCAACGTACTCTGTGAAACTGAGCAGTTGGCGCCCAACAATTTTTCAAATTAACAGTAATTAAGTCCACCTTGTGAATATTGATCAGTTTCAACGAAAGGGTAAGTCCTTGCAGAGCATTTGTAATTTTAAGAACTTAAAATTGTTTGAAAAATTAATACTAACCAGATTTATTTATCAAATATGAAATAGAAACATTTGCTGAAATTTTGAGAGTTTCGTTAGATAAGGATTCATCTTGGGTGACATGGAGTCCGTTCGAGAGGAAATGACCGTGAAAGAGAACCCACTGAACAATCAGATTGTAAGTCTAAAATAATTTTATCCTCATTAAAAAAAGATGTTAAACTATTTCGCGAACTTGCAGATTTTAACGGAAATATTCAAATGGGCATCAACTCCTTTAAAAAATTGTCGCCTGGTTTCGAAATTTTGGAACGAAACTGTTCTCTCCCTTCCAAATACCAGACTTGCCTTAAAGCTGACCCGTAAAGAAGATTCTGGCGAAAATTCGTCCCAAGATTCAGACCAAGATGAATCTACTATCGAAGATTCCGAAGCTTTCCAATATTTCGGAATGTGTTGCACCTTAGTGGATGGCCGACTCGCGAAACGGATCAGCGCAGCAAGTGACCTCCTTTCCTTTGACTGGAAGCTGATGCACATTTGCGACAAATTCAGTGATCGCATACAAATTTTAAAGCTTTGCATAGAGGGTGGAAATTCGCTAAAACCTATTTTTCAAGTTTTGAAAAATTGTTGTCCCAATTTGAAACAATTGCGAATTGAAGGTAAATTTATCCAAGCCAAGGATCTGGATCTATTTTCACCCGGAGAGCTGCCAAAAAAACCGAACTTGACCCTGTTCTCCCTCACTTGTTGGAATTTCTACCCGGAAATCGAGTTTGTCACGGCCCTCGCCAATTTCATCCAGCTGGTCGTCAAGGCTTCACCAAACTTAAAGGTGGTCACCATTCCGTGGGGGTTCTATCCAAACTTGCCAAAATCCAAGCATCTCGAATCCTTAACCATTGCGCTGGATAACGTCTACCCAAGTGACGTCGCGGACACCCAAAACGTTTCAAAACTGTTGGAAATGTTGCGCCAAGTCGATAACCATCTCGTCAACCTGTGCTTCGGCACAGATCAAAACCAATATATGCTGGTACCCTCCGAAAACTACGATTTCAAAAAGTTTAGATTCCGCTTGTCGAGAAGGATGCCGAAATTACGAAAGTTTTCCAACCGTATCGTCGAAATGTTTCAGTGTGCCGACTTTTTGCAAAATATTGAAATGATGCCCTCCGTGGAAACTTTGCTGATTGGCAGAGAACTGAAAGAGTTGCGAAGTGTGGATGAAATTTTGAGAGGAATTTGCGACAAGAAAATGATCCTGGCAGGTGTACGGAAGTTGGAGCTTATCGAGCTGTACGATCCCAGACTGCTGGACGGAGTGGCAACCGCATTTCCGAACGTGGAGGCGTTGGAGATGAATCGCTTGTGGGTGACGGACTTCGAAGCGGAAGTGACCAGATTGGAGGTGGACGTCATCCTGGAGGGGTGTCGGGGTTGGGGGAGGTTGAAACGTTTGAAGGTGACGCTGCCCAAGTATCCCACGGAAATGGGGGCCTTTATCCAGGCGCTTTTACAAGGGAGGGAATTGTTTCAACGTTAGTGTGCAATTTTCGGAAAAAATAAGCTACTTACATAATTTGCATGCTGAATTGCTGAGTATGAATTTTCTAATATCATGTACTTCAATTTCAGGTCTTGCAACTTTAGAAATTAATACGTACGATGGAGATTTTGGGACGTACGAGTTGTCCGAGGTTGAGATGGATATGTTTAAACAACTCCTGCTCGAAATGGATGGAATGGACAGGGTCACCATTCATAAAATTTCTGTAAGCTATTTATTAATTGTTTTTTAATATTGTTATTGACCCAAATTTATTTGTAATTACATATTTTGTTTCTAGTTCGGTGAGGACCTCGTCGAAAATATATTGACTTTCATGGAGTCAAACAACCTGGATGTGGGGAAATTTAGGCTGTACGACGGATCACCGTACCGTGTTGGGGATTAGTTGACAATAAACTTAATTTTGGTCTAGACTATTTATCTATGGTCATCCCTTCCTTGTAAACAAACAATTTATAAATTTTACAAAGTTTGTCTAGCAATTAATTAATTAAACTTCATATGCATTTCTTGAAAATTCGTAAATAAATTTTCTTTACTCCGCTTTATTTTTGGGAGGGTTTTAGTTTGATTATTATTTTTTATTTGTCATGATTATCTACATCTACTTGTAAAGGAAAAATATGCATCAATCACAGATTATAAATAAAAATATATACACTACATTGCACTTTTTTTCATGAACAAAGACGTGGATTGAGACGCTGGAGACCGTGCATAAAACATGTGGTTGATTTGTGGAGATTAATTCTCTGAGAGTTACACCCTTGAAAATTGGATAGCTGATTTGTTCCCATCTTATAATGAGCATTGAAATGATCCGGTCACATCTAGTCAAATATTGATGACATACTTTATGCATGATAAATTTGCAAACTCGGCTGCCGGGTATGGGATGCAGTCAGTCAGCAGTTCGGAGACGAGAGAAAACGGCAAATATTTTGCGGATTGCTTTTCACTTTTCATTTCAGTTATTAAAATTAAATCGATTGTGAAGATTGGTCAATGTCTAAGGAAAGAGTAAGTCTACTGACCCTTTGCACTTTGTCATTCCAAGAATTTAAAATATTTCAAAAATGAGTAAGAAAAAATAATTTGAAAAACATTCAAAATTTTAAAGAATTTCTGCTCGAGCCAACGCTGGAATGGAACCAGCGCCCGATCTTCGAAATTTGCGCCCGGGGCAAGATCGCGACGGCGCCCCTATGGTGGAATTTTTCACGCGGTATCTACTTTGAATGCATTTTTCGCCAACACTTTTTTAATGCGATTTAAGTTTTCCACGCTAATTCAGAGTTAATTTTTTGAAACGATTCTTATATTGCTATCATTATAAAAATGAGGGTGCCTTTCTAGATATCTACCAGTCATTGCTTCTTTCGGTCAAGTCAAACTATAACGAATTAACTAGATAAATAGCAGCCGTAAAACTCCTGGTTGCATAGAAAATTGCATGCTTATGTAGATCTAAAAATTAGAATATGTACAAAAATAAATCCATGTGTCTTGTTTTAGTCTAGTGTCACTTGTCGAATTTTGACAAATATTCCATAGTTATGTGTCCAGAACCGTTTTTGAGTTGAAAAATGCATGTTTCCGAGCTAATTGATTTGGTTCTATAATTTCTAAAATTGGGGCAATTTCATTAACATCAATGATTTAAAACCGACAAGTTTTCAAAGTCAAATTACTGATAAAATACATACATGTTTATATTAATATTCTGCGGTAACATGTTTTCAATTGCTTAATCGCGCAAACTTTCGAAGAGTTTAGAATCCTTAATTTAATTTCGGATACTAAATAAGTTTTGGAATTAACGACTTTTTAACAAATTTGTCAAGGATCAGAAAACCCCCAAAAACATGTTACATTACCTGTGGTGATATCTTATATTTGTTCAGTTTCGTGTACTTAAAATTGATTGTCTTCAGAGATCTGTGGACGGATTGGAGATAATGGCCCTTTAAGGTTTCAAATTAGTGTAGATTAGTTAAAATTCTTTATTGTACGTGTCTATCTGAAATGCAGATTTTTTTCTGATGACTTGCGACATCTTAATAAACTTCATTAAACAGTAAACACAAATTGACGTTTCGAAATTTTCAGTTTTTGGCCTACGAAAGTTGTCAGAGGAAATTTTTTTCAAGTCTAGGATACGGATTTATTCTTATACCATAATAATCTTCCAAAAAAAATAAAATTAAAATTAAATAATAATAATAAATTAAAAATGTCTTGTCCCAGATCGGCTTTCTGTGCCCTGTCCATCCACTCAGCTTAAATATTTACAGCTTTCCTTAAAAAATTGTCATAAAACAGGCCAACGAAATGGGATCAGTTAGAAGTAAATAAGTGGCGCGCGACATTGGGTCTTGAGGCTCAGCTACATACAAGCGCGATTCGATTTTTGCCATACTTGAGCATCTCAATAGTTTGTTTACATATTGTTATGTAACAACTGCACTGTTCGTAAATAGCATCTTAATATTCTTCTGGTGCATTTGTGAAGTACAAGAAACCTACGAAAATTCCGAGGGCGCCTGTCGGCGCCCTCAGAATTTGGCGCCCTGGGCAATTGCCCCGGTTGCCCCCCCCCAATTTCGGGGCCTGAATGGAACCTTATCGAGAGGAAAGGACCGTGGAAGAGATCGCATTAAATAATCCCATCGTTAGTCTAAATTATTTTAAACCAATCAAAAAAGAGTTTAAAGATTTTTTTTAACTATTTTGCCAACTTGCAGATTTTAACGGAAATATTCAAATGTGCATCCACTCCGTTAAAAAATTGTCGCCTGGTTTCTCACCTTTGGAACGAAACTGTCCTGTCCCTTCCAAATACAAGACTTGCTTTAAAGCTGGACGATAACAGCGCATCTCGGAACCATTCCTTCCAATTCTTCTCGCTATGTTTTACCTTAGATGACCGACTCACAAAACGGATTAATGCGATAATCGATGACCTCTCGGACTGCAAACTGCTCCACGTTTGCGACAAATTCAGTGATCGTGTCGAAATTTTAGAAGTTTCCATTTACGAAGAAAACTGCCTAAAATCCGTGTATCAAGTTTTGAAAAATTGCTGCCCCAATTTGAAACAATTGCGAATTGAAGGTTTATTTGACGAGCCAAACAATGTCAACCTTTTTCTATCCGGAGACGAACAAATTCTCCCCGTAAAACCGAATTTGACCTTGTTCTCCCTGAATTGCTGGGATTTCAGCCCGGAAATCCAGTTTCACAAGGTTCTCGCCAATTTCATCCAGCTGGTCGTCAACGCCTCGTCAAATTTAAAAGAGGTCACCATTCCGTGGGGATTCTACCCAGATTTTGCAAATTCCAAGTGTCTCGACTCCTTAAACATATCGCTGAATCATGTCGACCCAATTCAAATCGCGGACATCGGGAACATTTCCAAATCTCGGAAATGTTGGGTCAAGTCAATGACCAGCTGGTCAGCCTGTCTTTAGGCACTCTTTGTGTAATTGACGGTTATAACGAGCCGAAACCGCTTCTTCAACTACCATATCAAGACAACGATTCCGAATTGCCACCTCCAATCAGATTCGTCTTGACAAAAAGGATGCCGAAATTACGAAAGTTTTCGAACCGTTTCGTCGAAATGTTTCGGTGTGCCGACTTTTTGCAAAATATTGAAATGATGCCGTTTCTGGAAACTTTGGTGATTGGGAGAGAACGGGAGGAATATTGTGTGGACACAATTTTGCGACGGATTTACTATGCGAAAAAGATTTTTCCAAGTGTGAGGAAGTTGAAGCTTATCGAGCTGTACGATCCCAGACTTTTGGACGAAGTGGCGACCGCGTTTCCGAACGTGGAGACGTTGGAGATGGTTCGCTTGTATGAGACGAGGTTTGAGCTGGAAGTGAATAGATTGGAGGTGGGCGTCGTGCTGGAGGCGTGTCGGTGTTGGGGGGGATTAAAACATTTGAAGGTGACCCTGAGGGGGTATCCAGTAGAAATGGTGGCGTTTCTCCACGCGCTTTTTCAAGGGTGGGAATTGTTTCAACGTAAGTACCATCTTCTCGTGGAGAAAAAATTGAAAACATAAGATCATTTGCATACTGAGTAAAATTTCAATTTCCTTTGTTTGTTTAAATGTCAATTAAAATTTCAGGGCTGAGAACTTTGGAGATTATTACGTGGTATGAAGATTTTGCGAGACCAGAGTTGACTCAACGATCATGGTATCCTATAGTGATCTGTATTCGCTGAAGTAATATGGAAAAGTTTCAATGGTTGAGTTTTTATCCGAAAGTAATAATTGGTTTCAAAGTCGTTTCATAATTTGAGAATGGCAGAAAGGATGAAATTAATTTTGCATTGTTTTTTTATAATCGATTATATAAGTAAACCTTGATTATGGCACTTTTCGTTACGTAAAAACAGGGTTTGATCAAGGCTAAAAAGTGCGTTGTTGCAAAACGGATGTTTTTGTTAGTCATGTCCTTAAATGGGGGAGTCAGAAGGGGGGGGGGAAGTGCGGTGTAAATTTTTTACATTAAATAATAAATAAACAGCCCCTTATTATGGATATTTGTACATATTTAAATCAGTTCGGCTGGAAGTAATTATTTGCAGTGGCCGCGGACGCGTGAGGGGATAAAGACGGAAAATTTGTCGTGCGACCATGTCCCCCCCACGGTCAGTGGGCCTTAATAGATTTGACATATAGATTTGTAATGATAAAGTACTGAATAATGTATTTCTTTTTTGGCACAAAGTCGCCAAATATTTTGACCTATGTTATGACCAATACTTTATTTTATCTATTTTATGATTATCAATAATATGTAACCATTCATGAATGTGCAAAGGCTGTTGGCTATGATGCAATAAATAAATTATTTATTATTTATTAATAGATTTGACACAAATATTTTCTATTTGAACTAAATTCATTCAAAAATTGAAATTTGAAGGGAGAAATTACGAAATAAATAGGTCACCAAGTGATCTGGAGAAAGTGAAAATCTTCACGGAATTTATATCAGCTTTGAATTGTCCCCAATTCGACAAATGGTAACAATATTGTTCCCCACTTTGTACCAATAAATACTTACATACCTGCGCGTCTTATAAGAGCGTAGCGTGCTTAGAGCCCCGAGTTAGAAGTCAAGCACAGATCGCAGATCTTGGCAGGATTTCTCCTGGGTAAAGGATGTAGATCTGTGTAATCACAAAACAATCAAACCAAAACGTGAATCCGTACCCGTGGCTGGCGAATTCAGTGAAACTTCGCATCTCATATATGTATGTATCATTTTACGATTTGGAAGTGTTGTCAACCACGCGTTGTACGATGACAGGTGTAAGATGATGACACGTGTGATAAACTCATCACCTCCAATAAATGGATGACAAAGTAAGAGAATGGTGAATTAGAATTGTAAGACAGGGCACAGATTTGCCACTACTTGATGTTAAATATGTAAACATTTGGTAAAGATAAATATAAATGGTTACAATTTTTTTTATAAGCTTTAAATTATATGTAATATCGTCTATTTAATTATAATCTTGGTATTTTTCTAATTTATGTATGCAAAAAATAGGTTATATTTACAAATGGTTTGATAAATTGGAGCGATTTTTTGCCCACATTACAGCCCTTAAATAGCACGATCCCTTAGGAAATTATCCGTTTGTATCGATCAAAAGATGTCTTGACCATGCAGAGTATTTATTGCTTGAGTCAAATAGAATAAAAATCTACTTATTCAGTGCTTTTGGACAAAAATTATTTGTCAAAAAGGCTTAATAACTAATTAAATAATCAATTTATTAAGAAGTGAAGTCGAGTAAGAAATGAAATAAATTTCAAATAAAATGACTGAATATGAATGAAAGTCTAAAGTCAGACTGACTTTAGAATGAAAACTATATTTTTGACCAGGTATGGACTGGATGTCCCGAGTTCCTTGCAGTGATTGCTTTGTAGTAGAGGAAACGAAACAGTGGACGGATGTTGACTAATATACATAAATGTGTATGCAGACTTATGGGCACTTTCTCCCCGAGAGAAAGTGAACACTAGGATAAAACCGGGTTTCTGAGAGACTCCGGGTCCTGTCAGCCAATGCTTACGAAAGAGATGATTCTTATCCCAAAATCCGACTTGTGCTTTATATTCTCGCCATTTAAATAATCACATTCGCCCCGGAGGACCGAACGACTTTGGCGAAGACAACACGAAGGACCCCCGTCCTTTAATGATGAACCGGATAGATAAAAATCATTTAAATATACGTACGAAGCTAAAAAAAATTTGCAAAATGTAAAAACAATAAAATATGCCAAAAAATGTAAGACGCAATAACGCTTTTGTTTTTTGTCGAACACTGGTAGCAAATAATTGGCCATTATTAATGCATATGTACATTTGAGGGCCGTTCATAAATTATGTAACGCGGCAGGGATGAGAGGAGATCTAAAGCTCAAATGTGATATGTGACACGTGTTTCGGGGGAGGCAACAAAATCGTGATTTTTTGCATCACATAATTTGTGAACGACCCCTAACTTTACGAAATCATATCGCCCTCGAGACAATAGCTTCGACGTCACTGTAATTTAACAAAGACGGCATTGTGATTTTCAATTTCACATTTTTTGTAATGGCTCAAACGACGACAAAATTTGAGAGGTGACCTCTCCCAAAAAGAATAACCCGGGTGGAAACCCGAGCTCCATTTCTGATCACCAGACGAAAACTGCGCGTAACGACGGCTGAAGGGGACAAACATACATATGTATGACATGAGGTTTTTCATTTATGTAAATAAAATTGTAACAAGTTTTAAAAAAATTATCGTTTTTGATGAGCATAATTAGATTATTGGTTAAAGAGAGTGCTGGTGGTAGATTCATATAAAGTAAAAAAAGTTGAACAATTACAGATTCAGTGTCAAAAAATATCCGATCAGGTTATCAAAAGACGGATATCCGACTCATCGATTTTCAATACAGCTAAATTGAGCTTCACGTCGAAACGCCAAGGTCATGTTGCACTGCACATTTGTATTTCTTGATTAAAAATAATTTATTTCATCAATCTGAGCAATGGACATATGTAGATCATCTTTTAAATTTAAATTAAATTAAATACACGTAAAAAAATATGTTCCCGGTTAACTTAATAAATTTCTGACAAAAAATTCCTCCACTTTATTCATCTCCACCTACTAAGACCACCACATCCGATCTTTTCCGACTCGGCAGTTTGAACCCGCTCTTCCGCTCGCCTATTTTATGCGTGTTCCTCGAATGCAGGGTGAGCGACCTAGGCGCTTCCACACCCCGCCTGGTCGCAGGTGAAGGGCCGCTCGCCTGTGTGGACTTGTCGCACGTGCGCCTGCAGCTCGACGTTGGAGTGGTACCTGCTCAAAAAATTAGTTTTCATTCAATACTCAATATAAAGTTAGTCCTCCCAATTTATGAGTGAAGATTTTCATTCATAGTGACTCATTTTTGTTCAAATTCATTTCATTTCACTTCACTTTTCTTTAAACAGCTTTCTCGCTGACGTAACGTTTACTTACCTAATCTTGAATTCAGAGTGCATTTACTTTTCAAAAAAATAACATCATTTTTACCGCATGACTTATTTATCACCAAAATTGAGACATTTTTAACCATTTCTCGGATCCCGGAATTTATTTTAAAATTCTGTATATTAGGTAGACCACATATTTTTTTACATCTTCGATTAATTTATCATCGTAAGAATGATGACAGTGCGTGATACGCTGCAATATTTGCAACCAATTACGTATATATTGTCTATGCGATTTTAGTTCTCATTAATTTTTTGCAATTATGAGTAAACGTATTATGGAAACTGGTCGTTTATGCCATGTGACTTTTATAGAATAAAAATTCTGCAATAACCCTTATTGAAAAGGGATTATGCAAAGTGACCGGAGACGAGCTCGAATGGAACATTATCATGACAACCAGTTCAAATCAAAAGATAAGAGTTTTATTTAAACTAAATGCGTATGTGCTTATGAAATATATTTACATTCGCATATTTACATATCTCTGTGGAAAAAAATCCATTCTGAGCCCTATCCCACGATAAGGTTCCAAATTTCACCATTTGATCATGCATGTAATCATTCCCTGATAACGAACCATTGATTGCGTGCTGCGATGCGAAGCAATTCGGATTAATCATCCCATTCGCAGTACAGATCACACCCAATCTGCAGTAGGCAGTAAAGTAGAAAAAAATAGTGTGAGATCTTTCTTAATTTGAGATGGATCCAGTAATCAGCTTTGGTGATGTGCGACCAGTGGTAAAAATCTTGGAGAAGGATCCGATAATTTTTGAGGATATTGTTAGGGTCATGGGTTTCCTAGAAATACCTTTTCCTGACCAAAACTCATTGAGAAATCGCTTCACGATGGGAATGGATACCGGCTATACCTTGCTAAGTCACATTTTAAAAAAATGGATCAGTAGGAACGGGAACAATGCCACATTTCTAAAATTAACGGAAATTCTCGAGGAAAACATGTTCCTGGCTTGTGCAGGTGGCAGAAAGATAATTAAACATGCATAATAATTCCAAGTGTACTATGCAACGTTATTTTTAGACGAGTTAAAGCATGAATTTGGTTCTCGAATGGCACCACCGCCTGACCAGCTAGATAATTTCATCCTACCTGTTGCGTTGCCATCACAAAGGCCGCCGATCTACTTGTCATGTAATTCGCCATATTTTTCTATTTTATCCCTACTCTGATTACATAAAGTTCCACTTTCTTTACAGCAAACTCGGGCGCCCAGTCTAAAAAAACTGAGCACCTGGAACGTCTCCGTAAATGGAAATCATACCAAGTACTCTCCTTCCTCGGGGCGGGTTCTTTCGGATTTGTGTTCAAAATCCGCAAAACCGGAACTTCAGAAGAAACAGCGGTTAAAATCGTGCTGGACGAATTTCACCATGTCGACACTGCTATGGGGTCTGACGATATTGAAGCGACAAATACCGAACTCAAGGTCATGACGGAGCTAACCAGGCACGAAAACGTGGTCCGGCTAGTAAGTTATGATGTCCTCTTGCCACTAGATGACGCCTCAATCTCAGGTAAGATTTAGATGGACTAGATAAATAGACAGGATTTATCCTGTTAAATGAGTCCATAGCTCGCAATGGACCATGGTCCACTGGACAAAAAAATGGTCCACATCTGTGGACCATGAACAGATTTATTGCGAACTATATATGAATGAAGCACAGCGCTGTGTTTTTTTTTCTGTGTGACTTAAATCAAATATCACTTAAGGTATGTACGTGCGCCACAAAACCTTTCAGAAATATTTATATTCCCAGCCATACCTGTTTACATTCTTACATTCAATAGACAAGGAGGAATGTAGTCATTCATTATTCAATGAATACGTGAACAATGAGTGAATAATTTGTTCGAAATTTTTGAATGAATGAATTCTGAAAAAATTTATTTCACTAATATTCATTTAGAATGAATGAATAAATTTATTCATTATTCATTTCACCTTATGCTATGCATAATAAATACATGGGGTACAATGAAGAATCCATCGACACAAGGAAGCTAATTTGAGATAAACTGCATAAAAAATTACCTATAGTAAATTATTCAATTTAAAGTCTTAAAGTCTTGAAGTCTTGATTCAAGAATTTTCCAATTTTTAAATCGAGTGGAGATTTAATAAAGAAATATTTTGTGAACACAATTTATATGAATCATGGATGATCAATTTTTAATTTACAGGTGTTTTTCAAACTTATGGTGACGCGGTAAACATAACAAATTTAAAAGACGCAAAGTTGGTCGGATTATATAATTCGTGCAATAATCTGTCCAACACGAAAAACACCTTCGTCCTAGAAATGGAGCTATGTGGCCCCACACTACGAGAATGGCTTAGTTTGGAGGAAACCTGGAAAAAATATAAGGACCCGAGTTCGAATCCTGCCTTTCTTGAGGAGCAGATGAACATAGCACAAGGAATTATTGCTGGATTAAAACACATTCATCAAAAGGACATGATACACCGGGACCTTAAACCAGAAAACATTTACTTTGCTCGTGATGGATTTGTGCTTCCAGTAAAAATCGGGGATTTTGGGCTCACCCGTCAGATGTCGGGTAATGCCAGCGTCACCCAAACTAAGCCGAGAGGAACTGAAATTTACCGAGCTCCGGAAGTATATTCGGGAAAATATGGTCAGAAAGCGGATTTGTTTTCTTTGGGTATCGTCCTATGGGAAATTTTTGAGATCGTGCCAATGAACTTTGATGCTCTGAGGTACAGAGTCGAGCAATTATCTATCGATCAGGACTTCAGTGTTGTTAAAGGAAACGACAAAATTCCTAATTTAAAGGATACAATTATTGGCCTTACAAATCGAAAGTTGGAAGAAAGAACGCAGAGTATTCACGATGTGAAATTGTATTTTATAGATCAATCATATGGGAGCGAGAGTGATTCTGTGACAAGCTTGTTACGTTAGTAATCACTTCTAATAATATCATCGTAGTTTAACTTTACCCAAAATTTTATTCCCGCTTTCGTATCCCTTCCATACTAATAGTATGGTAAGGATACCAGTACGGGATGGGTGAATTAAACTTCACAAATATTAGAAATTGATAGATATGGAAGAATAACTCGGCCGTAACAAGTGGCTCGAATATTTGGTCCAAATTTTAAAATAATTACAGTAGGTCGAGAAGTAAATATTAAAATATTTCTCTATTTAAAAGGATAAATTTAAATAGGTGATATAATTCAATGTTATGAATAGTTTTAGTTTAATTCTTCTAACTTACGTAAACGAAATTAATTGAGAATACATATCCAGGCCGTAAAACATATTATTATGTATATGCATAAGTCGTATCCTGTTTTCAAACTATTTAAAGCCGTGACCTGGGTTTGATTAGTTCTTGCAATCGGTTCCCTAGAAAAATGTGATTCTGCACACTAGCTGCAAGAAATACTAGCAGAATGTTTAAAAGCCACTGCTTCCGACGGTTTAAAAGATATGTTTTATTAAGTATTTACAGTGCCCGTGCGACCACAAAAATTTACCCGGGCAAAACATATTTGAGCGCCCCTAATTTCGCCTTCTTATTTCTATTTCTACATAAATGATTTTTTCGAGGTGTAAAAAAAGGCCATAATAATATCCTCGACTTGTTTAGAAATTAGTTATTCGATATTTTAATGATAAAATCTAGAAAGAAATTAATAGGCTCCAAATATGGGTCTTTCGCATTTAAAATTCTGTGCTCCACGCCGCCGATTTTACGTCGGCGTCCGGATTTGACGCGCCGACGCCGCAAAACAGCCAGCGCGCTGCCGAGAAAAAAGATCTATGTATCATACATCTAAAACAAGTTAAAACGAGCAAAAATGTCCAGATTTTGGTTTTAACGGTTTCATTTGTGATTGACATTGAGAGAATATTTTGTCCCTAAATATTTTACGCATTCTTAATCAGAGATAATTTCGAACAGTTCAAATTTTGACGCCATTTAAAGAATCGATAATGTACATATTTAAAATATATTTTGGGTAGATACAAATTGAGTACATACTAAAATACTTGACTTATCGAAATTACTGTTGCTGTTTTTTTAGAACCTTACATTGTGCCTGCGGTTTCTTAAAACTATCAATTAGATAAATTTCAAAAATTTTATTTTATGAAAAATTAAGCAAACTTTTAATTTTTTCAAGTTCCGTGAAGAATCGAGTTACATACAAGGCTATTAAGGCCGATGGGTTTAGTCGAGAAATATTTTTAAAATTCTAGAAAACTCGAATTATCTAATACCAATTCAAAAAATGTTTTCCTTGAACCAAAATTAGTACGCGAAATATATGACTGTCTGAGAGAAACTGAGAGAAAGCTGAATAAAGAGGTCAGATATGATCACTGACTGAAAATTAGAGGCAAAATATCGGCACGCCGCCGCCGAGCCTCCAAACGGCCCGCAGCCGCCGCCGCCGATTTTGCAACGGCGTGGAGCTGTTCTGATTTACTTGAAACCAATTTTATTTTTTTTTGCCAAAAAAAATAAAGGCACCCATAATTTTTTCCAGAATGCTATAATTCGAGCCCGATACTTGTATTTTATTTTTTTTACAGCCAAAACCTTTGATTTCTTAAATTCTAAACAAAACGTTAAAATTCGAAAAATTCGAATACATATTCATTAGCAGGACTTACTTGGGTTATAAAAATTCATCCTCAATATTAAATGCAATTTAAATTTGGCCAGAACTTGCTATCAGGAATTTAAGAAAGTAACAAAAAATCTTCAAGTTAAAATGACTCCAAAATTGAATTTGAATAAATCAACAATAATATTTCTTCTGAAAAAACATGTTTTTCAATTTTGTAAGTCGCTGTCAACTTCGAAAAGTTGAAGATTTTTGAAAACCAGAGGTTATGACTGGAAAAAGGTTTAAAATTCGCGCCTCGACAAAATATCTGTGCAATTAGCCTCATGTTAACCTGAATTTTACATGCTAAATAGTCATTGTAAATGAGAAAAATAATTTTAATTTTGGTACCCGTGATTTTGTACAAATGGGTTCGTTTTTGTGTAGCAAATATTACTTTTAAAGCCAAAGGTGGCGTTCGAAGAAACGGTGATTTTCTAGAAAACACATACATACATATAAGGGCTTTTCCGGGGATTTTTGAGGGTTCTTGAACAAATGTAATTTATTCAAACATCCAATTTATTCAAGATTGGATTTATGTACATGCCGGTGCTATTAGAAATTAAATTCACCTGTGAAAATCCTCGAAATTCCACGCTGAGTCAGATAACTTGACTAGTATTGATTAATAGTGAGGTTTTCAGGGATTAGATTACAACAACCACAAAAAGTTGAGCCCATAAAAACCAGAAGTGGCAGACCCTCCTCAAAGACAATTGAAAAATACCACTCATCGCTGTTGAATATTCAAAAGATAAACTTAACTTTAATCAGTTTCATTGTAATTTATTCGCTACAATTATGCCAATAAATTACTTAACATATCATTTAATCTTTGGCGCCCTCCAGCGCCCCTCGGCGCCTCGGCGCCCCGGGCAAGTGCCCGGCTTGCCGGCCCCTCTCACGGGCCCTGAGTATTTACATATATCTGGGTAATATATTTATGTATATGTACGTAGCATTAAATACCAATAATTCTTAATGATGCCTACAATATTTCACAAAATTAAAAAAAGCCTTATATCCAATTTAGTTCTTCCCTTTTTGTGAATAAATTTCTTATTTCACCCTCCTGAACACTTGACAAAATCTGTCCGTAATTTTAGTATGCACGAAAACGAGTTCGCAATAATTTCGCAAAGTACACGAATTTGTGGGCTCACTTGCACATTGGCCTGTTTTGGTAGAGAAAATTTTGTAACTTTTGCTAATTTATTACATAAATTTGCTACCGTGTATGTTAATTTTGTTAAAATGACCAACAAGTTTAAATTAGCCAACCACACTTCCACGTAGTTTTACTGAAGGGGCGCAAACAGCCCAACGTCTCGAGAAGTGAAATCCCTCCGGACAGCTGGACATTGCCGATGGTGACATGAGTCCTTCGATAGGGTCTCCCTGCTCTCCTTTCTTCCCTTGGGAACCTCTTTCTCCCTTCATTCCGGTCATTCCATGAAATCCTGGAAGGTCAATTTCACTTAATAACTTACATAATACATAGCCCGTACTAGAAAATCATGTGATTACCTGGGAGCCCTGTTTCACCCCTTTCCCCTAGTGTGCTCAGACGACCTGGAGACCCTAATATGCAAAATTCGGGTAGAAATTTTTTTATGACGGTGTTATTATTCAGATTTACCTGGTATTCCAGGAACTCCATTTTCGCCAGGAATTCCTACATGATTTACATATACATAGATCAGATCGAGGAGAATTTTTTAGTTGACGTGTAGCACTCACCCGGGTGTCCCTTCGCTCCCGTGGGACAGATCGGGCACATAATCTACTCATTATATTTATATTAACACCGAAATTGTGGAAAGTTTGTGAAATTTTTTGGATTCATTCTTACCGCTTCCTTCTTCCTATTTGCTGCAGTTTCCGCTAATTCTATATAATCCTTGATTTAATTTGAGACTACCAGAAAAATTAGCAAGTATAAAAATATACGTTTGAGCTCGATCACTGCAAGTGCGAGTTGGTCTACGCGTTCCTCAATCGCTAGGGAGGAGACATTAGCAGGAACGTGTTTTAATTCTGCACGTTGACTTTGGTCCTGATTAACTGACTCGTCCTTGACAAAATTTCTCAGCTTATCTTCTGGTTGGACGGGGTGATTATTTTCCGGCTTAACTGAAGAAGCCGAGATTCCCAGAATATGAAGGTGGATTATGGCTACCACAAAAAATAGGACGCGTAACGATATCATGATTACACTTATTGATCGATAAGCTATAAATAGATACAGGTTTTGGTGGTGCTAATATTTTTTATAAGTTTTTTCAAAGAAATTTAACTTGCTACGTATATTTATGTAGATGGGAATATTCGAAATTTTCTCAGTTAGGAATAATTTTTGACTATATATGTTTAAGTGCTAAATTTTCCTCAAACATCGGGTTATATTTAAGCAAGTTGAATTTTGATAAATTAATTTTGTACTCATTTTTGATAACCAATGGAAGGAAATGACCTTATACATTTCTGTTTAATCAGTACGGATATTTACAATTTCAACGAAACCCAGCTCTAACATGTCTAGTACTGATAAGTTCCGATTAATTTACTTGACTCTGGAATAGTTGCTCAGCTTATCTACACTCAAAACAAAACGGTGTCAATATATGACTTAACCGCCTTGGTTATAATTGTGATTCCGAGTAGTAATGAATTTTTTCCGTCCGGTCATAACATTATACTACCGGTATCAAAATCATCATAACTCGGATTCAACATTGTAACCAAGGCGGTTAAGTCATATATTGACACCGGCGGTGTCGATTCGACAAATTTTTATTTTGAGTGCACTACTTATTTAGTAGGAAAGGGTTTTTATTTTCCGGTTTAGCTGAACAGCCGAGATCCCCAAAGTATGATGGTGGAAAAATGCTACCAAAACAAACAATAAGACGCATAACGATACCATGATCGCATCTGTAAATCAAAAAGCAGCAGGTAGAGTGTATGCATGCTTGTGTTAGATACAAACATTTTGGCATTTTTTTCCTAACAAATTTAATTTGCCGAAGATGGGAATTTCAGAAATTATTTTCGTTACGTCTACTTCTTTCTTTTAGCTGGATTTGATAAGCTAAATGCATGTAGCTGGAATGTACGCCGTCCTATCAAGTAACTAACAGTTATCCTAGTTTATACAACGAGCAGAAGGAAATGACCTAATACATAAATATTCAGTTTAATCAGTCCTGATATGCAATATGCACGATTTCAGCGCAACCACAACCTAGCGCACGTGGTACCTAAGCCTAATTTCATGTTTTAAAGATTGAGGCATTAAAACGCAGTTAATTTGTACAATAGAAGGACAATTCTTCATTACTCAATTTTCACCACGTGACCGGCCACGTGATGGCATGCCGAATCCCGAAAATTGTAAACTAAATATATTGTCATGGATGATACATATTGCCCCATTTACACAAGCATATTGCTCAAATTTGTCCCCAATCAGGTATATAGTGGAACACGCAAAAATTGAGTAACGACGAATGGGCCGGCAATTGTACAAATTTGCTGTGTTTTAGAATCCTTATTTTCAAGATAGTATGTGAAATTCAAGTCAATACGAGAATTTGGTTTTTGTTTCGTTGAAATTGTGTGTATCAGTACTGATTTAACAAAATATATAAAGTCATTTCCTTCAAGTGACTATTAAAAACATGTACAACGCAAAATTCCTTTGCTTAAATACGACCACATCTTTGATAAACTTTTGATAGTGTCTTTACGTATATTTAATTGTGCTTTGCTCGATGGAATTAAAGAAAGTGACTTGAGTGAATATACGATTATTTTATCTACTTAAACTGGATTTTATTTTCAACAAATTATCAAATTGTCAACACAATTCAGAGCTCTGCACTAACACGAGTTGATTGGTGACTTACTATTAACAAATTAATCGTGGACATCAATTACAAAGAATTAACAATTCTTACTCTTGATTTCCTACCACGACGACTAAAATCCAAAATGTCTGACTTTGACAACGACTAAAACTCGACTGTGTAGAATTCTTCTACCTACTTACTTACTACGACTTATAACAAAGAACGACGCGCACTCAAAATCCCACTCTGACGTCACCATGGCAACCACCACCACGTCACGGGGCAATCTTACACGCATATTCAACAATTTACAAAAATACATAAAACAATTTCATAAATACATCATTTTACATTTAACATACTCCCACCTTCTTTTGTGAGAGCAAAAGAACTATTCTAAAACACATTATGCAATATCAAATTCAAATTATACTATACAATTAAATTACAAATTCCACTTCGGATACCGCCCTGGTTTCTTCGAGATCCTATCTTGATCTTTACCACCAACTTCCGGCTCCTTCTGGACTTGCTTCTTCTCTTGACATCTTCTTGGAATCCTTGTATTCGGTCGCTCCCACCATTCGGCATTCTTCTCCACCACTTTCTGCACCAGCATCTTCGGCTTAATAATGGCTGGACGATTGAATCCGATGGGGTTACAAGCTTCCATCTTCCCACACGACACTTTATTTCGGTACTTGTCACTGACTAGACCAGGTACCCTTGCTGTCGAGAGTAATCTTGACGTCTTTGGAGTGTGGCTGTTGCCGTTTCCCAATCCGCACCCCCTCATGGCAGGCTAGCCGATTCTGGGAACCCCCACAACACTTCGCTCCCACCGTCTCAACTCGTCGACCTTTACACGTTTATCTTGAGTAGTCTTCTCGACTCGTTGTTGCTCCTCTTGAGTTCTTTTCTCTACAAAGCTCTTCCTTCTACTTGAACTAATTACGACACCAGCGTAATTCAACTTGCAATTGTTGACACCTAGAACCACTCCGCTGATAGTCCATCCAAACACGGATTCCACGGCGATAAATCCACAACCAAGTTTGACCATTCTTCCGGTCATCAAACTTCCCCACAGATCGCTTCCTATCAATATGTCGACTTCCGACGCTGAAGTGTCTGTCGTGTGGATCTTTTTCCGAGCCAACTCTTTACACCAAGGGCCAGGTGGGATTTCTGGGCATGCTCCACAAATAAAGTCCTCGTTGACTAACTGGAGATTCATCCTCGCACAATCCTTCCTATCGATACCGCTGGTAGTGACCCGGTAACAATTCTTTTCTTCGGTGCTAGTCACATGTCCACCGAATAAGCTATTCTGAAGAGTCAACTTGTCCACTACTTGACATTTCAACTCCTGGGCCGTCTTCGTCCTTATGTATGACCTCTGACTTCCCTCGTCGAAAAGTAGTCGGACTTCTTTCTTGACTCCACTTGCTCCGTTTACCATAACACGGAGCGTCTTCATCAGTACCACTTTGCTTGGGCATCCCTGACTGAAGTTAGTGGTGGTTTCTTCCACCGAACTGCTACTTGATTCATCTTCATTAATTGACGTCACTTCCTCATCTCGGACCTGACCAGGACACATCACAGAGTAGTGTTTCCGTCCACATATTTGGCAACTGACCTCCTTGGTACAGTCATTTGCATAATGTCCTCTTCCCAGGCAGATGAAGCATCCCCGATTCTCCTTCACCAGGATCTTCTTCTCCTCGAGAGGTAATGTCTGAGCCTTATAGCACATCTGACTTTTGTGATTCGACTTTCCACAAAAGACACATCGCTGCTCAGCTTGATGACTTGAATAGAGACCGGCAGCAGTAGAGAAATCTTCACATTCACTCTCTGCATACACGTTTACTTTCTCTCTATTCTTGACTGGACTTTGCCTGAAGGTTGACAGCACAAATTTCCTTTCTTTGGCATTCTGTGCCTCCAGCCGCAAAAACTCCATCAGGTTTTCTAAATTGGTAGCAGAAGACAAGTCTGATTTCTTCTCGCGTACCCTCAAATTACTATTCTGCCACCTGAGTAACACTTGCTGTGGCAGACTGGATTCCACTAATGGATAAATGAGTTCACTTATTACTAACTTTCCCCAAAGACTCGAGACTCTTCAAATGACCTTCCAACTGGTCATGCAATTCTTCCACGTCGGCATCTTCTCTTGAATCCGCGGCGCTATTGATAGCCAGGCCCAACAATTCTCAGATATAAATTTGGCGTAAAATCTTCTCATCACCAAACCGGGACTTCAGCTTCTCAACCACCAAAGGATAATTCTGATCCGACCGTGGATAAATCTTGATCACTTTTTCTGCTTCTGATCCGGGGACGATGGCTTGAATCAAATACTGAAACTTCACGTTTACTTGCAATTCATCATCTTCGTGAATCTGACGGTATTGAGCCCACCACCCCAACCAGCTCTTCCAACTCCCATCGAATTTCTGTAGCTCGATCTTGGGCAGTTTGAAGTTTCTATTCTTCTTGATACGCTCCCCATTCACGGTGACATAGCTGCTACTTGCACTCGGACTTGGTGGACGGATTTCTGCATTAAGAATCTTCTCAATATCCATGATAGAAACTCTGATTCTATCTGAATATTCTTCATTCACTGCACTCTCCTCCCCATAAGACTCCGCCGTGCAATTGTCATCAAACATCTGGGTAAGCACCTTTTCATCATGTTCTCTGATCGACGTCTGCAGGGATTCCAACTTCCTTAACTTGATGGTAAGTTCTCTCGAGTCCTTTGGATCTTTCGCCAACTCAGCAACTACACCATCCACCGTCTTGGTAATGGAAGCTCGAGCTGGAGCCCTCGCCTTCTTCAGTCGATCCATGCTGTTATCTCAAATCCAACAAACAAAACAATTAGAACAGTACACGCTTATTAACTCAATCAGCAACAATGCCGACCTCTATGGCTCCCGAACGCTCAGGATGGGGCAAGACAGTAATTGATTAATAGACGAATAAAGTTGAAGTTCCTCTCGGTCGGACACGCCGATGTCAATCTGGTCGGTCACTCCTTCCTCACGGACTACTTCACAGCAACAAAATAAAACTTGAAAGGTATCACCTGAACAGCCCCCGAATACTCAGGGTCGGGTCCTCAATGAGGCAAGGCTTGATGTGAATCCTCTCCTTCGAATCTGCTCCTCGTCCAGACAGCAACAATCGCCCAGGATTTCCACGGAACACTTTTTGCACGTACACCAATTCGATCTGCTCCTCGTCCAGACAGCAACACTTGCACAGGATTTCCACGGAACAGTCTTTGCACGTACACTAATTCACTCAAAAGGTCACAACTCACTGACCACTATAACTAGTCCACTTCCAACTAAAACTGACCCAACGAGCAATCACGTCGAGGTCACCACTAATGTAAAAACCAAGCTATCACCTACCCGGAGTATAGTGTCTTTACGTATATTTAATTGTGCTTTGCTCGATGGAATTAAAGAAAGTGACTTGAGTGAATATACGATTATTTTATCTACTTAAACTGGATTTTATTTTCAACAAATTATCAAATTGTCAACACAATTCAGAGCTCTGCACTAACACGAGTTGATTGGTGACTTACTATTAACAAATTAATCGTGGACATCAATTACAAAGAATTAACAATTCTTACTCTTGATTTCCTACCACGACGACTAAAATCCAAAATGTCTGACTTTGACAACGACTAAAACTCGACTGTGTAGAATTCTTCTACCTACTTACTTACTACGACTTATAACAAAGAACGACGCGCACTCAAAATCCCACTCTGACGTCACCATGGCAACCACCACCACGTCACGGGGCAATCTTACACGCATATTCAACAATTTACAAAAATACATAAAACAATTTCATAAATACATCATTTTACATTTAACATACTCCCACCTTCTTTTGTGAGAGCAAAAGAACTATTCTAAAACACATTATGCAATATCAAATTCAAATTATACTATACAATTAAATTACAAATTCCACTTCGGATACCGCCCTGGTTTCTTCGAGATCCTATCTTGATCTTTACCACCAACTTCCGGCTCCTTCTGGACTTGCTTCTTCTCTTGACATCTTCTTGGAATCCTTGTATTCGGTCGCTCCCACCATTCGGCATTCTTCTCCACCACTTTCTGCACCAGCATCTTCGGCTTAATAATGGCTGGACGATTGAATCCGATGGGGTTACAAGCTTCCATCTTCCCACACGACACTTTATTTCGGTACTTGTCACTGACTAGACCAGGTACCCTTGCTGTCGAGAGTAATCTTGACGTCTTTGGAGTGTGGCTGTTGCCGTTTCCCAATCCGCACCCCCTCATGGCAGGCTAGCCGATTCTGGGAACCCCCACAACACTTCGCTCCCACCGTCTCAACTCGTCGACCTTTACACGTTTATCTTGAGTAGTCTTCTCGACTCGTTGTTGCTCCTCTTGAGTTCTTTTCTCTACAAAGCTCTTCCTTCTACTTGAACTAATTACGACACCAGCGTAATTCAACTTGCAATTGTTGACACCTAGAACCACTCCGCTGATAGTCCATCCAAACACGGATTCCACGGCGATAAATCCACAACCAAGTTTGACCATTCTTCCGGTCATCAAACTTCCCCACAGATCGCTTCCTATCAATATGTCGACTTCCGACGCTGAAGTGTCTGTCGTGTGGATCTTTTTCCGAGCCAACTCTTTACACCAAGGGCCAGGTGGGATTTCTGGGCATGCTCCACAAATAAAGTCCTCGTTGACTAACTGGAGATTCATCCTCGCACAATCCTTCCTATCGATACCGCTGGTAGTGACCCGGTAACAATTCTTTTCTTCGGTGCTAGTCACATGTCCACCGAATAAGCTATTCTGAAGAGTCAACTTGTCCACTACTTGACATTTCAACTCCTGGGCCGTCTTCGTCCTTATGTATGACCTCTGACTTCCCTCGTCGAAAAGTAGTCGGACTTCTTTCTTGACTCCACTTGCTCCGTTTACCATAACACGGAGCGTCTTCATCAGTACCACTTTGCTTGGGCATCCCTGACTGAAGTTAGTGGTGGTTTCTTCCACCGAACTGCTACTTGATTCATCTTCATTAATTGACGTCACTTCCTCATCTCGGACCTGACCAGGACACATCACAGAGTAGTGTTTCCGTCCACATATTTGGCAACTGACCTCCTTGGTACAGTCATTTGCATAATGTCCTCTTCCCAGGCAGATGAAGCATCCCCGATTCTCCTTCACCAGGATCTTCTTCTCCTCGAGAGGTAATGTCTGAGCCTTATAGCACATCTGACTTTTGTGATTCGACTTTCCACAAAAGACACATCGCTGCTCAGCTTGATGACTTGAATAGAGACCGGCAGCAGTAGAGAAATCTTCACATTCACTCTCTGCATACACGTTTACTTTCTCTCTATTCTTGACTGGACTTTGCCTGAAGGTTGACAGCACAAATTTCCTTTCTTTGGCATTCTGTGCCTCCAGCCGCAAAAACTCCATCAGGTTTTCTAAATTGGTAGCAGAAGACAAGTCTGATTTCTTCTCGCGTACCCTCAAATTACTATTCTGCCACCTGAGTAACACTTGCTGTGGCAGACTGGATTCCACTAATGGATAAATGAGTTCACTTATTACTAACTTTCCCCAAAGACTCGAGACTCTTCAAATGACCTTCCAACTGGTCATGCAATTCTTCCACGTCGGCATCTTCTCTTGAATCCGCGGCGCTATTGATAGCCAGGCCCAACAATTCTCAGATATAAATTTGGCGTAAAATCTTCTCATCACCAAACCGGGACTTCAGCTTCTCAACCACCAAAGGATAATTCTGATCCGACCGTGGATAAATCTTGATCACTTTTTCTGCTTCTGATCCGGGGACGATGGCTTGAATCAAATACTGAAACTTCACGTTTACTTGCAATTCATCATCTTCGTGAATCTGACGGTATTGAGCCCACCACCCCAACCAGCTCTTCCAACTCCCATCGAATTTCTGTAGCTCGATCTTGGGCAGTTTGAAGTTTCTATTCTTCTTGATACGCTCCCCATTCACGGTGACATAGCTGCTACTTGCACTCGGACTTGGTGGACGGATTTCTGCATTAAGAATCTTCTCAATATCCATGATAGAAACTCTGATTCTATCTGAATATTCTTCATTCACTGCACTCTCCTCCCCATAAGACTCCGCCGTGCAATTGTCATCAAACATCTGGGTAAGCACCTTTTCATCATGTTCTCTGATCGACGTCTGCAGGGATTCCAACTTCCTTAACTTGATGGTAAGTTCTCTCGAGTCCTTTGGATCTTTCGCCAACTCAGCAACTACACCATCCACCGTCTTGGTAATGGAAGCTCGAGCTGGAGCCCTCGCCTTCTTCAGTCGATCCATGCTGTTATCTCAAATCCAACAAACAAAACAATTAGAACAGTACACGCTTATTAACTCAATCAGCAACAATGCCGACCTCTATGGCTCCCGAACGCTCAGGATGGGGCAAGACAGTAATTGATTAATAGACGAATAAAGTTGAAGTTCCTCTCGGTCGGACACGCCGATGTCAATCTGGTCGGTCACTCCTTCCTCACGGACTACTTCACAGCAACAAAATAAAACTTGAAAGGTATCACCTGAACAGCCCCCGAATACTCAGGGTCGGGTCCTCAATGAGGCAAGGCTTGATGTGAATCCTCTCCTTCGAATCTGCTCCTCGTCCAGACAGCAACAATCGCCCAGGATTTCCACGGAACACTTTTTGCACGTACACCAATTCGATCTGCTCCTCGTCCAGACAGCAACACTTGCACAGGATTTCCACGGAACAGTCTTTGCACGTACACTAATTCACTCAAAAGGTCACAACTCACTGACCACTATAACTAGTCCACTTCCAACTAAAACTGACCCAACGAGCAATCACGTCGAGGTCACCACTAATGTAAAAACCAAGCTATCACCTACCCGGAGTATAGTGTCTTTACGTATATTTAATTGTGCTTTGCTCGATGGAATTAAAGAAAGTGACTTGAGTGAATATACGATTATTTTATCTACTTAAACTGGATTTTATTTTCAACAAATTATCAAATTGTCAACACAATTCAGAGCTCTGCACTAACACGAGTTGATTGGTGACTTACTATTAACAAATTAATCGTGGACATCAATTACAAAGAATTAACAATTCTTACTCTTGATTTCCTACCACGACGACTAAAATCCAAAATGTCTGACTTTGACAACGACTAAAACTCGACTGTGTAGAATTCTTCTACCTACTTACTTACTACGACTTATAACAAAGAACGACGCGCACTCAAAATCCCACTCTGACGTCACCATGGCAACCACCACCACGTCACGGGGCAATCTTACACGCATATTCAACAATTTACAAAAATACATAAAACAATTTCATAAATACATCATTTTACATTTAACATACTCCCACCTTCTTTTGTGAGAGCAAAAGAACTATTCTAAAACACATTATGCAATATCAAATTCAAATTATACTATACAATTAAATTACAAATTCCACTTCGGATACCGCCCTGGTTTCTTCGAGATCCTATCTTGATCTTTACCACCAACTTCCGGCTCCTTCTGGACTTGCTTCTTCTCTTGACATCTTCTTGGAATCCTTGTATTCGGTCGCTCCCACCATTCGGCATTCTTCTCCACCACTTTCTGCACCAGCATCTTCGGCTTAATAATGGCTGGACGATTGAATCCGATGGGGTTACAAGCTTCCATCTTCCCACACGACACTTTATTTCGGTACTTGTCACTGACTAGACCAGGTACCCTTGCTGTCGAGAGTAATCTTGACGTCTTTGGAGTGTGGCTGTTGCCGTTTCCCAATCCGCACCCCCTCATGGCAGGCTAGCCGATTCTGGGAACCCCCACAACACTTCGCTCCCACCGTCTCAACTCGTCGACCTTTACACGTTTATCTTGAGTAGTCTTCTCGACTCGTTGTTGCTCCTCTTGAGTTCTTTTCTCTACAAAGCTCTTCCTTCTACTTGAACTAATTACGACACCAGCGTAATTCAACTTGCAATTGTTGACACCTAGAACCACTCCGCTGATAGTCCATCCAAACACGGATTCCACGGCGATAAATCCACAACCAAGTTTGACCATTCTTCCGGTCATCAAACTTCCCCACAGATCGCTTCCTATCAATATGTCGACTTCCGACGCTGAAGTGTCTGTCGTGTGGATCTTTTTCCGAGCCAACTCTTTACACCAAGGGCCAGGTGGGATTTCTGGGCATGCTCCACAAATAAAGTCCTCGTTGACTAACTGGAGATTCATCCTCGCACAATCCTTCCTATCGATACCGCTGGTAGTGACCCGGTAACAATTCTTTTCTTCGGTGCTAGTCACATGTCCACCGAATAAGCTATTCTGAAGAGTCAACTTGTCCACTACTTGACATTTCAACTCCTGGGCCGTCTTCGTCCTTATGTATGACCTCTGACTTCCCTCGTCGAAAAGTAGTCGGACTTCTTTCTTGACTCCACTTGCTCCGTTTACCATAACACGGAGCGTCTTCATCAGTACCACTTTGCTTGGGCATCCCTGACTGAAGTTAGTGGTGGTTTCTTCCACCGAACTGCTACTTGATTCATCTTCATTAATTGACGTCACTTCCTCATCTCGGACCTGACCAGGACACATCACAGAGTAGTGTTTCCGTCCACATATTTGGCAACTGACCTCCTTGGTACAGTCATTTGCATAATGTCCTCTTCCCAGGCAGATGAAGCATCCCCGATTCTCCTTCACCAGGATCTTCTTCTCCTCGAGAGGTAATGTCTGAGCCTTATAGCACATCTGACTTTTGTGATTCGACTTTCCACAAAAGACACATCGCTGCTCAGCTTGATGACTTGAATAGAGACCGGCAGCAGTAGAGAAATCTTCACATTCACTCTCTGCATACACGTTTACTTTCTCTCTATTCTTGACTGGACTTTGCCTGAAGGTTGACAGCACAAATTTCCTTTCTTTGGCATTCTGTGCCTCCAGCCGCAAAAACTCCATCAGGTTTTCTAAATTGGTAGCAGAAGACAAGTCTGATTTCTTCTCGCGTACCCTCAAATTACTATTCTGCCACCTGAGTAACACTTGCTGTGGCAGACTGGATTCCACTAATGGATAAATGAGTTCACTTATTACTAACTTTCCCCAAAGACTCGAGACTCTTCAAATGACCTTCCAACTGGTCATGCAATTCTTCCACGTCGGCATCTTCTCTTGAATCCGCGGCGCTATTGATAGCCAGGCCCAACAATTCTCAGATATAAATTTGGCGTAAAATCTTCTCATCACCAAACCGGGACTTCAGCTTCTCAACCACCAAAGGATAATTCTGATCCGACCGTGGATAAATCTTGATCACTTTTTCTGCTTCTGATCCGGGGACGATGGCTTGAATCAAATACTGAAACTTCACGTTTACTTGCAATTCATCATCTTCGTGAATCTGACGGTATTGAGCCCACCACCCCAACCAGCTCTTCCAACTCCCATCGAATTTCTGTAGCTCGATCTTGGGCAGTTTGAAGTTTCTATTCTTCTTGATACGCTCCCCATTCACGGTGACATAGCTGCTACTTGCACTCGGACTTGGTGGACGGATTTCTGCATTAAGAATCTTCTCAATATCCATGATAGAAACTCTGATTCTATCTGAATATTCTTCATTCACTGCACTCTCCTCCCCATAAGACTCCGCCGTGCAATTGTCATCAAACATCTGGGTAAGCACCTTTTCATCATGTTCTCTGATCGACGTCTGCAGGGATTCCAACTTCCTTAACTTGATGGTAAGTTCTCTCGAGTCCTTTGGATCTTTCGCCAACTCAGCAACTACACCATCCACCGTCTTGGTAATGGAAGCTCGAGCTGGAGCCCTCGCCTTCTTCAGTCGATCCATGCTGTTATCTCAAATCCAACAAACAAAACAATTAGAACAGTACACGCTTATTAACTCAATCAGCAACAATGCCGACCTCTATGGCTCCCGAACGCTCAGGATGGGGCAAGACAGTAATTGATTAATAGACGAATAAAGTTGAAGTTCCTCTCGGTCGGACACGCCGATGTCAATCTGGTCGGTCACTCCTTCCTCACGGACTACTTCACAGCAACAAAATAAAACTTGAAAGGTATCACCTGAACAGCCCCCGAATACTCAGGGTCGGGTCCTCAATGAGGCAAGGCTTGATGTGAATCCTCTCCTTCGAATCTGCTCCTCGTCCAGACAGCAACAATCGCCCAGGATTTCCACGGAACACTTTTTGCACGTACACCAATTCGATCTGCTCCTCGTCCAGACAGCAACACTTGCACAGGATTTCCACGGAACAGTCTTTGCACGTACACTAATTCACTCAAAAGGTCACAACTCACTGACCACTATAACTAGTCCACTTCCAACTAAAACTGACCCAACGAGCAATCACGTCGAGGTCACCACTAATGTAAAAACCAAGCTATCACCTACCCGGAGTATAGTGTCTTTACGTATATTTAATTGTGCTTTGCTCGATGGAATTAAAGAAAGTGACTTGAGTGAATATACGATTATTTTATCTACTTAAACTGGATTTTATTTTCAACAAATTATCAAATTGTCAACACAATTCAGAGCTCTGCACTAACACGAGTTGATTGGTGACTTACTATTAACAAATTAATCGTGGACATCAATTACAAAGAATTAACAATTCTTACTCTTGATTTCCTACCACGACGACTAAAATCCAAAATGTCTGACTTTGACAACGACTAAAACTCGACTGTGTAGAATTCTTCTACCTACTTACTTACTACGACTTATAACAAAGAACGACGCGCACTCAAAATCCCACTCTGACGTCACCATGGCAACCACCACCACGTCACGGGGCAATCTTACACGCATATTCAACAATTTACAAAAATACATAAAACAATTTCATAAATACATCATTTTACATTTAACAGATAAGATGGAACGGGTCACGATTGCCGGGCTGGATGTGAGATAAATATGCTAAAAGTTAATTTTTAAAAAGACTAATTAATTATTGAGCTTAACATTTTGTTTGTTATTAATTTTGGTTGCAGTTAAGCACTGAATCTACGGATGTTATACTGGATTTCATCGCGTCGAATAAGATGTCGCCGTCCAAATTTTGGTTGAGGGGGAAATACCTAGTGCTAGGGATTAATAATATGTAAATGTGTGTATCCAGCATTTTTTACCCGTTTTAACTTCAATATACTTCAATACTACTAATTTTTTGGAGGCTTCAACGATTATCTAAAATTTTGTGAAATAGGGAAATATTGCATATTTGATGGAACTATGTGGGAAACGGTATCGATAAAATTTTGTGAAGAGGTATGTACATGTATGACGATGAATTTTTATAATAATTTAATCTAATCTGTAAATCAATTTCACGTTTTTGATGCCAATTATGAGCTAAATATTTTGGGTGAATAAATAAGGGAATGAACTACTTAATTCTATTTATAATATCGGTATCTGTACCATTTCATTTTCAATCCGTACGCGCATGCAATGGAAAACGGAATGTTATATTCTGGACAATTTATTTAAATCTTGGTAAGGAAAATATGCTTGTTGGTTGTATTTATATCAATTACAGGTTATGTGAATGTACGCTAAACATTTTTCATGAACAAAGACGAAATTACGACTCGTAATCAGAGTCCGGTAATGTATGTATTTTAAACTTTTTCAATAATTACCCGAACGGGTTTAAACTTTGGGATATTGTTCCTGGTCAGGCATAGGTCACACGGTCAAAAAAATGTTTTCACATATTTTACATATTTCCAGGTTTTGGTACATATAAATATGTTTGAACATATTTCGACGATTTTGCCGGAAATGTGCATTTCTTTATACACATAAATATGTTTCTACATATTTCAGCGATTTTTTCGAAAAACATATATTCTTTTAGAGAAACCTCAGAAATTCACAACTCATAAAAAATTCCGATCATCGTGGAAATAATACCAGAGCATGCTGAAATGTTTTTAGTTTGTCATTTGAAAATGTAAAAGCATGTTTTTGCATTTCTGCAGTCAAATAAGCTAAATTTGGGGCAATTTAAAGCGAATTAAAAATATGTTTTATATACATATTTTGGCGATTTGATTGAACATTATACATAAATATTTCGGGGTTTTTAAGAACATATTTATCTGGACTCTGCTCGTAATTTATGAAATGCACATGTGGACCGTGCACAAAGTAATTGCTGCATTTCAGCAGAATCATACATCCCACCAAATCGGATGATGGCTCATTTTCTACAATTTTATAATGAACATTGGAAAGATCCGGTCACATCACGCCAAAAATTGACGACATACTTTATGCACGACCACTTGCACCTTCCCGGGAAATGTAATTAGTCAACAGGTGTTCACGACAGGTAAAACACAGAGAAAAGTGTAATTTTAGGTGCACATTTCTTTTCAGTCATTAAAATTAAAATTAATTGGATAAACAGCGTGAATATCGATCACTTTCAAAGAAGGGTAAGGCGTTGTGGAGAATGTTATTTTAATAATTTAGATCCACTTAAAAGATTACAAGTTGCATAATTTACTTCTAAATTCTGAAATAAAAATTTGTTGACGAAATTTTGGGAATTTCCTTAGATAACAATTCAACTCGGGTGAAATGGACTCTCTTCCATGGGGGCGAAGCGTGCAGGACATGGCACTACAAAATCCTGTCGTAAGCCAATTAATTTTAAATTAAAATTTTTAATCACCTCTTCAAAAATATTGTAATTTACAAGTTGTAAAGATATCAATATTTCCTAAATTTGCAGATTTTAACTGAAATATTAAAACACCACTCTGCCCGTTGAAAAGTTGCCGACTGGTTTGCCATTTTTTGAATGATATCGTCCTCTCCCTTCCAAATACAAGACTTGCCTTAAATCTGGACCATAAAGACGACGAAGATGGTGACGATGACGAAACCGTCCAATTTTTCGGACGATTTTTCGCATTAGATGACCGACTTGGGAAACGAATTCGTCACGCTTCCATCGAACCTTCCCTTGACTGGAGGCTGATGTACGTTTGTGACAAATTCAGTAATCGGGTAGAAATTTTGGACCTTTCCATCTGCGACGAACGATGCCTACCATCAGTCTGTCAAGTTTTGAAAAATCGCTGCCCCAATTTGAAACAATTGCGAATAGACGGCGATTTTACGGATGCATGCGATGTGAATCTTTTTCAACGCGGAGAGGAACAAATCCTACCACTAAAACCAAATTTGACCCTGTTCACCCTCACTTGCTACAGTTACGACCCAAAAATCCAGTTTGTCAAAACTCTCGCTAATGTAATTCAATTGGTCGTCAACGCCTCGCCAAATTTGAGAGAGGTCACCATTCCGTGGGGATTCTATCCAAATTTGGCAAATTCCAAGTGTCTCGAATCCTTGCACATCTCGCTGAATGAAGTCGACCCATATGAAATTGAAGAGATACAGAACGATTCCAGACTCTCTGACATGTTGCACCAGGTCAACGACCAACTGGTCGGCCTGTCTTTGGGCACTGTTCAAAACGCTCTTCTGCTAGTACCGCGAGAGGGCTACGATTTCGGAAACTCGTCTCCTGTCGGATTCCACTTGGCGAGAAGGATGCCAAAATTACGAAAGTTTTCCAACCGTATCGTCGAAATGTTTCGATGTTCCGACTTTTTGCAGAATATTGAAATGATGCCGTTCCTGGAAACTTTGGTGCTTGGAAGAGACCTGCAAGAGTTGAGAGGTGTGGATGAAATTTTACGACGTATTTTCAAGAAGCAAATGATTCTGCCAAGTGTAAGGAAATTGAAGATTATCGAGGTGTACGATCCAAAACTTTTGGACGGAGTGGCGACGGCGTTTCCGAACGTGGAGAGGTTGGAGATTGCTCGATGGGCCGAAATGGGGTTCGACTGCAAATTGGATAGATTGGAGGTGAACGTCGTGCTGGAGGCGTGTCGGCGTTGGAATGCGTTAAAACGTTTGACGTTGACCTTATCCAAGTATCCGGTACAGAGTTTCTCCAGGGGTTGTTACAAGGCGGGGAATTGTTCCAACGTGAGTTAAACTGAAAATAGTGTAAAATTTTGGAAATGCATGTGCATAAATCCTATCAAATATATGTATGTGAATATTTCTCAACTTTCAACTTAATTTTTAGGCTTGACATCGTTCGAAATTAAGACGCGCTGTTGGAAAGAAAGCGGATATGCGACCACAACCATTACCAGAACCTTTACCGAGGATGAGATGGCCCTGTTTAAGCAGCTGCTTCTCATGATGGATAAGATGGACGAGGTCACAATTGCTGGCCTGGATGTGAGTAAATGTGGCTAAAAGTTAATTTGTGAACTGATTAATTAATTATTAAGCTTAACTTGTTTTTTTGTTTACTAATTAATACTAATTATGTTTCCAGCTAAGCACGGAATCCACGAATATTACACTGGATTTCATAGCGTCGAATAAAATATCCGCGTCCAAATTTAGAATGATTGAGGGAGAATTTTATGGTGACAGTTAAGCAGTTAAAAATGTCTCTTTTTAATTAAATGGATTAATAAGTACTAATTTTTTGGGTGATTCAAATATGTAAAATTTTGTAAAATGAGGAATTTTTGTTTTATCGATGCGGGAACTTGAAATTTTGAAAAGAGGGTGATTACTCTCGTAATTTTAATTTATCCATGAATTAATTTCAGTAATTAATAATTTTTCATGTCGATTAAAATTGTGATGTAAATATTTTGCGTGAATAAATGATTCAAGGAATGAACTAGTTAATTCTTTCATTTTTACTTTGCATTCTAGCATTTTTTCAATCCGTACCAATTTGTTTGATTTTTATTAAATATTTCGTTTCATTCGGGTTTTGCATGCAAAAATATTGCCTAAGGAATTTCAAATTTGAGAGTAAAAAATACAAACTTTACCTTTACTTCGAAATCAATTAAGAATTTATTCATCTCCTCAAATTTTAGAAAAATGAAGTCTGCCATAAAATACCGTTACAAACGCATGTAACCAAGAGGTGAAACCAGTATGTCAAAACGAATCTAGATATTACTTTTGCTCGTAGAAAATCTATTAAAATTGACACACCCGATATCTTTTTGACATTTGAGACCTTAGACCTCGTCCACACGGTCATCGGGACATCGTAAGTCAAAAGGGGTATCATATTCGCGTTGAAAATCTGTTAAAATCGACATGTCTCACGTGTTTTCTCTTTATTATTTTATTTCTCGTTATTATTTTATCTTTGGGCACACTAGGGTTTTACATTGTCAGTGTCAACGGAATAAATGTCATGTCATGTCATAAATGTCATGACATGTCAATTTGTCAATTTTTTGTCATAAATGTCAAAGCTTCAAAATGTATGACATTTATGACAAATATGACGGACATTTATGACATTTGTCATAATTGTCAATCTCAATATGCCCCTTGAACAGGTAATCTTGGTAGCAGCTATTAAAACTCTTCTTCCTCTCATTGCAATTCAACGAGTCAACAAATATTCTTGTTAAATCGGCATCCAATCGTATTAATATATATCTAAGGATTAGTATAACGTCAAATTTAATTACGACCGTTCACAATTTCATTGAAGAACTTTTAAGTTAGCAATTTCCTCTTTTCCGCCTGCTTGAATTTTATTTATTGTTCTCTTTGTTTGATTGCCAAGTAAGATTCAGTCTCCCGGTCTACCATTGTAAATATTTAAACGTTGTAGCATTGATAGCAGTCACCTCAATTAGTTGCAGTTAACTCTACCTAGTTGGTCGCAAGTAGAAACTTTTAGAAAATATTCACCGAGCTGGCTGCAACTTCCTGTATATTCTGCTGGATGAAATATGTATCGAGTGAATTAATATATGTATGACCTTACTAAACTCTGTAGACTACAAGTGGTCCAAGCTTCATATTGCTCTCATGTTTAACGAAAAACATTTTATGTTATAAGAAAAGACAGACTTCAGGTCAATATCATTGGAAGCAACATGCAAGGAACCAACTCTTCCAAATAAATGCTCCGAATAAAACTGATGATCAGACACAAACGGAATAAGTTATAATTTTACGAACGGAAGTCGTCAATATAATATTTTAAGTGTTTTTCGTAGTGAAAAAGTATATGAGAGGAAAGATTTGTAGCTGAGAAACAAAATATACCGCCCACGATAATTTTTTTGTTTGGAGAAAATGCGATAAAAAAAATGAAAATGTCATAATTGTCAATGACAAGTCGACAGAAAAGTTGACAATTTCGAATTTGACAAATTTTCATAAATGTCATAATTGTCAATAAAAATAAATGTCTGACATTTATGACATTTATGACAGTTATGACATGTCAAAATGTCATGACAAGTTGACAATGTAAAACCCTAGGGCACACCACTAACTTTTCGAGGGGTTTGGTCTTACCCTCTCCGAACTCCTCCCCACAAAAATTTGAAACACGTTACAAAAAACCACATCTCCAAATTCGCAGCCGTTCATTTTTTCTCTGACCAACGTACAGACAGACAGACAGACGTAACGATCTTATAAAGGGGTTTCTATTTTACCCCTTCATCTACTCAATCCGCCCGCCCAACCGTTCGTTGTGTTGGCCCACCAACATAATGCGTATTTACTTCGGTAAGTGCCCATTTGGCAAAAGAAACCGTTGGACTTGCTGCCTTCGTTTCTTCTTCGAAGCAAATTTCGAATTTAAATTCATTGGTAAGTAGTAGGATTTTTTATTTTTTATTATTTTAATTGTAAATTATTGTTTAATTAATGAATTTAAATATTTACCACGAACTAAATAATTAATTGTTTATTTACCTTTTTAGATCTCGTCTCTCGTGGTGGATAAATCGGTTAGAAGAAGATTATTTATTTAAATCTTATCAAGATGCGCACAAAACAGCGTCGGATTGCTGTCTTGGGGTTCCGGAGTGTGGGCAAGAGCTCGATAAGCTCGCAGTTCGTCAACGGAGAGTTTTTCGAGGCGTATCTCCCCACGATTCAAAATACGTTCAACAAGAATCTGAACTTGAGGGGACAAGAGTATCTCGTCACCTTGGTCGATACGGCCGGACAGGATGAGTAAGTGTTGCCAAATTTGTACACTACTTTAATTAATTATGATTAAAATTAGCAAATTTATTGTGAAACTTGAGGTTCTCGCATTTCCCAAAAAACCACAAAAACAATCCTCTTATCCTATTATGATTTAATGTCCACAGATTTATGATCAGTTTGCGAAATAATCTTGGAAATTCAAACCAGAAATTTGGAGGGATTCGAAAAATATGATTTCAAAAATTTCACAAACCTATTTAAATTGCCATATTTTGATTTAGTTTTCATAATTTGTATCATTCCGCATTCCTATCGCTTTATTGTGATAAATTTGCGAAATAATCTTGCAAATTAATTTTTTTTTTAAATCAACCCAAAATTTCCAAAAACTCTAACAAATTTTTTCCCCTTGTCTTGCAGATTCTCCATCTTTCCGACCCAGTACTCCATGGATATTCACGGCTATGTCCTCGTCTACTCCGTCACAGATCCCAGATCGCTTCAGGTCGTCCAGATAATCCACGATAAGCTGTTGGATATGACAGGGTCGGTGAACGTGCCCATTGTCCTGGTAGGAAATAAGAAGGATCTCCAGGACGAACGAGAGATCACTCCGGAACAAGGGAGGAAATTGGCGAATTCTTGGAAGGCTCAGTTTCTGGAAGCGTCCTCGCAGAACCAGGAGTCAGTTACAGACATCTTTAACACGATTTTGGCGCACATCGAGCAAGTCGATATGGAAAGGTGCGCCGTAAAGTGGGGAAGTTATTGTGCTATTGCATGAATTAATAGGATTTATGAAGGCATGACAACAATATTTATGAATTGACTGAGTAATTAACTATTTGTAATGTTTGTTAAGAGTATTCATTACGTGTTCGAATCGTAACATAATTTTGAAAAAAATTGCTAACTAAATATTTACTAGTCTTTGAGGTGGGCAAGTTGGCAAATGAATTTTAAGGTATTTTTTTGTGCTAACGATTCAAACTGGAAATGAATACCCTTGTTATTTATTAGGCATTAGCATGCATTTATTTTTTGTAAGGATTTATTTAGTATGAATGTACATTTATTTGTATGCATAGGAATATATTTTTATTGATATCTGATGACTGATTAATTGATAATTATTAGTATTAATTAATTATTAGTATGCATGTGTTTTTGAAGAATTGATTTAGTATGTAAATTTATTTATATGCATATGAATATGGAAAGATTTTTTATTGACTTTTGACGACTGATTAATTCTTAATTATTAGTATTATTAGTACCTGATACTTGCTCTTCATTATTATATTTGATGACTTGACTGTTTAATTAGTAATTATTAGTATTGATTGATTATTAGTATAATTAGTACTTGATATGTACTTGCCTTCATTTTTATTACCGGTGAGGGAATAAGATATTTCACATTTTTCTGAATTTCCAACAATTCACAGTTGACAGTCATTGGTAACATTGCAAAATCCCAAAGTTTAGTAATCTTATACACTTTACAGAATTTTAAAAATATTTATAAGGAGAATTAGCTGACAAAGTTTTGAAACTTGCTCAGATCAGGGCGTCTTTTTATTTAGTGAAAGTTTGTAACATTTACAAAACGCACAGATTTTACAATTTGCCAATGGCTTCGTTAATCGTCGATTTCTTGCACCTCTTCCGCATTTATTTGTTGCACTGCAATCCACAAAACGTCGGAGATTGTCAACGCCAGATTTTGATGTCTTTTAGTTTGGACATGTTGTGGGGCTCTGTGTAGAAAAAAATGTAGAAGGGTTCGAGACTTCATGGGGCCAATTGCGACAGCTATACCAACTCAAGGTTGTAAGAAATCCGAAAATAATTCATTTTATTGCGAGTTTAAATTACCGTCAAAAATCGAATTTTGCTCAGATTTTGACAAATTTTACATTTTTGTGATCTCGGATAGTTGCTCTATCATATCCAATGACAAAATCAACTTTTTTGATGTTTCGCATTTTTTAAATTAACATTTTCGAGAAAAGGGTCAATTACTAATGAGACGTAGTCATCTCAAGAAAATCTTTTTAAAATATTTGGAATTTGCATTGTTTCGCTTAAGCAATTTATTTTCATGGAATTAGTTTCTTTGTACATACAGTTTCTGTGTAAAGTTGCACTAAAAGTTGTTATTTTTTAAAGTAATAAATTGAACTATTTACTTTACCTATTTCCTAATCTCAAATAATGGGGACGCAACGCAAACCATGTTTAGCCCAGATTATTTTTTTGCCATGTTAGTTTGAAAAAATAACTCTTTCGAAATAACATTTAGTGCGGCACTTGAGAAGATGCGAAAAATTAAGCAAGTTCTGGGCGCCGTAAGGTCGCGGAAACCTGCAATTGCCAACTGCTGCCACAAACGCAGACTCCGCTGGAAACTGCGCGTATTCGCAAACTTCTGGTGCCAAGAACTTGCGGAATTTTTCGCATCTTCTCAAGTGCCGAACTAAATGTTGTTTCCAAAGAGCAAACAAACATGGTCAAAAATAATCTGGGCTGAACATGGTCTGCGTCCCCGTTTTTTGAAATAGCTTCCTAAAGACAACAATGTGTCACTGATCCTCAGTCATCAAAAGCTCGGAATGCATACATATTTACGTAGACGATCTTTGTACTTAAACTGCGAATGTTCGAGACACGCCTTCATGCTTGTCGATGTTGGCATCCAGTAAAACCTTCCATTCGTTGATACAGTCTGCCATAATCTTCTGGGGGATGGTCAAGTTGGGAAAGTAATCCTCCAAACCGATCGCTCCCAGCGTCGTGTCACCATCGTAGCTCAAGAAAGCAATCCCATACGCAAATCCTGACAGGGTGTGCAAAATCAAAAATCAAATATTGCACTCTTAAAAATAATGTTCCCATTTTGCAAAGTAAATGCAGTTTGAACTCGATATTACGTAAACTAAAAATTCTAATTCAGAGAAAACTTTACGCTTTTAATAACGTAATTTAAAATTGAGAATGCATTTGCATTTGATTTTCGAAGTGCAACAATGAGGCAATTCACGCCACCGTTTGTAACTCCGTTACCACGTAAGCTTACAAACATTGCGAAAATCTCGAAGGTAATTTAGCTTACGAAATTTAAAAAAACTTATGAAAATGAGACGGATTTTTTTTGGTTTGTAAGTTTACATGATCAATAAGCTAAAAATACTGAAGCAATTCACGTGAATTGCTTCAGAGTGTATTTTGTATAACTTTAGCCATAGATTTGTCTAATTTCAAACCTGATGAAAATTGGAGAGGAATATTTTGTCCCATTTGAATCCTGGCGATCTCCTCGCCTGCCACGAAGCATCGGTTCGGAGGGCCCACCACATTGGTCAGGACGAGCGGAACGTCATCTTTTGGGTTTTTATTGATCGCACGTACCAACGGAATTGGTAGAGAGCCCTCGCAGAGACCAATTAGATAAAGGAAATTGGGCAGACTAGATTTAATGTAGGATGTCACACTGGTTGAAATCATCTTCAAACGCTGAACTGGATCAGATTCTCCAACCGGGAGAAGAATTATGCAAATTGTGCTGAAAAAATTTTGAAAAAATTTAGGCATGATAAACACATTCATATGTATTGCAACTTATTGCAACTAATTTTGCAAAAATTTGACTTCTGCAAACTTAAATTGGCTAGTGATATGATTAATTAACATGTAAATTTTCCTGCAAATCTAATCGTTTCCAAAAATGAGTTATGCTAAGTTTGGCATTAGTTATATGGTAATTTGCTCAATGTCATACATAAATATCTATATATGTATGACAGTATGACTATGTGGAAGTATATTTTGGGATGATAAATTGGGTATGGAATACCTTTTGATATGAAATATTGGGGGTACTCAATAAAAGAGTTCGTAAATATGTAAGTTCGCATCGCAACATTTTGAAAATTTTGAAAATTAAATTTTGAAAACACAATTTGAACTAACCTTGAGGATGCGTAGATAAGTTTGCTAACAAAATTTTTAGCTATAATTTATGGGCGAATGTGTGAAGCTCAGTTGTTTGCTTAACGTTGTAAATTTGTCGTGAACGTGAATATCCTGAATCTAATACTATCGTTTAAGAACCAAAATGATAAACATTGATTTTTAACCTTGCTGATTATTTTACACAAAATTATGTAAGTAAATACATACAGGGTGGTTAAAATGTCATACTACGGTGGATAAATTTCCAATGGGGAAAACCCCTAAATCTCCATTAGTTACAAGATGTTGGATTGAGATTTTTATAATTACTATTATAACAAAACTGATGGAACACTGATGACAAAATTCTTAAAATGATGAATTTTAAAGGCAAAATTTTTATAACTAATGGAAATTTACGAATTTCTCCTATTGAAAAATTTTCCATTGTAGCGTGACATTTTAACCACCCTGTATGTTTTTGGTCTATCTAGAAGGTTAAACATCAGTCTTCTTGTGCCCCCTTCAATAACGACATTTATGTATTGCGTACCCATGATTAAGATTTTGTTCTGGATGAATTCCCCTCGGAATGATACTTAAGACGGGTATCTTTTCGGGTATTTTGATCCCCTTGGTGACAAAGGATTGACGAACCGCACCGGCCAGACCGGCGAGTAAAACGGGTAAAAATGAGACGTGGAATTTAGCCCGAATTGCTTTCATTTCCGTCATCGGTAGACCTTCCGTAGACGCTGCGCACACGGTTTCGACCTCAGGGTCCGCCTCGACTTGAAAAAAGAAAACATGTAAATTTAATTTACATTAGGGCCTTCAAAACCTGTTTTTCCAATTTTTTAACAACGGTTTTCGATCTAACTGGAAACCGGGTTTGGTTTAAATTTGAGATAAAACCAGTTTCATCTATATTATAATTTCGAAAAGTCCGTCCCGTGAAATTTTCCGTGACATTCCTGCATTCTGATTGGTTGCCGGCTTCCTGGCTCCACCAATCACAGCACGGATATGATTACGGTAATCATTTCGGTTATGATTTCGGTTATGATTTCGGTTATGAGTTCGGTTATGCTTTCGGTTATGATTTCGGTTATGATTACGGTTATGATTTCAGTTATGATTTCGGTTATGATTTCGGTTATGATTTCGGTTATGATTTTGGTTATGATTTCGGTTATGATTTCGGTTATGATTTCGGTTATGATTTCGGTTATGATTTCGGTTATGATTTCGGTTATGATTTCGGTTATGATTTCAGTTATGATTTCGGTTATGGTTTCGATTATGATTTTGGTTATGATTTCGATAATGGTCAACCAGAAAATAATTCTTAACAAATTTAACAAAATCCTTAGCAACGTCAAAAAAGAGTCCTTAGCAACGTTAAAAAAATTCCTTATTAACGCTAAAAAATTCCCTTAGCAATATAAAAAAATTTCCTGAGCAACGTCAAAAATTCGGCTTAATAACCTCAAAAAATTCCTTAGCAGCATTAAAAAATTTCCCTAGCAACGTTAAAGAATTGCTTTGGCAACGTTAAAAAATTGCTTTAGAAACGTTATAAAATTTCCTTAGCAAAGTTAAAAAACTGGCTTAGCAACGTTGAAAAAATCCCCTAGCAATGTTAAACAAATTATTTGGCGAAATTAAAAAATTTCCTTAGCAACGTTAAACAAATTCCCTAGCAAAGTTAAAAGAATGCCTTAGTAACGTTGAAAAAATTCCTTAGCAAAGTTAAAAAATTTCCTAAGGAAGCTGAAATCAATCAGAATGAAGGAATGTCCTGGAAAGTTTAACGGAACAGCCTTTTCGATGTTTTAATATATGTGGATGCTGTTTTACTATTAAATTCTAATTTGGTTGTGTTGTACATAATTGGTACATCGCCGCAGTTATGTGGTGGTTTCATCGAATGATTTTGTTGTGTTGTTTTAAAACTTGATGTGGACCGTCTTTAAGACGGGCTTATAGGCTAGTATGAAATATTTTTATAAAACCGGTTTTCGAATTACTATAAGTAAAATTATTTTGGAGCTGGTAGCAATTTGCCATTTCCTGTTTTTCATGTATGAATTAATTTATTTTTTTGCTTAACACCAACGTTCTGTTCTACCTTAAATATTACCAGGATATGTAAATAGGTAATGGTTAAACCGGTTTAAAACCGATTAGGGGGAAAGAATTGAAAACCGGTTTTACTAAAATTTCAAAAATCTGAAAAATCGAAAACCGTTCATACGAAGGTTTGCCTATTCTGATATCTGGAAGTAAATGGGATGGATTTTTTAATCACGTGGCGAAATCACGTACCCGCCGGATTAATATTGGATGAGGGCTGAAATTCAAATCAAATCTATCCCGTTTACTTCGAGAATTAACAATAAACTGGGAAAATCGTAAAACCATTTTCAAGATGCGTTCCCAAAATAGGAAATATTGAAAACCATTTTAAGAAGGCTTACCAAAATTAGAAAAATCGAAAACTGATTTTTTAAATCTTTCGATTTTGTGTGCCCTAGTTTATGGTTTGGGGGCTCATTGAACTTCAGAAATATATTTAATTTGGATGCTACATACATATCCCTTTGGAAACTATTTATGAAAAACTTACTGCAAGGAAGCTTATCACGATTCATGCTCAATGACCTGAACAACTTGACAAGATGATACGGTGCCAAAATTACAGAACAAATTTTGTCCAGGCTCGACTCATCCCGCTTTTGTTGGACTGGGGCACCCTGCAACACTGGGCGGGCATCCTTCGTCGTGAATACTTTGTCCCACATGTTCAAAATACTATGCCCGTCCCCGATCACGTGATGAATGCGGAAAATTACGAGACTCTTGACACCCTTATTTCGCAGGAGGAGCACTTCCCACAACGGTTTCCCCTCTTTCCACCGCCTCCCTCGAAGTAAATAGTTTGAAAGTTTGTTCATGTCGTGGGGATCTTCAACATTTTGAATTTCCGGGAAATCTGGGGAACAAAACTTAAAATTTACATAAAAATGCAGATTAAGGTGGAATAACTGCATGATAGATTTTAAATCTTAAACTACCCCTGTTAAATATTTGTAATGCAAATTTCTAGAATGGCGTCACTTCCATGAGTTTGAAGACAAATGCAAGTTTCGATGCTTTAATGTAAAGTTAAGTTTTGGTTACTTCGAAACTATCAATTCCAAAAAAAATTAAATTCATTTTCGAAAAAATTCCTTGTGAAACAATGTGCAATTATTTTTTTAATCCAAATTTTTGGTTTTTGTACCAAAAAAATAACTTTACATTAAAGTATCAAAACTTCATTTGTTTTAAAACTCATGAAATTGACGCCATTTTAGAAATTTGCATTTAAGGACAGGGGGAGCATGAGATTAAAAATCTATGCCACACGAAACCGTGTCAGCTAATGTAACCTTAAGACGTACCTAAATAATGTATCTGTTCTTCAATACTAAATGTTGGACAGTGTTTCCAAAAATAGTACCCGAACCGTTCCGTGAGACAAGAGGTTAATTCTGGATAAAGCTTTGATTCCGAATTTCTCGCCAATCTTTGTACAACATTGTGGTAAAAATCTGTCCGTAATTTTTCTAAGTTCACCGCTTCCCGAGTAACCTTCATGGTAACGAAGACTGACCATGAATGAGGCCCGTATGGCGAGGTGGAAACTGAAAATAGTATGTACACAATTATGTAATTTCTGTGATTTTTGTGTCCGCAGCAGTGTGTAATCGAAAAAAATAATTTCAATTTGTCCATGCGCAAAAATCTGCAGCTCTTAATTTAAATATTTTTCGTAATGAATAACTTTAAATATTCTCAGGTTTTCCAGGACATTTTTGAAATTAGACATAATTAATAATACTCAAAATCCCCAATGTCCATACGTTCTCGAACCTTCATATAAATATATTTTGGTTTTGTGCTCGAATTTTTAAGCTTTTACATATTTTCACATTTTGAAAAATTGCAACATGAAAATTTTTTACAAACTTGAATATAATGCTTAATCATGAAATGTCAAGCATGAAATTGTAAGCCTTTCTTTGGGTGACCAGATAACTCACATAATAAATAGCAAACCACCAGCAGCGGTAGCACGTTAAAGGCTAAATATTGCTTATTTTCAAATTATTAGAATTTCCAAAATTTGTAAAATTCCAACAACTTATTCGGCCGAAAAACATTTACAAAATCCGACATGTTGTAATATTCGCGAAAATTTCAATAATTAAAAATTATTCTTATGAACAAATTATGATTAGTCCCTTATGAATTTGTATGTAATTTTTAACTCACCCATCACCGTCGCACTCGCCGGTAGCATGATCCACGTTTCGTCACGTGCTTTGATAATTTGCACCACAATATTTACACACTTTCTCCAAACAATCATTATCCCTATGAAAAGTGCGAATAACGGCAGAAAAAAATATGCGAGGACGGATTGTACGAAAATAATTAAACTGTGCAAAACTTGTGCCATTTTGTAAAACTATTGACACTTGTACTGGGAAGATTGTTTCTCACTGACATCAATCCATACACTGAGGACTGGTTTCAATATTGTGTATTGACACGAGAAAATTAAAAAAACCTGAATTTTCACATTAGAGATTTTATAGACTCGTTTTATTTAGAGATGGACAATAAAGAGAGATTTTTATGATTTGCGAATTAACAAGTATGTCCTTATACCAGTCATGATTGACTCATTGGGTAAAAATTTATTTAAATATTTAACTATGTGTATGTATACCTGCATTGGATGGGACAAAAATAAAATTGACCTATCTACATTTATGCAGATTTAGATACATATGAACACTCTTAAAAATAATGCCACCACTTTAAAATGTAAATGTACTTTAAATTCTAAAGTAAATCTAGAGTAAATTTTGCTCATTGCCAAGTTAACGATACTCTGGATTTAGTATAGTTTACTTCAAATAAAATTGAAATTTCAAAATGATAACATTATTTTTTAAATTGTTCATAGATATTTATTTAGATAAATATGTATGTGTCTGTTGTGATTGTATGTGTACAGTACACCGCAGTTATCCTAATGGTACTTCTGGTGTTTATGCAAGTCCAACTACATAAGAATTGAAAGATGAAGTTCGAGTGATGACCATGTCAGTTCAGGAAAAGATCTGAAAACTTGTTTAGTAAACTTGTCCTCCTTCATCTTTTAGGATAGAAGTGTATGGATTATGAATGTAACCGGTTCTGGTTCTGGTTGGATTTCTGATTCATTATTTTGTTGAGAGGACCAGGTACTTATGTACTTAACCCTTTAAACTGTAACGACGACAATTGTCGTTTTATAATAAATGGTTTAATTCGGGAGTACGACTAAAGTCGTCCTGAAAAATCGTGGTCATGGCGCGGAAGGACGACAATTGTCGTTTCTATGAGGTCATTGATTTTCACCATTTTCTCTCCGCGACCTAAAATTTGTTGCAATTTTGAGGGATTTCTCCTATGCCAACACAATGCTAAATTTGAAGATTTTCTTCCCAAAAATTTGGATATTTCCCTATACAACGCAATGTTAAATTTTTGATTTTTCAGTTTTTCGAGTTTTATTAAAAACTCCTGAATTTCTCCTCCCGCGCCATGACCACAACATACTTATAGTGTCCCCGATTTAATGCATTTTCTTGTCGTTAATCATACACGTTAAAGGGTTAAAAGTTTTGCAGGTATGATAACTGCATACCTGCAAAATCAAGAGCAAAATCAAGTGCGTACGTGTGTGTAAACACGTAGAAAGGCAGTGCAGATGCGTCATCATCATCAGGAAATTACATAAACATAAATGTTAGAACTCGTATTTAGTGCATGAATTTAAAAATTACTCTTTTAAATGCATGCAAGATAATTTATGCATACCTTCATGCAAAATGATTATGTAAAATATTTGTATGGGTAACATTAATTGAAATGATGATCCTCGTTGGTTGCTTTTGAAGTAATTAAGTTAATTTAGCTCGTATTATCAGACGTAATTTACACATGTATTTTTTTGTAGGTAAACATATTTCCTGGCACAAATTTCAACTTATGTAAACACGTATCGTCTTATTTATGAAATATTTCCTTAAATGTGGTTGATTACAAAGTTTAAAAAAATTATTGGATCGGTCGGTAATGAGTTTGTTACAGATATACGGAAAAACCGACGGATTTTATAAAGCAGGTAAATATGTATGTAATTAGCAGGTTTGTATGAGATGAACTCCTCAAATCAGTAAATATTTAATTGTCTTGTTAAAAAATTACAATAATTTACAAAAACGAAACCCTTAATCATTTTCATTATTAATTAGGTAATATGTGTTTTTAGTCTAATAGCGGATTGTAATTAAGTGCAATTTTTAAATCGTTTACATAATTTGCAAACATTCGTAATATGCATATATGTATGCAAATTATACACATTATACAAATTTATCCAAAATTAAACCGAAAAGTTACATAATATGTAACTTTATGTGTAAACTAAATACGTATGTATGTACATACATACGACCTTTGGGTTTATGTACGTAAGCACGTGCCCCCAATATAAACCTTTATGTAAAGACACATATGTAGAAACGTACCAGCCCTCCATTAAATATTTTGAATGACGAATTATACATTTATTCTTTAACTACATAAATTGTTATGTAATGAAAATAGTTGACTTTACCAAAAATTGAGCTATGTACTTAACACTCGTTAAAAATGCGTCTGAAATATATTTCCAATGAAATATACATAAATATATATACCACTTCATTATATAAAATACCAAATTTACCAATTTATTAGAATTACCTTTATTTTTTTACCAGACAACCCGTCTAGTAAAAAACAGGGCAGACACACATCAATTGCTCCTCTTTCTTGGGGTACGAAATGGCTCAAGTAATTTACCAAATTTTAGATTCCTATTACCTAAAAATCGAAAAATTCTCCAAACTTCCCATAATCTGGAGTAGAAAGTCTCACCGAGTTGTTGCCGTGCATAACCCTAAAGAATTGGCAGGATGGGGTCTCGACTGCCTGGTTACCATGGGGATATGCGTCCTCCTACCAAAATTAGCCCAACTTGACTATGTCTTTAGAAAATACATGGAACTCGGCCATTATCCGAATCAAGACGTTTTTGCCACCCCGATGCAAATGTTGTCCGTGGCGATATCAATTTTGACCTGCGGTGGCGCCATCTGCTTGTCCTGTTTCGCACTGATTTGTCAGGATGAAGCCGTTTCCACGATAAATTCCTTGTTCGACATGGAAGAGCTGCTCGTTAGCCGGGCTGAAATTTATCGGGGTAAATTGACCCCGAGGGAAACCCGGTTGGTAAAAATATTCAGTTATGTCCCCCTACTTTGGGCCTACTGGGCGCCAACGGTTGGAATTTTTGGGGTAATTGAAGGCATGGATCCACTAACTTTTGTGGTGGAGCGATTCCTACAACCGGACTGGAAGAGCTATTCCCTCCTGTGGTACTTGGGCTTTAAGGTCTTTTCCGTTGTCATGGTAGCGCTGGCAACGCTCTCATCGGGGCGGGTATTTCTCGCGGCCGGGTGTATCTTCGTGTGTCCGGCGTGGTTGTTGAGGCATGATATTCGGCTTTTGGGGAAGGATTATGACGCCATGAGAAAATCGGAGGAACAGCAGTTCAGGTCGGTGATTTATCTATATTGCGATGTGTTTTACGCACTTATATACATACATACATATGTACTCTACATAGTTAGAAATTTGGAGTAAAAATAATGTTACCCAAGTAATCGCACTTTGAATTTTATGTGAAGTAAACTATACACTGAAAATAAAAATTTGTCAAATCAACACCGCCGGTGTCAATATATGACTTAACCGCCTTGGTTACAATAGTGATTCCGGGTAGTAATGAAATTTTTCCGTCCGGTGATAACATTATAGCTACCGGTGTCAAAATCATCATAACTCCCAATCAACATTTTAACGCAGTTAAGTCATATATTGACACCGGCGGTGTTGATTTGACACATTTTTGTTTTGAGTGTACAAAATCCACAGTAACGTTGACTTGATAAGCAGTAGACTTTACTCTGGATTCAGTATAGATTATTTCATATGGCGTTCTGAGTGCACTTGATTTCAAAAAAGGTAATATTATTTGTAAGAGTGCATTTGAATATCATGCATGATTCACACCGGCGAAATTTTGTACAAATCAAAGTCAAATTTTTACTTAATACAGAAAGATATTATATAACATTTCTCTCAAAATTCCCTCGGATCAAGTATTTCAATTTGTTAAGTTGACATAACTGCAGACAAATTTACTGTTTTGTTAATTTATTGTTCCAAAGAATATTTATTTCACACATTTCTTGAGTAGCCAAATTTACATACTTACATTTCTTAATTTTCCCAGGATTTACATAATTCTGTATAACACGATTATCATTGGATTCGCCCGACTCGGACCTTACCTCGCCGTCATTGCGGCATTCCTTCTCATCGTGTGCGGGTCAGCAATCATCTTCTGCAACGTGGTCACCATTACAATGAGGTCTCATTTTCCGCTCAATGTCTACCCAATGTTTCTCGTTGCCATGGTGATTATCACGATAATATTAAACAGTGTCTTGACCTTTGTTGCTGAATGTACGGAATTGAGCGAACGCATGGTGAAATTTTGGGTGAGCGATGTCGACTCAAAAATGGGGACCGTGGCAGGAAAAATATACCGGAAACGGTTAAGAGCCATGCGACCTGTCGAAATATATGTCGGATTTGGGAGAGAGATTCAGATGAAGATTAGCAAAGAATTTGTGTGCATATATAATCAGGCCATTATCGATTACACGGTTAAAGCTTTGTTGCAAATTTAATAGTAAAATTGTAAATACTCAAAATTGCAGCAAAATCTACACATGCAGTAATCTCGTTTGTGATTTATTCTACATTGCATCGCCCTTAATTAATATAACCTTAATAAAAACATGGATAAATATAGGTATACTAAATAAGGATATGAATCGCATTACCCCGCTATAAAAGTCATGATAACAAGATGTACATACATCAATATTTTGCTCAAGTTTTACATACGAATGCAAAAAAACATGCATACATAAAGAGTTAATTATCTAGTTTGTCAAATTAATTAGCCAAAATTTGATAAAAATGAATTTAATATGTTCATATCCATGTGTGCAAAGTAAATATATACACATCACTAAATTATGTAAAATGTCATGCACATGGGTTAATTATTCCTTATGTACATATGTATGTACATTTACGTTCCTTAGCCAAATTATCAGTATATATTCTTCCTTCTCTGAGGGATACAATTAAGGAACTACTAAACATAAATATAAATAGATAACAAATAGCATACATATGTCAAAACGTTCTGAACGAAGACATTATTTTACTATAAAATTTTATTTGTATGAAGTATAAGCTTTCGAAACAAATTGTAGCCTTATTTAAAATAACCTATATGGTATTGCTTGAATAACTGGAATGGTTAGGATAACTATTTAATAATAGAAATATTTTTTTTAATTACATATTTAAATATTATAGTAATAAGTAATTCAGATGTCAGAAAAAATGTATAGTACAATGGTACACACTTGTATGTATGTATGTGCAAGTTATGGGTTGTTTAGAAAGATTTCACATAGATTGATACTTCGAATTAAGTAGCCAATTATAAAGTAACATTAACTGTGCGGAGTTAATGGCTTACGGCAGTTAGACTTTTAGAAGAAATTCGGAATTTAACGCGGATTTATTTTACTTTGTGTACTTAGAGATAAACCTCATATTTAGACTTAATTTGCCCTGGTGATCAATAAACAGATTTTACTTGTCGAAATTCCATGTGCGATGATGAGTTTAATTTTCAAACAGTGGCTTGAAATCATACCAACAATCAGCGTAGTTTTGTTAAATTAGAGTACGAGGTAGAATGTTGAAGTTTATTTAAATTAAGTACGAGAAAAATGCGTTTCCGATGAGATATTTGTTTTTATTATTCTGTGCTTGGCTAACAATTTAAAAAATTTATCACACGAGAAGTTCGATTCCACATACTGTAGTAAGACGTTTAATTTGGTTTAGAAATGATTCTAAAATAACATTCTATGTGATCAATTGCTGACCCAATCGAAGCAAATTTGAATTTAACAAATAGTTTTGCTGGTTCGTTAGCTTCGTTACCTTCATTACCGTGAAAGGCACCCCGTAATCACCAACACCACCAAGCATGTAATGTCAGGGTATATAGAGAAAAGAAGTAAGTTATGAACAAACAAAATAACTTAGGCTTAGATGTATCCCATTCCCATCTTCCTGTTAAACTACTAAAAATCTAAAAATACGGATAAAAAAGTTTATGCGTAATGCTAATTTCATTCATTTTATACGCTATTCATTTACAATTTCAATACACAGATAAATATAACAGCGTCCTGTTGTTCTGCAGACTAAGCATTATTGCTGAAACTTGCTCTTTATGGTAACACGATTAAGGTTGAGATTTATTAAGACGCCCAAATGTCGCTCTCCTTCGTTTGACCCACGCCTTATTCCAGTAATAATTCGTACAATACCATAATGTAAGATGTATGTAAATCCAGCTTTAGTTAGAAAATTAAATCGTTGTAGTTTAATAGAGCCGGATGGCCTTATGACCCGACTAGTCGTGACTTGGAGCGTGTACGTAATACTTGTTCGTCCGTAATAAATAAATTAATCTGATCCTCAAATGTGGGAGCTGCAATTGTCCTCGTCACTTCTCCAAAATCAACCGAATTCAATCACGAACGAACCAGTGCATCATGGGTCGTAACAATATCTATATTTACCTCTCTGGACAAAAGAATGGAATCTGGACAAGTTGACCCTTGCTATAGGGTTACTTTCTAACGAAGCATTTACCGAAACCACTTTTTTGCTCAATCTTTCTCTCATTCACTTTCTAAGTTAATACATACATATAATCTCACAAATAACCAACATATTCAACCAGGAGAAAGAAAGTTACACATTGTAAAGTTTGCACATATTATAAAGTTTGCACATATTGCGGGTTACTTTTGTTGGCACAAGTGACCAAATTTATTTAACGACGATTCTCACGAATCATCACATTTGCCAAGCTAAATTTGTAAGACTATTTGACCAATACTTTCAATATAAGCCAGGATAGCTCAGTGGTTAGGAATTCGTAGGGCAGTATTTAAAGAAGACAATTACGTGACATGCTCAATAATGCTGAAGCGTAAAACGCAATTAAGATTCTTGCAGCCAATTGAACTAATAAAATGCTTACTGGACCATTGGGTTCGATACCATCCAACCACTATGGTTGATCGGGCCAAAGAAAAAGGGAAGAATTAGAAACTTTATCCCTTCCCATTCCATTAGAAAGAAGGATGAATTGCGGTAAGAGATTTAGGGAAGAACCCTTACACAATCTTAGAAAACTAAGTCTGTTTTCATAAGACAAGCTAGTCACTCTTCCATTGGTTGCATATCGTATTTTAATGGTGAATATGACCGGCCTTATGAAATTTGAACCACGCAGGTACTTTTACTAGATTGAGCCTTTGTTTTTATGAAGAAGGGGTCAATACTCATCATATCGTGTTACTTTACTCGTAGATGTCATGGACATTTCGTATAGGAATTTTAAAGGGCAAGTTTTTATTAATTTACTGGTATAATTTAATATACTATATTGCCTTGAATATATATTTGTGCCCGCGAGAGCAGGGAATTTGAGATTCTTTCTATACCTGTTCGATGTTCTGAATACCACCTTGTCAAAAAATTTAAAGTTTAGCAAATAAGCGTTTGCCCAAAATAAAACCTCTTTTATCCCTCCAGTACATGCCTGCTAACCAAGTGTGCGATAAGATCTCACAAATAATAATCTTTGACTTCTTTCCCTTTTCCTTGTAGGAAGTTTTCAAGTTTGTTCAAAAATAAATTTCGAAGTTTGCAATCGGGTTCTGCGGACAACGCCATAGAATCATAAGCTATATCGAAATGGATTTACATTGTACAATTGCAAATACATACATATAATTGTTACCTTGTTGCAAGTTTTCTTACAAAGTTAACAAATAGGAAACATAGTTAAGGCAATTGTGTCCCGACTGAATTGGTAATGAGAGATGCATATGATTTTTAATTTTGTAAATTGTTTGCCTAATTGGAAGCTATGTATTCATTTTTTATTTATTTCGTGCTTATTTTATAACTGCCACCGACTTCGTCGTTAAGCTGCATTATAGAGGGGACAATTGCTCCCAACGAACAACCCTTCCCTAAAATCAAAGTAATGGTTACACTTTGACCTATTCAAAGTGTAACCGTATTCCTGTAGTAGCTCGTTTTGCTTTTAGCCAGGGTATTCCGACCCCGGGTTTTACTGGGTTGGGGTTTTAGGGTTTTACTGGGTTTTACTGGGTCGTAAATTAATAAAACCCAGCGGGTTTTTACTATGTTAAAGGGGTTTTACTGGGGTTTTACTGGGTATTACTCGGGTTTTACTAAGTTTTATCTAAAATTCAAATAGATAAATCAATAGAATCAGTTTGAAGGTGCATATCTAGCTCGAATTAAGTACTCTAATTAATATTTCGTAAATTTCTCTATTTATTTCGAATTTTTGTTTATTATCTAAAAAACATATTTTACAGCTTAACTTGAAGTTCGATCAAATTCGTATTTTTCCTGTGTTACTGGTATTTTGAATTGAAGTTTTTTGAGAAATCTTGATAAAATTCATTAAATTAACGAATTGACGTAACATTGTAAGTTTTATTACTTCACCCCGAACATTGAGTAAAACCCCAAACCCAGTAAAACCCCAAACCCAGTAAAACCCCGGGGTAGTTGTTTTCAGAGTAAAACCCCGGGTTTTTCCGAACCCTGCTTTTAGTTCGGCATGTTCGATAATTTTGGATAAATTTAAATAGCAAGGTTGCAATACCTCAAATAAGAAATGACATAGATCCTTGGATGATACATTTTTTGCTTTCTCTCAGCTCATCTCTCTAATCAACTTCATTTCATGAAATTTTTAAAATTGCACTTAGATTTGCATGACTAATTTTATGACACAAAAATCATCAACTTAATTTTAAAACCCAGTTTATGGGAATTTAAAATGTTTAGCCTTACCCGGATACCATTCCAGAATAAAGGCTCATTGTTCCAGTCTAGTATAATGAAATATTAATATTCAACCATTAGGATGAGCCGCAAACTTTTGATTATCTGAGAGAATGGGAATCGCACATCACCAATTGTGAAACAGAGTTTTGAAATAAGGAAGGGTAACTGTAAGAGATTTAGGGAACAACCCTTCCACAATTTTAGATAACTAAAACTGTTTTTATAAGACAAACAAGTCCCTCTTCCATTGGTTGAATATCGTTTTAATGGTGAGTGTGACCAGCGTTATGAAATTTCAACCACCGCTGATACTTCTGCTAGATTGAGAGTTTGTTTTTATACAGAGGGGATCAATACTCATCATGCCATGTAACTTTAAATTAATCAATCTTTTAGCCTTACCTAGTTCCACTTGTTAAAGATTCACCAATCGGTGTTTGGAGTGTGAGCTTAATACATGAACCTTCTCAAATATTTGGGATCGTTGCTGCAATCCAAGTGGTGGAGGCACTTTGCAACACAATTTGTTCAACATTTCACCCAATACGAACCAGATAAGGTACATATAGTTAGAGCTGGGCGTCGCTCCCCCTCCCAATAAATTCGCCAGAGCTGGTTGACCATGTGTCTCATTTTGCCCCACATTTATTATATAACAAAATTTCAAATTCTTCTATTTTTTCAATTTGAATATTTTTTTGAATAACAAGGTTACAATACCTAAAAACAAGAAACCACAAACAATTTATTTGTATCATTTTAGGGGCCCTGCATATTTAAGGACATAATTTTTTCATATCCTAAAGTCGCATATAAATATTGCATGATAGCATCACAACCATAAATCTGGCATGTACGAGTGCTTATCACGCTGTTAAGCATGATTTAGCACGGTTCCTTGTCTCGCTTTCCCGGGGTCATCCATCCACTTTTTATATTTTAGAGTTTTAGGTAAAAATTATTCTGCGTAATTCACTGACCTATCTACTGTGGTGGATGATGAGTTTGCAAATAGTCGCTTTAAATCATACCAACGATCAAGCATAATTTTTATAATGTTAGAGACTGAATATAAATATTCTTCCATAAACTATCCTGAGTTCGCACTACTAACCAAATTCTCAGCAGTGAAGAGCTCTGGAATCACAACTTTTCGTTACACATGTAAAACCGTTTGCCCTTTTGTGTGCAGGCTCAGTAAAATTATTTTATGAACGACTTGTTAATTACAGGACTTGTCACGCTTAACATGGGCGGGATGGGGAAAAATCCCCTATCTTGTCAATATTAACCAGTGTGACATGATTAATGGAACTTGCTTAAGGGATAGGAAAGAAGTAGTTTTATTGACGCATAATTCATATTTAATTCTTTCTTATTTAATACTATAGGCTCTCATTTTCACCACACAAATACATATCAAGTTCACGTATTTCTCAATTGATTTATGATAACAAGGAAAAAATAACTGCTACAATAAATGGTGACTCTGATGGGACATGGTGCCTTGTTCGTTGTTGTGTCAATTTTTATGTGAATTTCAAACAATTTTGTGAAATGCAAGTTCTCAAAACTCCGTCACAATTTTCTAATATATTCTAATCATTGTTATTTCAGCTCATATAATATGAAACCCATTAGTGATGCTGCGGAGTGCCATCACAAAGATTAATACCCTATGTGAGTAGGCAGTGAGACATGAAGAAACAGCCGAATGAAAAATATGAAGGCAACTAAAAAATTCTGGAATTCTCAATGTGTTGCAGGATCACGTGTTAGGTAAATAATTGAATTTTTTTAGGCACAAATGACGTCTCAAATTATTTGTAGAGGATGAACGAGTTCGCTGTGATGATTTGTCACAACCAGAAAGAGCGGAATGCACTCCGAATTACTATGATAAATTCCCTTCATAGCTCTGCTCACTTCTCTCACATGTTCTAAAAACTTGTCGCCAAGGTCAACATATTTAGGATATAGGACACTATCCCAAATATCAGACAATTTTCCCCATTTTAATAATGCGCAATTCTGTCAATCAAGTTCATTTTGAAACTAACCGACTATAACAAGATGAACAAATATTCTATGCATGCGATAGATTCAGAGGTTTCGAAATTGAGGTTCGTGAACCTAAGTGAATTCACTAGCGTTTGCATGCAAATTAAAAATACAATTGCATATGTATCTTATTTACACTATTCTGCAGGGGTGGGAAAGATACTTTGTTAAGATACAAGATAAAAGATAAAAGATACAAGATAGTATCTTTATCTTGTATCTTCATCACCTAACTAGCAGAGTATCTAGTATCTTGTATCTTGTATCTTTTAGGCAATCAAGTAGTATCTTGTGCATGTATCTTATCTACCTGGTGTACGGGTGAAAAGTATTTAAGATACTTTTACACAAGATACAAGATACTTTACATATTCTGACATCTGTCTCCGCAACTCCGTTTAAGCATCGAGCATTCCACCTCGCGGCCAATGAAATTATGCCCATTGTCGTGCCTTTTCGCACTTACGCATGTTTTAGTGAATTAGTATTTAATTATTATCGTTAGTCTAACAAGTAATAAGCATTTCATTTTTCATTGTGGCAACAGTATTTCCAATTGTAAAATGGCTGAGGACAGTGCGAATATTCCGTTTATCTTGTCGGGAAAATATTTTGAAATTATAAGTCAAGATAAAGATGGAAAATCTGTTGTTGCAAAATGTAAAAATTGTCCCCCGCAAAGTAAAAAAGCAGAGTTCAAAGGAGGGCTGTCATCAACTACCAACTTCCTCAACCATTTAAAAGTATGCATAAAGTTTTTTTGTATTAATGTTAATAATTAATAGATTGAAAATTTGCAAACATTTTACCAGCATTTTTTTCTAGCGATCTCACAAAGAACTTACTCGGCAGTATGACGAAGACGTAAAAGAATGTGTGAAGAAAAAAAGATGTTTACCAAGAAAGCCGGATGATAAAACTCAGCCACAAATTACCAAAATTCTCCCAGTCAGCACTCAGAAAGCCCCACCTAAGCACGAAAAGTTAATTATCGACTTTATTGTCAAAGGACTTCACGCCTTTTCGACAGTAGAGGAAGAAGGGTTCCGTAATTTAGTTCAAGGTAATTTAATTAATGATAATACCAATTTGCAAGGAAGCTTCACCCCACACAATATATACTTATCTTTATAGGCTTAAATTCTGAAGTAAAGCCGATGTCGCGTCGAACCCTTATTCGAAGGATCGACGACAGATACAATTTTATGAGAGCATCTGTGGTATCGAGACTTGACGGCATAAAATATTTATGCGTAACAACAGACGCTTGGTCATGTGAAGGTAAAAAGCGCAGCTATTTAGGAATGACGGTTCACTGAATAAGAATATTCTTATAAGATTATAAGCAGTAGAGAATATTTATATGGATTTTTGTCATTATTTTTATTTACTGGTGTCGTTTTAATTTATTGCGTAGATTACCGAAAAACTTACCCGCCAATCTGTCGCACTTGCGTGTCGACGATTTAAAGGAAGTCATACCTATGATAAAATAGCAGATATTATTTGGAATATTTTAGCTGAATACAAAATTCCAGTAGAAATAGTTGTGAAAGCTGTTACCGACGGAGGCTCAAACTTTCTCAAAGCATTCAAAGAATTTGCATACGACCCAGAAGAAAATTCAACCCATGAAAATGATGGTGACGAAAATTCAAGTGATTTGAATTCCTGCGAATTTCTAGATTTGTCAACAATTTTAGAAACTTCCAAAGATTCAAAAGATCAGGCTATCAAATTACCACCCCACCAAAGATGCGCTAGTCATCAATTTAACTTAATATGTTCATCGGATATGACAAAAAATACGTCCAGACTTCAACGGTCTACCTTTGGGAAGTGTCAAGGAATTTGGAACAAATCCTCGAGATCCACACAATCAGCAGAGAAAATAAAGGAGGTTTGTGGGATATCACTGGTCACCCCAGTTGCCACAAGGTGGAATTCTTTCTACGATTCCATTTCATGTCTTTTGAGATTTGAAGACAAACTTACGGAAATCTGTAAAGCAGCTGATATTCCCGAACTCAAAGGTACAGAAATTGAGTTCATTAAACAGTATAAGATGTGCGTCGCACCCATCGCAATAGCGTTGGATCGACTTCAAGGCGAAAATAACACTTTCTACGGGGAATTACTACCAACATTGTTAAATATTGAGAAACAATTATTGAAACAACTAGAATCCAAGCCAAATTTGTGCGAAAGTCTTCCTACATACCTACTTGATGAATTCAGAAAGCGGTTTCAAATGTACTTGGGGTTTTCTGATGTACATAAGGACGCCATACTAGCATCTATTTGCCATCCATATTTCAAATTGCGTTGGATTCCGCGGGAGAAAATGAATGAGACAAAATTGTTTTTTATTGAAACACTGTGCAGTGAAACCCCCACTAACACTATTGTAAATACTGAAATCCCTCCAAAAGATGGCTTGCCAACGAGAATCCAAGATGCTAGGAAGGAAAACGCAATTGATGACAACTTTTTCCAATTCGAAGAATTCGATGGTCCCAGTGAGGAAGAAAAGTCTCACGAGACTAAAATAAAAGAAGAATGTGAGGCATATTTTCGTTCTCCTTCCGACAAAATTGAAATGCTGCACAATTTTCCTACTATAAAAATGGCTTTTATGAAGTATAACACTCCTCTTCCGTCCTCAGCTCCTGCCGAAAGGTTGTTCAATTATGCTAAAATGGTAATGTGTCTGCAACGTCGAAGAATGACCGACGAAAATTTTGAAAAAGCGACTTTACTTAAAGTAAATATTTATTAAGCTGGACTGCTGAATATCATTTTTTATACTATTGGTCTTGAATACAAAACTGTAATAATTAAAGCAAAATAAAGTTGAAAAAGTATCTTATCTAATATAAAAAGTATCTTAAGATACATATTTTGTATCTTGTATCTTGAATAAATAATTTGTGGGAAAGTATCTTGTATCTTGTATCTTGTGTAAGTGAATCAGAAGTATCTTGTATCTTCTATCTTATATCTTACCAGGGAGAGTATCTTATTTTGTATCTTGTATCTTGCAATCAAAGTATCTTGCCCACCCCTGCTATTCTGCATAATGTGCAACGGAATTTCGGCATGCATACGCCGTCCAATACCACCACATAATTGCATGAATTCATATTTACACAAATCAGGGCAAAATTATTCTTTCTTAAAATTTTAACGTAAAATCCAAAATCTCCATCTGATTTATCAGTACGAACCTGCACGTTGAACTTTGTAATGGCTCGCGTCTAATGTAAATTACTCAGGACATCTAATTAAAATTCTATAGTTGCCACCGCTCTTTAAATATGTTGGTTGACGTCAAGACCTCTTTATATTTAATATGACAGGCTTACATAAAATAAAGGTGTCCTAAATGGTAATAGTTGTGATTTGCCAAATGCATATGTAGGTATATGTATTTAACTACATGCATAGTATGCAAACTATTTTCTAAGAATAAAATTCATTTTTTTGAAAATATTAAATTAAAAATTTCAAGATGACTAAAACCTACTGTTACAATAGCGTCTATACCTATCTAGGTTGATTTATGGCATTAGAGATACCCTAGTTTTATGATCCTAGCCTTTAGGTATAAATACGCCTCCAAAATATGTGTGAGAGGCAGATGAGATTTGTACTTACTAGCACACGGTTTCTACCTCTGGAACTTGAGCTAGGTAAATGTTTTAATAAATGCAACTACATAAAATATAAAATGAATGCGTTGCTTTCTTCATTTATCATCATCTAATGCGTAACACCTACACTCTAAGAAATCCGGTAACTAAGTTATTACCAGGCGGAGTATCTATGTGACTCTGCCGCATGGTAATTAATTTATTATTGAGTGGTAGAAAATTAGTTACCAACTGGTAATATTTTCAAATTTTGCGACCAGGGTTATTACAGGTTTGGTAACAAAATGTCTACCACTCAGTAATAAATAAATTACCATGCCGTAAAGTCACATAGATACTCCGCCTGGTAATAACTTAGTTACTGGGTTTCTTAGAGTGTAACCTACATATTTAACCCGTAAGACAGAACATGTGTAGCTAACTAAATTCTTTCTACACATTTCGCTAAAATTAATTAAAGACTAAAAACATTATCTGCGTGAGATTTTAATATACTTAAACAAGCTATTATTAATTTACGTAAGCAATACGTGGTGCTGCGAAATACATGATCTTAATAAATTCGGTTCTTGTTAAAACTCAAGTGGTTGAGGCATTTTGAGATGCATACCTATGCATATTGATTTTTATCGTCCCATTTTGTGTCCTCATCTTTCATTCTATACTAGTTAGACGCATTGCATAATGTATCTCCATCAAAAAGAAAAAAAGAAAAACTTCATCACAAAAATGCGCATTTTCGGCCACTTATGCCATCATAACTTTGTTTAAACTAAGCATTATGAAAAATCCCGAAACATGTGTTCAATTATTTATGTAAGGCTACATAATTATCATGGTTTCATCAAAATCGGAGCGAGACCGCTGGCGTCATCGCATTGTGAGATTCAACCATTTATTAATTCGTTGAATTCATTCGAAGCGTTTCCTCTCGTCGTCCAGTCCTGACACGTCAGTCTTAATTTGACTTCAGACAAAATGGAAAACTAAGCTTTAGATCTCATGTCTATCTACGATCTTCACCACTATCCTGAAAAAACACAGCAGCCATCCCCTAGACCATCTTCTCTTTAAACGAAGAACTGGCCACGCAGGAAATGGTTAGCGAACGGCTTCGCCTTGTTCTTAACCGATTTCCTGGCACTTCTGCGCCCCCCTTTCCAAAATTTATGCGTGCCAATAAATTTCTTTTGCCTACCTTTGGAACGATTAATTACCTTTTATACGTCCCATCGTTTGCCCGTTTACCTTTACCCTTTCGTCACTATAGGCGAAACATAAAAGTATGGTCAACCATAAGAAATTTTCAAGTTGTATGAGGATTAAAAATGTATTCTAATATTTATAACCTTAACGAAATTAATAAAAATCAAATTTGTCACTTTAAATATCTCTTTAACGCGAATTACCATACAAAATTGCGAGCATCATTTTCCGTAAATATCAGTTGCTCTAATATCTTCTACAAGGATATTTCCTGTTGGCAAATTATACTCAGGATCAATAGGCTGCATTCTTTCCCAGTATACAGTAACCTAAAAAAATTCAGGACGGATTTCTCACCGCGCTTAATTATGCAGCCGAATTAAAACCATTTGACTGGATAATCCATAATTATTCCTATGTATAATTATATATTATGTAATATTTCCATCGGGAAAACGTTTAGATTAATATTCAACCCATAATTTTTGAAAACATTAACATTTCAAAAATTTCAAAATGAGTACAACAGTTTGAAATGATTAAATGCATTCGATTTAAAATTAATTAAAAACCAAAATTATTCTCTGCTCGAGATTGGGTGATTTCTGTAAGTTAAATAAACTAAAATAATTGTGTGAGTAACCTAAGCGAAATAAACTAAGAATTATATAACTAAGTTACTTGAGAATTTTTAGGTGGATGGGCGAAATTTTGATAAAAGTTGAAAATTACGTCTTAAAAGTATCGGCTGTATTGGTCCTGTTGGAGAAAGAGGAGTTAAAAATTGTATAATTCTGCCAAAGTGAAAGCCTCCTCTTATCCATCGATGCATATGTAATCGTCAAGAGCAAGTTTCAGCCAATCTGCAAATATAAAATGATGTTATTAAATACTGACGTATGAGAATACAGATGCATAAAGAACATTATCTATAGATAATGTTCTATGCATGAAAGTTAACTTTCATGCAAAAAATTAAAGATGCTAATGATCTGAACAACTTCACCAGCATGTATGTACATAAATACATACAGAAGCCCTATTTTTTTCGAAATATTTGTAAAATTTTGTAAAAGCTTATACGCTTATTGAATTCACGAATATTGTCGAGGAACGCGTGAACTAAATAACTCGCTATTTTGTACATAAATGCGAGATTACAATTTTCTTACCCATTGGCAGAGAAGATTTTTTCAGATTTCCATAAGTTTTGGAAAGATGTCATCCCTCTCTGGTCGACTAATGACGTCTCTTTTGGCATGGCAATTTTCTGTAAATGCGGTTGAAGATAATTGAAAATTCGTGACAGAAAATATTTACACACATATTTATACATATGTACAGGGTGGTTAAAATGTCACGCCACAATGGAAAATTTTTTCGATGGGAAAAATTCGTAAATTTCCATTAGTTACCGAAATTTTGTCGCTAAAATTCAATATTTTTAAAATTTCGTCATCAATGTTCCATTAGTTTTGATAATAATTACAAAAATCTTGATCCAAAATCTTGTAACTAATGGAGATTTAGGGGTTTTTCCCATTAGAAAATTTTCCATTGTTGCGTGACATTTAAACCACCCTGTATGTACTGACGGTTTGGTTGTACAAGTTTTCGTAAAAACATGAAAAGTTTAGCCCATCTCTTAGTTAAACATTGGTCCTGCTTTTCCTGGATTCTGACAAAAAATAAATATGTACCTATATGGACAAATACTTACCAGCTACGAATCCATTTTTATCCAGCAAATTAATCCATAATTTTCGCACTTATCACTCATGAATGCACTGGACTTTATTAAGTTACCAATTTTTGTGAAAATAAATATGAATTTAAGAAATTCAGACTCCGTCCAATTCTGGCAGTCTCCGAGGAGACGCCAGACTGGAATAGAAATGTGAAGAAAGTAACCGTCACTTCTTGCCAGAGATCACTAGGTTTCCATGGCAACAAAGACTTGAAGTGGAGGAACGATAGGATCGAGGAAAAAGGGTTGTATTCTTTCCTCCTAGAGAAAGATGACTCCAGTTTAAGAAAAGTGCTTGAGGTGAGAATAATCAAGGGATGTGGAATAAAAATATGTAAATACATCGGGTTAGGGTAGTCCAACCTTTTTTTAGTGAAGTCAGATCTTATCTTTACTACATGTGTGTAATGATCTTCTTGCTTTCTGAGAGACCGTGCATTAAGATTTTGATAGATATCTGGAAATAGGCATCATGTTACATGACTCATGTATATGCATCACATTCGACCTTTTGGAGGGGTTCAGCCAAGTAAAAATATTTCTGAAATATCTATGTACGTTATGCACGTCCCCCCATGAAGATGGGATGATGGATGATAACGACAAGATTTTGGATGGGTCAGTGCGTGCTGTGTTTTCTTGAGTAGATAACCTAGAAAATCCTGATCTTTCTTCTTTCGTAGCAGATGTGGAGTGGACGGAGTGATTTCGAAGAAGGGTTCAGGTGCATATGTGGAAGATATATTTTATATTCACGACGTCCCTTAAGTCTTTGAAATAGAAATAAGTGGTTGAAATACATGTAAAAAAATAAATATGCAGACTGTAACGCTCCCTATTCTATTATGGGATTGCGTGTCCTGATTCACATCCACTTTCGCTGATGCCCCTTTTCTTTGTGACGTTGTGCAAGAAATTTGTAGTAGAAACTCACTTTTTTATAAGAATTATGAATATATTTATTTACATCAATACCGACTGAAAAATATTGACTTTACAGAAATGCTCGTATTATTAATACGTGGGAGAGCTAATGCTATACTTTATATTTTAACTAATTATCTAGACAGGAACTTATTATTAAGTTTTCGAAGATCTAAAAACCTTGAACTTGATCTTGATGATCACTAAACTAAACCTGCTGATCCTGAATCTAAAACTACACTCTTCTTTTTTCTTCTCTCTGCTTACTCTATATATACGTGATCACATAAGCCACGCCTTCTTGATCACTACCTTTACTTACGCTACATATGCACAAACTACGCCCTCATGATCATGATGATCATGATGACGTAGGCATCATTCTGTGCTCCTCATTCCTATCCTCTCTTCCCCTTCATGATCTCCTCCTGCACACAATATGGTTTGGACACACATGAGAGGCGAGATACATATGAAAACTAAATCTATGTATTTTGAATCCCTTGACCTTTGAAATGCTGATGTCACATTTGCATCAGTGTTCCAAAGGTTGCAAGACAGATTACAAGTCCCCATTTAGCCCGGATTTTTAATAATAAGGATACATTACTGGGACCGTGCACAAAAATTGTCGCCGAATTGATGGGGAAGAATGGTTCTATGTAAATACCCGTAATTGCTGGATTCCTGTTAATTTACATTAATTAATTTGTATTCAATTTTTCACAATTTTTCCTGAAATCCGTATTAACGTTCATATTTAAATACCGTAAAACCTCTATTTATAGCCCTATTCTAATTATGGCCGGTCTCCAAATATAGCCGGGTCTAGAGACCAAGATTTCAAAATTTTAGCCGGGTCTCTAATTATAGCCGGGTACCCAATTATAGCCGGGTCTCTAATTATGGCCTGTCTTGTCCACTGTATCCACGTTCATAGCCCATGCAAGGAAAACGTTGTACACGATGCTAATCAACAAATAAGCTGAATTGATAATTTTTCCCGATTAATTTCAAGTCAATAATGGATGTAATAATGACAGAAAATTTAAAAAAAACTGCTAAACTTGGTTTAAAGATGTAGATTTGAAGTGCAAATTTTGGGCGGAACAAAATTTAGCCGGGTCTCTAATTATAGCTGGTCTCTAATTGTAGCCGGGTCCGTGACCCTCAGTTTTGGATTTTAGCCCCGGCCATAAATAGAGTATTTACGGTATGTACACATTAACGGTCTCTAATATGAGAAATAAACTCAGTTTTTGCACGACTTGATTTGTCCGGAATCAAATATGAAATAATTACATGTCTCAGAAAGATATGTAAGAGCTTTAATCGTGTAAAAATAATTATTAAATACAATTTCTAACAATACCTGACGCTGTCGTGACGATATCTTGCCAGTAAAGATGAAAAAAATACAGTAATAATGTGGTCAAAAAGTGATTTTGGACCGGCAGAGTATCGATCTCTGTACCTCTCACATGCTAAGCGAGCGCTCTACCATCTGAGCTACGGGCCCTTCTTGATAAGCCTAATCAAACAAGTAACATTTATCTTTAAACGATGTAAGAAGTGTGATTGAGTTTAAAATCGAAAGTTGTATAGTCAATAATAAACAACATTTAGTTGGGCGTGCCTTTACTGGCATTGTTGAGTCAAAAGTGATCTAGATTGATTGCAGTGGACGAAGAGAAGAAGTGGTCGCATTGATAAATCTTGATCTGCATGTAAATGCACATGGGACCGTGCAAGTTTGACGTGTTGAATTTGCATAAGTAGCTATGTACCAAAGTGCTTTTCGCTGTTAACTTTGCATCTAGCATATTAAGGATACGGACTCAAAAACCTGATTTTTGTCATTTTTACGATGTAATTCTTGTAAGGCCCCCAGTGAATACATGGAACATGTATGCACATACATATGAAAAAGCGTGCATTCAATGTGTTCGTATGATTTTGTACTGATCCTGCTTTAGGAAAAGGTTCGTTTCCTAAATCTTATTATGAAATGTTTTAATCGAACCAAATATTTCTTGAACCCTAAATAGCTTTGGGAACAAAGTTTTAATTAAATGGGCTGACATGACATAATTACTCACAATAAAAGGAATCATTCCAAAATTACGTTTTCTGCACATAAATAAGTTTGTTCATACGCACTTATTCATACTGTAGAAACCTTCTCCTCCAGAAAGCTGTGCCAAACATTTACCAGATACATTTGTAATGTTACTAATTCAATTTGTATTTAGTGGTGTACAATTATTTAAAAATTCGTCTACCTGTTAATCGTTCACGGCCGAACATGAGCTTTGAACTTACAGAATAATTTTGAAGTGACACAAAATCATGCATTTTACACAATTAGATAGTCAAAATTTGATAAATAGGACAAATATGAACAATAAATATGTAATATAACACACATAATCATTAATAGAGTTGTGCAATGCGCAATATTTGTATGTAAATTTACATCATTCGCATTTAGTGAATTTGGAACACGAAATAAATTCTGTCGACATTTATTACACTAAAAGGTGGCCTAAGATTAACCTAGAATGCATCGTAAACACTGGACATCTGTCTGACACAAGTACAACGCTATTTTACTAACAATGCAATGGATATGTCATGTATTTATTAAATAAATTCCACTCCACTATTTTTGAACATGGTGTTTTCCATACAATTATAGAATTACATACATATTTCGTGTTTGAAACGTCGCACATAAGTTGACGCGTGACATTGAAATTTTTTGAAGCATGTCACGACAAAAACGTAAATTCGTTCCGTAATTCGATATATTTTTTAATCGTTTGCGAAATTCTTTAATTCGTGGTGTAAAATGGACTATTTTAAATATTTGGGGATTTGCGTATTAGCAGGAATACTTTTAAGTCTAGTGGTAAGTTATTAAGGAAAAATTGCATTTATAAAGAAATTCACGCTGGTCGTAGTGACCTGGGTTAGTTTGCTACAAATAATTTTGTATGCATAAAGTCCTCTATTTTACGTTAATAAGTACAAGTTTCCAGTATAATTTTACCCGTATGTTTTCACATTGAGATGCAGATGCCATGAGTGGCTACACATTTGAGTTTATTATTTAGTTACTGGGTTACAAAGTACTTGGTGAAGTACAGAAAATTTTATTAAAAAAGCGAAAATATGTATAATTATTCCTCACTAATTTAAGCTGAAAATTCGGTTACTATTTACCTGCTTATTACGAAGTTTATTAATTTACACATATCGACGTGAAACGCGTTAATGATTGTGAATGGTTTTAAAGTAACTTGTATTTAGTTAGTCTACATTCGAAATAATTTTGCATAATAATTGCAACAGGTCTCATTACCCCGTTCCAATTTATGTAGAACGGAGATTACGGACAATTCAAATGCGTCGGAGGGAAATTCCAACTCGGAAATGCTACCGAGGACCCAAATATGATTTGGGAAAAGGTGGACGCATGTTGGGGCAACCTTACGAAAGCGGAGAATACCAAGTGTGCCCGATTTTGCTGGTACCACGGGGTCGGCGTGATTGACAAAAACTTCCATTTGGATAAGACCGTCTGGAAGGAATTCACCGATCGTTGGTACGATGTCGGGATCAAGGACAAAGTAGTGAAATCGGGCTGCATGGAAAAGGGTAATTCGGAACTTTAACACACTTTTAAAAATAAGGTGACCCTCTTGAAGGCATTTGGTATTCTATATTAAGTAAACTGTACCAAATCCAGAATACTATAGCGTTAACTTGATAATGAGCAAAGTTTACGCTGGATTTACAGTCTACTTAATATGGAATTGACGCTGAATTTACTTTTCAAAGAGGGTAACATTATTTTTTAGAGTGCAGTGTGTCGCTTGGGTAACAGTTGCTAAGTAGCAGAGATCCTTTGTATTAAACTAACAAATTATTTATTTGAATATTCCATTTTAAACATGGTTCAAATATGCAATTTTGTATAAAAAAATTTAGCTCCAACCGGCAAGTTTGAATCCGTTGGGAAAGCTTGTGCTGGATGGGATGGAGTTTACGAATGCTGGGACTCCTTTTTTAATAAGCTGTGCATAGAATGAGGAAGGGATCATGATTCTATTATCCACAATTTATGCTGATTCACTAATCACAAGAGTTATACGTCGATTAATATAATTAAAACAATTTTAATGTACGACTCCTTTGTAGTCAGCTTTTGTGATGTGTAATTTGTGTAATGTGTATACAATGATAATAAATATACTGATTAAAACATTGTATCAAATGATTAAGTGGGAAAGGTACTTTAATAAATAAATATAGCTTACATACAGTAATGCGGTGGCCCGACAGATGTGCAAAGACAAATTTGCAAACGATAAATGTGCAAAGACATTTGTGCAAACGATAAATGTGCATCCCGACAAACTTGCAGCCCGATAAATGTGTAAACGACAAATGTGCAACCGATAAATGTGCAAACGACAAATGTGCAGGAAATTTTCTAACAATTAATTTAACACTTAATTTAATTTAATAAATTTGTCATTTTTGTATACTAAACCTAACATATACCTAGGTAAGTAATGTCACCAGGACCAAACCTTTGATTCCAGGGACCCAATAGGGTGACCCCCATAGGTCGTGGAATGCTGAAATTTTGCATAAAGCTTCAGAGTTATATTAAATTTACATGTCCAAAGTAAATTAGATTTTTTGCCAGTAGAACCCAACAAGGTGACCAATACGACCCACATTAGTTTTCAAAAAACTCATAAGCTGAAATTCTGTACACAATACAGAGAGTGGGGCACTCATACTGAGAAGAGTTCAACAATTTTTCTTAGCTACATGCGGTTTTTCTCGGGTAATTAACTTGCTTGATGCGATGCCCCTTATTCTCAGCTACAAGTTTGCAACGCTTTTTCCTTACTGGAAACGCTTCCCGACACTTTTTAAGGCTTATTTTTAACCACTCGCCCTTAAAACGTTTCCAAAGTCCATCTTAAGTCGTAGCTAATTTGCATGTTTTCTCCATGACGCACAGAAAATTGAACTTCTCCCGGCACAGTCATCTACCCTGAACAAAGCTTCATCGATTGTGACCACAGGTTAGTTAATACCTCCAACAAGTTGGTTGTCGTACAGCTCTTTTCGCAAAAAAGTGAAAATTTGCGATGTGACGCTCGTTCAACGCATGCAGTTTTGTCTTCAACCGTTTGAATTTGTCCAAATCTCTTTTAATGAAGCTTTGAATAGGTATGGGATTCGATTTTAGTCGTTTCGCCATACTGGGAAGCTGTTTGGGATTTCCGGCTTGATCAAACGGTTTAGCTTCGTTTTGAGCTTTTTAGAGCCTTCAGATAGAGAGTGGTTTTTAGGGAGAGGAGGTAGTCCCTGATTAATTTCTTGTGTTCTAACAGCTTCAATATTTATTATTCTATAAATTAAGCCAAACGAAATTTCTTGTCCACGTGAATTAAGCCTTTATTATCAAAATTCTGGTACAAATCTGACTGGAAAACTCTGTAACTAGTACCCCCTCTTAATTTGGCCAGGAAGGAGTCATTTTTCAGAATTTTGAGTAGAAAAAAATCAGAGTCTTACTTAATTGGTTTGTCTATCAAACACTGTTAACCGCTTTTGTTTAAGTTGTGCCAGTTTTTTCGCGCGAGCGTTTGAATTCTTCTCAGTATAAGTGCTCCACTCTCTGTATATATGGCGAAATTTATGTGTGCACAAGAGATGTATAGGTACTTTAGTCAATTATTAATTAAATTGATATTAAATTAACAATGTTCATTGCATCTACAGCTGCAACAGACGACAGACATCAAACATGTCACGGCAAGATAAATTTTTGAGGAATTTTGAATTTTTGATGAGATATTATTGTTTCATTTGACTGATTAAATTAGAGATATATTGTAATAATTTGTAGAAAATTTCCTGCACATTTATCGGTTGCACATTTGTCATTTGCACATTTATCGTGCTGCACATTTGTCGGGCTGCACATTTATCGTTTGCACAAATGTCTTTGCACATTTGTCGTTTGCAAATTTGTCTTTGCACATTTGTCACCCCGTCCATAAAGCTCTGGGCGTGGCTATCGTTATCCATGGATAACGATAGCCACGCCCATAGAGGGTGTGGCGTTTTTAATTTTAACTACGTCAATGACATCTAGCTAACGTCCTAAGAAGATTGATATGTCGCATGACCAGGTTTAGTTAGATTCACTTCATACCAACGGCCACACCCACAGGGGGTGTGGTTTACTAAATTTTCACAATGCCAGTGAATTCCCCCCGGCGAGCTGAGAAGATTGATATGTCACATGACCAGGTTTAGTTAGATTCACCGAATACTTATAACCACACCCACACGGGGTGTGGCTTTTTAAATTTTACTACGTCAATGAAGCCCGCTTAACGTCCTAAGAAGATTGATATGTCGCATGACCAGGTGTAGGTTGATTCACTGAATAGCGATGGCCACACCCACAGGGGGCGTGGTTCACTAAATTATAACTACGTCATTGAAATCCCCTTGGCGAGCTGGGAAAATTGGTATGTCACATGACCAGGTTTAAATTTATCCATTGGATACCAATAGCCACACCCACAGGGGGTGTGGCATATTAAAATTTTAAATATGCCACTGAAATCTCCTTACCGGCCTGAGAAAAATGATATGTCGCATGGCGTGCACTGGTAAGGTATTGGCAGAAGCGCCGATAACCACACCCCCTGTCGCCATGGGGTCTACGATAATGGAATGTCTTTCACATAGGGGCCTTGGTAAGATTACGTGTATTATCGACGTTGAATTTCGGAAACTACGGTGGGGGGGAAATTTTTTACTACATTAAGTGTGGTGATTTGACATTTGACCACCCCCACAATGACTCCAAAGCAGGGGGTGCGGCCTACTAGTCGCTGAGTATGATGACCTGACCATTGCCGTTAAGAATTTACCCCCAGGTCCGTCGAATCCAGTCGTAAAATTTTAAAATCCGATAAAGAAGTGTTACTTGTTTTTTGACCTTGTGACCTGGATTTCGAGGGGGTGGGGCCGAATTTGAAAAATCTGAAAATGTATATTTCTCCCCCAGGTCCAGGGTGTCCAAAACGGGCGCCATTTTGAAAATCCATCACGAAATGACCGTGCAATTAATTTCGAAACTTTACATGTTATATCTTATGGAATGGTCGGCCATTTAGCCTTTTGGATTTATTAACATTGGCCGATGCTCAATACTTTTAAGATGCACCATAATGAATTTTATTATCTTACAACTACAAGGAGGTCGAATTGTTCAAACTGCTATATTTTTTAAAGTACCGTAATATGATGTGCCGAATCCGGCCTTATTCACCATTTCTTGCATTCATGCCTTAAAACTGTGATGCAAAATGTGTCGGCTTTACGAAACCAACCTGTGACCTAGACTTCCAAGTCATGTTTCGGTCTTGTCATGGATGTGGCATCCTTCAAATTTGTTTTCCTAGATCTCAAATGTTGTGGATTGAATTATCAAGGCTATTAAATAAGGCTCTTATCTGTGTACATGAACTTATCGACGCCTTCCGCAGGGGGTCAAAATAGCCGAAAATCCTTGTTTTTAACCGGTTTTGCGCAGTTTAACCTATATCACGTGGGTTCAAAAGCATTTTATGCTGACCCCTGTATGTCGGGCTACCTTCCTTTGTCACTGTGAGATGGTGCTCGAAGTAATTATCAAAGTATTTCAATTCTTCCCAAAATGCCGTAATGCAAAATTTAGGCTCCTCTAGTTTTTATTGCAGAACTAACCGATTTCCTTGCAATTTTATACGCAGATTAGCATTTTTTTATGGAGAGAGTGTCCTCGAACTATTTTAACTGCATTTGGGTTTGAAATATTTTTTATTGCTCCGCAATCCTAGCTTCTTTCAGATTTACCTATTTTCACTTAAAACCACATCTTGCACTGAATAATGCTAATATACCCAAGCCCGTATGCCGGTGAGACCACTTTACCTTTGGTATCGTATTGCAAAAAAAATTGCACGATAAAAAATCACAGATGTAAAAACTAGCAACAAAAATCGAGCGGAAAAGTCATCGGGAGAAACTTTTAGGACACCCTCTATTATTTTTTCATGCAATTTTTTAGCTGATACATATTATCCAAGTCCATTCAATGTAACCATTCTTTATTCTAAAGGCAGGAATTTCCTGCCTTTAGAATGAAGAAATTACTCTTACAAGGGAAACCTCCGAGGTGCCGGTTGAATCCAGGGTTCCCACCTATACCAAAATGACCACAATATGCGATTTATGACGTAAAGTGAAGGAATTTACGTGCAAAAATCAGTTTTCGTCAATCTGTGACGATATTTGTAACGGGCGTGTGAGCACGGTTGAGAGTGGATTCAAGGGACGAAGCGTGCGACTCGGAGATTGCAAAGAGTTCTCGCATAATTCAAATTCTCAATTAATATAATTTTAATTCTCATCTTATTAATAACTGTGAACAAAATCGTGTGGACGTGAATTAGTGTCGTCATTAGTTAGTGGGTGGTGGTGGTATTCAACAAAAAAGTGGTCGAAACAGAGTTGCAAATTAAATACAAAATAGATTACAATTGCACAAAAACTTTCCATTGGAAATACATAAATCCATTTCGCACTTTAATATGTTGATAGGAATAACAATTCGTGCACATTTTAAAATGCATCTTTATGTACATCTTTATATGTATTTAAGTAACCATCTACATATGTCACATTTTAATGTGCTTATCGTTTCAAAATCGGTCCCAGAATTTGACAATTTATTCCATGAAAACACTTTTTGCAATGTTTAAATTTGGGACGATTTATTTGTTGGTCTACCGTCGATTCAAAATTCACCATTTTGCCAAACAGTCTCAAAAATTATAATTAAGCTTGCCATTATGAATAAGAATTTTAAAAATTACATAAATGAAAATTGTGGTTTGCAATAAAAATGAAATATTTATAAACACGATCATGTGTTCAGCCAGCATCTCCGCCGGATGTCTCAGGACGAAACTCTATGCTATCTGTGCTCACACGCTCGTCACAAATATCGTCACAGATTGACGAAAAATGATTTTTGCACGTAAATTCCTTCACTTTACGTCATAAATCGCATATTGTGGTCATTTTGGTATAGGTGGGAACCCTGGATTCAACCGGAACCTCGGAGGTTTCCCTTGTTAGTATATGTACTGTATGTACTATATTTATCCCCACCGTGAACATTATCAGTATGTATTGGTGACATCATTTAAACGGTTAAAATCCAGCCAAGGAGCTACCAAGGTACATATTAGCGTAATGATATTGCTTACATATTTTGATTTGTGATTACCAAACATACATAATTAAGTTCACTAGATAGCTTTTCATAGGGCAGATTATAACGCCTTTGGATGAATCATGGTTATACAGATTAATTTAAATATTTATTACTAAAGCTACGCTCTTAGAAATGCAGTATTAAAGTAATACCAAGCAGTATTCATGCATGTATGACTCTACCAGAAGGAAGTCGGGCAGTTTGGCGAAAACCTTTTTGGCGAAAAAAAATCGCCAAAAAAAGTCCCGTTTGGCGAAAAAAAATTTCACCCACTTTTCTGCATTTTTATAATAACAGTTTCAAAGTACCTTTTGGCGAAAAAATTGTCACATTTGGCGAAAATGAAGATTTTATGAGTTTGTTAAATAATAAAAATAATACCTACAAGGGTACTACAAGAATTTGCATATTTTAATATCTTAATGTATTTTCTCACGTTGTTGCAAACTTAGATCCAATGCGATGCCACTTGCTGAATACTTTGGTGTGTTTATATGGGTACTACATGTAAAAAAGCAATTCTTCCAATAGCCTTGTGGAACGTCCATGAACGTTCGAAGGCAGGAATTCCTCGTACATCTTATTTTGTAGAAGGCTGGCACAATAAGTTCCAAAAAAGAATTAGCTCTCATAAACCACCCATCTAGAAATTTATGTATTGTCTAAATACAGCGCGATCAAAATGCTATCGAGGATATTCTTAATAAATACCTATTCTTATAAAATTGATAACGGTCCTACCCAAGTTACAAAATAAGGAAATATAGGAGATTGAATCACTTTTTCGCGAAGTAATGAGTTAGTATAGGACTGGAGCTAATCATGAAAAATTTGTAACTTGGTTATCCAAACTTGTCAGAAGCTCTCCAGTCCAAATTTTCTGGAATTTGAATTAGGGGACGTTCACAAACTTCATAACGCAAAGGGGGGTGGGTGGGTGGTCAGGGCCCAATGATATCGTGCCTATGTGACACATGTTAAACGGGGTGGGTGGGTGTCCAAAAAACCGAAAATTTGCGTTATGAAGTTTATGAACGTCCCCTTATCTAATAATTTATATATGCAATTGTGTTAATTTTAAGGCGTTTGACATGAATACATGCGGAATTTATGTTTCGCCAAATGTGCTTTTACGAGTTTTTCATTTTCGCCATATGTGACAAAAATTTCGCCATCCGGGACTTTCATCATAATTTTTTTACCACTTTGGCGAAAATTTATTTTCGCCAAATCGGCTTTCGCCAAACTGTCTGACAATCTACCAGAATGGTATAATATTGATAAGTAACACCGTATAATAATAGCTCGATATTAAAGTTTTGGCAAACCGGTAACAAGTTTTTACGGACCAGTATAATTTTTACTATACTAAATGGTGGCAACTTTAATACCGGGAAATCAATACCTGCGTGACTATACCAGATTTCCAACAGTTGAATGTATCACTGCGTGGTAGTAAACTATATATACTTATGCAAATGCTCAACCTGCTATTATACATATATATATATATATTGGTTAATACGTACCAATACTTACACTAGTAGGAATATACTAATGTATTTAATTAAATAAATGCATATTCACTTGTTCGAATAACTCTTAAATAAATAATTATCCCCACTGATTGCCAATTTTACCTAACTCTCAACCCTTTTCATGCCATTATATAAGCAAAATAAATATTTAATCACCTATGTAGGCATTCATGATTTTGAGATCAATTATAAATTGTAGTCGGTAAAGTATTTATTTATATAATGCTCAGCTTATCAAACCAGATACATACGAAAAGGTCTGCGTGGAAATTATATTTCTTATACAATTTATAATTTATACCAGAATTTTAAAAATTTAAAAATTTTCTCACATTTCTAGAAACTTATTATGTACATATTTACATATATAAATGCATAAACTGGACAACATAATAATTTATGGAGGAGAACCGTCGCGCATAGAATAAATTTCTTAAAATCTTCCAAATGTTGCGAGAAATCTTGCTCCCATTTTTAAAACGAGTTTTCTCCCATGCCGATCGATTTTCCTGGTTATCGTTCACCTTTGATAAGAATGAGCAACTGGTAACTTGCAGAAGGGGTCGTTCCGCGTTGTTGGAGCGTCTTACTTACTGCGCATACGTGATCTACATTGTGACGCAAGTGTACGGAATTTTGTGGCATAATCGCAGTTCAACTCGTGTGACGAAGCTAAATTCTACTCTTTTCGTCTTACCCCACGTCGCCGCGGTATTTGTTATGCTGTACTGGAAAGCCGACCCTGGAATCCCGGTAGTGCTGAATATCATGACTAATAAGCGAACCATCCACGAAGAGAAAAAAGGTAATATTTGAATTTAGTGTTGGTAATCTGGGATTATCCGATCCGACCGGATTAACTGGCGCTTTAACGAAAAATGGATCCGACATATGCGATCCGACGAATCGGATCGAAGTTATATATATATAGCAGACAGCTATAAAAACATCCGGTCCTGTCGGATCTATCAACACTATTTAATACTTTAGCGGAGTAATAGACAATCAAACTTTCATAAAATATTATTACCTAAATCTCGTCTAGATTCGTCCCATAGAATACTTCGGAACATCGCCCGCCTCCTCTTTCTCGCCCTGGACGTTGGATACTTCGCATTTCCCGCGGTCATTGCCGCCCTAGTTTTCTTCATCCCGTGTCAACAGCCATTCCTTGGGTCCATCATACTCCAGCCGACTTCCTGCCAAGCTCCCCGCTTACATGAACGCATAGGTCTAGCAACATTTGAATTTGTCCCGCTACACTGTTTCACCCTCGCGGCGGGCGTGTATCCGATAGGTCTCCTATTCGCCGGAATTGTCCACTTGTGGCTGGGCTTATCAAAGCTGGGTGACGCCATGTACATGTCCTATAGAGAGCTCCAAGTGTTCGAGAAACTGTTCAATTCCTGCATCCAGGGTCGCATCTTCCCCATCTTTGTCACAGTCTGCCCCGTCGTAGAAATTCTGGGAGGATTCGCCTGCGTCCGTCTTCACTTGGGCATGAACTCTTTCGAGGTTGCCTTCATACTGATGGAAACCGGGCTCGTTACAGGATTCACGTTGGTCTTCTTTTCCGGAGCGGGGAAGATTTACACGGGCAGCGTGTCCTGGTTGCGGGATTGTAAAGTGGGAGAAAATTGCAAGGTGAACAGAAAATTGCTAGCCTCTCTGACCCCGTTGAAATTCAGGTTCGGTCAGAATTTTGTGGATGGCTTGACTCCTCTGGTCTTACAGCAGTTTTGCATCATTCAAATGGCCAATTTACTCTTATTATTTTAAATAAACGTATGTATGCAAATGTATGAAATATGTACGAGAAAAACTAAAAGTTAAGAATTTCTTCACGTCTTTTCAGCAAGGAGGAAATTTACATTTTTTTATTAGATCAATTGGTTACAAAATTAGTGCTTATTTAATGTTTCTCATTTTATGTATTTTCGTGCAAAACTCATCTGACGTTACAAAATATTTACAACCAATTATGCATGTATGATTACATGTGTAAATAACTTGGTTGGCAATTTTGTTTTGCAAAGTTCATTTAGGAAAATAAATTGTGAGTTAATAAAATTTCTATAGTAATCATGATTTGTGGTATCTAAGGATATTTATTATTAAAGTACGCATACTTACGAAAATATGCATTGCATATGTGCATATGCGTACTTTATGCATATTATGCATATACATATATCGATAGGTCTCCAGATAAATATGTATAAGTATAAGGAAGCATATTCACCTCGAGCTTGAATTTTCTTGGGGGTGAAACACCCCTTAAAAAGTACAATTATCCGCATGATTTATGTACGGTATGTACCTGAGGCATGGTCAGAGCTGGGATAATCCTGATTAAGGATTATGGATTTTAATCCCGGATTATGGATTATTAATCCATAATCCCTAATCCGGCAATGAGAGTTTTTTGTAGATTAATCCCAATCCATAATCCCGATTTTTCAGGAATTAGAATTAATCCGGGAATAATCCCATTTGATTTCATTAATCCATAATCGTGATTACGGATTACTAATCCTGTTTAATCCCAATCATGATTACTAATCATGATTATTAATCCAGATTAATCCAACTCATGATTACTAATCATGATTACCTATTCATGATTAATTCTCAATCTGGATTACTCAGTTCAATTCCCATAGTTCCATTTCATCCCAGTGTGTAGTTTGAAGTCTAAAGTTCTCACAACTTTGTTCTGTCAGCTACCATTTGAAGAATCAACATGTTCTCGCTGCCTTATGCTACATATATCAATTGAAACTGGCTTTTTAAATATTTTATGTGAAACCACATAGTGAAGTTTTTGCGCTAGATATAGTGTAAAAATCATTAATGACCAAATTAATCCGGATTATTAATCCATAATCCATAATCCTGAAATTTCCAGAATTTATGGATTAATCCGGATTAATCCTGACATGAATTAATCTCACGAAAATAATTTAATCACAATCCACATTATTTTGTGGTTAATCCATAATCCTTAATCCACCCTAAAAAACCAATAATCACCCAGCTCTGGGCATGGTTGGTTATTTTTATCCAGGAATGTGCCAAGTTTTCAACCGTTGCCACGGGTATGTAAAAACCATAGCAAACAGAATGATAAAATGCAACCTTTTTTTCAAATCAACATTCCCTTCACGTGTTCGTTTGTGTATGTACGTTCTCCTAACCACGCACGGTAAGAAGCGAAATATTACAAAATTTACGGTAAATTATTAACTAACAATGGAGGCGCAAACCATGTTCAGCCCAGATTATTTTTTGACCATGTTAGTTTGGAAGAGCAAGTCTCTAGAAACAACATTTATTTTACCACTTGCGCAGATACGCAAAATTCAGCACTTTATGGGCGTCACAAGTTCGCAAAAAGTGATCGAGAGTGAGCTCGCGCTGGACCTTGCATCAAAAATCATGCATTTTTGCGAACTTGTGGCGCCCATAACTTGCTGAATTTTGCGCATCTGCGCAAGTGGTGAACCAAATGTTGTGTGTAAAGACTTGTTCTTTCAAACTAATGGCAGGGTTGCAGAAATCTCATCTCACCTTCACAAATCTCATCTCACTGAGATATAATGAGAAATAGTGAGATATGAGAAATATGAGATTTAGTGAGATTTATGAGCCATGCACTAGCGCCACCTAGCGGACGGGGTCATTAACTACATATTTATCTCATTATTTCTCATATTTCTCACTGAGCCCCAAGTGAGATAAATGATATAAATCATTAAATCTCACTAAATCTCACTAGGTGATATATATCACTTGTAACCCTGCTAATGAGGTCAAAAAATTATCTGGGCTGAACATGGTTTGCGCCTCCATTGTAAGTACATACATAATACAAAATTAATTTTTTTGTTATACTCAAAATTGTTATCGGTACAAATTGCTGGGAATGTGTTTCATGCTGTTCAATCATTTTTAAAATATGTTTGTACAAAATTTCTGAAAGATTGTGTGAATATAGCAATTTTTTTCTAACAGATATACAGATAAGTACTTACCTATTCAGAAATATATTCGGTTAAGCATAGGTATTTACTTTTTTCGAATACACCTATACATAAATAAATCTACAAACTCATCGAACACATGGATCTGAAGCAATTGAAGAAAGGGTTAAATTTAATGCACCACCGAATTAGTTGAAACTTGCCACAATTTTTAACCGAATTTGCCAATGGATGAAATTTTTCCAACTTTGGCCTTTTTAGCCACCAACTTAGATGGTGGTTACCACAAAATTAGATGAGCTGCCATTAAGATATTTGATGACGTTAAATATGGATATATGTAGGATACAAATACAATGCACAATTTACAATAATCTCTAAATAATTATGATAATTTAATTATCGGGATATGTGTACATATATTTGCACAGCATATACAACCCATACATATGAGCTGATGTACATATTACCTATGATATTATCTTAGGCATCAGCCAAAATATGAAAGACGAAATTGTTAAATTAGTGGTGTGGGGATTACTAAAACAAGAATGATTCTGACCGAGTTACGCAAAATTGTCTCAACAGCTCAACAACTCAACTAAAAAACCTTTTAGCCTATAATCGCTCACAGACCATACACCAATTGTTTCCCTTGGAGCCCTCCAGGCACTGGCAAACAACAATTCACAGATCCCAAGTATCATTGATAAATCTGTAGTTTACTCAATGTTTAATTATAAGCACAAACGCTTTGGTGTACTAGTGTCAACTCTGCATATAAAAACCACAAAATATTTGTACAATTTCCAAATGTTTCCCTCAGACTTGAGACCGATGCGATCAATTGGAATCATTCAAAACCAAGCACCAGGTATAACACATCTAAAGATGAACCAAACGTTAGGCATTATTTTGTCTCTGTTGTACGCCAACCTCCTTTGAAAGAGTATGGTATAAGAAGAAAATTTACAAATTCCGGATTAAATTGCGGTGAATACGAACAGGTCTTCAACAATTTTCGATTCCTGCGTCGCCAGCGTCACAAGATTATGGATGGTTAAATTTCACATCAATCAATGGAGTAAATTCTACATGTTCACGTCCCACGTGTATTTAAAAGAACACGTGCCTTTTGGCATATAATTGGCTTAGCAATCCAGAATACGCTTCAAATGTTGGTCGACCGGAAGCTAAAACCGTTCCATTGGGAAAAAGTTGTAAAACTAAAAAAGCGCTCATTGTCATTTCAGTTGCATTTTTAAACGATATAGGCAAATAATTATAAATAAGTAAATCATATTACTGTAAATTGTGCATTGTTTTTGTATCCTATATCCATATTTAACGTCATCAAATATCTTAATGGCAGCTCATCTAATTTTGTGGTAACCACCTGCAACCCTTGTAGTTGGTGGCTAAAAAGGCCAAAGTTGGAAAAATTTCATCCAGTGGCAAATTCGGCTAAAAATTGTGGCAAGTTTCAACTAATTCGGTGGTGCATTAAATTTAACCCTTGAAGAAATGGGAATGTGCAAAGTGCTCGAAACCGTTTAAAACCAAGTGCGACTTGGCGACACACATGGTCACGCACGATCCCGACGCCATGGTCAAATGCGAGGTGAGCGAGTAACCTAGCAAAAGTCAGACAAATTTCACAATCTGAATTTTCTTACTTCTGTCTTGTCTAGATTTGCGGCATAATTTCTAAAAATAAAGTCGCCCTATCTGCACATACTTGGCGACTTCACAGCAACCGGAAGCGCCCAAGTTGCAACGAGTGCCACCAGATATTTTCAGGCAATGCTGCTTTGAGGAGACATATTGACGCCGTCCACAGCACGAGGGACCGACCTCGTCTCCATGCGTTTCTCGGTTGTGAGAAAACCTACCTGAACAAGGGCGACGTGGCGAAACACGTGAAAACTGAACATGCCCAGAACCCGGTCCGATTTACGTGCACACTTTGCGAAAAGTGATTCAAAACCACGAAACATCTTGAGCATCACATTTCCACCCATACGACGGAAAAACCGTACCGTTGTGCTACATGTGGGAGGCATGAAAAGTCACGAGGTAAATATTTAATCATGTTTGGGAGAACACTAGGTAACAGATTATTCTTGTTCCAGACGACCCATTTGAACAAATCTACCCGACACGTGTCCAAGTGTCATGTGTGTCCTCGGACCTTCTTCAATAGACGTGTGCTGCAACGCCACATCCGAACTATGCATGAAAATCAGAGGAATCCTTGCACATTTTGTGACAAGAGTTTCTCCACCTCATCAAATTTGAAGCGCCACGTGGAGGCGAGACACGCCGCGAATAAAGAGCGGATCCATTCCTGCGACACGTGCGAGTACAGGAGCCACTCGAAAGGAAATTTGGCTGCTAATAGAAGGCGCCACAATGGAATAAAGCATGGGTGTTACTTCTGCGGGAAGAAATTCGTCACTTTTGCAGAATTAGTTAGACATTGTGGAGTTCATACTATGGAAGAGTTAAACTACTCATGCACGTAATATGTAGGCATATCAGTAACTTGCTCAATAACTGAGTAGAATTTAATTGTATTTGTGCCACAATTTAGTGACGATACATATGCATCTGAAAAATGAGACAAGGTTAAAGTCGACAGTATGTACACTGGAGAGCAGATGTCATCGCCCAAGAGAAAGTTTGCCGTTTGATTTCTCATAACTTTTTGAAAATAACAGATTTTCCAGAATTTTTTTCTGCGTTTTGTAGACAATTTAATATCCAATAACTAAGTATCAAAGAGTCTTCTTAAAAGTTTATAGTTTTCATCACAAGTGAGTAGATTAGATAAAAAGTAAAAACGGCAGGTGCAAAAGTGATCGCCAAAACGAATAAAACATTTAATATTTCTACAATTTTAAGTTTTAAATGAAAGCATTAACACTTAGTACGTTGTTGGACCTCTATTTGAAAATATGACAGCCTATCAGCGACGTTACATGGACGCAACCAATGTCTGAGGGATATCAGGGTCGACGTCACTCAAGGGGGCTTAGATTTCTGCTTTCACGTCAGCTATGCTCGAAATTGAGCGTTTTCGGATGTCTAAATATATGTGCTCCCCACCTCTGCTCAGTAGGATTGAGATTCAGTCTTTCCTGATGCGATTCGAGAACATTAATCTTGTTGGTCACAAGAATTCACAGGTGGACTTGGCCGTCCGTTTATGTTCGCGCTCCTGCTGAAAGGTGTAGCACCCTGCAAAGGGAAGTTTTGCTGCTGATTGTTAAACATTTCTCTTTAGTAGGTTCTGGTACAAAATTTGGTGCTTGGTAGAATTGATGAATTCGTGCGTACCAGCCCCCGCGAAGCTGAACACCCAGATATCATGACGCGTCCTCCGCCATAATTTAAGATGGTGTTGAGATTTTTTAGTTTGACAGATTCTCCGACTTCTCTCCATACTCAAACCCTTCCATCCGACCATAAAACACTAAATTTACTCTAAACACACAGGAGAGTGATTCGCAAAAATTTTAATCTTTATTTGTGTGTTGCCTTGCAAATTTTAATATTTTCTATTGGTGCGTTTTTGATATGTAGGCTTCCTCCTGGCTCTATAATTTTTTTGAGCACTGAGTTTCGATATTCCCCAGCTTGCCCAACCACTTGATACTTTTCTAACATCATTTTCTACTTCACCAGAAATTTTGGGAGACGAAAGTTTTGGATTATTGGTCACTTTTCGAGCAAATATTTTCTACTCGCCTGTGATGAAACTTGGTGGACGTCCTGCTCGTCGCCTATTTTCAATTGATCCCGTTAATTTGTAACGTGAAATCATGTCACGGACAGTTGACGAGATTTTTTGACCAACTCAGCAATTTCTTGTTGCGTCTTCCCCCCATTTTCGTAGTGATGAATGACCAAATCTTGAATAGCGACTGTTGTTTCATTATTGGGCATTTTCTTCTGGGATATATTTTTTTAATTGAAGTGGAATTATTTTATATATACATCAATAGTAGGTGTACTTAAAAATTAAAAAAGTTGTTATCCTACTTTAGTAATTTTAAAAGTGCTATCATTTTAATTGTTTGTGGCGATGACTTTTGCACCGGTGCTCATTTCTTAACTTCACGCTATGGGTCCGTACGGAGTGAAAAAAATCTTACAACAAATTTTCTTTGGTGAATGTTTGTGTACTAATTTGTCTTCAAAATGAGATAACGACCTTTCAAAAATTCCCCGTACTTACTGAGAAACTATGATTTAAATTGTGCGTGTGGTTTTGGGCGTTCACATTTGCTCTCCAGTGTATGTCGTGGTGATGGATAGGACAAAAATAAAATACTTCTACATATTTGTATTCCTAGAAATTCCTCTACATAATTGTGTGCCCGTTAGTATTTTTTCAAATATATTATACGCAAAATTAATTACCCTGCATATGTATTCACGTCGTGATGTAATCTTTCCGCGTGGCAAACTCCAGCCACAAAGTTTAAAATTAACCTATGATTTATGCAAGGTCCCCGAGGAAGGGTTGGCTATTTTTATCCAGGAATGTGCCAGATTGTCACTCGAATTGCAAAATGCAACCCTTTTTTTCCATCCACACGAACCAACCTTGCCAAGCAATAACCGGAAGCGACCAAGTTGTGACACGTGTCATCGGTTCTTTTTCGATCTTACCTATTTAGGGAAACATGTCGACATCGCTCACAGCACGAAGGAACGACCCCGTTTACCATGTACGTTTCCCGGCTGTGAGAAAACCTACTTAAACAAGGGTGATCTTGGGAAACATGTAAACCTTGAACATGTGAAGAATCCGGTCCGATTTCCGTGCACACTTTGCGGAAAGGAATGCAAAACGACGGGTGGCCTTAAAGACCATATTTCTACCCACACGACGGAGAAGCCGTACAATTGTGCCACGTGTGGGAGGAGTTTTGTCCAAAAGGGAAAGATGGAACGTCACCAGGTGAGCAAACATGGAGGAATATCTTACAATGGAACCTTTTCTCAAGCTACACCGGGATTGACTAGCGAAAAATGTCAAAAAATCAGGCCAAAAATTAGCACACGTGACACGTGTGCAATCTTCACGTGTTCAATCACGTGTTCAATCTTTGATCAAATTTTTCCTTGCTTTTTCCTCCAAGGAGCGAAAACTAAGGAACCTACCGTTTCCTCTCTTCTTAGGGAAATTCTCCCAAATTTTAGAAACTCAAGCCCAAGCGTCTAATATTCTTTTAGAGAGTAGTAGAATATAAACTTAACCGGATTAATCCAAGGGTCTCATTTAATGGGCCAGACTTTTAATTGAAATCACATAACTAAATATATTGAAATTCCATAACTTGAATTTCCAGTACTTTATATGCCTTAAAACAACCTCTATAACTGAATCCATCAGACACGGAATTTCATAACTTATGAATTCATTTATATGTAAAAATCTATCAAAATAGTTACTGTTCAGGTATCCCTTGCTCTTCTAATCAGTGGTAAACCATACAATCATAATCTAGGAGTGCACAGTAGTAGAAATCGGAGACACCAAGGAATTTTGCAACCACTTCACTGTCAGAAATCTGGTATACTTGTGCTGGTATTGATTTCTCGGTATTATAAAGTTGCTACCGCTTGGTATTAAAATCATACCGGTCTGTGATAATTTCCTACCGACATGGTAAAACTTTAATAACGAACTGTTATGTGTTACACCGTATTATTTATCAATACCACTTTGGTAGAATCATACATTTATGATAGCCTGGTAATGAATACTTGATTTTATTTGGATATTGGATTTCTAAGAATGTTCGAAACAAAATTTGTTAACCAAAAGTATGGGGCCTAAGCTCCAGGATTCCCAAGTACAAATAATGTACATATGTAGTTGAATCAATCAATGAAAAATGAAAATACTTTTAGAAAACGAGTCCACTGGTGAGCTACATAATGGTAAGCCTCAAGCATATGAGATTCTCGTTAGATTCCAAAATAATGCTCTACACCGACATATGACCTCGTTCCAACTTTAAACAAACTATGTAGGTTAACTGGAGTGTTAACCGGAAACTAGTTCCTTTAAAAGTGAGAAGGGGTGCTGGGGACCGTTGTTTCCTACGGTCTAGGAATTGCAATAATTTGGAATGGTTTCAACGTCAGAGAGAGAGGAAGCCGTGACCGTTCCTGTTGGGATATTGAGCCTTCAGGGTCTGCCCTGGTAAGGCCGGTAGGCCGCCTACTTGTTGACAGAATTTGTTTATACAAAAATTCAAAGAAATAGCTCATGTTTTTCTAAGATTTCTAAAGGCAAATCTTCCAAATTGAATAAAATGTATGATTCAGAAAAGTCTGGCAGATTTCAATTTTACAGTTTTTAAATTGAATTAAAGCACTGGAAATTCAAGTTATGCGATTTCAATATATTTAGTTATGTGATTTCAATTAAAAGTCTGGTGGATTAAAAATAACCCTTAATCCAATCCGAATCCGACAGGGTAGAACTGGCTTGATTTTTTTCTGACCCAATAAAGTTGGATCGGATCGGATTTTTTATGATCCGACCAAGTCTGATCAGATCAGATCGTATTTGAAAAAACATCAATCCGACTACACTATAGACAGTAGGATATCGTAGTTAATCCGATTAATCCAGTCCAATCCGAATCAGAATAGACTCGGATTGGGTCGGATTATTTTAGGATCCGACCAGGTCAGATTGGATCGGATTGGATTTTGTAAGGATCCAACCAAGTCGAATCGAATCGGATGTTTTGAAAAACATCGATCCGCCTACACTCTGGTTTCCTGTGATAGTATTGGGGGTCTTTTAAAAAACCGAACTTTTCACCCAATCAGTATTGCCGTTACGGCTGGAGAGACATCTAGCAATTTTAAATTTCTGTTGGAGGGCCTTGAAAGGGGACGCAAGGAAATAATTGGTTTAGAAATTCAGTATACGCTTTATGATGTTAGACCGGAACCCAAAACCGTTCCATTTGGTCAAAAGCGTAAGAATGGGGTTGCGAAATAGGGTTTCGAAAGCTAAAAAAGCGCTCATTGTTATTTAATTTCAGGTGTATTTTTAAAAAAGACGTGTATATAGACGTATTATACAAATAAATGAATCATATCATTGTAAATTATATTGCTTTTATAATCCTATGCTCATTAAATATGGTAATGGCAGCTCATCTAAATTTGTGGTAACCACCATCTAAATCGGTGGCTAAAAAGGCTAATGTTGGAAAAAATTCATCCGGTGGCGAATTCAGCTAAAATTTGTGGTAGATTTCAGCTTATTCGGTGGTGCATTAAATTTAACCCTTTAAATTAAGGACCGTAGCTAGAAAGGTGTCTAAAAATTATAATTTTCTGTATTTAGTATTTGCGTAAGTAATATATCAAGGTATCTTTAAAATTATTGGTTTTAATAATGCAGACTTTATAAAATGTATAATGAGTATAAATTCTAATAAATATAGAGGACGTTTTAAGAGGCTAAAGATTGTAGTTTAATCAGCATAAAAACTAAACTTTAATCAACCAAATGAGTGAATTTTAATCATTCATTGATCAATTTTTGATTGCTAGTTGAGTAAAAATTCCACAACTTGCTAAGCAAAAATTACTCAACCAGGTTGAGTAAATTTTAACCACCGGTTCACTAAGCGAAATATGACCAAATTATCGCTCAAAATTCCCCAAGCACAATTCTGATGATATTTTTGCGTATTCCGAGCTCTGCCGTGCTTGGGAAATGCTCATAAAAAAATTGGCGAGCCACACCCACTTTAGGTGTGGTTTTTTCCTAGTGTGGTTAGAGCCAAACGCCATATCGAAAACTGTAGCCCATGCGAACGTTGACATACCGTAAAAATTTCATTCCAATCCGTTCATAAACAAAAAAAGTTATTCAAGTTTAAAGCTCGGCGACAGTCAAAAAAGGCCGACTTTGGGGGGTTGGTTCGGACAGGGGGGCTAATTCAGAAAGCTGGACATGGGTTTAAATTGAAGTCCTAACTTATATCTAGCCAATCCAACAAGAACCTAGCTTCTGAATCTGCCCCCTTCCAAGATATAAGCTCGGGAACATTGAAAAAAATCATGTCGAAATTGTCCAAATCGGGCGAATTTCATCATGTCGTAGAGCAGCGAAAATCGATATCTAGCTTCAGTTAGGCCCAAAAAGTGTGTCGCAAGTGAAATTAACCCATGTCGTAAGGGAACGATGTCGACATGTCGAATTTTCGACATGGAGTTAGAGCATTTAAATTCGGAACCCATACTCTGGTAATCTTCAAGAGGCATATGTGAACACTTGTTAGCATGTCGACAGCCTATATCGCCGAATATATACTTTAAACTTTCGAAACTTGAAAAAGTGCATGCGATTGGCCGGAACAGGCTGTCGACATGCTAAAAAGTGATCACATATGTCTCTTGAAGGTTACCAGAGTATGGGTTTCGAATTTGAACGCTCTAGCTCCATATCGAAAATTCGACATGTCGACATCGTTCCCTTACGACATGGGTTAATTTCACTTGCGACACACTTTTGAGGCCTAGGTGAAGCTGGATATCGATTTTCGCTGTTCTACGACATGATGAAATTCGCCCGATTTGGACAATTTCGACATGATTTTTTTCAATGTTCCCGGGCTTATATCTTGGAAGGGGCAGATTCAGAAGCTCCGTTCTTCTTGGATTGGGTAGATATAAGTTATGACTTCAATTTGAACCCATTTCCAGCTTTCTGAATTTGCCCCCCTGTCAGAACCAACCCCCCAAAGTCGGCCTTTTTTGACTGTCGCCGAGCTTTAAACTTGCATAACTTTTTTGTTTATGAACGGATTGGAATGAAATTTTTACGGTATGTCAATATTCGCATGGGCTACAGTTTTCAGAAATGGCGTTTGCCTCTAACCACACTAGGAAAAAACCACACCCAAAGTGGGTGTGGCTCGCCAATTTTTTTATGAGCATGTCGCAAGCACGGCAGAGCTCGGAATATGCAAAAATATCATCAGAATTGTTATCAGGGAATTTTGAGCGATAATTTGGTCATAGTGCGGTTGTGTCATCCCCTTTTTTACCCAAGGTTGGGTAAAATTTTACACAACTTTGTTTAGAGTGTGCACTGTTAGAATTCTGGCAATAGGCAGGCAGGTGTTGATTTCGTCGGATTAAAGTTATTCCTTCTTAATTATTCGGTCCGTAAGAAGTGTCTCCCGATACGGTAAAACCTTAATATCAAGCTACTATATTGGTAATGCTTATCAATACCACATTGGAAGTGTCATGCATGAATATGGCTTGGCACTATTTAACACCGGGTTTCTTAGAGTGTAAGTTCCATGCAACACGAAACATTTTAAATAAATTTATCAACCATGATGACCTTCAAATTAACATGTGCGACCTTACAATTTGTCATTCCACAAACTTTTTTATTTATGGCTAGAATATATGTATTTAGGAATCTTTTATCGCTTTGCCCCAATACTTCTTGGTGAACGCGAAACCCAGAAAACTCATCAGCTCTTCTTTCCGGAACGGGTCAAAATTACGCCGTTAATTCTTTGGGATTGAAATTATCACAATTTAATCCAATTTTACTATTCTCAAAATGGATTCAAAGCCAGAAAATAAGTGGTGGAACTGCGCTCCTTGCAAGTTGAGGTTTATTTACAAAAGTGAATTTGTTCGTCATCTCTTGAAACACGAGACAAACGTGAAATGCGAGGTGGGTTGCTTTTTAAAACAAGTTGTAATTCCAATTTAATGATTAAGGACTTATTTTAAAATTACAACCACTTCCGTCTTATCTAGATTTGCGGCCTGATTTCTAAAAACAGACTCGCCTTATCTTCTCACGTCGCAAAAATTCACGGCAACCGGATCCGACCTGCTTGCAGTATTTGTAACAAGACTTTATCCAACCAAGCCAATTTACGGAAACACCTTGACACCGTGCACAACATGGAGGAGGATCGACCCCGTTTCCCATGTGGATTTCCTGGCTGTGAAAAAAGCTACTTGACCAAAGGGGACTTGACGAAGCATGTGAAAGCTGGACATGTCGAGAATCCGGTCAGATTTCCGTGCACACGATGCGGAAAAGAATTCAAAACGAGGGCCTACCTTGGCCGACACGTTTCCACCCACACGACCGATAAGCCATGTAAATGTGCCACCTGTGGGAAATGTTTCGCTTGCAGGAGATACATGACAATTCATAAGGTAAATATTTCCTAAAGAAGTTGTTAAACAAAATAAAAAGATATGTTTATTTTACAGAGGATTCATACTCAAAAGTCTGGCCGAGAAACGTTCCAGTGCCACCTCTGTCTGCAGACTTTCCTGACGAAGTACGGCGTCCAGAGGCACATTCGGGTTATTCATGAAAAGCAGAGGAATCATCGGTGCACATTTTGCGAAAAGAGTTTCTCGAGTCCCTCACATTTGAAGAATCACGTGGACGCGAAACACGACCCGGATAAGAAGATTTACACCTGCACCGAATGCGAATACAAAAGTCATGCAAAAGGAAAGTTAGCTCAACACGTGAAGCGTCACGATGTTTCGAATTGGCGTGAGTGTTACTTTTGCAAGAAGCAGTTTGCCAGCTTCCCAGAATTGGTGAGACACTTTGGTCGGATTCACACTTTAGAGAAGTAAAAATTTATTAGGGAATCTCCTATGGAGAAGTCCGTTTCGTAGGTTTTAAAACGTGTATGTTCTTGGTATCCGTATGCAGTAATTTTGTAGCATTCGTTTCATTGACCGATTTGTGAATGTTAATTTTTGACAACTTTTGTAAGCCTGTTCCAAAAGTGTAATAAAATGCAAAAATGTTGACAAAAGCATTTCGTGCTGATTTATGTATAAAGTGTTGCGGGCTTTTGTTCGCGGATCTCCTTTAATGTGACATTTCAAGATTCCATAATGACTCGGGCTAAAGAAATGTTGCATTGTAGGCTCATCACGAAAATTAGCGTTCGACACAAGTACCCATATTTTGAATACATGCATAGTGCATACATTTATTTAAATGTCATTGCTTAAATGGTATTTTGCTACATGAATCCTACATGCTATGTATTTATCAATTAGTTTAACGCTCCATCACGAATCCAAACAATCCATACTCACAAATCTACATCATTCCTACTTTTCCAAGGTATGAGTGCGATTGGAGTGCTTCACCAACTCTTGTAAAGTGAGGAATTTCTTCCCGCAAAAGTAGCATTCGTGATTCGCAGGCCAGTGCCGTCTTGCGTGCCTAGTCAAATTGTGTTTCGAGTGACTTCTGTATTCGCATTTGTCGCAGGAATGGATGGGGTCTTTATTCTCGGCATGCCTCGCCTCCACGTGACGCTCCAAGTCTTTGGCACTCGGGAAAGTCTTGCCACAAAATTCGCAAGGATGATTCCTCTGATTTTCATGAACAACTCGGATGTGGCGCCGTAGACCGCGTCTAGTTATGAAGGCCTGAGAACAGACATGACACTTTAACACGTCTCGGGTAGATTTTTCCAAATGCGTTTTCTGCAAATGAATATGCGAATTAATAATTTTTCACTTATTTAGTTTTTTCCACATCGTGATTTTTTACCTCGTGAAGCTTCATTTCCGATTTCTGGGCGAAACTCCTCCCACAAGTGGCACAATTGTGCGTCTTCTCCGTCGTGTGGGTGGAAATGTGACGCTCGAGGTGAGCACTGGTTTTAAATTCCTTTCCACAAAGCGTGCACGGATAACGGACCGGATTCACGGCATGTTCAGAATTTGCATGCCGCGAAAGGTGTCTCTTGTTTAGGTAGGTTTTCTGACAGCCGGGAAACGTACATGGGAAATGAGGCCGGTCCTTCGGATTGTGGACGGTGTTGATATGTTCCCGTAAAGTGGGAAGATCGAAAAAGACCCGGTGACACGTGTCACAACTTGGTCGCTCCCGGGTGCTGTGAACACTCCGCACGTGGAGATATAAGGCGAGTCTGGTTTTTGAAATCTTCCCACATTCCTAAGCAATACAGAAATGTGGATTGTGAAATTAGTTTCGTTATTAAATTTACAAGCTCACGTGGCATTTGACGTTGACATTAGGCTCGTGCTTGACCATGTGTTTCGTCAATTGTTTATCCGTTTTAAACGTTCTGGAGCACTTGGGGCATTTCGGTTTCTTTCCTGGCTTCAGATCCATATTGACTCCGTATTTGTTGTGTCCGTAGATTGGCAAAAACTTGATGTGCCGAAACAGCTGTTATTTAGTATCTGTAAGAAAAATTGTGTATTGTATTCAGTGTTTCGTTAATTTTTGGAACATAAAGCACGTCCGGGTAAATGTTACTGACAGCAATGAATATTTACCACAAAATTGCTATTTTATTACTCGTTTAACCGCGATTTGTCAAATTGCGTTGCTTACCGAGTGTTTGTAAGATTTCTTAATCACTGAAGTTGCTTGGGAGTAGTGAATAAGTATAAGATGCGGGTTCGGTTCGCGCGGTGCGAAAAAATGCGTTTTGATATGTACGTGAGACTCGATGACTCATTACATACGTCATATCAATGGCGTCAGAATCCCAAAAATCTGCACATTTTTAATTGCAATTAATTTTTCGATTAATTGAATTTTTAATTAATTGTATTTGTCAGAGATAACAGAAGGAATTTGAAAATCCTACTCAGCGATATTATATTACCTTTGCCGCCGATATTTTGCTACAAAATATCCATTCAATAGTCACCGAAACGAAACGGGGTCACCTTGGTCAAGGTGACCCCTCGTTTTGAATTCCTTTCCGCAAAGTGTGCACCGAAATCGGACCGAATTCGGGGCGTGTTCATCATTTATGTGCCGCGAAAGGTGTCCCTTGCCAGATAGGTTTTCTCACAGCCGGGAAACGTGCATGGAAAACGAGGTCGCTCCTTCGTGCTGTGAACAGTGTCAATATGTTTCCGTAAAGTGGGAAGGTTGAAGAACACGCGGTTACAAGTTTCACAACTTGGTCGCTTCCGGTTGCTGTTCTTCATGTTGCTCCTCATCTATATTATAAGCTGGAAATGTCTTTCTGCAACGGAAGTGAAATAATTTTCCGTGACGGAAGTGAAAGTGGAGAAAGTTAAGTTTCGAATGGCGCGAAATTTCAAAACAAATTAAAAATTCAAAAATTACGAGTTAGATGTTAGTTATCTAGGAGTGGTTGTCTGATGGTGCTTATCTGGGAGTGGTTGTCTGATGGTGCTTATCTGGGAGTGGTTGTCTGATGGTGCTTATCTGGGAGTGGTTGTCTGATGGTGCTTATCTGGAGTGGTTGCCTGATGGTGCTTATCTGGGAGTGGTTGTCTGATGGTGCTTATCTGGAGTGGTTGCCTGATGGTGCTTATCTGGGAGTGGTTGTCTGATGGTGCTAATCTGGAAGTGGTTGTCTGATGGTGCTGATCTGGAAGTGGTTGTCTGATGGTGCTTCTCTGGGAGTGGATGTCTGATGGTGCTTATCTGGGAGTGGTTTTCTGATGGTGCTAAGCACCAGGTGCTTATCTGGGAGTTGTTGTCTGATGGTGCTTATCTGGGAGTTGTTGTCTGAGAGTGCTTATCTGGGAGTGGTTGTCTAATAGTAGCTATGCTGGGTGGTTATTTCACTTGTCATGTGAATTGGAAATTAGTTAGATTCAGAGTTTCGTCACTTCTGTGGAAGTGAAGTGGAAGTGAAGTGGAAGTGGGGTTTCATCTCGGATACAAAACGAGTCACTTCTGTGGAAGTGAAGTGGAAGTGAGTTCATGGAAAGTTTGGTGCCACCTTCAGCTTGGTAGTTGGGAATATCAAGAATATCAGGAATATCAAGAATATCAAGAATATTAGGAATATCAGGAATATCAAGAATACTAGGAATATTAGGAATATCAGGAATATCAAGACTATCAGGAATATTAGGAATATCATGAATATCAGAATATCAGGAATATCAAGAATATCAAGAATATCAGGAATATCATAAATTTCGAGAATATCAAGAATACTAGGAATATCAGGGATATCAAGAATATTGAGAATGTCAAGACCGTCAGAGATACTAGGAATATCAAGAATATTGAGAATATGAGGAATACAAATGTCAAGAATATCTTTATTATAAGCTGGAAATGTCTGTCTGCAACGGAAGTGAAAGTAATTTTCCGTGACGGAAGTAAAACTGGAAAAAGTTTCAATTCCTCGCCAACATGCATTTCCAGCTAATTATATAAATAGATATAATAAAAAAATAATTCGTTGGAATTATGAAAAATCCGACTTAATTTTCACGAAAATCAAATACGCTCTCGCCCGGCGGGAGACGGGCTTATACGCTAGTGTGGACATATAAGGAAACGCTATGTTTGCAAGTTGTGCCGCAAACCTAGTTAGGAAACAAGTGGAAAAATGTGGACAATATAGATTGACATCTTTGCAAATTACATGCTCACCTCGCATTTGACTTTGGCATCGGGATCGTGCGTGACAATGTGCGAAGCCAAGTCTCTATTGGTTTTAAACGTTTTTGAGGACTGGGAACATTGCATTTTCTATCCTGGCTGTAGATCCATCTGGAAACTGGATTTATTGAATTTGTAGATTTATGTATGCACATTCGCAAAAATTTATACGGTTAAACAAATTTTGTTTGTTAAATATCCATATAATTAAAAAGTATTTTAACAATGTTTTGATAAGACTTCACACAATTTAAAAGGAGTTACGACCAGTAAGCATAATGTGTAATATTATTTAATTGTTGCTTCTTCATTCTATGCTTGGGAGCAAGTGACCACAAAAAGGTTCGGTCGTGTTGTGAGAAAAGGTTGCGTTTTTTCACGAGCAATGAGTGAAAACTTGAACATTGAGGAAAACCAAATGAACAGGAGTCGAAAATTTGATTTCCATTTGTGGCGAGAGAGAGGCAGAGTGAGACAAAAACTCGGATTCTGGTGCATGTCCACCACCACTGCTGATCGTCTTTACCACAGTGCCCTATTTGTCTCACTGTCTCTCGATTTGGATGAACTAAATATTGCTTATCTAAAAAATTGATGAATACAATGATAAGCTTCGTAGCGTAACTTTTCGAGAAGAATACTTGTTACTTTAAGTATGCTGTATGCTACGTTACTTGCGTTATGAGGCCCCTCCCCCGGAAACTTTGATCCCAAAAAACTCAGGTGTGCACAACTTTGCAGGCGGACAACAAAAGCTTAAAATGTAGCTTATCCCTAGGAGGAAAATCTGGCATCAGGTTGTCAGACTGCAAAGTTGTGCACACCCGAGTTTTCTAGCGATTTATGTATACGCAAAAAAAACCGCGAATTTTCGAATTTTGAAACTTTGAATGCATCAAAATATTTATATTCATAAGGGAATTCAAATGTCAAATGCAACTTGAGGTCTAATGCTTACTTCACCGAGTGTACATTGACATTCGCATTTTTCCAAATTTGTTTCCCATATTTTCACAGGGGGTGTGGTTGCATATAATTTAAAAATAGATATGCAAAATTGATCGTCACACCCAGAATTCAAAATAACAATTTTTTAAATTACAATCGATGCGAAAAGGAACGACAACCTTTTGCCTGGTTTTCCTCCATTCCTAAAGTTATAAAATGAACTGGCCATCCGTTAGGGAGCATTAATAAATCATGCGTTTAATTTTGAATTTCTTGGGACAGTTGTGTCCATTTGCTGCTTCAGTCATGAGGTGAATATGTTGCTTTATGTATTTTTTAAATAATCAAGTCCAGAAATTTTCTTGCGCTACATTTGCCCGGTATATATTTATTTAGCAAATGAACACATTCCAAAATAGATCATAGTCACGTTAAGTTATGTACTTCAGAATCAATGATAATTATTCATTATTGCATACCATTTTCGACCAAATTCAAGACATTTTATGACTAATTTATGATTCCAAATTCAGCAATCTGACTTATTGCGAGGGGTTTGAGGCATATTTGTTGTCGCCTCCACCAAACAACCTCCGCCTCCATAACATGTTTGTTCTTATTTTTCTTATTTCTGTTTATTATTTTGCCAAATTTCTAACAAAAATCCAATCCCAAAAACGTTTACCAAATGTCACAAATTCAGAAAAAATTCAAATATTAAATATTTATATGCAAATTATAATCACGTGTATTTCAATTTTCTAAAGTATGAATTCGGAAATGTTTGACCAATTCTCTAAAAGCGACGAATTTCTCCCCGCAGAAGTAGCATCCATACCTCGCTGCCTTATGTCGTCTCGCGTGCAGGGCCAAATTATGCTTCGAGTAGCTCCTGTACTCGCACTTGTCGCAGGAATGGATCGGTTCGTTGTTCGCGGCGTGTTTAGCGTCCACGTGACGTTTTAAGTCTCTTGAGAAGGAGAATCTCTTGTCACAAAATGTGCACGGATAATTCCTCTGATTTTCATGCGAAACTCGGACGTGGTTTTGCAGACCGGCCCGAGTTAAGAAGGCTTGAGGACAGACGTGACATTGTAACACGGCTCGGGTAGATTTTTCCAAATGCGTCATCTGCAAAATTATAGGTTACGACCAAGCTAAAATTACTCATCTGCATGTTCTTGTCTAACGTTCAAGTTTTGCCTTCAACAAGATTATTTACGTACCTCGTGGCTTTTCATGTCTCCTCTTCGGGCAAAGTTCATCCCACACGTGGCACAATTGTACGGCTTCTCCGTCGTGTGGGTGGGAATGTGAGTCTGAAACTCAGTCCACGTTTTGAACGTCTTTCCGCATAGGGTGCACGGAAATCTGACCGGATGCTGGGAATGCTCAATCTTCACGTGTTTCGCCATGTCACCCTTGTTTAGGAAACTTTTCTTACAACCAAGGAACGCACATGGCAAACGGGGCCGTTCTTTCGATTTGTGAAAGGTGTCAATATGTCCGCGTAAGCTGGCCGAACTGGAAAGCACCCGGTGACACGTGTCACAACTTGGCCGTTCTCGGTTGCTGTGAACTCTCCACGTGTGGCATGACAAGGCGTGTCTATTTTTTAAAATCATGCCACAAACCTAGCAAAGATACCCGTGGAGAATGTGGATTGTAAGATTAGTTTGGCTTTTAAGCAATTTATGTACACGCTCAACTCGCATTTGACCTTGGCATCGGAATCGTGCGTGACCATGTGTCTGGTCAAGGCTTGGTTGGTTTTGAACGTTTTTGAGCACTTTGAGCATTCCTTTCCGGCCTTCATGTCGGCACTTGTTGAGTTTGCACTCTCATAAAATTATACTATGCCCCATGCGAACTTATTTAACGTTTGATGATTCTGGTTTAACTTCACGAATTTATTTAAATCACATTAACTCCGCTCGTTTACATAAGTTTAAGACAAAGTGAAAAATCTTTGGTGAATAAGGGCTTAAGTTGAAAAGGCTGTAAAAAGTTATTTTGGTAAGTTGCTTACTCGCGTTGATCTTCGTCTTTGGATTGTAAATAAATCAGTTCTGCACTAAAGTTTACAACGATATTTTCATTTAGGGAAGATTGAGGATGAAGTGTGCGTTGGAAGAATCCGGAGACAAGTGCAGGTGAATGGTTTACACAAAAAGGGTCGCGAGTTTTGGACACAAGAACATTTCTCTCACCAGTTAACCCTTCCCTCAATACATATGGACTGAACTACAGGGCCCATCATAAATTACGTACTCACATAATTACCGTAATGGCCATTCAGTCATACATATCTTTCTACGTAGAAGGAAATCATATACCTACATTTTGGTGCATGGAATGAGAAGTACGCATTATACATGCATACACCTTATTAGCAATATTTTTAAAGCAATACATTTTGAACGGCCCCTTGTCATGAAAATTGAGCATTTGCAATGCAACCATCAGTGTATAGCTGGTAAATATTTGTAAGCCTCTGAGAGGTCGATGCCTAAAATTTTACCCATACCTATGTATAAGTTGTTCGAGAAAAGGTAACTCTATTTTAGAAGTGAACAATCATAAAGGTTCCACATGAATTGTGCCTGCGGTGTTTCACCCCAATAAAAATTCAGGGCGAAATATACTCAACGTGAAATGCATGAAAAAGATTTGTCAAAATTCACCTGTATGGTAATATGTAGGAAGTAAATCAAGACAAAACACAAGCTTGCTAAGTTTTAGATAGAAATTGTGTGTCATACATAGATCGTATAAAAAATCAATCATGATAAAAACATTGTGCAAATGATCAATTAAACTTAATTAGCTATGCACTTACCTTACAACGACATTGGGCAAACTATGCCCAATCTCGCTTATGCCTATTTTGTGCAGAGACCTTTCACGGGTTTAAAAATATCCACCATTTAAGGGTGCAAATTTTTAATTTACTTACATACATTATTCGTGGACATTCAAAGCATACAGCTTCCGAAAAACATTGCTAATAAAGTGTACAATTGGTGCATCTATGCTTTTCATCAGATTTATACAAAAGTGTGTATGTATATATGTAACGGAAGACAAATGCATAAAGATGTGAAGAGAGAAAAGAGTGAGTTGCGTAATTATGTAATGTAATGCATGAAGGACCCCACATTCCTATTCAGGCCACAGTAAGGGAAATGAAGGGTTAAGTGAAATGTGATATATTTAAATCCCTACCCTTCCAGGCAAACCATTCACCTGCTGCAGTTGACTTTTACCACGCACAGTTCATCCTTGACCTCCTTTCAACAATAAAAATACTCTCCGTCCTAAATTTTAAAGAAAACCTGATTTATTTTCAATTTTAACTCGAAGAAAGAAACGTGAGTTATTAACCAAATAAAATACCAATTCATTAAATACTGCACTTCGTCTTACATATTTAATAAAAACGAGCAGAATGTATTTAGTTTAAATTGAAGTGAAGTTAAATCAGAGTCCTCAACCTTAAATAAAATCAGTGCATACAATAAATATATTTACTGTAAAACACTTACTGTAAAACATTTTCAAAAACAATATATTGTTTTTGACAGTAGGAACTCAACAAATCCTGAATCCATATCAATATGAAACCTGAAACGAAACGGGAATGTTCAATGTGCTCGAAAATGTTTAAAAATAATTATGAGTTGACCAGACACATCCTCTGGCACAATCATGAAGCCAAGGTCAAATGTGAGGTGAGTGTTTAAATTTGCGGTATTACCAATTTTTACAATCCATATTTCCCTGTTGCCCAGATTTGTGGCAAAATGTCCAAAAACATAGTCGCCTTATCTTCGCACATTTGGAGTACTCACAATAACCGGAAACGACCACGTTGTGACATCTGTAACCGGGTGTTTTCCTCCGCTAAAACCTTGCGTACCCATACAAACACCGTTCACAGCACGAGGGAACGACCCCGTTTCCCATGTACGTTTCCCGGCTGTGAGAAAACCTTCCTAACCAAGGGACACCTTTCGCACCACACGAAGATTGAACATTCCGAGAATCCCGTCCGATTTCCGTGCACACTTTGCGGAAGGGAATTCAAAACCAGAGGTGTCCTTGAGGGTCACATTCACACCCACACGACGGAGAAGCCATTTAAATGTGCCACTTGTGGCAGAAGTTTCGCCCGCAAACGGCACCTGAAAAGTCACGAGGTAAATAAGCAAATTGTGACAAACACTGGGTTAAACTACCAAATGTATATATGTACATTTACATGAATACATTCATATGTTACAGATGACGCATTTGGAAAAATCTGCTCGAGACATGTTAGAGTGCCATCTCTGCCCTCAGACCTTGTTAAGTAAAGAAGGTCTACAACACCACGTTCGAGCTGTGCATGAAAATCGGCGGAATTATGCCTGCGCATTTTGTGACAAGAGATTCTCCGGCTCGTCGGACTTAAAGCGTCACGTGGAAGGGAGCCATGCCACTAATGAAGAGCTCATCCATTCCTGCGACAGATGCGAGTTCAACACCCACTCGAAATACAATCTGGCCGCTCACAAATTACGCCATAAGCCAGCCGGGCGTGGATGTTATTTCTGTGGGAAGAAATTCTTCCGCTTTGCCGAATTGGTCATGCATTGAAGAGTTCACACGCTAGAAAATTCAAAATACTTGTGTATTTAGATCCATAATTACGTATGTATGTACATACATATATCGTGGCATCCTTGTGTATGGAATGACATAAATAATTTTCGATTTTTTATAACTTTATATGAATTCAGTTGACACTTTCCAAAAATAAATTCAATCGTTTTTAGCTGTCAAGGGGTCATTTTTCTTAGTGAGGCAAATACATAGAAACAAAAAAATTACTAAGCATGCAGTTGACCCTCCTCAAAAAATGACCACCGACGATATCTCAGTCATTTCTCAACCGATTTTGATGACATTTTGCACCGATTATTCTTATGAAATTTACAAATGACATTCAAACTGATCCGGATGATCAAAATCTGTTAAGAACTCTGGATATTATTAAATTTAGAAAACCTTCGAATTTTTGCAGCGACGCAAAGAATTAATGTTGTTGACAATAAATATTCTAATCAACTCTAGATTTAAGGAATGTGTGGTGCTTATTATTAAATATATAAAGAACTCAATTACAAGTATTAAATAAACAAGGCCCCAAAAAAGGGAAATCTTAGTGAGGCTTGGTGCGACTACAACTAATAAATAAAATTAGATTGCAGAATTTTTGCATCACCGCTCTCTGTACCGTTCTTACTGGATCCAATATAAATTTTGTTTCGCATACACATGCATTTTTACATTTATTGAATTAATTTGGCTTTTAAGAAGACGTTTTTACCAGTGAATGAGAAGTTTGGTAAATTACCTAGGAATAAATTTAATGGGTAACAATTGTGAACTACGAATCTTTAAGTTGCAAATATGCTACAAAAGTTGCAAATATTTAATGTTAATATTTTCTGGATAATCCTATAATCTGGATATCCTATTAATTCTTATTCTCATGAAATTACAAGCATGTTTGAGGGGAGTCATTTATTGCAAGGATTACTTAATGTTTCCAATAAAGAATGGTACTGAGAGCGGTGATGCAAAAATTCTGCAATCTAATTTTATTTATTAGTTGTAGTCGCACCAAGCGTCACTAAGATTTCCCTTTTTTGGGGCCTTGTTTATTATGCTTTTTATTCATGGTGCCTCCTTGTGGTCGACATTTTCGGATTCTCCATACTTTTTTATGTGTCTCAATTTTTGCACACCTACCCCCTTCTTCGATGTAATGCAGTCAAGTCTTTCTCGAGTCGTTGTAACTTAATTTTGGTACTTACTTACCTACATATGTACAAAAAAGTCGATTCGCGAGTTCGTCGCTTGGAACTCGTGTAGGAAATTTATGTTTCATTGAAAACTTGTGAAATTTTGGGGGAGCGTGGTTAGATGTATTTAGCGTATTCTGCAGGAATTTCAGATTTCTAAACCTATTTTTGACGACTCCGCTATTAAACCTCCTAGTGATCGGGTTCCTGTAGGATTCACTCTAGATAAATTTGGCAAAGTAAAATGTGCTAAAAAATCTTTGTCGTGGGGGCTTTATCAAATGCTATAAATATTTTAAAATAAATGACATAAAGGCATAGATCGGATATTTTGCGTACTCCGGCCTCCGCGTACTCCGGCCTCCGGCCGGCCATGTGTACTCCGGCCTCCGCGTACTCCGGCCTCCGGCTGGCCACGCGTACTCCGGCCTCCGCGTACTCCGGCCTCCAGAAAAAGTCGCGTACTCCGGCCTCCGGAGGCCAGAGTACGTACTCCAAGCCCGGAATTCCCCTATGTATGCGATCGGAAATTTTGCGTACTCCGGCCTCCGGCCGGCCATGCGTACTCCGGCCTCCGGCTGGCCACGTGTACTCCGGCCTCCGCGTACTCCGGCCTCCAGAAAAAGCTGCGTACTCCGGCCTCCGGAGGCCGGAGTACGTACTCCAAGCCCGGAGTACTCCGATCTATGCATAAAGGGTGTTGATTTAATTCGCAAACATCAATTTTTCGGCCCGGGATCGGAACAAAATTACTTATAACTATTGACCCCTTTAATATTTCTCTTTGAAATTTTTACCATGGTTGGAGGCAAGCCAAGTGCTAATTATAAGCATGATAACATTGGCATAGCGGTGTTAGAAGCGGGGAATTCAAAATAAATAAAAATTCCACCAAAATTAGTATGTACCGGAAAAAGTTCGTGGCAATGCGCGAACAATAATTTTTTCAAGGATTAAAAACAACCTGTACAACCCGAATTGATCCGATCTACCAGGAAAACTAAGACTATGCTGAAATTTATCCGAAAATTGGAAGTTCTTGTCCAAATGGTGCAAGGGAGTGGAACTACGGAAAACCAATTAAATGAAAATCAAGTATGAATAGTGCATTGTAGTGAAAACTATCGTCGAATCTGCATAATCCTGTCACAGAATTTGCAGGCTAACCAAAACAAATCATGCGTCCAATAAAAATATTGCTGACCGAGCTGCATTTGCGTAAACGCTTTGAAAAAGTGGGTATTTGACAACCTAAAGAATTTCGTCATCATATCCTTTGCACGGATGAATCTCAAATTGTGTTATACCCAAATTACATTAACAAACTAGAGGATACGGGACAGAAAAAAATCGGGTCAATCATTAGTTAGGATCCTGAAATGTGATATGGAAGTTGTGGTAACATGTGGGCTTTATGCGCGACTAATATATAGCTGCACAGAGCCTAACTCGAAGAGTTGTTGGAATGATTGAAGTCCATTGTGGAATGACCAATTACTAAGGTATCTCTCAGAAAAAGTTGGGATTTGTCATACCTTCATTTTTCAAAAACAAGCATTTTATTTGCAGTACCAAATGTTGGCGAATTTATTCAACACCCTTTATTCACTTCGCCATTGAATGTTTCTGGGGGCGAAGCTCGTCCAAAACATTCAAAATTAATCACATAATTTAAGTAAGGCATGTCCAGGGTTAAGTTGGAATGGCCGACTTTAAATCATACTGCGCAATTCGTCGATATTGGTGTCCAGCTATATCATTTTTTTGAGACGCAATTCCTAGGACAACTAGCATATGTAAAGAAGTTTTTGTAAAAATGGCGAAATTCAATAGAAATCAGGATAAAAATTAAAGCCTCGCGAATCGAGTTTTTTCACAACTAGAAAAACGTGGCTTGACGTAACTCGAACAAGACGTGGCAACACTTCAAAACGGAAGGATGTCGCAAAACGAGAATCTACATTAATATTTAGAACTATTACGATGACAAAAAGTGAAGTTCGAAAAACCTTCCAAGGTCACCCCTCTTCATAGCGATCCCCCAAATCTTGAAAAACGTTACAAAACTTTTCAGCCCTAACCCTTCCACACTCTCAATAATTTAGAAGCAAAATTATTACCATTTTTACTACCCTGACAAGGTAACAACCTCTGTCTCTCATTAGGTAATAAATTTGTCACCAAAATTGTCAACATTGGAAGTGACAAACAGTATATCCTATCCGGAAATAATTTATTTCCTTCGAGGAAATAATTTCGTCTCCAAAATCATTTCCAATAGGTGACAATTTGTCTCCTTAAAGCCCAGCGCAAACTTTAGTCACTAAAGTTTAGTGGCAGTTAAGTTTTCTCTCACAAACGTTTCTCTCTCGCACCTGGCAGAATAAAGAAAATTGTTCGAGTTTTGCATCTTACCAGAGGAAAAAATTAGTAATTAGAGGTTCAAGTTATGGATTACCCTACATTTCAGGTAAATAATTTTAATTCATTGTTCATATTATGCTTTTGCTGTAATTTTATTGTTTTTTGTCCTATAAATATTTACACTAAAACAAGTTTTTTGTAGATCCGGATGCGCAAATTTCGTTCAAAGATGAATTTGGCGCAGATTGAGATGAAGATATTTTCGCAATTTTACTGCAATAACATTTCATCTCTAACGTTGCGTGTTCCACGGAACTCTTCCTGGAAGACGTTTTTATGGTAAGATAAAACTCCATTTAAAGTAGTAGTAATTAGTTTAATTTCTCTTTGAGTGTGATTTTAAAATTTATACAGTTGACGCTTCATTTCTGTTGGCCGTAATTAGACCAGTTGGTCTAATTTGAATTCATAACCAGCGTAAAATTCAAAGAAATGATCGAAATGCCAAATTATAAACAGGTGACAGGTGGGCCCTCACTTCATTTTTATTTATTTTATTTGTATATCTGCGATTTTTTTAGTTTGAGTACTGCAGGATAATATTTTTAATTTTATTTGATTTTCAGATAACGTAAATCTTCAGCAGCGAGCCAGCTAGTACGAGGATCAATTTTCACTAACATTATAAGTAATATAAGTATGTACATATATATATAAGCCTGCACAATTTAATTTTTATATTTTTAAGTGTATGTACGTAGTATGTAGAGACATGCGAAGAAATTTAATCTCTAACCAAATCTTATTTAAGTAAATAAATACATATTTTATAAACTATGTTTGCTTCCCCAGGGTTCTAATCTATTACCGCAAGGAGATAAATATGTGCGCAGGATGGAGATAACTTATCTCTCATATTATCACCATATGTAGGTAAATTATTTCCATTCAGAGACACAAGTTACTTCCATGTTGCATAAATTGTCACCGGGAGTAACAAATTATATCCAAACAGGTGATAATACTATTTACCTCCGCTCGGGAGACAAAACATATTTGTCAACAGGCGGAGGTATATTATCACCCTACGGTAGAGTTGCATAGTACCTACACGAGGAGACGATTTTGGTGGCAATTTTGCTGAGAGTGCACGTCACTTCGTAGCACTGCCCTGCCACTGGGAATTTCAAAAGGTTTGTTGCGTAACATTAAAGTCCATTAACCGAGGATTACGGAAAAAATTGAATAAGGTCTCGCAAAAACTGTTCAGGACTAAAAAACCAGAGTTAAAAAAAATTGCAAAAAAACGTGTAAAAAAATATAATTTCGTGTTAATAATATTTAGTGGGAAATAAAGATTAATTTTTCAAAACCATCATATCAAACTGAAATTTGTTGGAGAGGTTGCTTATTGGTCTTAATGAAGGAATATGATATGATATTGGTAAAATTTTTATCTGGAGCGACCCTATGGGGTGACCCATACTGATTTTTCAAAATCGTTATGTCGAGCTAAAATTTTATATGGAGGCTGAAAACCACTGCTGGATAGCACATAGATACATACAGCTTAGAACTTCAGGATGTTAAAGAAGCCCACTGGTCATGGTGGTCAAGGCACATGATATGTAACTAATTCAAAAATTTGGTACCAAATGGTAGAAACTATCTAACAGACTTTTAACCATCCACAACACGGAAGTTGGTGATATTATGCCGGTCAATTCGGAAGAAAATTTAGAAGCGTGCTCTGACTCGGGCTATATGAAGTCTGCCCTGTAGGTTTTATTTTCGTATCAAGTAACTAGACGACTTTTAACTCTGGTTTTTTAGTCCTGAACAGTTTTTGCGAGACCTTATTCAATTTTTTCCGTAATCCTCGGTTAATGGACTTTAATGTTACGCAACAAACCTTTTGAAATTCCCAGTGGCAGGGCAGTGCTACGAAGTGACGTGCACTCTCAGCAAAATTGCCACCAAAATCGTCTCCTCGTGTAGGTACTATGCAACTCTACCGTAGGGTGATAATATACCTCCGCCTGTTGACAAATATGTTTTGTCTCCCGAGCGGAGGTAAATAGTATTATCACCTGTTTGGATATAATTTGTTACTCCCGGTGACAATTTATGCAACATGGAAGTAACTTGTGTCTCTGAATGGAAATAATTTACCTACATATGGTGATAATATGAGAGATAAGTTATCTCCATCCTGCGCACATATTTATCTCCTTGCGGTAATAGATTAGAACCCTGGGGAAGCAAACATAGTTTATAAAATATGTATTTATTTACTTAAATAAGATTTGGTTAGAGATTAAATTTCTTCGCATGTCTCTACATACTACGTACATACACTTAAAAATATAAAAATTAAATTGTGCAGGCTTATATATATATGTACATACTTATATTACTTATAATGTTAGTGAAAATTGATCCTCGTACTAGCTGGCTCGCTGCTGAAGATTTACGTTATCTGAAAATCAAATAAAATTAAAAATATTATCCTGCAGTACTCAAACTAAAAAAATCGCAGATATACAAATAAAATAAATAAAAATGAAGTGAGGGCCCACCTGTCACCTGTTTATAATTTGGCATTTCGATCATTTCTTTGAATTTTACGCTGGTTATGAATTCAAATTAGACCAACTGGTCTAATTACGGCCAACAGAAATGAAGCGTCAACTGTATAAATTTTAAAATCACACTCAAAGAGAAATTAAACTAATTACTACTACTTTAAATGGAGTTTTATCTTACCATAAAAACGTCTTCCAGGAAGAGTTCCGTGGAACACGCAACGTTAGAGATGAAATGTTATTGCAGTAAAATTGCGAAAATATCTTCATCTCAATCTGCGCCAAATTCATCTTTGAACGAAATTTGCGCATCCGGATCTACAAAAAACTTGTTTTAGTGTAAATATTTATAGGACAAAAAACAATAAAATTACAGCAAAAGCATAATATGAACAATGAATTAAAATTATTTACCTGAAATGTAGGGTAATCCATAACTTGAACCTCTAATTACTAATTTTTTCCTCTGGTAAGATGCAAAACTCGAACAATTTTCTTTATTCTGCCAGGTGCGAGAGAGAAACGTTTGTGAGAGAAAACTTAACTGCCACTAAACTTTAGTGACTAAAGTTTGCGCTGGGCTTTAAGGAGACAAATTGTCACCTATTGGAAATGATTTTGGAGACGAAATTATTTCCTCGAAGGAAATAAATTATTTCCGGATAGGATATACTGTTTGTCACTTCCAATGTTGACAATTTTGGTGACAAATTTATTACCTAATGAGAGACAGAGGTTGTTACCTTGTCAGGGTAGTAAAAATGGTAATAATTTTGCTTCTAAATTATTGAGAGTGTATGGAGGCTTTTTGGCCTCCTTGGAAACATTGCGTTGCTGCGGGAGGAAGTCTTTTAGACTCCTAAAATTTTCGGGCTTACTGCGGGAGGAGGTCAATAAACCTTCACGAATTTGCAGCTATGGTGCGGGAGGAGGTCTTTTAGCCTCCACCCAAATTTTTTCTCTACTACGCGAGGAGGTCAATAGACCTCGTTAAAAAATATTTTTTTCGCTCTTCATAACAAATAATAATGTTTTATATCATAAAATAATTGTTAATTATTTGATCAAATTTGCACAAAAAAACACTCGAATACAAAATTGTGAACGTATTGAATTTTCCACCATCACATTGCAAAGAATTTAAATGAGCAAAAATTTATTATAAAATACTCAAAAAACCCTTCCCACAGTAACCGTCTATTTAGCGTCCCTCCTTTCACGAAACTAGATTTTCTCTCTGGAAAATGACTCCCGAATCATAACCAAATAATCACAGTAAATCTCCCGCGGTAACGCCTTGGTCATGTCATTATACACACGTTTTAAAAGGTTAAAAGTGAAAAGTATCATTTGCTAAAAACCTTTGTGTTTATTCATTGATTAAAGCAACCAGTCCCGTGCAATTCGGCAGTTTTCCATTTTTCGCATCCTTGACCTGTTTAAGTGGCCATAGTTACCAAATATCTGTAAACTGAACACATCGTATTTATCCAGCATGACAATAAGGTTTGGGAAATTCAGCAGCGAAATAAGACCAGGTCCCGTTTCAAGATTAATTTGTATGTAAAATCAGATGGTTTTCTGCCCAAAATGTTTTCACTTCTTAAAAATGTCGAAATTATTAATATGATCATAACGTTCGCAGGTACCTTCAGTTTTCTAAAGTGTGACCTTGAAATCTTTTTCCACAAAAGTAGCAACCATGTGTCGTTCCATTATGTCGCGTCTTGTGAGTAGCAAAATTCCCCATCGAGTGGTCCTTGTACTCGCACTTGTCGCAGGAATAGATCATCTCTCTATTCCTCTATGCCTCGCTCCCACGTGGTTATTCAAGCTATTTGACACTTTGACCTTTCTCGTGTAGATTTCTCCAGATGCGTCACCTGCAAAATTAATATGCATATTGGTAATTTCTCACCTAGTTTCTCTATAACATGCTAATTTACCTCGTGACGTTTTATGCGTCCCCTGTGGGCGAAACTCATATCACACGTGACATACTTGTGCGGCTTCTCCGTCCTGTGGGTGGAAATGTACAGGACAAGTTCACCCATCGTTCTGAATTCCTTTCCGCAAAGTATGCACGAATATCGAACCAGATTTTCGGCATGTTCAACTTGCACGTGGGTCGCAACACTGCCTTTGAATAGGTAGGTTTTCCCACAGCCGGGAAACGTGCATGAAAAGCGGCATAGTTCCTTAGTGCTGTGGACGGCATCGATATGTTTCCGTAAAGGATTATTATTAACGCACCCAGAAAAATACTGAAAAGTTCCCAGTAAAGTATTTAAAACCAATAATACTGAATGCCCAGACAAATTATGTTACACATGCACTCAATATAAAACAAAAAATGCCCAATAATATCGTGACATAAAAATGATAACGACTTTGATATTAAAAACATGAATTAGCCATTTACTTCCTCTACATTATTCAAAAATGAATTTTTACATATGTAGTAATCAATGCATTCGTAGCTTTCAAAGCTAAGCTTTGGTAGGGCGTCCAGGCCCACCTATTGGAATCGTCTTGGCTTCTGGGCAGGTTTCGTATAGTTTGTTTATAATCGCGATACCGATTAAGTGCTTACATGCATACATAAATTTGTAAGAAAATTGGACACGAGCATGATGATTTAATCCATCGATCGGTATTAAATTGAACTAATCAAAGCCTGTCAGTTTTCACGTGTCTCACAAGGTCGCCCTTGCTCAGGTAAGATTTCTCGCAGCCGGGAAACGTACATGGAAGACGGGGCCGTTCCTTCGAGATGTGGACGGTGTCAGTATGCCGCCGTAGACTGGCAAGGCTGCAGAACACCCGTTGGCAAGTGTCGCAACTGGGACGCTTGGAATTTGTGTGGAGTCTCCTCACATGGGAAGCTAGGGCGATGCTGTTTTTGGAAATCATGCCGCAAGCCTAAGGAAGACGGAAGTGGAGGAATGTTGTATATTTGGCTTCACTTTTGCTAATTTTCACCCCTATGCTTACCTCGCACTTCACTTTCCCATCCGGGTCGTGCGTGACGACGTGTCTGCTCAAGTCGCTAACGGATTTAAACGTTTTCGACCACGTTGGACATTTTTTCCCAGGCTTCATCTCGATATGGATTCGTTATTATTGAGTCCTTACTCTAAAAAAACTAGATATTGCACCATATGATTTTATTTAAGGTTGAAGACGATGGTTTAATGTGAGTTCAGTTTGAACTAAATTCACTCTGCTCGTTTCCACTCGATAAGGTTAAGACGAAGTGCAAAATCTATGTATGAGGATAAACGGTTATAGAATTGCCTGGAAATAGTTTGTTTTTATTTAGGAAACTAATAACGTTTATCTTCCCCAAATTTAAATTGGAAATGAATCAATTTCTGTCTCGGATTCTTAAATGAGAGATTCCGTCTAAACAGAGGGTACTTTTAAAAGGTCGAGAATGAATTCTGCATGGTAATGGGCCGGAGGCAAATGCATGCAGCAGGTGAATGGTTTGCACTGAAGGGTAGCGGCGGCTTATGAGCACAATCACATTCTTGAAGGAATCTGACTGCCACCAGTTAACATTTGGTGTCCGTGAAGGGTTGACTTTGTGAACTAAAAAAGGAAAATGGGGCCTTTCATGGATTACGCAATGGGACAATTCAGTCATATCCTTTTGTATAGAAGAAAAATATACTTGGGTTCATATGTATGAATACGACGTGATCACAGTTCACTGGATACGTGCCTATGTAAAGTAACTGTGGTGTGAAAAAGGTTGCATTTTATTAACCATATTTATGTAGAAGCAAATTAAAACTTGACACATTCCTGGATAAAAATAACCAGCCCTTCACCCTTGAGGACGCCTCATGCATCCATGAATCATATGCTTAATTTGGGATTTTTTGAAGAGGTTTTCCCCACAGGAGATCAATCCCGAGGTTAATTTTTGTAAGTTGGGTTATGTATTTTACGTATAATGAATTTGAAATGTCATTTACCGTAAAAACTCAAATAGTAGCCGTTGCTCAAATAGTAGCCGTGCTCAAATAGTAGCCCTGCCCAAATAGTAGCCTTATTCGAATTATAGCCGTGCATCTACTTAACCACACATCTCCTAGCCAGGTCATTTAAGTAATTCAATTATACATAATTCAATTTAATCGCAATTACATACAAAAAATCGAAGGGAACACGAAATTTGGCTAATCGACAAAATTGATTAAGAGCAGGTTTAAACAATAGAATTGTCACTGACTGCGATTCTATAGGAGAATTTGGTTATGTTATTAAAATTTAATTTGAGCTTGATTGTGGAAATAAAATTCAATAGCTGTGTGCAAATAGTAGCCGTGCATCTTTCCGTCATTTTATAAATAGTGGCCCTGCCCAAATAGTAGCCTTGCTCAAATAGTAGCCGGGTCCCAGACACCAAATTTGTAAATAGTAGCCCCCAGCTACTATTTGAGTTTTTACGGTATGTAAGACAGATACACCTTTTACATATTTATATTAATTTCACATATGAAAATTTTTTAACTAAAATTCCATGCGTTTCAACATAAATGACACAAATTTAATATTAGAAACTCCCAAATGTTTAACTGTATGTAATGAAGGAAAATTTATTTTGAATAGGCTTACCAACTCTTTAGAAAGGTGAAAAAGTCCGTGTGCAAAACCTTGAGCTTTTAGAGGAGCCACAAATTTTTGCATGATACAATAAGACGAGTGTCAGAAACTTGTAGTGGAGTTCACTATTTATATGGAATAATTTATTGAATTAAAGCGACATCAGTCGCTAAATTATTGACTCTCAAACAACGCAACTGAATTCATATAAAGTTATAAAAAATCGAAAATTATTGATGTCATTTCATACATATAAATATGTACATACGTAATTATGGATCTAAATACACAAGTATTTTGAATTTTCTAACGTATGAACTCGACAATGGTTAACCAATTCGCTAAAAATGAGGAATTTCTTCCCACAGAAGTCACACCCATGCCTCGCCCCGCTGTGGCGCAATCTGTGATTGGCCAAATTGTGTTTCGAGTGGCTCCTGTACTCGCACTTGTCGCAGGAATGGATCCGCTCTTTATTCGTCCCATGTCTCGCCTCCATGTGACGCTTCAAGCCAGTTAAATAGGAGAATCTCATGTCACAAACTGTGCACGGAAAATTCCTCTGATTTTCATGCACAACTCGGACGTGGTGCTTTAGACTATCCTTCCGGGAGAAGGTCTGCTGACAGAGGTGACACTTTAACACTCGTTTGGTAGAATTCTCCAAATGTGTCCTCTGGAAAATTAATACATAAGTATGCGCATTGGTAATTTTTCAAAAGTTTTTTTCCAGATTTACCTCGTGACTCTTTATGTGTCCCCTGTGGGCGAAACTCTTCCCACAAGTGGAACAATTATACGTCTTTTCCGTCGTGTGGGTGAGAATGTGACTCTCCAGGTGAGCCTTCCTTTTGAAGTCCTTTCCGCAAAGTGTGCACGGAAATCGGACAGGATTCGCGGCATGTTCAGTGTTCACGTGTTTCGCCAAGTTGCCTGTGTGTAGATAGCTTTTCTCGCAGCCAGGAAATGTGCATGAGAAGCGAGGTCGTTCCCTCGTGCTGTGAATGGTGTCGACATGGTTACGAAAGGATTGAAGGGTAGAAAACACACGGTCACAAGTGACACAACTTGGTCGCATCCGGTTCGTGTGATCTCTCGACACGTGGGAAGATAAAGTGTTTCGGTTTTTGTAAAGTATTCCGCAAACCTGGACAAGACGGAAGGTGAGAAATGAGTAAAATTAGGGGTGCTACAGGGGTTTTGTAATTGTGCACACTCACCTCACATTTGACCTTCGCATTCGGATCAGTCATCGCCATGTGTTGAGGCAAGTTTCTTTTCGTTTTATACGTTTTCGAGAACTTTGAATACTCCGACTTCTTTCCTGGCGTCAGATCCATGTGGAGTCGGTATCAGGGTTTTGTTTTTCCCGTCAAAAGCTATTTTTTACCACGGCAGGTGGGAAAAAGTGGTAAAAACCGGGAAAAACGGTTTTTACCGTTCAAAATGGGAAATATGGCTGCCCATGTATTTAGTTATGGGGAAAGCTAACTTCTTTAATAACCAATATTTCCGGAATTGGACTTCATATTCGTGATCTCCACGAATTTCTGAAAATTCTGATATGTAATACGGGCACTTTTGATCAGTTTTAATTATTTTTCCAATTTTCCCATATGAATACATGTTAATTTTAGAGATTGTTCGAATTGAACCGTATTACCAACTAATTTTCTCAAAATTTGATGGAGAATACGAATATGAACTCAAATTTTGAAAATCTTAAGTTTTAAAGAAGTTGTTTCGCATTGCCCCAAGACCAGAGTTTTTCCCATTTCTTCCATTTTTCCCATTTCCTACCCATTTTGGGTGGATGGTAAAAATGCCTTTCTCCCACTTTTTCCCGCTGCCCTGGTCAATTTGGTTTTTACCAATAGAAACCCTGGTCGGTATTCTTTGAGTTTTTAGACTGATGTATGTAAATATACATACTCTTAAAAAATAGATATGGTTAAACAAGTTTCAGTCTGTAAATACTCGTAATAGAAAATTCGCGTATGTATAAATATTCACACAGTATTATGACCATTTTTTGGAAAAAAAAGTCACTCATTTTTAAGCGATTCGCGAAAATGAAACACATTTTTAGAGATACATATAAATTAATTGATTATACCCACGAAAAATTAAGTTTTGTGCGATTTAACATTTTTTACTATACAAAGACAGTTTCTTACCGTTGGGATTGCTTAATTATTAAGCGAGTACTTCCTTGTCCTGGTGTTAGAACTGTCTTTTAGTGGCGTGGGGTTTGTAGGATCTAATTATTACGTGCGTATGCAGGTGTTGCTTTCGAGCGAAGGAACACATTAAGTTAGTTCTCGTTCGTGTGGTGTGAAAAGGGTTGCGTTTTTTGACCTGTAGTCATGAGCGATCGCTTGACAAATTCCTGGATAAAAATAACCACCCCCTCACCCCTAGGGACCATACATAAATATCTGTGTACATTCGTACTGTGTATATATCGTTTAGAACCAACTACGAGTTGACAAAACACAGCCTTAGTCATGATCCCGATGCGAAGGTGAAATGTGAGGTGAGCTTGTTAATTAGCTAAAATGAAGCTACCTAATTTAAAAATCCACACTTGCCAATTTCTTTCCTATCCATTTAGATTTGCGGTAAAATTTTAAAGAACAGAGTCGCCTTATCGGGTCACATGCGGGGTGTTCACAGCAACCGTAAGCGACCAAGTTATACCACTTGTCACCGGGTTTTCTTCAACGCTACCACTTTACGGAATCATATTCGGAACATGCACAGTACGCAGGAACGACCTCGTTTACCATGTCCGTTTCCTGGCTATGAGAAAAGCACCAGTTCGATGTGACGAACCACGTGAAATCTGAGCATGCCGGGAATCCGGTCCGATTTCCGTGCACACTTTGCGGAAACGAATATAAAACCAGGAGTAAACTTCAGCGACACAGTAGATCTGTCGACATGACATATTGGTCGACAATATATGAACGTATTGGTCGACACTGAATATTAGTTTAATATATACATAAGCGCACAGAATTAAGCTTGAAGAGGCTCTCGCAAGACTAAGGGAAGAAGCTTTGAATAAGCACTTGCCCCCTTTAAAGTGGTCAAAAAGGTGAAATCAATGTGTCCAATTGACGTGAGAAATAAATTATGACATAATTAACCCATAAAATATAATATCATACGGAACTATCCTTATGCAATATTTGGGCAGTGGATGGAACCTTTGACATATCACCAAACTTTACGGGCAACTGATGACGATACCCGGGATTACACCTGATGAAGTCGTAAGTCTCTTGGTGTACGCCTTTCCCCCGACAGAAAGCCATCGCATTACAGTCAGCAGAAAGCCATCGCCACGTTTTTGATAAACTCTGTGATAATAGATCACGAAGGAATTTTCTGATTTTATTAACTGGAGTAGCCTATAACATTGGGACGAATTGTAAATGCCACGTGGCGCAAAACGAGGTATTTTGTTGCCTAATTCTGCTCCAGCGCCATCTAAGCCATCCTCATCATTTGACCAATCATTCTCCTCACCTATAATTACCTCTCGTCGTGGAAAACGACATGCTTACTATGTCTGGTCGCAAAGCTAATTCGTTTGGGTTAAAAAGTGTAATATTTTTAAATTTTTGGATGATTGGTACCAAAATCAAGTGGTTGCACATACATACAACTTCCCTTGCAGATATGTCTTACAACTTTTAATTGGGGTCGACCAATTTAAAGTCGACCAGTTGAGATTGGCGACCAATATGCCATGTCGACCGATTTACTGCGTCGACTTGTCGTCTGTCGACAAGTTGAGATAGGCGACTAGTTATTTTGGCGACTTGTTTTTTGGCGACCAATTAGGTGTCGACGACTCGTTTGTCGACCATCAACCACTAACCCATATATTTACATACATAGTGCATACATATATTTCGATCTACATAGCGAGATATGACTGAGGAGCCCAAGGGACCTACTTGCATATGTAAATCTCTACCCATGAGAAGTACCATTTTTCTATTTCAGTTCTATTTTAAGAGGAGTGAACTGGTGGCAGAATTGTGATTGTGCCCATTAATCAGTCGCGACCAGGGTTCGCTACCCCGGGTTTTTGTGGGTTGGGGTTTTTGGGGTTTTTGTGGGTTTTTGGGGTATCAAATCTCCGGAAAAACCCTAATGCTTAATGGGGTTTTTGCGGGTTTTTGTGGGTTTTTGTGGGTTTTTCCGGGGTTTTTGTAAGATTTTGGGACAGATTGAAACAAAATCCCTTAAACTACAACTTAAATCAATGCTAATTAAATTGACGGATTCATCATGAAATTTTGAGAATTTTCATGTGCGACTTGAATTTCCAAGTTTTATTGCATATTTCCAAGTTTGCATGCGAAATATGAATTTTCGATTTAACAGTCCAACTCAATGATAACGCTTAAAATTGCATGTGAAAATCGTATATTAAATTACTTTTTATCTAATATATAATTTAAAGAATTTTGGTTCAACCTGCCCCAAAATCTACAAAAACCCACAAAAACCCACAAAAACCCAAAAACCCACAAAAACCCCAAAAACCTCGGAAAAACCCGCGGGGTTGGGTTTTTCTAGAAAAACCTCGGGGTTTTCCGAACCCTGGTCGCGACCAGAGCTGCACATAATATATCTGGGGACATTAACATTGTAGGATAAGAGAGAAGGAGGAGTCTATATAACACAGCCAGATGATGGGGACATCGAATAATATCCATGTACCAAATGGGTATAAATACATACCCATTAGGTATATACATATGTATGACAATTTGACATGCAACAATGGGTATACCCATTTGTTCGGTTGCATGTCAAATTGACCCGCTCATATAAGTTATAGTAACCCCACTACCCCACGCTATACATGTTCTACTTACAAAAATACATACTCAATTTATAATATTTCATACCATAAATACTTTCACTAAGCAAGCTAAAAACGTTTACGTTGGCGTGTATTCGAAACAATATACCTACATATTTATTTATTTCGCATAACGATTCCATTTGTGAAATATTCTAGCAAATTACCAACACATCCTGATACTAGCTAAATTTGTTACAAAAATCCACTACCTTTCTACCAAAAATTTCAAACCGTCTCAAATCAAATCAAATTTCGGAAATTATTGACATGCCGAATACATTCACCAGTATTTTTAATTTTCTAAAGTATGAACTCGACAATGTCCGACCAAATCTGGAAACATGAGGAATTTCGTCCCACAGAAGTAGCATCCATGCCTCGCTGCATTGTGTCGTACAGAGTGCTGGGTCAAATTGTGTTTCGAGTGGCTCCTGTACTCGCATTTGCCGCAGGAATAGATCTTCAGCTCTTTATTCGCGGGGTGCCTCGCTTCCACGTGACGCCTCAAGTTTGATGAGCTGGAGAATCTCTTGTCACAAACTACGCACGGATGATTCCTCTGATTTTCATGCACAACGCGGACGTGACGAAAAAGAACGTCCCTACTTAAGAAGGTCTGAGGACAGATGTGACACTTTATGACTTCTCGGGAAGATTTTTCCAAATGCGTCATCTGTAAGGTGAATATATACACTGGTAATTTATCGTCTCAAAAATTCCTCCACATGCTGATTTACCTGGTGAAGTTTCATCTTTCCCTTAAAGGCGAAACTCCTCCCACAAGTGGCACAATTGTATGGCTTCTCTGACGTGTGGGTGGAAATGTGGTTCTCAAGATCATGTTTCGTTTTGAGTTCTTTTCCGCAAAGTGTGCACGGAAATCGGATCGGTTTCTCGGCATGTTCGGTTTTCATGTGTTTAGAAAGACTCCTCTTGTCTAGGTAGGTTTTCCAACATTCGGGAACTGTACATGGGAAACGTGGTCGGTCCATCCTGCTGTGGACGGTGTTGATATGTTGTCGTAAGTTGGCCGAACTGAAAAATACCCGGTAACACGTATCGCAACTTGGTCGCTTCAGGCTGCAGTTATATTTTGATACCTGGGCAGATAAGGCCACTCAGTTTTTGGAAATTAATCCACAAATCTAGGCCAGATAGGAGTTGGAAAAGGTGAATTGTGAAATTATTTAAATCTACTTTTGCAAATTTACACGCTCACCTGACACTTGAAGTTGGCGTCGAGATCGTGCGTGACCATGTGTCTCGTCAAGTCGTAATTGGTTTTAAGTGGTTTTGAGCACTTTGAGCGTTCACGATTCTTTCCTGGCTGAAGATCCATGTGTATTCCTTGATTGTTAACTTTGTTGACTTGTATTGGAAATATGCAATATTGGTTTGCTGATTTGCAAATTTAATTTGGTGTTTGGAAAAAAAATTAAGAATTGTGTTTAGTGGGAGTGGTTATAGTAGCATTGGCTATGTACATGCTCTGTATTTAATGTTTGGTTTTATGGATATGTATGGTAAAGTAACTGTGGTGTGAAAAAGGTTGCATTTTCTGACCAGATTTACAAGTGAGTGATAACTTGACACATTCCTGGATAAAAATAACTAACCCTTCAACCTTGAGGACGAGACGTGCATAAATCATGTGCTTAATTTGGAATTTTTTGGAGACATTTTCCACACAAGAAATCAAGCACTAGCTGAATATTTATAAGTTGTGTTATGTATGTATTTTACGTATTTATAATGAATTTGGAAAATGTACTCCTGAAAGACACTGATCGAACTTGATGGTAACCGTGGGCCCCTTTGCATTATCTTTCAGTAATTATAATGCAAAATGCTGGGCCCCCCATTAGATAAGATATTAATAATTATTTTTAGTTCTGTGGTAACAAGTGATGCACATTCGGGAATATTAAGCGAGGGAGTAATACTTATTCATATTTGAACGTATTGGAGGCGAGATACTTATTAACAATGTAAAAAGTCGATGTTAACATATAATGATAAAATATATGTGGCAGTAAGAGTGTAGGTGGAAAACCGGAGGTGGGCTCGGAGAACCTCTACATGTATTGGGAAGGTGACCCAATACACCATTTGGCCCATTACTGCCGTACACCAGGTAGGAAAATGCATGGCAGTGATGCATAGGCGGATTCCGTGGGGTGGTGGTGATATCCAAATGAGGGTGGCGTCTGCATGCGGAAGCAGACAGATGAAGGTTGTTGGGCGGGGGCTGTCCACGGACCGCGGGATCTTTGCCCACGTCCCCCATGGAAGCCGTAGCCGATGCCGACGACACCCCCACTTGCCCCTTCCCCCATCACAACATAACCAGGTCATAGGACCCCCGTAGACCCGACCATGCTTCCCTCCGTCATGCACGACCCCCCTCCCCCACTCTTCAAACAAACCACACCCCACGGTAACCACCCCAATATACCAAACAAAAACCTACCTGGGGAGTCCCTCCAAGGCGTAGATCCTCCTGTGCACTGGGTCCGGCTAATCCATCTTCGCCTGGTGGCTCAGCTTGTCGTTGCTGGGACGGGTGTGGCAGGGGGAGTCACTTAGCACGCAGGTGGGGGTGTGAGTGGACGAGGCTCACATTGCGAAAAGGCCTTAGGACATACTTTACTAAATAATGTAATAGGTTTATAACAACTATGTATATGTACACGACTTGCATCAATTCAGACTGATTTACATAAAAAGTCATTTTTGTCAATCAATTGATGGATGTTGTTATTAGTTATACTTGTTACGGAGACCGGCATGGGGCGCATCCAAAGTTTGCCCACCCTCGCTTTGGGTTAGTTTAGGCTATGTGTGAACTTCGCATATCATGCATACACGTGAATAAGTACATATTTTGCTCTACATAGAAAGATATGAGTGATTGGCCTCATTTAATTCCTCAGTAATTCCTCAATTCTTCTGCCGTACTAAATTTCTCCGTCGAATTTTCTTGTGACGCCATAATTGCACTAATTTAGTAAATCGTGCCCAAATTAATCTAACCCTATTTGCGAAATTAGCCCTACTGTATTTGACATACTCGATGACCGCCAGGCAGAAACATGCCGCTAGGCAGGAGATCAGTAGAATGAAAATAGTTTGAATACTACCGCCTAGCCGGACCACCTCAAATGAGGTCGTTTCATAGCGAAATTTCCAATTTCCCCCACTTTTAAGCTCCCTTTCGCGTAATATTGTATCGTTCAGACTAAACTGATGAGACACGTGGTTGTAAATCCCTGAATTAAAAAACAATTTAAAATGTGCCACCATCCGAGATTCCCGCCAAACCTTAAACACAGATCCGATCGCCTCTTGGAAAATTGTTTTCTCTCCGCGATACCATTTTTTGGTGGGATAATTTCTCTTGAGGTACTCAAAGTAGGTGTCCACCTCACGAGTTGATCCGCCATAAGCGGACCTGTTACACTGCAATATTTCCTCCTCAATCGCCCAATTTACCTCATTTGCAGTTACATTATTGCCGCAAATCTAAATTTTTCAAGATACCAGCGAATCCTTGGATTCACCATGGAATATAGTAACCGTTGAGCTACCGCTGCATCGATTTCACCCAAAGTAGTGCGAATAAGGTAGTGGAAACGATAAGAGGAAAATTGATAATTTTCAAAGAAATCCGTTTCTGACTTCCGTGGTTCGAATCGAGACAAAATTGTGTAGCAGAATCCCCCCACCCTCTTCACAGTCGGGGGAATTTCAAAACTCGGGTCGACTAGTTCGCGGTGCAAGTCCATTATTCTCCAGGTCCTGAACGCGAACATCCCAGAGGCATTTTCCATTCTTTGTGGTTTCTCACAAAAAACTTTTTCATACGTGTCGCCTCGTTCCCCTGGAAGGGGTGAGTTTAAATTGGTTATGAAGCTACTCAGGTAGCAGTTACTTATCACTACGAGGACCAACAGCCATGAAATACTTAGGACTTTAAGGGGGAGGAAATTACTCAATTTTTTCGGAAGCTGGTCCACCTCATGGATCAGAAGACCGAAAAAATATAAGAATAGTTTTAGCAGAAAGAATTCTTTGTTCAGAAGGTAAAATCCTAACGAAAGGAGGAAAGATGATAAGAACAGCTTGATAACCGTGACGATCCACACGAAGGGATCGTATGGAGCGAAATACAAGGAAAACGAAACCCCTATCGAAAAGTGGGAGCAAGAGATGAATGAGAAGCCAATAAAATCTGCGGTTACAATTTGGGCATTTTCTGTGTACCAGGGCTCGACGACATCCCCGAGTTGGAATGACGGGTAGCGGCAGTGTTAATATGTCATAGCAATGATCAAAGGCATCTGTGTAATGTCTGGTCGCGTTCAGCGTATTTAATGATATGGTAGTTAAAACCTCATAGATAGCTAATGTAGAATCATGATTTACGGTTGCGTCTCCCCAATGAAATTCCGAAAGCGCTGGGTAGTTTGATGATGTATGTAAATGTATGTCCCCAGATGAATGAACTATGAAGCAAGCAAAATTTTCTAAAATTGGGACATTATCTATGCTTTTCTGGTGACATATTTCCACCCTGTTTCCCTTGAAAAATAATACAACTGAAAATCTGACAGGTATTTGCCTCGAAAATTTGAAAGGCTGCGAGTAAAGTGGTGACTTTGTAGCTAGCAATATTTCTGGGCTGTTGGGAACAAAGAAGAAGTACAAGTTATCCGGGCAAGTTTTTAAATTTAGTGTATTATTTAGGCCCAAATAGCAACTTCCTTGGTGGGTAATCCAATATCCTAAGGACTTTTCATGAGATCTTGTATAATTTGGCGAATTTATGGAGACAAAAAGAATGACAATTTCACAAAGCCAGTTTTTGTTATGGAAAATGTCAAGTTTTGGGGGCATCGAGAAGCATGGCCAGTCATCAGAATTAAAATCGTCCGGAAATTGTTGTTTGGTCAGGGTAAGAGGTACATTCCGCGTAGTTGGCAGATTTGGGCTGGAAATATTGTTGAAGACGAGGTGATATCGACAAGGGGCGTTGGATGATAGAATAGATGCCAAATTTATAGTGGGCAATGTTGTCTTGGCTTCGATAAAAATATAATTTACGGTGCAACACAACGCAAGTAGTAACGAATAGATGTGCATGAATTTGGCCATTGTTGGCAGTTCTAAAATTTGTGTGGAATTCAGTACAAGATTTATGGAAAAACTGCAAGAGGAAACTAAAGATTTATCACATATAAGGTTGTCGAAGACACTAAAAGAAATGAGGTGAGTAGAGCTTCAGAGGCGTAATGTTTATGGTCATACATACGATTCGTCGTTTATGGGCGGATGAAATAAGTTTGATGAAATAAGTCCAAGTGTATGTAAGGACAGACTGTCAGGAAAAGTTGAGCAAGTGTATCACTTCGGACAAGTGTTGGCCAACCAAAATGAGAAATTTTGTAAGTAATAACTTACGTCGTGTCGGATTTGACTTTTAGCAAAATAAATACCTAAGGCAACGGTCAACCTCCAGTAAAGAATAGTTTGTTTGAAACTTTTAGCATTCTTAGCGAGCTGGCATGGACCCATTTTAATTATCATGATTGCACAGGGTTAAAATTTTATAAAGCGTGTCATAACACGCGTTAAGTGTGTCATAAGAAATAAAATGTTCGTGTTCAGTTTCCTTGAATAATTTATTAAATTTGCGATTAGCTGATGAAAAAGTTACAAAGCTGAAACTACGGTTGATGACGTACAGGATAAATAAGTATGGATATTTGAGTATGAATATACAATTAATGAAAGCAACATTTCCGATATAACGCCGAAACGGGTACTTTATCTTAATTTTTTCCAAGGACACACTTTCTTAGCGAGTAATTCGTGTCCACAATTTTCCCAGAATTGGTGACGCACTTTGGTCGGATTCATACGTTAGAGAAGTAAAATTTAAGAGGGGAATTTCCTCGGGGGAAATCTATTCATGTTTTTGGTATCCGTATGCAGTAATGTTATTTGTATGCGTTTCATTGACCGATTTGAATGTTTAGTTTTGGCAACTTTTGTAAGCCTTTTCTAAAATTGTCATAAAATGCAAAAGTTATGACAAAAACATTTCATTCTGATGCACCATGACGTATTGTTTTCGGATCCCTCTGTGTGCGACTAACGATTTAACGATTCATTTAAAGATAAGCACTGACTCGGGCTCACGAAATGTTGAAATACTCATCATCCAAATTAGTTTTCGACACATATTGAATAAATATATATTTAAATTTGTTAAATTGCTTAAATGATATTTTATAATGAATGCAATTTATTACTTATCAATTACATAGTTTAACGCACCATCACGAATCCTGATAATCCATACATACAGATTCCTACACCGAATTCCTACTTTTCCAAGGTATGAGTGCGAGAGTGCTGCACAAACTCTTGAAAATTGAGGAATTTTTTTCGACAAAAGTAGCATTCACGATTCGCAGCGTTGTGCCGTTTTGCTTGCATGGTCAAATTGTGTTTCGAGTGACTCCTGTACTCGCACTTATCGCAGTAATGGGTCTTCAGCCCTTCATTCGTGGGGTGTCTCGCCTCCACGTGACGCTCAAAATCTTTGGCACTCGAGAAACTCTTGCCACAAAATTCGCACGGATAATTTTTCCGATTTTCATGCACAACTCGGATGTGGGCTCGTAGACTGCGTCTACTTATGAAGGTCTGAGAACAGACGTGCCACTTTAACACGTCTCGGGTAGATTTTTCTACATGCGTCTTCAGCAAAATTAATACCCATATACATATTTACATGTGTAGTTTTTCATGCAGTTTTTCCCACATTGCTTTCTTACCTCGTGACTTTTCATAGTTTCCATCTCGGCGAAACTCCTCCCACACGTGGCACAATTGTGTGGTTTCTCCGTCGTGTGCGTGGCAATGTGACGCTTGAGGTGAGGACTGTTTTTAAATTCCTTTCCACAAAGTGTGCACGGATATCGGACCGGATTTTGGGTGTGTTCAGAATTTACATGCGCCCTAAGATGACCACTTCTTTGGTAAGTTTTCTCACAGCCGGGAAACGTACATGCGAAATGAGGTCGGTCCTTCGGATTGTGGACGGTGTTAATATGTTTCCGTAAAGTGGGAAGATCGAAAAAGACTCGGTGACACGTGTCACAACTTGGTCTCTCCGGTTGCTGTGAACACTCCGCATGTGGCGTGCTATGCTTCGGGAAATTATACCGCAAATCTAGATAGGACGGAAGAAGGCAAATGGGTTTGGACTTTAAATGTTAGTGACTTTGCAAATTTTCACGCTAACCTCGCATTTGACCTTGGCATCGGGATCGTGCGTGACAATGTGTCTCGTCAAATCTTGCTTATGTTTAAATATTTTAGGGCACTTTGAACATTCCCATTTCTTTCCTGGCTTCATATCGATATCCACTAGGTATTTGTTGAGTTCGTACTCTCAATAAATTGTGGCGTGATTATATTTAAGCTTGGTGACCCTGACTGAACTTCATTTCAGTTTAAACTAAATTCTCTCTATTCGCTTCCGTCAGATAAGGTAAGTAACCCAGTCCAAAATTTATTTTGAGAATGATTGAATACCAATCGTCTGTAGATACTTACATAAATAGTTGTTTTGTTTAGTGCATTATTCACGATTATTAAGAAATATCCACTTCGAGTTAAGTAGGAGATAGATCAGTTCTTTCTCTCATATTTCAGACGAAGGATACTTTTAGCGAAAAGGTCGAAAAAGCACTGAGCCTGACAAATGTCCGGAGGCAAATACAAGGGAATGGTTTACATGGATGGGGTAGCAACTTATGATGGGCACAATCACATTCATGCAACAAGTTAACCCTTCGCTTCCCTTAAAATAGAATCGAAATTGAAACATGGGGCCTTTCACGGGTTACGCACAAAATTAGGTCGTTCTGTGTCCAACAAAAGTGTCAAGCTTTTGTATGCACGTGATGAAAAGTAATCTGTAAAAGTAACCCATTCTGACACATCTTATTCGCAATACTTTTGAAGTCGTAAGTTTTGAATGGCCCCTAGGCTGTAAATTGTTGCAAACCATAACTAAGTTGGTGTTACATAGATCCAGTGATTGGAAATGTTAACCTTACGTGATTAGGGGTCGTTCAAAATTTATGGTTTCCAAGATATTGCGAGTAAGGTGTACTTCTCATCCAATTCATACAAACGTAGGTATGTAAGTTCTGCATAGAAGAATTGGTTAACTATGTACGTAATCCACGAAGGGCCCCATGTTCCTATTTCATTCCAGATTAAGAAAAGTGAACGGTTAACTGCTTGCAGAAATCTTCTTGTCCTCGGGGAGTCGTTACCCTTGCCTGCAAGGTCCAATCCAAACCATTCACCTGCTGCGTGCATTTGCTTCAGGACTTTTCCCAATCACGGTTCATCACCGACCTTTTCTCGCTAAAAATAATCTTCGTCTTAAATGTGAGATAAAGGCGATTTATACACAACTAAAACTCGAAGAAGTTAAACGTGAGTAACTAACTAAACAAACCAGCTACTCCCAACCATTTCTTACAACTTTTGAACCTTAAACTTATCCGATGGAAACGAGTAGACTGAATTTGGTATAAACTCGTTAAATTTTTATCCAATGTGATCAACCTTAAATAAGTAAAATCATTAAAATTGTTTGAAAGTGTGAAAGCGAACTCAGCAAATACAGAATCCACATGGATCTGAAGCCAGGAAAGAAATGGGAATGTTCAAAGTGCTCAACAACATTTAAAACCAATTACGACTTGACTAGACATATCGTTATGCACGACCCCGATGCAAAGGTCAAATGCGAGGTGAGTGCGTAAAGTTGTAAATACAAAACTAATTTTATAACCTACATTTTTCAATTTGTACATACATATATATCTTTTTTAGACTTGCGGAACGATTTTCAAAACTACCGGTGCCTTACGTTTCCACACGTGGAGTGTCCACAGCAACCGGAAACGACCAAGCTGTGACACGTGTCACCGGGTGTATTTCACTTCGGCCGGGTTACGACGACATATTGAGACCGTCCACAGCACGATTAAACGACCCCGTTTCCCATGCACAGTTCCCGGCTGCGAGAAAACCTATCTAGCTAAAGATGCCTTGACGATACACGTGAACACTGAACATGCCGAGAATCCGGCCCGATTTCCGTGCACACTTTGCGGAAAGGAATTCAAAACGAGGGCTCACCTTGAGAGTCACACTCCCATCCACACGACGGAGAAGCCGTACAATTGTTCCAAGTGTGGGAAGAGTTTCGCCCACAAAGCAAAGATGAAAAGTCACGAGGTAAATAAGCATGTCGTATGTGGAGGAATATCTTGATTAAAAATTGCCAATGAGCATAATAATTTTACAGAAGACGCATTTGGAAAAGTCTGCCCGAGACGTGTCAAAATGCCACCTCTGTCCTCAGACCTTCTTAACTAGGAATGGGCTGCAAGGCCACATTCGAGTTGTGCATGAAAATCAGAGGAATTATCCGTGCCCATTTTGTGACAAGAAATTCTCCTTCTCATCAGGCTTGAAGCGTCACGTGGAGGCGAGACATGCCACGAACAAAGCGCTGAAGATCCATTCCTGCGACAAGTGCAAGTACAGGAGTCACACGAAGTTCAATTTGGACCTTCACAGACGACGTCACAAGGGAATGAGGCATGGGTGTTACTTTTGCGGGAAGAGATTCGTAACTTTTCACGAATTAGTCCAACATTGTAAAGTTCATACTCTAGAAAGTTGAAATATTTATGTACATAAATATGTATGACATTGGGTTATCAATAATTTGTGAACATTTTATAAATTCGTGACATTTGGCAAAACATTTTGGGAGAAAACCATGGGACTTGATGACAATACGCCCATATTCGTAATTATCTGTACTTCAAAAATTAGAAACACGTTGGCGAAAACCGTATGCCGAAATTCGAATCGGTTCTAAAGTTATCGTGGATACAGACGCACGGGACATCTCCATATTAATGGATTTCGCCTCGCTTCACCCCTTAATAATTAAGTAACTTTTTGAGAATTTCATCCCGTACACAGTGGCGGGTTAAGGCATCGCGGGGCCCCTGGGTGACTTTTTCGTGATGATTTACTCGTATATATGAATTGGGCTTCTCCGACTTTGGTCGCATTAATTTTAAACTGCTCACCAACAAAGAATCCTACTTACCGATGAATGCGCCTGGTTTCGCATGTGACAGAATTTGCAATTAAATTTCGAACCAACTAATGATTTTTCAAAATCCTGTTACCTTTCTTATTTTAGGCCGACGTAAGAAATTTAAAAAGTAGCTTTCGGAAAATTACCTGCCCCAAATTACAAAAAAACTTTTCTAAAAATGTCTGCCATTTAAAATTTTCGTGCGTGTATTTAAAAAGTTGTACAGATGAAAAAAGTTTTTGAAAGTTTTTGAAAAGTAAATTTTGTTAAGTTACTTAATTTGATTCCCCGCAAACTTGTACTTTAATGTACTTTAATGTTTGAAATTTGGTTAAGTCTGAAAGACAGCTTATTTGATAAATCGTAAGTTACTGAAAATTATTCAAAAATTCCTTCACAGGGCGGCACTACTCGTATTTAGCTAAATGAAAAATTAGTTTTCCCTTATTTGTGTGCATGAATAACTTAAAATTATTTCGGTGAAAAGGCCCTGAGCATGCCTAAGCTAATCCTAAGTTATAGCATACGTATTTTTTTCAATTTAATTAAATCGTTTTTTCTAGCTTGACGGTGGAAATTAATTATTTATAAAGAATTAATCTGACTCATAAATTGAAAGCAAATAGTTTTAACATGTTGCCAAGTTCCCAGAAATAGATGACTTCCGCCAAAGAACCTTTCACTTGGCAAACCGGAAGGCAATGAATTCGTAAGCCGGGTAACAGATTGGAGAGTAGATTAAGAGACCCTTTAATTTAAGAAGAACAAATTCTTTTTCATTTGATTAAACAAGTATATATGCCACCAAACTTGAAACTTCATAGGGAACAAATTGTGTAATTTCGCTAAAATGCCGAAGGGGCCCCCAAAAATTATCCGTCCCCTAACAAAGTACATATTTCGTTTATGTCTACATTATCTACGCATTTAACGGGACCCGGGCATAATTGGGACAACGTTGTCCATCTTTAGTGTGTCCTTATTTATACATTATCCAGATTTTTATTGTCCAATTTTTTTTGTCCGTTTTATGGCATCAATATATTGGTTTGTCCTCATTATGCCCTAAACCCGGGCATAATTGGGACAACGTGGTACTGGACAGGGCAAAATAAGGATAAAAAAATACGGACACAAAAAACCAGGACAAGGGTACAATATGGACAGCAGTCTAATGGAAAATTGACAAATTTTCGTGCTGCATGTTTTCATATAATTCCGATCTGCCGTAGACCTACCCCCATTTATTTACCTGTCAAAAGTTTAATTTCCTTGCAGGTATCATGCGTTCCCTAAAAATATTATGGTGGAACCTGAAACTTCTCTTTTTAATTTCGGACCTCTCCCACAGAACAAAATTGTAAAAATTATAGCAGGCGACAGCCTCATGAGATCAGCAATAGAATAAGATCCTTAAAATAGTTTTTCAATTTTTTTCATGACTGGTGTACTTTGGAAAAGGAACACAATAGCCTATGCATTTCCCTAAAACGCATCCTCACATTTGGGACCATAAAAAATTTAAAGGCTAGCTTGGCATTCTAACTCCTGAAACCGTAAATTCAGTAGTTTTTATGAAATGTATCGAGGCGTGGAACAGGCGAATTAGCGTATTATGTGAAAGTTAATCAGTATCTAAAATTTCTGGTTTCAAATAACTGAGATCTGAAATTATAAAATTAGCGTTTGTGAAACTGACATAAAGTCGAATATTATAAAGTTACACAACTAAACCACTCAAATTTTATGAGTTTAAATTTAATAGACTTGCCTATCTATAGTGTGTCCTTATTTATACATTATCCAGATTTTTATTGTCCAAATTTTTTTTGTCCGTTTTATGGCATCAATATATTGGTTTGTCCTCATTATGCCCTAAACCCGTATTTAACTGCTTAACCACTTGCTCGAGGTTGCTCCAACTACATGAAACGTGACAACATACCACCGATTAATTCTACTATTTGCATTTCCGTAGTATCCGTGAATTTATATTTAGAAATTCGGAGTAAAACTGACAATTCTTTTAACAATTTACATATAGTCCCACCCGAGGACCCCGCAGACCGGGGGCCCCTACGTTTCATCATCCTCACCTCCCCGGTTTACCCGCCACTGCACCGAGATGACGCCTGGCTGGAGGCCCCCGCTGCGCGGGGTCCCCTAGGTGTCACCTATGCCACATACCCGGTTTACCCGCCACTGCAGTTGCGACGTGAAAAAGGTTGCGTTTTCTAGCAAGGAGGGAAACGATACGAAATTGGGGAGGAATTTCCAGGAATTTTATTTCCATCACAACTACATATGCTTAAGAGTAATTAAACGCGCAAAGTCAATGTTGGTTCGTTGCCTGCTTAACCATAGCAAGGAGTGAAAACATGTCAAATTCTTGGATAAAAATAACTAAGCTTGGGGCGTCTTATTTTTTGCCCTGGTAAAATTTTTGGCAAGATCGCACTTGTTTAATAACGTACTTACTTAACATTAAATAACGTATGTGTTTCGCATTACAAATCCGTTTGTGAAATATTTTAACAATAACAATATTTTCAGCTATTGATATGCCCACAATCATATATCTACCTAAGTATTTTTACGTTTCCATGGTATGAACTCGAAAATGGCAGGCCAATTCGTAAGACTGGAAGAATTTCTTCCCACAGAAGTAACAACCATGCTTCGCTGGATTGTGACGTACTCTGTGAGAAGCAAAATTGTCACTCGAGTGGCTTTTGTAATCGCACTTGTCGCAGGAATAGATGAGTTTTTTATCATTCACATGCCTCGCCTCCACGTGACGCTTCAAGTGTGACGAGCTTGAGAACCTCTTGTCACAAGATATGCACGGATAATCCCTCCGATTTGCATGTCCAACTCGGATGTGCTTTTGTAGACCATCTCTAGTGAAGAAGGTCTTAGGACACAAGGGACACTTTGCCATGAGCCGGTTAGACTTTTCTAGGTGCGTCTTCTGTAAAATTAACATACAAGTTGGTAATGTTTCAATCTTATTTACCGAATCACGCCTATTTACCTCGTGACTTTTCACGCGCGATTTCTCGGTGAAACTCTTCCCACAAGTAGCACAACTGTACGGCTTCTCCGTCGTGTGCGTGGGAATGTGACGCTCAAGTAACTCCTTCCTGTTGACTCCCATTCCGCAAAGTGCGCACCGAAAGCGGGCCGGATTCACGGCGTGTTCAAAATTTACGTGTCGTGAAAGGTGGTCCTTATTTAGGTAGGTTTTTTCACATTCGGGTAACGTGCAGGGGAAACGGGGCCGCTCCTTCGTGATGTGGGCAGAGCGAATATGCCGCCGTAAAGTGGAAAGTCTGGAAAATGTCTGGTGACAAGTGTCACAACTTGGTCGTGTCCGATTGCTCTGAAATCTCGACACGTGGACATCTAAGGCGATTCTGTTTTTGGAAATTATACCGCATACCTAAATAGATAAGACAGACGAGAAAATCTGGATTGTAATATTACAGTCTCACTTTTGCAAATTTTCACGCTCACCTCGCATTTGACCTTGGCATCCGGATCGTACGTGACCATGTGTCTCATCAACTGGGAATTGGTCTTACACGTTTTTGAGCACTGTGAACATTCCCACTTTTTTTCCCACTAGCTGGATATCCATGTGAATGCGGTATTTGTTCAGTTTTTATCTAAAAAAATTGTAACTACTGCATCAGATTTTATTTAAAATTGGTGAGTCTGAATTTAAACTCTGAAAACTCTGCTCGTTTCTATTAGAGGATTTTATGAGAGCAAGTTGAATATTTGTGGTGAGAAAGGTTTGAAGATGAATCGTCGGTAAACAGTTGATTACTCACGTTTATCTTTCTCGAGTTTAAATTGAAAATTAATCAGGTTCTTATCTCACATATAAGACAGTAGTGATCTTATCCAGAGAATGTGGAGGACGAACTGTGCGTGGTAACGTAAGTCCGGCGGCAAGTGCAGGTGAATGGTTTGCACAAAAGGATACGACGAAAGGCGACTTAGGCTTGAGCACAAGCACATTTACAGATATGTCACTTACGAACCCTTCACTTTTCTTAATCTGGAATAAAATAGGAATTTGGGGCCCTCCGTGGGTAACGTAGATATGGCATGCAGTCATACCTGACTACATATGTAGTATGAAATATACATGCGGGATGAGAAGCACGCATTACACATTACCATAGGGGCGGATATGTATATACGTATGTACTTAAATTCCTCAGAAATACCTGTACGTGCTTAAAAACCTCGAAAATATCCCCCTTAAAAATGCAGATCATTACTGAAATTCTAGAAAAGGTTAATAAGGACAAATCTGGATAAAGTACTAAATTCGTACTTCAGTAACTTAAATTAGCTAAAAATATATGAAACAGTTCCTCATTATTGATTAAAAACGCCAATGCTGAGGCGTTGCGGAGTCCATGTCCTCGCACCGGGATAAGAGAGATGGCAAGGAGCTGAGCTGGCGTAGTATGAAATATCATGAGTTTTTGCGGACTTGTGCTAAATGTGCTAAATTTTGCGCATCTGCGTAAGTGCCCACCTAAATGTTGTTTCTAAAGAGTTTTTCTTCCAAACAGAGATGTTTAAAACATAATTTGGGCTAAATATGGTTTGCGTCTCCATTGTAACTAAACATCGTAACGGAGACTGCCTACCAATTATTTATGGAAAAGACTCCAGCTAAATAAGATACTAAATATTTAACTAAAGTCTCACAGCTCTTTGCACATCAATTACGCAAATTGTCTCAGTTTGAATAAAAGTCCGCAAATTGTTGATATTTCGATTTCATACATTCATAAGAATTGTGATTTTTCGAAACTATAAATTCGACAATGGTTGACCAAGTCCTTAAAAGGGGCAATTTCTTGCCACAGAAAATAGTGGAAACGTTGATGACATGAATTGTGGGGAAGCACCGGTTTAACATTATTTTTAATACAAAGGTCTTGTTAATCTCCTGCTAATCATCATTGCATTAAGTCAGAGTCAAATTTGAATGAAACGAATCTTTGGCAAATGTGGTTTTAAGCCTATCGTTTCCTGGTAAGTGATGACCTTATATTTCTTTCCTTTCTAAACACTGGGCTTGTCCTAACTGTGTTCCAGATTTTAAGAGCAAATTGATGACTGTTAAAAATAAAAATGACGGTAACGATACTATTTATGTAAAATTGATGTGCAAATTAGTGAGAATCCTGAATCCTTTACGTGGTCAATATAATGACATGCTTTACACTATTACATGTTTTAATCATAAGTACGATTTATGTATCAGTAACTTTAAACAATATGGAATAGGATAAGGATATGAGAATTGCCTATATTGGTTACAATTTTGACTCTCTTTCTAGGAATTATTTTGTTTTTCCATGTTTGATCACTTGTTTATATAGTTATATCCTTAGATTAGATGCTTTAAAACAATTTTTTGCTATTTGTGTCATGGTGTGTAAACCAATTTGTCATGAATTGATCTCTGTTGACACTTGAATAAAGGCTTAACAACAACAACAACAACATGTTCGTACATATATACATTGATACATAAATACAGTCGTTTAGTATTACATTTAGCTAATGTATTTTATATTTGTCAAAAAAATTACGATACGCTACTATTTTATGTTCTGTGAAAATTGGCAAACCAATCAATTTATTAGCGTTAAGTTAACAAAACAGATTGCCTAAATTTTAATGATAAATATGTGCACCCAAAATAAAAATGAGCAAAAGCCTACTCAAGATTGGGTAAAAAAGAGGATAACACAACTATAAGATAAAATTAACCAAACGTTGGGTAAATCTTACACAAATTTGGTCAAGGTTTGTAAAACGTTGGACAAATTTTTCCTTTTGGTTGTGTCATCTCCTTTTTTATCAAACGTTAAGTAAATTTCACTCATTTGTATTTAGAGTGTATGTACGTATACATGTACATATCTATGCACATGCATAGCTAATGATTACTCACGCAAGAATTTGTATTCACAACGCCAGATCTAAAACTCTGTGATTAAATTAACATTAATGAACATGATACTTTTTAAAAGTCATCCACCAGTAATTATTAGCTCACCCTGCGTAGCACGGGAGCTATTGACTTATTCTTAGTCTTGTCCGTGCGTCTGTATGTTAACGACCTTTTTGTATCAATTGGTGCTAATTAAAATGTCCCAGGTCCATTTCTTCATAAATTAATAGTACCGTTGGTATCTGACAATCGGAAACAACAAATGATGCGACAGAATTATGAGATTTGATGCATAGCGCACCAATAATGTACGTAGGTGTTTTATTATTAATTTTCAAAAGGTATGTTCCGCACTGTTTCTGACCAAAATTGTGATGAAATAACAAACTTCAAATACATTTAGGAGGCTGTGATTTTTTTCAACTCTGTGGGTTAACATAAACACTAGCAATAAATCGGCAAACTTTACCTCGACGGAAAAAATGCTAGATTTGCAAATTAAATATCGTAGTGTGATTTAATTTTTAATGCTGGATGGGCAATACGTGTCGCAGATTTATGGTTGAATGCTTAAAACTTACGATGAAAACTGCCCAACACAAAACACAAATTCAATTGGGTCAATAATTTTAAATGATGGCGAAACGAGGTCTCGGGCAAAAAGTCGCAAGGATGCTCAAAATCCGCTTCTTCCACAGAAAGGCTCCGGAAACTAGAGGAACCAATAATGAGAGATCGGCGATTGAAACTGTCCTATATAGCAGATGAGATGGGTGTTCCAAAACCAGCAATTTGTTCCATGTTAACTGAAGACTTAGGTATGAAAATGGTTTCCGTCCGTTGGGTACCAAAATTGCTTTCGGCATCTCACAAACAGGATCGAGTCGACTTTTGCAATGCAAATTTTAACCTATTAAATGAAAACTGGAACCTGCTCAATATTTTATTAGCTGCATATGGTACTTGGGTTTACTATTATGACCCGGTGACCAAATAATAATTCCCTCATTGGAAGCACGAGGGGTTGCCACCGCCCGTGAATTGAAAAGTGCAAAAATCTGACAAAAAAATTGATGATGACCATTTTCAAGGATACCAAAGGTCCCCTCCTTATAAAATTTATTGCTGGAAATACTGCAATAAATGGGGCCGTGTATGCAGGAACCCCGAAGGAGCTGCGTCCTCCGGTTGAAAAGAAACGTGGGGTCAAAATAAAGAGTTGGCCTTTTTTTAGACGACAACGCGCCACCTAATACCTGGCTTTTTGCGAGGGTTAGTGCAGACGAAAATCGCTTTACCTGCACAAACCACGCCCCGTGCAGTCTAGACTTATCCCTTAGTGATTATTATTCGTTTCGAAACTTAAAGAAAAACATCAGGGGAAAACGGTTTTCGGATGATAATGAAATCAAGTCGTAAATTTTGGCATATTTTCGAGGTAAATTTTAATGAGTTATTGCTAGTGTTAATGTTAACCTACAGAACTGAAAAAAATCACAGCATCCTAAAAGTATTTGAAGTTTGTTATGTCATCAAAAGTTTGGTCAGAAACAGTGCGGAACATACCTTTTGAAAATTAATAATAAAACACCAACGTATATGTACAAGTCGGCGGATTTTATTTCACAATTTTGACATCAATTTTTCAAAATTATGGCTCCCCGTTCCTAGCTAATTATGCAACAGTGTTGCAAAATATTTTGTACTTTAATCGCTGCATAAAAATTATTAATCTATTTTGTTTAGTTTTTCTGTACCATTGGTGCAATATTGCGTAAAAATTATTGCTCTATTTTATTCGATTTTTCTTCACCTTTGGGACAAGTTATAACTAAATTATTGTTACACGGTGAGCTACTTCTAACGTTACTACGGTTTATTTTGTTATGATGGTTATTAATAGGCTACCGAAATTTATAATTCGAAATCCTTTGATTGTATTAATCACAAAAGTTTAGTATAATCATTGTTAGATTAAGAATTTAATTTATGAGAATTTTATGCAATTTAATTCTTATGCAATAAATACATATAGAGGTATACATACAGTCAGGTGCAAATCTTTACAGCCACCCTGATTTTCGTTACCAATTACGGTTGCGTCATCAAAAAAGTACCAAATTTGGCTATTATGCGTAGAACACTATCCTTTATAACTGTCATTAGCCATAAAGTCGAAAGACATCGCACACTATTTTTTTCGCACAAAATTTAAAAATTAGGGGGTGCAAAACTTTACAGCCGCCTAGATTCTATTGCAGATTTCTCCTTTGTTTTTTAGTCTGGGATGAGTTTTGATGAGTTTGCATTTTTAACTAGTTTAGAACAAGTTTCTAAGCCAAGTGGCATGCATTTTGGGATAAATTAATTGTCTCCGCATTTATTTCAACATTGGAAGTTAATTATGACCATTTAATTATGAAGCTAACGGAATATCGGGTCTGAAGTCATCTGGCACTCTCTCACACCAGATTTAGAAACTTTATCTTAATAGAATAGAATAGAACTTAATAGAATTTTTACTCAACTGAATGATTAAAATTAGTCTTTAGGTTGATCAAAGTTTACTTCTTATGATTAAAATACAATTTTTAGCTACTCAAAATCGTGCTCTTTATTTATTAGAATTTATACATACTCATACATTTTACAAATTTTGCATTAGTAAAACCATTAATTTTTTAAATACTTGGATATATGTATTACTTACGCCAATACTAAATACATAAAATTAAAATCTTGAGACATAATCTGCAAAAACTCTGACTACTAATCTACTAACCTCTCTAGCTGTGGTCCTTAATTTAAGGATGTGACCAATTGATGGAAGTATTTCAGCAAACATTGATCCAGCGGACTTGTCCAGCAACTTAAAAAATTATATTTTTTAACACCGTTTTCTGTAAAAAAAATAGGACAAATAAATATTTCAATTTAAAACTATTATCGTATTATTAAATGTGCAAAAACTAAATCAAAATGCCTTACCTTCGCACTTAAATAGCTGTATATTGAACTTGGTCGGCAATTTAAAGAATTCCAATGGTTAAGTCATTTTAGTAAGTTTCACAAAAGAGGAATAAATTTGAGGAAGCTTCGTCGGAATAAATTTACTGATGTTTATTTTGTCACTCGAGTAACCAACTGGCGGCATGAGGTGGCTAATAGCGACACCAAGTGGACAGAGTAGGTTTACTCAAATGTTGATTGATGTTATCAACTCTTGGGCATTTTTCACCCAACATTGATGAGTTTTATACTTAATCAACAAAAAAGTCAAATTTTGCTCAAGGTTGATTAAAACCTGCTTGACTCAACTTTGTTGTGTAAATTTTACTCTCATGAAGTTTAAACTTTGTCAAATGTTGTATAAAATTTGACCAACTTCATTTTACTCAACTAGTTTTACTCAACTTAATTTAGAGTGTGGTAATTTATTGATGACGCGATCAAAATTGATGACGTAAGCCAGGGTGGCTGTAAAGATTTGCACCTCACTGTAGTACTGTGAAATCACTACATACCTGCCCGATTTTACAAAATTTATAATAGTGACCATCAGTTAGCCTTATCTTAAATACTTATCTATAACACATTTGTAAATATACATGCCAGTGCAATTCCAATGACGTCGTAAATCTCTGATAATATATTAATGTTCAAAATTTTCCTTGCCAAACCAAAAATTATATTTATTTATATGTATGTAGGTATGTACGCATATTTATTAATACATCCTCATAACGGTTTTAAACTTGGGTACATATATACACGCCCAATTTATTCATAAATTTGGGTATTAAGACTGAGAAACTAATGAAGAATTCGATCAACCTTCCAATAAAACATGGAAGCGGCGGAGTCGTTGTGTATTCATTAACCCAGTGGACATCTCTAGGGCGACCCGCTCCTCGAAATTGTAGAGATTTCAAAGCGATTATGTACCTATTTGACCGCCGATTCCCTAGAAATCGCAGTGGTTTCTCAGCGAAATCGAGTAATTGCGAAACATCGTTGTGAAATCGCTAGGAAATGGCAGACATACCTGAGCTGCGAAATTGCAAAGACTTTTAAGGCGATATCGTATCGCGCTGCCACATGACTGGTCCGACTGGATGGTTTTTGTGGTTAGCAGTTTTTTGCAGCTCATACTTCGGTAGTATGAACTACCGAACTAGCAAATCGCTGATTTTGGATCTATTAATTTTGAAAGTGGCTAAAGCTCAATTGCTTCGCGCAACTGACTACTTTTTCGTAGCAGTGATAGAAAAGTTCAGTGGGTTTGACTTCATTTTGGAACGGTAAGAGATATCAAATTTAGATTTTAGGATTTTAGTTGAAGGAATTAGAATTGGAATCTCGAAACTGGTGCAATTATTCGAGTTTGCAAAATTTCTGGATGCTTATTAAGCACCCCATAATCATGAATTAGATAAATTTTGCAATAAAACATGGAAACTGCGGAGTTCTTCTGTATTAATGAGCTCCATTTAAACTCAGGGTAAAAAACATTTTCCAAGTTAATAAATATTTAATCCAACATTAATCATAAGCTGATATTCTGGCCCGATTAATTTCACCCACCACTATACTTTATGCCAACGAAAAACATTAAAACGGAAAACATGAATTAAGTTTATTTCATCTGAAACTTCAATAAAAAAATTGGTAGAATTGAATTTTTAGCTTCAAATTTGAATTTTAAATTAGTTTTCTCTTCGTTGACGTACTATCCCACTCTGACTATCGTTCATCCAGAAATTACTGAGCAAGGGAAATTACTGAGCAAGGGAGAAAAAAATCTCACCAGTATGACGAGCGCAACGAGATTAAATTTTTTCATTTTTTTATTTCGAAGAAAATTTACAAATGTAAATTATTTGATTTGTTGTTTATTTACTTTTGTTGTGAATGCTTAACTCACTCTGACAAATATTTGGCTTGCTAGTGGTCTTTTTATACAAAAAATGATAATGGAACGTTCCACGCCTTCTAGAATGTAATTATGCGCTAATTACTTCTGGTATCTTGAAGTTATTCTTGCCCAACGCAATTCTAGAACTCTTTTCAAGCTTGTCTCCGTTAGCTGGATATGTACATTTGTAGGCATTTACATGTGGAGCTAATTACAACGTTGTCAATAATTTAAGTTGAAAAAGAGACAGATAAAGAATGGTCATTATGTCATGTGCGTCATCAGAAAGGATATTTTTAAAAATATGTTATCATATGTATCATAAATTTGTAACATAACAGGCAAATATTTCAAGCAAATTGGTATGATTAAGAGCTTAAATATTCGATCTAAAGTTAAAACATCTAACATTGATTTCCCAACCAATTGGAACTCGTTGGCAAAAGAATTATAACAATTTCTTAGGACATGGCAAATTCCAAATGATATCCATATCAGCATAATCGTTTTCCGTATTTTTTAGAGGAATATTTTTTTCCTAATGAGCTCACCGACAAATGCTTGTGTACTGTTATGTTGGACAAACTACGTATGTACATATTATACATGCACGCAATTTTAAATGAGCATGACTTTTTTTCCCAAAAAGATATCCAAATAATCAGCTACACAGTAAATATTTCTTATCACCCAAATTGATCGCTTTGAAGAATAATCAGTAAATATAAGGTAATTTGATCCTTGATGTATACGACAATTTAGTCTAAATTTAAATTTAACAAGTTTGAATGCCGTTAATAATTAATTACATTTAAAATATATCAAAACATAAATATATATATTTATTTCTAATAATGCGTTTGTCATTTCAAGAAAATTAATTAATTAAATGTAATTATTAAATATAATTGGTAGCCAATTAGATAGATTAGCTCAATTTTTGTATTTATGGTATTTTGGTACTTCACGCATTAGTAATCTGTTTGTGCGGAAATAAAGGTGACACATAAAAAAATTGTTCATTCAATCACCGATATTATGCAAGCATGAAAAAGTATGCACAGAAAAACTTTTGGTTTTCAATCATGCACTCGAATCAACTCTGATGAACCATTTATGATGCAGGCTTAATATGTAGTAGATATTCCGATCTCTACTAATGATCAGAAAACCAAAAATTCGGCGCTCACTAACACCCGGTTATGAATTCATAATACTAATCATTTTAATAATGAGTATCATGAAACCTAGTAGATTAACATTATTAACACTATTTTAACATCCATTCATTCATTCATTAACACTATTTTAAGAGATTATGTAGTTTCATGTACGTTGACATGTATCAGTAACATTTGAGTATACGGATTAAGTGGAAATCAATAACGACGCCGTGTAATAAAATATCGACCCTATCAAAACTGTCCTCGTATTATTCTCGATGTGGAAAAACGGTCCAACATAAAGCCTCAGCCGAGAACAACTTCTCACCTGTTTCGTCCAGAAACCAGACCTAGACGTTGCTCCTAGTGTCCATAACCGCAGCAAATTTTCCGACCTAGCCAAAATTGCGGAAACTAATGGCAGCGTCAAATGCAAAACCGCTCCAATAAATATGACAACTGCGCCCGACAAAATCGTAATAAGCAGAGGTACAGTGGTATGCAATTTTATGACCAAATAGCTCAACAAAACTGCAGATACAAAAAAAGTCAATCCAACAATTGGCAGGAGATAATAGAGAGTGTGGTTAGCTTCCCTGATAAAGATTTCCAACTGACGATAGACGGCTAACCCTTTTCGAAGTCCGGCATAATTTTTAATCACTGTCAAACATTCAAGAACGTTATGGTCGATAGACAACCAACCAAGGCACCCCGTTACTGATATGACGATATTTACGAGGATAATAACCATGCCGAACAGAACTGTGGAGAGGTGAAGTGCACCAAAAAAATTGATCATCATGCGAACCACTATGACTCCAATTAGTGGAATAAATGTTAGATTCCTGGTGAGGAAATAAGATGGGTCGAAAGCAGGGTTGCCAGTAATTACTTCTAGGATTGGAGCTATAACGCAAACTACTGGAAACAAAGGAACCGATGTGACGCATATATTGAGAAATATTCCAATCGGATTAATATGTTGGATGGGTTTTTCTAAAACACAAATTAATTATCCCATGATCAACATTTACTAATTTTATCAATTGTATGTCATGAATTCATACTTACCGCTTTCTGTTTGACATCTTTTCTTCAAGATTTCTACATTTCGATAAATAAAACAAACCGTTTTCCCTTGAAATGCATATATTTGAGACACAATAAGGGCGCAGTTGGTTATAAATACAGAAATGACTAGCAATACTGTGGCGGCGAAAGTAAGTTGAGAATCTTTGTGGTAGCCCAGGACTTCATTTCCCAAGATGTAGGATAAGATGTGGTTATCCACCAGTAGTAATATCGTCAGGAGGTGAAATGCTTTTAACTGTCTCAACTGGGTGACATTTGGCAGCCAGATTTTCCTATCCCAAGTTAGGCACTGGGTGTAGAAGGCATCACTTAGGCATGCGAATCGTTTCAGGATCGCGATTCGAATCGCTGCAAATGGAGTGCAGCTGAGGAAACTTTGTAATATTTTCGCATAGAGTAGTATAATCGGTGATGTTATTTTGGAAAGATTCGTAAATTTGGAAGAAAACATGTCAAGACTTGGATGAAAACTATGGCTTTTTGAACAAACTTGGTAGTCCATCAGTTGGTCCCTCTAGCATTACATATAATGCTCGCAACACAGAAGATTAACGACACTGATGAGCATGACAAAATTCATAACTAGCTGTACTTTAATAACTAACTAATTGTAACTGTACTTTAATATGTGGTTGTAGAAGACACTTAACACGCCCTTATATAAATATGTATAATTCATGGGCAGAACCTTGAAATTTTAATTTACCGTTTCAAATTATTGGGGAAAAATGAAAGTATTGGTTATGCAGTTACGTAGGTCAAAATTTGTGATTATGATTAGTAATTGAATTTTCTTGTCGTATAATTACAACTATAAATTATGGCACTAATAATGGTGCATTTTTTTTGACAAATTTTAGGTTCGGTAGGAAATTGTACATACATAATAATTGATAAAAACCTGTCCAAAATTTTAGGTTTGACAAAGTAGGACACATAATGAAATATTGAGATAATTGAACATGCAATTTGGCCCATAGTTAAACAAATGAAGGAAAATCTGCGTTATTTTGCGCAAAATACTGAAAACACGTATCCATATTATAAGCTGGAAATACAGTATCAAATGGTCCATTTAAATATTTATTTATGAAATATAATTGGAAACTCTGTGTGTACATATCTGCACCCTGTACAAAGTTGTTGAGTGTACATATCCGCGAAATTTCACAACTATTTATTTATCAAGTTGATAACAGGTTTGGACAGAGGAAACAGGTTAATTTGGTGCAAATGGATATCCCAACTTAAAAAGTTTAGATAGTTTACCAGCTAAAAATTTTAACAGTTGTTAAGCATTTTGTGCGCAAAATAGTTGTGGTCATTAAAATGAAATTACATATGTATGTAGATACGAATAAGCATTAAAACGAGTAATAACATTTCAAAGATATGACAGATACTTGATACGAGTCTCGTGCACTACTCAATTAGCTTAACATCGGTATGAAGACGTACAATTACTTTACTTCCGTGCATGATCCAATTTACCTACAAAACGTTTATGTTGGACTACTAAATTTTACCGACTAGTTCCCACTTGAACAGAATTTCCATCAGAATAAAGTCAGGGAACAAAATATGGTTGACATTCCTACAAAACTTTATTGAAATTTAGTTCCTAGAATTTTATAGAATTAGTAAGAAATTAAATAATTTTCAAGTTGAAATTATAACTATATAAATAAGTTTTGGAACGCCAAAAAATAGGTAAAAAATAGCATCCCTTTGTTCTCCTACCATGTTCTCTTTGTTGATGTTTAAGACTACTAAATTGTCTAGTTCCCACTTGAATACATTCTCTCTCAGAATAAAATGAGGAATCAAAATATGATTAACAAGTCTACAAAATTGTATTTAAATTTAGTTCCCATCATTTTAACCAATCAGTTAGAAATTAAATTATTCTTCAAGCATAAATTATAACCAGTTAGATAACTACTTGTTCAAAGTAAAAAATATGTAAACAAAAAATAAAATCTTTTTCGTGATTTGTTACGGTAGTCGATTCGATCTTTAATGTTCGCGAAGGAGAAAGTAATGGACTTTCCCCGCTTCAGGAGCGACCATTTTGACTTGTGAATGGTCAATTGGTCTCTCTCCTCGAACTTCTGTAGGAACTGGTATTGCCGAACGACGGAAAAATGGACGCGGGTCTTGTCTCGCGATTCGTCCCGGAGTCGGGTGTCCGACGAGAAGGAAGATCTATTCATAAATCAGAAATGGGTATGTTAAATCAATTGAACTAATTTTGTACGAAATTTCTAAAAAAAATTCTCACCAGCATGACGAAAGTAAAGAGATTTAAATTTTTCATGTTGATGATTTCGAAGAAAATTGACAAATGTAGATTATTTTTGTGTATTTTCTTGTTGTGAATGCTTAACTCGCTCTGACAAATATTTGGCTTGCTAGTGGTCTTTTATACAAAAAATGATAATGGGACGTTCCATGCCTTCTATCGTTCATCCAGAAATTACTGAGCAAGGGAATTCTCGGGAGGCTAAATGGCGGACTTCTCCATAAGTAATAACATGTAAAGTTTCGAAATTAATTACACCGTCAGTTCTTGATGGATTTTCAAAGTGGCGCACATTTTGGAAACCTTCGACCCTTGGGGAAAAATATATATTTTCAGATTTTTCAAATTCGGCCCCACCCCCTCGAGATCTAGGCCACAAGGTCAAAAAACAAGTAACACTTCTTCATCGAATTTGAAAATTCTACGACTGGATTCGACGGACCTGGGGGTAAATTCTTGGCGGCAATAGTCAGGTTATCATATTGGGCGACTAATCGACCGCACCCACTGCGCTGGTGTCATTGTGGGGGTGGTCAAATGTCAAATCAGCACATTTAATGTAGCAAAAAATTCAAAAAATCCCCTTGACGTGCTGAGAAAATTGATATGCCGCATGACCAGGTTTAAGTAGATTCACTGGATAGTGACGGCCACACCCACAGGGGGTGTGGCATATTTAAATTTGAAATATGCCAGTGAAATCTCCTTTCCGTCTTGAGAAAAATGATATGTCGCATGGCGTGCCTTGGTAAAGTATTGGCAGAAGCGCCGATAACCACGCCCCCTGTCGCCATGGGGTCTATAACAATGGGATGTCGTTCACACAGGGGGCATTGGTAAGACTACGTGTAGTGGCGACATTGAATTTCAAAAACTACGGTGCGGGAGAATTTTTTGCTACATTAAATGTGCTGATTTGACATTTGACCACCCCCACAATGACACCAGCGCAGTGGGTGCGGTCGATTAGTCGCCCAATATGATAACCTGACTATTGCCGCCAAGAATTTACCCCCACGTCCGTCGAATCCAGTCGTAGAATTTTCAAATTCGATGAAGAAGTGTTACTTGTTTTTTGACCTTGTGGCCTAGATCTCGAGGGGGTGGGGCCGAATTTGAAAAATCTGAAAATATATATTTTTCCCAAGGGCCCAAGGTTTCCAAAATGGGCGCCATCTTGAAAATCCATCAACAACTGACCGTGCAATTAATTTCGAAACTTTACATGTTGTTACTTATGGAGAGGTAGGCCATTTAGCCTTTTAGTATTATTAACATTGGCCGATGCTCAATACTTTCTAGATGCACCATAATCCATCCCACATAGCACACGTTAAGCAACAAAATTGACACATTGCATTTAAATGAAGGTTGGGGAGGGAGGGAGAGGGAGAGAACGTGGCAACGTCGAACCCAGCTTCGGTCGATGAGGATGCAAATAGTTATGTGATATCATTCTTTATATTTTGTTTAGTCGTTATGAAATTGTCTAAGCATAAATATGTATTTAAGCAACGACATTTTAATAAATTGTTAAAATCAATTGCATCCTCAAATATGTAAATTGTGACCTCTGGATTACGACGTGGTTTGTGGTTAGAAGGGCTTTATACAACCTTCGGCAAATTGTACGTGCTACTAGTTTTTGCTTCGAAGGATTTTTCTTATTCCATTCTTGACCACCAATCCGACTTTCTGTAGAAACCATCAAATTAGTCATTTGACCCAAATAATAAGCTGTTTGCATAAATAGTGTTCACTTATTAAATAATTGTACGAACTGTTTCCGTGATGAGGTAAATGTTATTCTACGTTACGCTTGCATTATTTGAAAATTGATAACTGACTATTACATACTTCTCATCCCGTGCATATGTACAATGTATGTATATAGAATATTCATGAATATATAGTTCTACATAGAAAGAGATGACTGTGCTGCCTAATTACGTGCGTAACCCACGAAAGGCCCCATTTTTCTAATTCGGTACAATTTAAAAAGAAGTGAAGGGTTGACCCATGCATTTATTAAATGGAGCATACAAATGTAAGCTAAATAAATAAGGCAAGAGATTTACTTTATGATTTAATTTCCCCGTGGGCGAAATTCCTCCGAAAAGTTAAACATTTATGATGCCAGAATTGTCTCCGGCGGTGAAGGGTTGGTTATTTAGTAGCCAGGGATGGGCAATCCCAACACTTACGATGGATTACGGATTACAAATTTATTAATTTAAAAGTTATCGTGGGATTACTGGATTGGGATTACTTCACTCTTGAAATAATGTGGATTACTTGTTGGATTACTTGGAATAATTAATGGCGTGGATTACGGATTACGGATTACAGTAATCTGATTATGGATTATTATCTGGATTACAAAAATCTATATTTATTCTGAATAACGTCAAATTTTCATTTCATGATGATGATTAGTTTTCAAAAAACAAGAGCTCTAAATGATTCATCCGACAGTTGGTTTGTTAGGACGGATAAATTATTCTGCCGGAACTAAACACACGTTCTGAAAGTGCAGATGATCGTAGAGAAGTGTTGCAGAACATAAGTTAAAATCCTTTTAATCATTAAAAAATTCTTTTGACTTTGCACCTTTGCGCTGAGGCGCAAAATTTAGAGAATTTTGGATTTGAAAGTACCTATTGGATGTTTCAGCAGTGTTCTGCTGAAAAATCCAAAAGGATCTGAAGTTCAGTAAGTAACTCAGACTCTGGAGATATTTGCGAGATGGAGCTGTCATGCTGTTCACATGAGCAAAGTAATCCAACCAAGTAATCCGTAATCTGATTACATTATCCAATCCCGTAAATTGAGGATTACGGATTACATGTCATTTCCAGAGCTAGTTAGGATTACGGACTACGGATTACTTAAAAGTGTAAATTTTTTGTGGATTACTGGATTACGGATTACATTCAAAGTAATCTGATTACTTAATCTGATTAAAGTAATCCTGGGATTGCCCATCCCTGTAAGTAGCGTCAGCTACTTATTGTGATCACTTTGTCCGTCTGTCCGTCCGTCCGTCCGTCCGTCCGTAAGCAGGATATCTTCAGAACGAGTCAACATAATCAAACCCGGTTTTCGCCATTGTGCTTCTAATTTTTAGTTTTCGGTCGAGTTCGGAAATTGGGTCAATCGGACCACACCCAACGGCGCCAGTGGGTGTGGTCCAAATTAAATTTAACTTTAATTTTCATATGGGGTGTCATTTTAAAGGAAATTTGACCAGGAATTCAAGGACGTTAATATTTTTGACCTCATGACCTTGAGGTCAAGGTCACAGGTCAAAAAGATACTTAATTGTCATATGGGGTGTCATTTTAAAGGGAATTTGACTAGGAATTCAAGGACGTTAATATTTTTGACCTCATGACCTTGAGGACGAGGTCACAGGTCAAAAAGATATTTAATTGTCATATGGGGTGTCATTTTAAAGGAAATTTGATCGCGACTTCAAGGACGTTAAAATTTTTGACCTTATGACCTCTGGTCATATATGGAGAAATTTTAAAGGAAACTCGAATCGGTCTGACGCTACTTATTTATATTCGTTTGGAGGGTTTATTTTTATCCAGGAATGTGTCAAGCCTTCACTGCAGGTTAGAAAACGCAACCCTTTTCACACCACACGAACCAACATTTACTTTGCATAGTCATTTATTCCTAAACAACACCTGCATAAGTTATGATTAAGCAATCCTACACAACACACGGTAAGCAATAAAATTTATAAAGTAGAAAAATACGAAATTGTACAAATTATAATTTTTTGGTGGTTATACATAAATAGAACAGGTAAATGTTGTCACCTAAGATTGCTGGAAATGTGTTTCATGTTCGTCAATCTCTTTTAAAATGAGCAAATGAGTTAAATATTGAATGAATGAAGTACAGGAATTTACAAACTCAAACCATATCAATGTTTAACCATATCAATTTTTTGAGAATCTACATAAATACATAAATCTACAACCTCAAACAATTCCGAATTCACATGGATCTGAAATCAGGAAAGAATTGGGAGTGTTCCAGGTGCTCGAAAACGTTTAAAACCAAGGTCGAGTTGACCAGACACAACGTCACGCACGATCCCGATAAGAAGGTTAAATGCCAGGTTAGCGTGTAAATTGGCAAAAAAGCTAAAAATTGAATTTTAAAATTCAAACCTGCCCACCAAATAGACACTTAAATTACTTATTTTGTCTAGATTTGCGGCAAAATTTCCAAAAACAGCGTCGCCTTATCTTCCCACGTGTTCACAGTTCACAGCAACCGGAAGCGACCACGTTGTGACTCGTGTCACCGGGTATTTTGCTCCTTTGCCGTTTTACGTAAACATGTCGACACCGTCCACAGCACGGAGGTTCGTCCTCGTTTACCATGCACCGTTCCTGGCTGTGGAAAACCTACCTGGACAAGTGTAGTCTTGCACTACACGTGAGAAATGAACATGCCGCGAATCCGGTCCGATTTCCGTGCACACTTTGCGGTAACGAATTCAAAACGAGGGGTGGACTTGTGAATCACATTCCCATCCATACGACGGAGAAGCCGTACAATTGTGCCACGTGTGGGAAGAGTTTCGCCCACATGGAGACCATAAAAGGTCACGAGGTAAGCAAACATTTCAAGGGAAAAGCGTGAAAGGACATGAATAGTAATACGAAAAATTATTATGTGCCTATTAATTCGGCAGAAAATGCATTTGAAAAAATCTGACCGAAACGTGCTGCCGTGCGACATCTGCCCGCAGACCTTCTTAACTAGGGGGTCTTCTTAACTAGAGGTCTTCTTCACCATGTCCGAGTTGTGCATGAAAATCAGAGGAATTACCAGTGCCCATTTTGTGAAAAGGGATTCACCAAGTCATCAAACTTGAAGCGTCACATGGAGGCGGTACACCCCACGAAGAAGGATCTGATCCATTCCTGCGACAAATGCGACTACAGGAGCCACTCGAAAGTTTATTTGACCAATCACAGAAATGGTCACGCAGAACGGAGGCATGGATGCTATTTTTGTGGGAAGAAATTCATCACTTTTTACAAATTGGCCCAACATTGTCTAATTCATACTGAGGAAAATCAGAGGAACTATCCATGCTCGTCATGCGATAAGAGATTCAGGAACGCCTGGAACTTGAAGCGCCACGTGGAGGCGAGACATGCCGCGAATAAAAGGACGATCTATTCCTGCGATAAGTGTGAGTACAAGTGTCACATGAAGCAGAATTTGGCCATGCACGCAATACGGCACGTGGCTGCAAAGAATGGGTGTTTCAATCTGTTCCAATTTCTGTAGCAAGAAATTTTTCACGTTTCAAGAGTTGGTTTCACATTTTAGAGTTCATACTTTAGAAAATTAGAAATACTTAGGATTAGGTGCATAGCAATAATTTGCGAATTTTTAATAAATTTTCAACATTTGCCAAAATTAGTGTTAAAGAAGCTATGCGATTTGGTTACAAATATATATCTAGTAATTGGAAAGGCACATTTGGCTATAATATTTCGCAATAGTTTTGTATGGATCTGAATCTATGCTTATTCGCACCGTTATTTCAAAATTTGCGAAAAAGTTAAAGCCAGCTTGAAAGTGTCTCTAGCACCGACAAGAATTTAAAACTGGTTTACTCATTGTCGGATTGTACATATGCTATTTTAGACATGGTTTCTAAATTGGAATTCTAATATCTTTTTATAATTATGTACATGTACATGTATATTTATTACATACGTAGCGTGCTTAAATAAATAATTGGACTTATAATGGTGCCAGTAATAATCGTGTATGGTTCAAAAGTTTGTGTTACATGGTTGCGATCCCATCAAAATTTACGGCTTCGAAAATGTCGCGAAGCAAATGTATGCATATCTGTACTTCTCATCCCATGTTGTACCCGTACAAATGTGCATATGTAAATATATACACTCTAAATAAATTAGATTAAAATTTACTCAAAGTTGAGTAGAATTTGCGATGACGCAACTGGTTGTGTAGAATTTACCAAATGAGAGTAAATTTTGCACAACCAGTTGTGCGCTCGCAAATTTTACTCAACTTTATTTAGATTGTATATTTTGCTCAACACAATGAAGCACATTTCTATTTCGGTTCACGTTAAGGGAAATGCAAGTGAAGGGTTACGTGGTGACTGATACTAAAATGTTTGTGCTGTGTCCAGAAGTCGCTGCCCTTAAGGCTCGGCCTTTCACCTACCCCACTTGCCTCAGGACTTTTACCATTCACAGGTCATCATCGTCCTTCTCTCGATAAAAATACCCTCCGTCCTAATTATGAGAGACGACCCAAAATCCTCCCATAATAAATGCATGCATTGGTTTTTAATAGTTAAGTTATCCAAATCCTAACGGTGATGTATTTTTAAAAAAGTTATCGTTGTACAATATTAGCACAGAGACCCAAGGAATTTAATTTTTTTAATTATTTACTAATCCTTCAGCACTTGCGGGGTTCGCTTCTCTCAAATCTTCTACTTTTCAATTACACCGCAGTTTTGAATTTTTAACCCAAGCCGTTGTGGAGAAAAGACGGGAACAAAAATCCCGTCGCTCACGAAAACGCTGACGACGAATTTTCAGTAAAAAATCCAAACTTTCGAAGGGTGCCATTTTACGCAAAAAAATGCCAAAATTATTTCATCCCCATTACAGTCCACACCTGGCCTCTAGTGACTTCTGTATATATAGAAATTTTCAGAAAAACCTCAGGGGGAGGAGAATTCGAAGATTGATGAGGTGAAAACAGCGCTTTTTGACTTTTCTTTCGAAAACCATTTATAAAATCGGACTAGAGTGTTTGAAATTTAGCGGACCAAGTGTGTTAACCTCGCAGGGGACTACATTTAAAAGTAGTAGGGCAAGTACCCCAAATTTGTTACCGGATCATGGCAAGGCCGATTACTTTTCTTTTCCCCCCCATATCTTTCACAGAAAGGTATGACTGCCTGACCTAATTGCGTAGTCCATGAAGGGCCCCATATTCCTATTACAGTCCACATTAATGGAAGTGAAGGGTAAACTGGTGACAGAAATATGCTTGCGGCCATAATAACTCGCTAAACTTGAGTCTACAAATAAAGTTTTTGTAAATTCCGGCTTCACTCGCTTCCTGGCTTTTACCACGGTTCATCCTCGACGTTCTCCCAATACAAATACCCTTCGTGTTCGTTATGTTTTAAAAATAAATGTGAGAGAAAAACTGCCTTATACACAACTACAGATAAGACTAGAAGGAGATGAACGTGTGAAGTCATTTAATTCTGTACAGACGATTCATTTTCAACCCTTTTTCACATCAAAGTTTTGAGTTTCTCTCAAACTTATCCAATGGAAACGAGCAGAGTGAATTTAGTTTAAACTCGTGAAGTTAAACCAGAGACATCAACCTTAAATAAAATCAATTCGTGGAGTACTTATACAATTCTTTGGGGAGTACGAACTCCAAATATGTCGAATCCGTGATATCAAGCCAGGAAAGCATTGCTCAAAAATGCATAAAACCAACAACTTTGGAAGTCACGTGGTCACACACGGTCCCGACGCCAAGATGAAATGTGAGGTAAGTGTCTATATTTTCAAAAACGAAACGAAGTTTGCAATCAAAATTCAGCCATTCCTATATTATTTACTTAGGTTTGCGGCAAAATTTCCAAAAACAGACTCGCCTTATCTTGCCACATGTGGAATCTCCACTCGGACCGGAAGCGGCCCAGTTGTGACACTTGTGGCCGGGTGTTTGCCAACCTTACAAATTTACGGCGACATATTAACACCGCCCACGGCACGAAGGAACGACCCCGTTTACCATGTACGTTTCCCGGTTGTGAAAAAACCTATCTAAGCAAACAACACATTTCGGAACACGTGAAGACTGAACATTCCCATAATCCGGTCCGAATCCCGTGCACACTTTGCGGAAAAGAATTCAAAACCCGAAAAGAACTTGAGCAACACATTTCCACCCACACGACTGAGAAACCTTTCAAGTGTGCCACGTGTGGGAGGAGTTTCGCCCAAATAGGAAAAATGAAACGTCACGAGGTGAATTTGCATGCTGTGGGAAAAATTACATATATTTGTGTAGAAGTGTAGAAGCTAAACATAAGTAAAAAATAAATTAAAACTTCCCACGTGCATTCATTTCACAGGTGACGCATTTGGAAACCTCTGCACGAGACGTGTCCAAGTGGAATAAAGAGCAGAAGATCCATTCCTGCGACAAGTGCGAGTACAGGAGCCACTCGAAATGCAATTTTGTAGAACACACAAGGCGGCACAAGCCTGCTAAGCATGGGTGTTACTTCTGTGGAAAGAGGTTTGTCGCTTTTAAAGATTTGGTGCGACACTCGAGTAGCATGCACACCTTGGAAAGTAGGGAATTTGGTTGATTTGTATTTTTTGGTTGGGTTAGATTTACTGGGGTAAACTTTAAAATGTTGTGAATAATATTTAACAAGTTTTACAATAATTATCAAATACCTGTTCCTATTTAAGCAATGAATATGTATGATATTCAAATACCTAACTATTTACACATTATGACAAAAATTGATACAATCGTAGTCGACTTCGGATGGCAATATATGTATATTCATACTCAAATATCCATACTTATTTATCATTGTACGTCATCAACCGTAGGTTCAGCTTTGTAGCTTTTTCATCAACAATGGCAAATTCAATAGATTATTCAGGGAAACTGAACACGAACTTTTTATCTCTTATGACACGCTCAACGCGTGTTACGACACGCTTTATAAAATTTTAACCATATGCAATCATGATAATTAAAATAGTTCCATGTCAGCTCGCTAAGAATGCTAAAAGTTTCAAAGAAACTATTCTTTACTGTAGGTTGATGGTACATATTAGTTTGCGTTAGGTATTTATTTTGCTCAAAGTCAAATCCGATACGACGTAAGTTATTACTTACAAAATTTCTCATTTTGGTTGGCCAACACTGGTCCGAAGTGATACATACATTTACTCAACTTTTCGTGGCAGTCTGTCCTTACACTTGGACTTTCATCAAACTTATTTCATTCAGGGTATTCCGACCCAGGGTTTTATTGGGTTGGGTTTTTTGGGTTTTAATGGGTTTTAATGGGTTGTTAAAAAATAAAACCCATTGAGTTTTACCATGTTAAATGGGTTTTATTTGGGTTTTAATGGGTTTTATTCGGGTTTTAATGGGTTTTAACTGTATTTCAGCTTAGCACATGTCGACCCTAAAATGTCCAAATTTCAAAATCGGCGAAATTGACTGTCGACATTGCCAAAAGTGCTAGAATATTTATTTTGAATGCTGGGGGAGTACTAGTTTTAAATTTGAGCTTTATAGGATCATGTCGAAATTTCGACAAGTCGACGCCATTCCCTTACGACATGGGTCAATTTCACTTGCGACGCACTTCTTAGCCCTAGCTGAAGCTAGATATCGATTTTTACTACTCTACGTCATGTTGAGTTTCGCCTGTTTTGGACAATTTCGACATGATTTTGTTCAATGTTCCCGGCCATGTTTCATGGAAATGTGCAAATTTCAGAACTCCATTTTTTCAGAATATGTACATACCAAGGGGGGCCATCATTTACAACCATTTTCAGAGTTTGAAGTTTGCACTCTTCGGAGAACCGCGCCCCTAAAGTAGGGGTGTTTTGCCTTTCGCCAAACTTTGACCTGCAATAACTTTTTTGTTTATGGACCGATTTTGATGAAATTTTTTTAGAAGGTGTAGAATCGCTTAGCACACAAGTTTGGACTGGGCGATTGACCCTAAACCCACTAGGAAAAAACCACACCCAAAGTGGGTGTGGCTCGTCAATTTTTTTATGGGCACGTCTTTGACCCCCCAGAGCTCGGAAAATGCAAAAATATTAAGAGAAAAGTGCTCGGGGAATTACTTCCAATAAATTGGCCTCTTTGAACACTGTGCGCTTGTCCGTAAACCTTACATTTCTGAAACTCTACTCACCTCACTTCTTTAAGTGTCTTCGATAACCTTACATATATATGATAAATATTTAGTTTCCCCTTGCAGTTTTTCGATAAATCTTATAATTTCCACACAAATTTCAGAACTGCCAACAATGGCAAAATTCATTTACGTCTTTTCGTTATTACTCGCGTTGTGTTGCACCGTAAATTTTATTTTTATCGAAGCCAAGACAGCATTGCCCACCATAAATTTGGCATCTATTCTATCATCCAACGCCCCTTGTCGATATCACCTCGTCTTCAACAATATTTCCAGCCCGTATCTGCCAACCACGCGGAATGTCCCCCTTACACTGACCAAACGAATATTTCCGGACGATTTTAATTCTGATGACTGGCCATGCTTCTCGATGCCCCCAAAACTTGACATTTTCCATAACAAAAACTGGCTTTGTGAAATCGTCATACTTTTTGTCTCCATAAATTCGTTACATTATACAAGATCTCATGAAAAGTCCTTAGGGTATTGGATTACCTGTCATGGCAGTTGCTATTTAGGCCTAAATAGTACACTCAATTTAACAACTTACCCGTATAATTTGTACTTTCTCTTAGTTCCCGACAGGCCAAAAATACTGCTAACTACAACTTCACCACTTTATTCGCAACCTTTCAAATTTTCGGGGCAAATACCTGTCAGATTCTCAGTTGTATTATTTTTCAAGAAGGACAGGGCGGAAGTATGTCACCAGAAAAGCATAGAAAGTGTCCCAATTTTACAAAATTTTGCTTGCTTCAGAGTTCATTCACATGGGGACATACATTTATATATCTCTTCAAACTACCCGGCACTTTCGGAATTTCATTGGGGAGACGCAACCGAAATTCATGATTCTACATTAGCTATCTACGAGGTTTTAATTACCATAGCATTAAATACTCTGAACGCGACCAGACATTACACAGATGCCTTTGATCATTGCTACGACGTTTTAACGGAACACTGCCGCTACCCGTCATTCCAACTCGGGGATGTCATCGAGCCCTGGTACACAGAAAATGCCCAAATTGTAACCCCAGATTTTGTTGGTTTCTCATTCATCTCTTGCTCCCACTTTTCGAGAGGGGTTTCGTTTTCCTTGTATTTAGCTCCATACGATACCTTCGTGTGGATCGTCACGGTTATCAAGCTGTTCTTATCAACTTTCCTCCTTTCGTTAGCATTTTACCTTCTGAACAAGGAATTCTTTCTGCTAAAACTGTTCTTATATTTTTTTGGTCTCCTGATCGACGAGGTGGACCAGCTGCCGAAAAAATTGAGTAATTTCCTACACCTTAAAGTCCTAAGTATTTCATGGCTACTTGTCCTCGTAGTGATAAGTAACTGCTACCTGAGTAGCTTCATAACCAATTTAAACTCACCCCTTCCCGGGGAACGAGGCGACACGTATGAAAAAGTTTTTTGTGAGAAACCACAAAGAATGGAAAATGCCTCTGGGATGTTCGCGTTCAGGACGTGGAGAATAATGGACTTGCACGGCGAACTAGTCGACCCGAGTTTTGAAATTCCCCCGACTGTGAAGAGGATGGGGGGATTGTGCTACACAATTTTGTCTCGATTCGAACCACGGAAGTCTGGAACGGATTTCTTTGAAAATTATCAATTTTCCTCTTATCGTTTCCACTACCTTATTCGAACTACTTTGGGTGAAATCGATGCACCGGTTGCTCAACGGTTACTGTATTCCATGGTGAATCCAAGGATTCGCTGGTATCTGGAAAAATTCAGATTTTCCGGCAATAATGTAACCGCGAAAGAGGTAAATTGGGGAATTGAGGAGGAAATATTGAATTGTGACAGGTCCGTTTATGGCGGACCAACGCGTGAAGTAGACAATTACTATGATTACCTCAAGAGGAATTATCCCACTAAAAAATGGTATCGAGGAGAGAAAACAATTTTCGATGAGCCTATCGGATCTATGTTTAAGGTTCGGCGGGAATCTCGAATGGTGCAATATTTTAAATCGTTTTTTAGTTCAGGGATTTACAACCACGTTTCTCGTCAAGTTGGTCTGAAAGAAACAATTTTACGGGAAAGGGCGCTTAAAAGTGGGGGAAATTGGAAATTTCGCTATGCGTCGACCTCATTTGAGGTGGTCCGGCTAGGGGACAGTATTCAAACCATTTTCATTTTACTCGTCACCTGTCTAGCGGCATGTTTCTGCCTGATGGTTATCGAGTATGTGAAGTACAATAGGGCTAATTTCGCAAATAGTGTTAAATTAGTTTGGGCAAGATTTATTAAATTAGTGCAATTATGGCGTCACAAGAACATTCGACGCAGAAGAAAAAACGTACTGCAGAACTGAGGAATAAGAATTGCTAGGGTTGCCGCGGGTAGCGAAAGTGCTACCGCTCATTACCCGTTACCCGCATTGTGTCTACCGGTACCCGCCCGAGGACCCATTACCCGTTATGATGATTAAGTTAACAGCTAACCAACCTCCAAAATAAAATCAATTTAATTATTTGCTAGTTTGTAAGTACTTCGAGATAAGGCTATGAAAATAATAACTACATACATGCTATAATTGGCCAAAATGTCATTAGTTGTTCCTGCAGCTGATCATTTTGTCTTGGTTTTATTTTTTTGAACTTCTTATTAAACTGACATTTTAATTACAAAAAATTCTTCCACATATTTAGAATTTTTGCTTCCAATCGGATGCGAGTTTTTACCCTTACAGGACAAATTAAAAGATCGTCAGGCCAGAATAAATGCACGCATATAAAAGTCAAACCAAGGCTGAAATTCATGAGTTATGCTTGACAAGATAAGAATAATTTCTCCGCGTTTTCTGGACTTATGTACAGTGATGCATATTCTTCATGCCTACTAAACAAACATATGTATTTACCTAGTCCCATTTTATTTTAGACAAATTTGCCCCTAAAATCCAATAGCTTTGAATGATTTATTTCTGCCAAATATCGCGATTTGTACATAAATAGCATTTCTGTCATGATTTATTTAGAAACCAGTATGTTATTTAAACCAGCTGATATTTGTTGACAGTTGAATAAAGGTTTACACACATTGAGGTTTATATATATGTATGTATCTATATTTGTACAAGTTTAGTAAAAAAAAAAAGCTCCAAAATTTTTGATGCGCATATTCCACCGAAGTATTACGCTTCTAAAGTATGAACTCGACAATGTTTGACCAATTCGTAAAAAGTGACGAATTTCTTCCCGCAGAAGTAGCATCCTCGATTCCCAGCCTCGTGCCGAGCCTTGTGCCTGGCCAGATTTTGTTTCGACTTGCTCTCGTACTCGCACTTGTCGCAGGAATGGATGAGCTCTTTATTCGCGCCATGTTTCGCCTCCACGTGACGCTTCAAGTTCGATGACCTGGAGAATCTCTCATTGCAAAATGCGCAGGGATAATTCCTCCGATTTTCATGTAAAATTCGGATATGCAGCTGTAGACCAATTCTAGTTAAGAAGGTCTGAGGACAGAGGTGACATTTTGACACGTTTCGGGCAGATTTTTCCAAATGCGTCGTCTGCAAAAAGGTGTAAGTACTTACATAAATATGAATAATTATTAAGCAAGATTTTTCCAAAAGGGGCCATTCATATATTGCGTTAGCAAAAATTCTCGATTTTAGCACACACCCACCCCACGAACATGAATGGATGGGGAATTTAAACACGGGAAAGGTAGGAGAACCTAAATCACCCACCCCCTAAAATGATGACGTAATATATGGACGTTTCCAAATGGTCTTTTACCTCGTGGCTTTTCATATTTGATTTGTGGGAGAAACGCCTCCCACAAGTTGCACACTTGAACGGCTTCTCCGTCGTGTGGGTGTGAATGTGACTCTCAAGGTCACCCCTAGTTTTGAATTCTTTTTCGCAAAGTGTGCACGTAAATCGGACCGGATTCTCGGCATGTTCAGCTTTTACGTGCTTCGAAACGTCCTGCTTGAACTTGTAGGATTTTTCGCACCCGGGATACCAGCACGGGAAACGAGGTCGCTCCACAGTGCTGTGGACGTTCTTAATATGTTGCCGTAAGTTGGCCGAATTGAGAAACACCCGGTGACACGCGTCACAACTTGGTCGCTTCCGGTTGCTGTGAAATCTGAACACGTGGGCATTTAAGGCGACTCTATTTTTGGAAGTCATACCGCAAATCTAGACAAGATGGAAGTTGGAAAATGTGGGACGTAAAATTATTTGGTTTTAATGCAAATTTACACGCTCACCTCGCATTTGACCAGTGCATCGGGATCGTGCGTGACCATGTGGTTGGTCAAGTTTGTAAATAGATTTATATTCGGCAAAACTTGATGTGGTTAGACAAATCCGATTTGAAACCTATCTGATAAAAAAAATTGGCTTACACATATTCGCACAATATATGAATTACAATTTTTTTGCCAATAGTTTACACATTTTAGAACGGTTCACGAGTATGAGATACGTCCCTAGCAATTTTTGAAAATAATATTACTGCTCGTAAAAATAAATATATAAATTATTATAAAGTTATTCATTTACTATGTAAAACGTATAAAACTTCCTATCTTACCTTGTTCTGTGTAGGATTGCTCTATCAGTACTTGTGCCAGTTATGCTTCTGGATAGCTTATTTAATGAACGCGTAGAGTAAGTGTTGATTCATGTTATTTTGAAAAGGTTGCATTCTTTTGTAAAAATAGCAACGACTGAAACCTTGACCAATTCCTGGTTAAAAATAACCAACCATTCGTTCGGGGATCATGCATACATACATACTTATTTTATATCACACGGCCCACAAACCGTTTCGACCTGAATATTTTGAATTGAAGTATTTATTTCACATTTAATGCATTTAAGAGAATCTACAACCCGCAATGCGGAGAGAACACTTTGAAAAAATACAGAAAAAAAGTTTGCAATACATAAGTAGGGAGAGATGATAAAATAAAAATTGTAATAATTATTAATCATGATAAAAATGAAGGATAATATTAGTAATATTAATAAATTTACTTCATATCGATCTTCGCAAGTTATAATCATACTTTTTTATCCATAATAGTAATAGAAATCAAATAATGAAACAAGCAATTTCAATCTTGATAAACTTCAGCGTAGCAAAAAACCGGAAAAATTGGGAATTTCCCTGAATTTCCCATGTTCATGTAAGAAATTCAACGTATGTCATTATGCACAACTTCCTAAGGTACGGTTGATCAAGCCAGTTTAATTTATGTGCAACAAGGAAAACCAACTTGGTGGTCTTAAAAAATTCAACTTTGCGATTATACCCATTCTTAATTATCTATTTATACCTAGGATGGGCCACTTCACTTGAGAAATTTTCAACAATTTTTCTTACCCACATATGAATCTTTTTATGATAATTAATTTGCACGATAGTCCCTTAGTCCCTTTAGTCTCAGCTACAACTCTGAACCGCTTTTTCCTTGATGAAATCATTTCCAGACACTTTTGAGGAATTACAAATTTTTAACCACTACTCCTGAAAACTTTGCAAAGTCCATCTCAAGTCGTAGCTACATAATTCGTACGTTTTCTCCACGACGTACAGCGAACTGACCTTTTCCCGTTCAGGTCATCTACCCTGAACAAAGCTTCGTCGATTGTGACCACATGTTCGTCCCTACCTCCAGCAAGGTGGTTCTTGTACGGATTTTTTTGCAAAAAATTAGCATTTAGTGATGCATGATGTGACGCACGTTTAACTCGTGCAGTTTTATTTTCATCGGTTTCATTTTGTCCAAATCTCTTTTAATCACTCTTCGAATAGTTGTGGGATTCGATTTTAGTAGTTTCGCCATACTGCGAAAGCTCTTTGGGGTTTCCTGGCCGACCAAATGGTTGAGCTTCGTTTGTAGCTTTTTTGTCCATAATTATAGGGGGCGTTTGTTAGGGGGTGTAGGCGACTTAAATGACACGATTCCCGTGGAAAATCGACTGGAAAAGTATTTCACTAGTACCACTACTTCATGTGAGCATAGTGGTCGCACTTTTTAAAATCAGTTTGAAAAAAAAATCTGAAAACTATTTTGTGAGTTGCCCTGCCCGATTTTGGCTTCAAGTTTGAAATTTATTTACCCGCCAGAGAGCACGAGTGTCTCTAATCTTCACACGAATAAATGGGACACCCTGTAGGCTGGGAATATTATTCGCCATGAAATTTCTCTAGATTTGTGAGGAACTAGGCATCAATTGGGAATCACCACGAACTATTTAGATTAAGACACCGATTAATATGAACAGGGCAACATCATTTTTATTTGCAAATTTTTGCATGCTATTCTGCAAAATTTTCGCACATTTTAATAGCTTGATTATATAAATTTGGGGGCCCCCTGACAGATTTGCGACTTTTTTGTAGCCAAATTTTCTTGAAATATAATTTTTGGCACATATTTGTTATATTTATTTCAAGAATTTTTAAGAATATAAAAAAATCTATTTTTGGCTAGAAAAAGTCTCACCATTGTAAAGGGGCCCCCACATTTATTGTTAAGCTACAAAAGTTTGCGAAGATTTTGCGGAATCGAATCCAAAAATTGTTTGAACCCAAGGAATCACCGGCGAAGACTACATAATCTACACTGGAAATAACTAGGTACGATTATAACCAGAATCGAAGATATATATTTAAGTCTATATACCCCTGACTGGTTATCAATTTATAACCGAACGGTGAAAAATTTATTCCAAATCTGCCATAAATAATCGTAACGAATTACCTTCAGCATATATACTTAAAATACTTAACCACCTACTTGTAGTTTCCCCAAACTACTTGTTATGTTAGTACTTAATAACAATTAACCTAATAATAATTTATCCGCAGTATCAGTGAATTTATTCTTCGAAATTCGTTGACCAAACTTAAGTATAGCAATATATGCACCACGCCGCACCCGGGGGCCCCTATGTCACACCTACCCCACCCTATTTATCCGCCACTGTATGTAATTATACTTGATTTCAATTATTTTTACCATAATTTTAATAGGGGGGTTCGTTTGATATTTAGGGGATAAATTACGTGAGGGCAAAAATAAAAGGGGGTTCATTTCTAAAATTTAGGGGAAAACCATAATGTTAAGGGAGTCGTTAATTTAATCCCATTTCTGGGGGGGGCAATGTCCCGCCGCCAATTGCCAAGTGTTGGGAAGAAGCCAATGCCATTCACACAAGCATTGTTTGGAAACTTATGACCCTGTAATGATCCGAACTTGCGATTGCCAGTTCGGTTCCCACAGATCAAAACTAAAAGTGCAGAAATCATAAATATATATTCTGCGTTATTGAACTTAAAAATTTGAATTGAACTTTATTGAAATTAAAATTGAACAAATGCTGCGTTATTTAATTAACATGTTTAGTTACATATATTTACAAAATGGATATTTGTGGACAAATTTCACTGTAAGAAAAAAATTGTTTATCTTTCACTAATTTCTTGCCAAATTCACACATTTTAATAGGATTCACAAATATACATACTTAAATACAGATTGCGAAATGTTCTATTTAACAAATAAAATATGTATCCGTACTAGATAATGTTTTAAGGAAAATCCCATGGCCTTCTACATAAAGGTTAAGCAAAATGTCTCAAATTCTATAAAAAAAACTTGTAAATGGTTGACAACTCCATTACATGCATAACTATTAAAAATTTTCTAGAGTATGAACTCGACAATGTTTAACCAATTGGCTAAAAAGAAAGAATTTCTTCCCGCAGAAGTAACATCCATGCCTCCCTGCCCTGTGACGTAATTTGTGAGAAGCCAAATTGGTTTTCTAGTGGCTCTTGTACTTGCACTTGTCGCAGGAATGGATGGGCTCCTTATTCGCGACATATCTCGCCGCCACGTGACCCTTCAAGTTTGATTAGTCGGAGAATCCCTTGTCACAAAGTGGACACGGATAATCTCTCCGGTTCTCATGCACAACTCGAACGTGGCGATGAAGTCCACATCTCCCCAAGAAGGTCTGAGGACAGACGTGACACTGGAACACCTTTCGGGCAGATTTTTCCAAATGTGTCAACTGTTATATGAATATGTACAAGCAAATTGGTAGATTACCAATGGTAATTTTTAGGTGACCTTTTCCCATAACACGCTACTTTACCCGTGACTTTTAATGGCTCGCTTTTGGGCGAAGATCCTTCCACAAGTGGCACATTTGTACGGCTTTTCCGTCGTGTGGATAAAAATATGTTGCTCAAGGTGGGCCCTCACTTTAAATTCCGTTTCGCAAAGTGTGCACGGAAATCGGATCGGATTCTGGGCATGTTCGGTTCTCACGTGTTTCGCCACGTCGCCCTTGTTTATCTACGTAGGTTTTTTCACAGCCGGGAAACGTGCATGGTAAACGAGGTCGTTCCTTCGCGCTATGAGTGTTAATATGTTTTTGTAAACTGGTAAAATTGAAAAACACGCGGTGAAGTGTGTTACAACTGGGACGCTTTCGGTTCGTGTGAAGATTCGACATGTGGGAGGACAAGCTGAATTTGTTTTTGAAAATTATGCCGCAAACCTAAGTAACACAGAAGAGGACACACGTTAAGTGCAAAATTACTTTGCTTTGTGTTTGCAAATTTACACGCTGACTTTGCATTTGACCTTGGCATCGTGATCGTGCGTGACCATGTGTTTCGTCAAGTCGCTACCAGTAGTAAACGTCTTTGAGCACTTTGAGCATTCCCGTTTTTTACTAGTTTCAGATCCATGTTGATTCGGTATTGCGGAGTTCACACTCTTGCAAAGTTGTTTACTGCACGGAGTGATTTTATTTTAGGCTAATGCCTTAACTTGACGAGTTTAGACCAAAATCGTTCTGCTCATTTCGGTTGAATAAGTTTGAGACCAAGGGGAAAATTTATGGGGAGAAAGGTTTGAATCGTCTGTGGATAGTTATTTTTTAGTCAATTGTTCACATCACGCAAGTCACGTGTACGTATCTTGTTCGAGTTTAAATTGAAAAGAAATCAGATTTTCTCTCACATTTATTTTATGAGAGTATTTTTCTTAAGAGAAAGTCGATGATGAGTGCATGGGAAAAGTCCGGAGGCAATTGCGGCAGGTGAATGGTTTGGGTAGCTTCATGCCTACATATGCATTGGCACAAGCCAGTCAACCCTTCACTCCCTTCATGTGGCCAGAATTAGAATGTCGGGCCCTTCATGCACTTCATAATTAAGGGATTCAGTCTTTTTTCACTTCTTATGTTTCTATGCATGTACAGTATATGTCTTCCATCACATGCATGTACATATGTTTGTATTAAGGTGATGAAAAGTACACACATCGTTCCATAATCATGTAAGTTAAACGTTTCTAAAGATAAAGACATTGGTGGAAGATATTTTTAAACCTTTGAAAGGTGGCCGCATAAAATTATGCCCAACCTCGCTGTAAGGGTAGAGGAAAAAGGAATTCTATTTTACAAATTAACTAAAATGTCGTTACTTAAATATTTATGCTTAAAGACCATTTTATAATTACTAAACAAAATATATACATAATGATATTATTGTATTGCAATTTCAAGTTTAACGCACAAAATCATAAAAAACAAAAATCTATAAAATTTCTACTGTTCCAAAGTATGAACTCGAAAATGGCTGACCAATTCCATCAAAGTGATGCACCTCTTCCCACAGAAATAGCACCCATGCTTGGTTGCATTGTGACGTATTCTGTGAGCAGCCAAATAGGGTTTCGAGTGGGTCTTGTACTCGCACTTGTCGCAGGAATGGATCCGCTCTTCCTTCGCGGCATGTTTCGCCTCCACGTGACCCTTCAAGTTTGATGATTTGGAGAATCTCTGGTCACAAAATAGGCACGGATAATTCCTCTGGTTTTCATGCACAACTCGGATGTGTTGTTGTAGGGTAATCCTACTTAAGAACGTCTGAGGACACACGTGACACTTTGACACGTGCCGGGTAGATTTCTCCAAATGCGTCATCTGTAAAATGAACATTCGTAATTTTTCATCTACTGTCTTCCGCGATATGCCTCATGCAAATTCACCTCGTGACGTTTCATGACTCCATTATGGGCGAAGCCTCTCCCACAAGTGGCACAAACGTACGGTTTCTCCGTCGTGTGGGTGGGAATGTGTTGCTTTAGTTCACCTCTCGTTTTGAAGTCCTTTCCGCACAGTGTGCACGGAAATCGGACCAGATTCTGGGCATGTTCCAGTTTTACGTGTTTCGCAACATCGCCCTTGTTCAGGTAGGTTTTCTCACAGCCAGGAAACGTGCACGGTAAGCGGGGTCGTTCCTTCGTGCTGTGGGTGGTGTCCATATGTCGCCGTAAATAGGAAAAAGAGGAAAATACGCGGTGACACGTGTCACAACTCGGTCGCTCACGGTTGGCGTGAAATCTGGCCAAGTGAGCATTCAAGGCAGGTCCGTTTTGGGAAACTTTACCCCAAACCTAAGCAAAACAGAAGTGGAAAAATGTGGGTTTAAAAATCAATTTATTCAAATTTACACGCTCACCTCGCATTTGACCTTCGCTCCGTAATCGTGCAAATCCAGGTGCATGGTCAAATTTTTATTCGTTTTAAACTTTTTTGGGCACTTTGAACATTCCCATTCCTTACTTGGATTCATATCGGTGTGGATTCGTATTTGTTGAGATCCTACTCCCAAAGAATTGAGTGCTGAGCGGAGCGATTAAGTTAAGTAGGACGACCCTGGTTTAACTTGTCGAGTTTAGGCAAAATTCGCTGTACTCGTTTTCATTGGGTAAATCTACTTCCATAAAGCGTTAGTGTTAAGTTCTGCCTGGGTCCCTGTGGCTCTCAATGCAAGTTGCCCCGTAGAGGAGACAAAGAAGGAAGCGGAGGTTGCATGCATTTTCTGCATGAGTCTCACTTCGCCTGCACGTGACTTTCACGTACGCTTGCCATCAATCTCAAATTAAATGTCTTTGTATATTTGCAGTGTGCAAGTAAATTGAGTGAGTGAGCAGTATACATACATACATCACTCATCAATAGTAGTTATCATGATAAGTGATCGTGATCAACACTATTAATTAATTATTTTAGTTTGAGAAACTCCACTCACAGCGAGTGGCATATCAATTTGAATGTATTTTTTACGCTGAATCCAACGCCGTCAATGGTTTTGACCTCTGAGGCCCCCCGTGACCTTGCCGTGACCGTGGGGCCAAATATGGCTTATTCGTGATGTCGCATATCAATTCGAATGTATTTTTGACGCTGAATCCGAATCCGTCAATAGCTTGGCGTTAATTGTAGAAGTTAACGGGGTTTATGGAACTTAACGGGAGCGTGAAGCGTGGGAACTTAAGTAATTAGCTATTCAACTACCCCAACAGGGGGAAATTAAATTGTACTGTGACCAGGTTAATTAAAATGCAGTATGACTTGGGCAAACCCTCACTCTGATGTATGTATGTAGTATGACAAAGTCTCCACTGGGAATTATTTAAAGTATAGTATGATTTTTCGCTTTGGGCACACCCCCCACTGCAACTCTAGAACCCGGCCTCGGCCGGGCTATACGCTAGTTGCAAATAAATCAGTCTTTCTCTAGCATTTTTATTGAGAGAAAAAAGGGACGAAGTGTGCGTGGTGCAAGTGCGGAGGTGAATGGAGCAATTAAATGGTTAACCCTTCAATTCCCTGAATATGGACTAAAATAGGAATATGGGGCCGTTCATGAATTACGCAATTAAGTAGATCACTCACACATTTTGCTCGTCATACATCCGAATTTTGAATGAAATACACATATTCAATTTTATTTGGCATGAGAAGTAAACATTATTCGGTGTAATTTTTAACCGGGAAATTTTGAACATCCCCTAATCATATATGCTAAATACACCTTTCTAAATACAGGTACGCTGGTAGAAATATCATCCTTGAACAGCGGATAAAATCCTACCAAGGGCTTCGCCCAACTTACTTGTTTTAAAGAATATTTCAAGTTTCCACTCATTGCTCGTGAAAAAAAGGCAACCTTTTTCTCACAACACGACCGATCATTACCTTTTCATGTTCACTTACTCCTAAGTTCGCCTGAATAATTAAGCAATCCTACACAACACTCGGTAAGAAACGAAAGGATAAGCACAAAATTTGTTTTCAGTTGTTGCAAACAATAAATATTATTCTCGTTTAAAATTGCTGGAAACATTTTTAATTGGCGTGAATTTACTTGAAAGGTGTGAATTCTTGGCATACAATTTGTTAAAATACTGTGTGAATATAAGCGAATTTTTTATTGCAGATATTTACGAAACTAAATCGTGTAACTTCAACAAATAAGGAATTCTCATGGATTTGAAGCCAGGGAAGAAATGGGAATGTTCAAAGTGCTCGAAAACGTTTAAAACCAATACCAAATTGACTAGGCACATGGTCACGCATGATCCTGATGCCAAAGTCACATGCGAGGTGAGTGTTTAAATTAGCAAACTAATTTTGCGTGCAAATATGCAAAAAATTGAAGTACATTGTCCATATTTTATAACTTCTTTCTTGTTCAGGTTTGTGGAAAAATGTTTAAAAACAAAGTCACCTTACGTGCCCACATGTCGATATATCACAGCAACCGGGAGCGACCCCGTTGTGAAACTTGTAACCGCGTTTTTTCAACCTTTCCCATTTTACAGAAACATATTGACACTGGCCATGGAACGATGGATCGACCTCGTTTTCCATGCACGTTTCCAGCCTGTGAGAAAGCCTACCTAATCAAGGGACACCTTTCGCGGCATATAAATACTAAACACGCCGAAAATCCGGTCATTTTTCCGTGCACACTTTGCATAAAGGAATTTAAAACCAAGTTTGAACTTGAGGTACACATCCTCACCCACACGACCGAGAAGCCGTACAATTGCGCCACGTGTGGAAGGAGTTTCGCCCAAAAGCCGCACCTGAAACGTCACGAGGTAAATTAGCATGCTGTGCTAAAAATCAGGTGAAAAGTTACCAATGTGCATTTTCATTTACAGAAGACGCATTTGGAAAAATCTACGCGAGACAGGTCAAAGTGTCACATCTGTCCCCAGACCTTCGTGACTAGAGTTAGCCTGCAGTGCCACGTCCGAATTGTGCATGAAAATCAGAGGAATTTTCCCTGTAAACTTTGTGACAAGAGATGCTCCAACTCAACCGGATTGAGGCGTCACGTGGAGGCGAAACACACCCTAAACAAAGAGCTGCTCAAGATCCATCCCTGCGAGAAATGCGAGTTCAAGAGCCACTCTGAAGCTTATTTGGCCAAGCATAAAATACGCCACAATGCAGCCAGGCATGAATGTTACTTTTGTGGGAAGAAGGTCTTCACTTTGGGCGAATTGCTGCAACATTGTAGAGTTCATACGCTAGAAAGTTAAAATACTTACTTACTCCTAAGTTTGTATTTGTTAGCGTAATGGCAGATGTAAGGATTGATTCATAATTGATGGCACGATTTGAAAAGTCGTTCATTACGAAACGATAAGTTGAAATGTTGACAACTGTGTTAATAATTGTTACAAATGCGATGCACAACATTGACCAAAATCACTTCGGTCCCGTCGACCCTCTACAAAAAATTCCTCACAAGTTTTTCCAAGTCTGTTAATTTTTGCTTTTCCTGACTTTCTCCTCACAATCTTCAGGTTTGACTCATGACGAGTCGAATTCAAAGCAGGATTTTGGTCATTTTCGGTCGTTATGGATGTTCTCTTTTGCATCAAGCCTAAAATCTTTCAATCCCACTTGTTTGGAGAACATTGTTGGCATGTTCCAATTTTGCCAGAAAACAAATTTTTTTCTCGTTGAGGTAGTCGGTAAAAATTCAACCGTAATGGCAGGTGGCTTCCTATGACCAAAATCTGACTGAGTCTCCTGATGACCATTTATGTAAGGAATTAATCGGTGTTTGATACATTTTGATAAATAAAGACATAGGGTCATGGTCCAAACCATAATTGAGGGCTTTGAAATTGCTCCAATTTCGTCAAAGGCTAACCAAATCTGTCAGTTTTTGCGAGTTTGACTTTAGGAAATACATTAAGTTCATGCTTCACATCCTTACGACTTGTAGCAATAAAAAATTGCTAGTTGCAAACTTTTCGTGGCGTTATTGTGACATGTGCTTCGTCACAACTGGCAAGTATTCTGGATTACACTTTTTCGTAAATTTAGTTGCATCCTATTTTGGCTCTTAATTTTTTATCTTCAGTGGATCTTGAGGACGTAGTTGTTTTGATGTTCTAATCCCCAATCATTATGCTTTAATTCAGCGAAGAGTTGGTTTTGATATCTTCACCCGTTTGGGTGCTAGGTGATCCGACGTGGATGGCATCCTCTCAAAATTATTTACACTGCTTTGATGACTTTGGAGGTTGTCTGCCACACATGGTGATGAATAATTTTTTTTAAGTCGGCTGATTTTATTGAACCATACTTTGGTATGTAACGATGAAATGATATCTTGGGAATATTCTCATTTTTGAGGTAGTAGTGCGGGATTTTCTTGTCCAATTCGGCAGCGTTTTTGTGAAAGTGCACCACGCTTGGACTTGTTTTTCTCTTTGTCTGACGATGTTCTTGTTTAATTGGCAACCTTTTTCAACTAAAACCCTAACAGTACATCAGTTTGGCTATCATATGCAGCAATTCATTCCTAAGAATTTGAATCTCTGTTAAAGCTGGAGTACACGAAAAAACAGTCATCAATTATGAATTAACCCTTATTTATTAGTAATTTACCGATTTTTACTCGAATTACGATATTCGTAAAACTATTTGATATAGTCTTCTAAAAATAGGACCGTTACCATTTTTCCCTCAGCTAGCAGCATAGTGGTTCTGGGTGACTAGTTAAACCTTTTTCAGACCACGTGAACAATCATGGCAATGGTGCATCGAAGTCAACCGGATGATGATTTGAATTTCGGCCCGCCGCCAATGTTAATCAAGCGGACACGTGATTTTGGAGCGTAGAAATTCTGTCAGGTTGACTCCGATCCATTTCAATACACGACAACAATCCTGAATATGCAATGAATTTTAATGAGAGCTACATAATAATATGTAATAGCATTTAATTATACTTCTATAATCTATAAAAATTGGTGAAAATATACACATTCGAAATTTTCTCTAGAAAAAGATGCTAAGAAAATGTAAAATTGATAAGGCAACATGTTCGCTTCGACATCAATTGTATCGTTTTGTAGACGATACCCCGTAGAAAAGTCAAAATTGGTGGCATGATTTATGCCTGGATGGTCTTTATTTCCTGAAGGATTGTTTGGTCCAGAATTTGGTCAACCTTTCAGTCGTTGCTATGGTTACCAATTTGGTAATACCAAATCCAACCCTTTTTCACACCATACGAACCAACATTAGCTTTACCTGTTTAAAAAATAAGCATCAGCCATTCACAGGGCATTGTGGGGAAAGTGGTAACCCGGTAGTGATCAGAACGAAAGATTGCCGGTTCGATTCCGGCCAGCTCGCAACTTTTTCTCATTATTGGTTCAATTGGATTTTCAAAAATTCAATAAGTTTTCTTTCTCATCTTCCTCTTCATCATTAAATTTACCTGTTGACGTACATACTCCAAAATAAGCATCAAAACTTTCTAGTTTGTTTGTAAAAACAATGCATGCATTTTTAGGGGACTGATTGATCATGTTTCTATAAGCAATTTAACGAAATAATTATGAACTAAGAAATTTAACCCCACCACGTTTACTAAGAAATTTACAGAACCCTGAAGTTCTCTTAAGTAATTTTTAATGAATTATTTGTAACATAAATAATTCCAAATGTTCACCTCGAAATAATTGACTGATCGAAACTCTTCCCAGAAACTCTTAATTTATCGCAAGATTTATGCATGCACGGTCGCCAAGGGTTGGTTATTTTTATTCAGGAGTTTGTCAAGTTTGCCTCGTCCCTATTGTTAAAAAAACGCAACCCTTTTCTCACCAGCATTAACTTTACGTGCTCACTTTCCAAAGCAACTACTGCATAAATCACGATTAAGCAATCCTACAAACACAACGCACGATAAGCTTCAAAATTTATAAAGTACAAAAATACAAAATTACACAAATTCTTTTTTATGGTTTTAATAAATATTGTCGCTAAAGTTCCCAGGAAATGTATTTCAAACATTTATAACATTGTGGAAATATTGTGTGAAAATATGCGAATATTTTTTAGGTATTTACACAATCAGACTTGTTCAAACATACCATTATTTTGGAATCCCTATGCATACATAAGTCTATAAACTTGCATATATTTACAATACCGAATCCAAATGGATCTGAAATCAGGAAAAGAATGTTCCCAGTGCCCGAAAACGTTTAAAACCAACCACGAGTTGACAAAACACAGCCTTAGTCATGATCCAGATGCGAAGGTGAAATGTGAGGTGAGCTTGTTAATTAGCTAAGAAGAAGCTAATTTAAAAATCCACACTTGCCCATTTCTGTCCTATCCATTTAGATTTGCGGTAAATTTTTCAAAAACAGAGTCGCGTTATCGGGTCACATGCGGGGTGTTAACAGCAACCGGAATCGACCCCGTTGTACCACTTGTCACCGGGTTTTCTTCAACGGTCCCACATTACGGAATCATATTCGGAACATGCACAGTACGCAGGAACGATCTCGTTTACCATGTCCGTTTCCTGGCTGTGAGAAAAGCTATCTACACCAGTGCGATGTGACGAACCACGTGAAATCTGAGCATGACGAGAATCCGATCCGATACCCGTGCACACTTTGCGGAAACGAATATAAAACCAGGGATAAACTTCAGCGTCATATTTACACCCACACGAAGGAGAAGGCCTACATTTGTGCCACTTGTGGGAGGAGTTTCGCCCATAAAGAAACATGAAATGTCACGAGGTAACTTTGTAAGCATATTGTTGAAATAAACGAAGTGGGAAATTACCTTATGCGCTTATTCATTTTCCAGAAGACGCATCTGGAAAAATCTTCCCGAGACGTGTTAAATTGTCAAGTTTGCCCTCAGACCTTTGTTAGCAAGGATGGTTTACGATACCACGTCCGAGTTGCACATAAAAATGAGAGGAATTATCCATGCCTATTTTGTGACTTGAGATTTTCCTGTTCAAGAAATTTGAAGCGTCACGTGGAGGCGAGACATGGAACGAATAAAGAGTTGAATGACCCTGGATTCTTCACTATAAGTGACCCCAGTGACCATAATACGTACGCGAAAAACTGGATCAAATGAATTTTGGAATCCATGGTCATTGGTCATCATCTTCAAAATTAATGCACAAAATTATTTTTTGGCTGAACGTAACTCGCTGTCAATAAGTCAAAATTTCGAAAAATTGCCAAAAAGTTAAAAAAAAAATTTTGTGATTTTTTTTTGCCGAGAGGAAATTGCCCCAAACTTTCCCCCATGTGGTCACATTTAAAAAGTAGGGACATATGTTAAAAGCTAATATCATAAGGAATGAAAAACACCGAATGGATAGACTAAAATCAACCGAATGTGGTAGCAAGCTCCAGGTAGGTGAGAAAATTTTTTTGGGGGTTTTCAGGAAGAAACTGGTTGTGGAAGCCACACACGAAGCCGAGCAAACTATGGTTGAGGGTGATTGTAGGGTAGGGTCACTACCTTATCATCGTAAATTTTTAGTAAGCCCAGTCTGCTATATTTCCAGATATCCACATTTTTATGCCAGTCTTCTGCGCTAGGCGCACTTCCCTATAGCAAATTAACTCTGCTCGTTTACATACATGAGACAAGTTTGAGATCAAAATCTGAACTTTTGGTGAGGAAATGGTTGAGGAGGAATATACAAACGGTGCTGTTTTTTGCAAGACGATTTTATCAATTGCTAATCTTGCTGCCTTGCTTGTTGGGCTGCTGATCATATCCAAAGGGGATTGTGTTCTGTGCTGGTCGTCCTTGATACATAAACCCAGCAAATCGATATCTCACAAATAGCAAAATTTCGGCAAAATCTGTGTCTTACTATTTTACAAACTGTGCAGTTTTTTTACCTTTCACTCCATTCTCTTCGATGTTGGTATAAACAGTTTAGGGGCATCCGTAGTTGTCTCGTATGATGCAATGTTTTAAATAATTCATACTTAAATGTAAAAGGTAATGAAATCTTGTCTTGTGTTTTAATTTAACCAGGTTTGATATCATTACAGTGAGATCTTTTAATTACAAATTTTTGATGACTTTTTGATTTTATATTTAGCTACATATATAGAATTATAGGATGAAATCATTTAATTTGTATATGAAAATATTTCAATCCTACACGACCAAACCTTGAGAAGACGTCGAATCAACTGGAGTGCTTTCTTATTCCCATATTTCGTGCACATTTTACACTCGACGTCAACATAAATACGGTCCTGCAATTGAATTGGATTCACTTGACTTGTCCTAAAAATCTCCATCGAATTTGCATTAGGCAAGAATGAAGCTGGGTCCGCTAATTAGTCCGTCAATTAGTATATGTATGCATAAAGCATTAACATATATATATATATATATATGTATATATATATATAAAATAGCTAATTCAGAGTAGCTACCATTTGTGTACGGGCAACAACTTCTCTTAAATTTTCCACTATTGTGACGCAGCGAACATAGCTGTCGACACCACGCGCTCCGTAACGATTATGCAAATCCGTACTTAATATAACGTCCTGTAAGGTTAAAAAATATTTGCATCTCATCAAAGTAATTCACATATTCTCATCTCACTAATTCATCATTTGGGATTTAATCCAGTTGCATAATTATTTCTAATGGTCGTCTAGAACGCAAGGGATCCATCCCTCCACCTATTTATTTGCGATCCAAAGATTAAGTCCACTGTATTCTCGGAATAACTGTGCACTTTGTGCTTTTCCCAATGGAACTGTTTTTAGTATCATTGCATACGTTTCGAGATGGATATTAACCACTTCCAACTAGATCAAATATTTCAAATATTCTTTGTACGTTGAGCTTTTAATAGCACTTGATAATAAATATTGTATTACCCTTCAATGCAAAGAATTGTATCCCAAGCCAATTCGTTAACTTCGTCTGCCAGGTATGTGGTAGTGAGACTCTAAATGCCTCGTACAAAATTTTAAAATTATTTTAGATTTAACGCACCACTATTGGTTCATCTTCTTACTTCACCATGACCCTTTTCTTGTCATTAAGAACTATGTGATACGAATCGGGTTATCTAATAAGAACTGTAAAGTTTCCTTCGTTTAATAACCTTTACCGCGTATTTGGCCGCTTCCTCCGCCTATTGGCCAGTTCCACGTCATCACGGTCGTACCTTGTCCAGGTACGACGCAGTCTAATATTCTTCACGACTCGGGACAATAGTCTTATAATACTTTCCCCAAGACATCGTCATCTAAATAGTCAGTCCTCTTCGAAATGACGAGGTAGTATCATTGAAAGTTTGTCGATTAAAGCCCGCCGAGGGAACAATTCTTTTCAATATTCCAATCACTTTCTTGATACAATATGTATTTATCTAGTTATACAAATTACAATCACCTGTAAGTATTGGTAATTATTTGCAGATTATTTGATACCTAGTTCAGCTTGAAAGAAGTATTATACACTTAAGAACGCTCCACTGGGCTGATTTGTTTTCAATCTTCCAGAAGGCTATAATTTTCACATTTATATTGTGAAAATCGCGTAAATATGCTCTTTTGTATTGACAAATGTATGTGTAAAATATGCGGATTTTGTATAAATTGGTGTTTGGATCAATCAAATAGAAATGTCGATTCAAATAAAGCAGTGCGAAAATAACTCAATTTTTTGGTGGTTGGTAAACGTTATAATTTGGTTCCCTTTATTTCCTTCCTCTCTCGCTGTCCAGAACGTAATTAATCTCCATGAATAATCTCCCCTCATTCTCCCAACCATTTTCTTATCGTCTTTTCTTAACAAAGTCCAAATCTTAACCTAATTATTATATAAATACATGCATACATGAATTTAATGCTTGCATTGTACACAGTGTCGTGTTATTGTCGTTACTCCATCCGGTCGTGAGAGAGGTGAAAGATCAAAATCACAAACTAGCCAGTCCACCATTTGACACTGTCTGGCCAGCGAGTAAGAGTGTACGAATTACATCATGCTGCTGGCCAGTGGTGGTGTCGTGCAGAATTGCGAAGTTGATGATGGCACGGTTTACGCTGTTTACGAAGGTGTGATGAATTATGCAGATTTTTTATATGCATAATTTACAGGCCGCTCATAATATCATTCCTTTCAGTCGTCTTCTGTAAACAGTCCCAATTCGTAGATACACATATAAATCATATAAACACATACATATAAAATATTTATATATCTAGTAAATCACACCTGCAAAAAAATGCGGGAGATCGGATAAAGCCGTCAATAACAGGGGAATTAGAAAAAATTTATAAACAATTAAATTTGTATATTAAATTTCCACAAGGATAGAAGTAGTGTTAAAATCAATTAAATTTGTAATATTTTTGATCTGTTATTTTATCTCTGTCTGGTGTTTAGAGACCCCGGATAACTGACATTTCTCACTTCAGTCTTTATCCCTTTTTCGACAATGAATTCCATGCGGTTGAAGCAGCAGTCCTTTGCATATCGTCGTACTAATTCATAAAAGACCTAAGTGCAGTCGATGATTAATTCAGAAAAGACCTAAGTGCAGTCGATGTTTTATTCAGAAAAGACCTAAGTGTACATAAAAAGGACCAAAAGACCTATGTGCAAGTATGTATTTACTTATGGCTATATATTGCCAAACCGATTCTCTTAAGTTATCGCGCGATTTAGCCATACGTAAATACATATTTGCACATAGGTCTTTTCGTCCTTTTTTTCTGTACACTTAGGTCTTTTCTGAATAAAACATCGACTGCACTTAGGTCGTTTCTGAATTCAGCACCGACTGCACTTAGGTCTTTTCTGAATTAATCATCGACTGCACTTAGGTCTTTTATGAATTAGTACGACGATATGTAACGCATATAATTGACTGATCCACATTATCTTTTCCCCGTCTACTATACATATTAGTGGTGCAATTATAATCTACATTTCGAACAAATAGATATCCAAACGAAAACCTGTTCGTACAATAAGGATACGAATGAATGTATTTAAAGGAGATACAAAATGAAAAATCACATGTAGCACTAGTATTTTTGTAATAAGGGTTTCAACAACATAAAAAGTAGGGGGCAACAAGTTCGTAAATTAATTTTATTGGACAAACAGTACGACATGGTAGGTACGTGCATTTCTAAATGTTTGAAAGACGTCTACAAATGCCTACAAATTCATATTTGCTAAACTCAATCCTAAATTTTATTTACTATTGATTTTTTAACAACTAGATGGCTTACCGTTTGAAACTTTCCATTTCTTTGCTACTTTCGGCCTGGCCCACGAGGCATGTGAGTAAACTTGATATAACGCACGACACTTTCTTCATTGTGATATTTGTTGATATAGTTTAAGTATCTATTTAAAGGTGAAAGTGCAAATGTTATGAAATTAATAATTTTATTATTGAGCCGCAAAAAAGTAAAACCTGTGCCACAAGTTAATTATAAGCTTGGGACTTTATGAGTCACTCTTATGATGCAGAACTTTCGTTAAGCTTGAGGTACAATTATCAGAATAGAAAAATAACAGACCAAAGGCAAAGAGATCGGGTTAAATATCAGCTCAGATATGTTCAAGCGAAGTAACGTTAGTTGCCAAGATAGATTTACATAAGTCTGTATTATTAAAAGTTTATGGTAGAAACTACATGCTAATTAAAATTCTTAGAACACATTAAGATGAGTAGATATTCCAGACTGTTGAAAATATAGATGATTCATGCAAGACGTTAGGTCACTTAATCAATACGACTCCAAGGTAATAGGAAGAATCGTATAAACTTCCTGAAACATTTATGGAAAATTATTATTTGTGCTAATGATAGATTTTATGAATTTACTTTATGTACATTGAAGCATCGCTTCAATAAAATCGTTCATGGTAAATGGTTAAGGGATTTATTATTTTTCAATAATGTCTTTGTAAATAAAATTAACAAGAAACATCTCTTCTTTATCCCCAGATGGGGTGTCATTTCCGGCAGTGAAATAAAGGATTGTAGTTAAAAATAACATCTGGGTTGCATTCGGCTATTTCTTAACTGAATAGGAGTCTCATTTTTGGATCCTGTGAACTTTGAACATATAAATCTTAAATCTATTTTTAGACAATTTTTGGGCTACATTTTCCTTAAGTGAGCCAGGGTTCTAAAAGAACTTATTTTACAGGATATTTTATTTTGTAGAATACCCCAGCCTTTTACATATCTATCCGTGAAGTATGAGGAGTGAGTGCAATTTGATGACAATGAATTTAATAACTAATTTTTAGAGTTAGCATAATTTTAATCTAGTAAGTCATATGAGTTGTCATTTCCAACTATTTTTGACAAGGAACGTGAATATGGTACTGGTTATAGACTGATGTGCACCAAGCACATAATTGAACTCTTCATAAAATAGCTATATGCTGCTGTGAATTTGGCCACCCGTGGTCCATTGTGATAAATAAATTTTCCCAGCGGCCCTTGCGGGCCGCTGGGAATATTTATGTCTTTAAATATATATTTATTTATATATATATTTATTTATTTATATATATTTATTTATTTCTATAAATTACGATGCGATGTCAATATATGCGCTCGAATAAAAACACGGTGCAGACATTTTGTTCCTCTGTTTTTTAAACAATTTCGTGTTTTTATTAATCCATGTAATGCTTAGAAACCATTAATACGCCGGTAAAATCAAATGTGGGAATATGAACATTGTTTTTGGCTTGTATGATAGCTTGTTTCTCATAATTGCATTTCTTTATGATCTTAAACTTCCTTTTCAAAATTTTCGGGATTTCGGTATACCAATATTTCAGTGTGCACATTACAAAATAGTCTTTCCTCACAAATGCACCCTGGTCACTAAGTTCGAATCCTCTATCGGGCCAACCGATTTGATTAGTGCCGGCAGGTTTTGGTGTAGGTGAAATTCCGAATACTGCCAAAAAGACCTTTTGAGCGTTAGTGATACCGTCAGGTTTCCCGTCGTTATCACCTAGAAATAAATAAGATTGAACAATTTTTGTGTGTGCAGGAAACATTTTATTCATATTTAACTAAAATCCTATTGTCTAGTAGTTAAGTCTAAAGGTCCGTCCAAATCGAAGAGATTGTGACACTCGATTTTCATTTCATTCAACACTTTCAAAAACTCGCCAAACTGACTTCTGTTCATTGAAATGAACTCAAAAAGCGAATTTCCGCCAATGGTGATGGTAATTTCTTCACCGATTGTCGTACATTGCAAGTAAGACTTTCCTCCGAACCTCTTATTAAACACGATACAACCATTTAGCAAATGATCTGGAAAAAGGTGGTCTATAAGATCTGCATTTACAAATATTAACTAATTATTCTAAGCCTTTACAAAGTTTTTAATATTTGAGCGGAGCAGTTTGTGTAGGAAGTTGGGTTTCATAAATTTTCGGTATTTCGTTCAAAAAATTAAGTAATTCATGTAAATAGTGCCCTCGGAATCTCACATGATTATTATAGTATTCTGTACATCTGTAACCGCAAAGCTTAATGTCTAAAACGATCTCATTGCCTAAGGTGTACCACTCAATCGAGTGATCATCAATTCTAGCGCTCAACCTTGGCTTGAAAAATGGCTTTGGCATAATTTTGCTCATACCACAAACTGCGGTAAGGTCTGTTCCATGAGCCCCTTCATTGTCGGATGATGATGCCGACGATGAAGATGTTCCAGACGATGAAAATTCAACACCTACATATGAATATACGATCCTTAGCCAAGCAATGATTCGGAAGAATTCTTCCTATGAAAAACATGAGTACCTGATGCTAACGGAGCTTGTGAAGATTTTTCGATTTTCCTTCTTTTACAGATGAACTTTTTGAGTTTCTGAGCAGTCGACGGTTTACTCGAAGAACCGGCTTTCCCATCCAGATCGGGCTTACCACGCTTGGGTCGCTCATTTGCAGAAACAGGCGCATCTTCAGGCACTTGTTCAGATGTAATTTTTTCGTCGTCTGAGGCTAAGTCCTTCAGACTGTTTTCCATCTTATAGACTTGTGAATAGGTTCGAACTCAGCGAACAAATGCGGATAATACTCGCAAATTTTCTCCTTAAATACTATTGCCTCTATTTATATTTTTATTCGGATATTTTTTTATGTATTTTATGTTTATTTATTGCTGCTTATTTCATTTTCAAAACCGGTTCGGGAATGCTAATTTAAAAAAAAAATTATAAGCCTCATAATTCAGAGGTTTCCGAGAAACTTTTTCGGGAACTAATTTCAAATTTTTACGAGAGATAATTCCTCAGGATAAAATACACCTAAAATTATTTCCCCTGTATTATCACTTAACTTATATGTCACAGGTGTGCTGTTTACGATTTCTCGAATTTTGAACAAGTCAGTGGTGAACGTCGAAGCGTAACCTTTCTCGAATGTTGCTTTTTGAATCTTAATTCTAACATACTGTCCGATTCGAAATTTAGGAATAAACGGCTTTGACTTCTGCAAATCCTCGTAACTCTTCATCCAAACATTAAATTGATTGGAAGGCTTTACATCTTTTGGTCGACAGTTTATGGACCTATGCACTGAAGAATTATAGGATTGTACAAAGTCTTGTAAATTGTCTATGTATTTCGTATCATTTGTAAATGTGAAAAACTTATTCAGACGAAGCATTAGCGTTCTATTAAATCTTTCTATCATGGCAGCTTTGAGTTCGGAATGATTATCCCTCCGCTTATTAGATTAAGCCGTAAAACCCTCGATGGAACAGAGCAGGGCATATCTTAGTTGATATGAATCCATTACTGGACGCTGATTTGTCGAAACTTATCTATTTCGAGAACACGTTGATGCTCAGAGTATACTAAGCAATTAACTGCTTCTGGAACTGCTGAGGCGAATTTTATTTCTACTCGTACTGACCCAGTTTTTTCTAAATGTAACGTCGGATCCGCACTATGGTTTATCTCAAAAGCAAAAAATGTAAACATTTCAGCAAACTTCTTCCGGTCAAATGTTAATCCTTGATCTTGTCCGGCAATTCCAAGCGAACAAAATAGCATATAATACGGTAGTAAATACGCATTATTATCGAAATCGAGATTTAAACCTCTAATTGGGATTGGTACATTATTTACCGACAAGGAAATAAAATTAATTTTACAATTCTTAAACACAAAAGGATTAATTTTATAATCGCCAATAAAACCCGAACTAGGGACGAGACACAATATAATTCTGGACGGAACAGTGCTCATGAAAACATTTTCTTCAATGAAGGATTGACTCGATTTCGGAATTGAAAAGAATTTTACATCCGATTTTTTAAAAGGATATCTGGCACTGTGGCCACTATCTAAGAGTTTTTGATGAGAGAGGACGATACTAGGATAAAGGACATGTTTTCTCACAAATAAACTTGCATCCAAAAATTTTATCTTTGGGTTCAGATCAGGATCCCCACTTTTAGGTCCTGGGTAAAGTAATGAGAACAGTTCTGTGGCCCGTGTTAAGCTAATGTTTACAGTGGTGTCATTTAATATATAACGTTGTTGATAGGACAAATCAAATTTTAATTTATCAATTAGCTCGAGAGGGCTCAAGGAGGCGATATATTTTTTTCTTCCCTCATATCCAGTGTTTGCTTTATCCAGTTTTCCTTCCTCGGTATCTAAGATAAATAAGGGACAAGTTCCCTGAGAATTAATGTAGTCCCTTCCAAACGTCAATAGAGTTTCCATATATGCCTTGTACATGTAACAATTATTACTCGTAGACACCAATTGTTGATTGATACTAACATCACAATTCGTAAAGAGTGAATGCATGAACAAATTTGCTGTACTAACGTCAGCATCGGCAGGTAGATCTTTTCCGTCCCCGCAGATTATTTTTACACGGAAATAGCAAAAATGATCGAATAAATCTAAGTACTGTGAAGAATTTCCTACAATTCTGAATTCTATCTTAGCGTCGCTATCCTGAATATTAACCACTGGTTTATATTCGGCGAAAAAGCTCGATTCGACGGTGGTATCGGTCGCAGGCAAACTGAAAAGATCGGCTTGCCCGCGAATTGATGGACTTGAATATTTATTAATCATCGCCATTATCCAAAAATATCACTTCTGCTTCTTGGCTTGGCTCTATTTGATGTCTTAGTTTTAGATATTTTCTTGATTTTATTATTTCTTTTCTTATTATAACCCTTGGTTTGTTTCGATCTAACAACCGAGCAATGTTTCTTTGCCGGCGACCTAAGCGGTAATGAACTTATGGAACTAGATTTTACTCGCTTTGTTCTTACCATGTTGCCTCCCGCTTGACGACCAGCTATATGATTACCAACGTTATTTAACAAACTCGTTGCGTTTGATTTAATTGAGCTCTTTAGAGGTACACCGCTCGTCACATCAGAAATAGTGTTAATAAGAGCATTTTTAGCATGCGGAAGAATATATTTATTTAAAAGAGGCAGCGCATATCGACCTATATATCCTAATATACCTCCTAAACCACCACCCTTCTGTCGATAGCCGTTAAATACCGGGATTCCATTTCCAATTTGTTCGTGTAGAGCCTTATGATATTCGGAATGATCAAATATGTGCAGACGTTTCATTTTGCGCCTTAGTTAGTACACTACAATTATGATCTTTTCATAAGCGACGATTCGACACAATATATCTGTAAGCTACGAGCAACGATATAAATATGAGGACATATCCTCAAAATGTCTTCATTAATAGTTTAAAGTTTTATGGAACTCTGAACTCTCGACAAAATGTCCTTCTATTTATTCCTACCCTCAAACGTTAGCCCTCTTTACTTTCCAGATAACAGAATTTCTTCCTTTAAGGTAAAATTACCGAAACGTTTTCAATTTTTACCTGACGAATACGAAGTTGCTCTAACAGAATTAACATATAATCACTCAATGAAAACGTTTTTGCGAGATAGCGATAGACTAATTCGTTTTCGTACCCTTGTTAGCGAGCGTGAAATTTTTACTGGGGTTTTAGAACCGCACTGGCGAGGTACCTATGTATTACCGAATCTAAATTATTCATCCATAGTTACATTATGTACAGAATTAAATAAAGCACTTCAAGTCGAAAGCGGGAAGCAGATTACCAATTTCAACTACGATTCTGAGGTAAATCGTGTATCGGTAAACGCTGAACACAGTGAAATTCAACTATCGTCCTTATTGTCAAATTGTCTGGGTTTTCCCGATATTATAAAATTTACTGGAAAAAATACTGCTACAAATCCACCTGATTATTTCGGGAGTATGTACCATATGTTCGTCTATTGTGATTTTGTACAACCTCAAATTGTTGGTGACAGTCTAGTTCCTCTATTACGAATCGTGGATATCACAGGTCGTGAAGGTCAAACCGTAACGCAAACGTTTCGTCCATATTATTTACCAATCAGTAAGTTGGAATTCGACACCATCGAAATATTGCTATGCAATGAATATGGAGAAGAAATCCATTTCACCAAAGGAATCTCAGTCGTGACAGTTCATTTCAGAAAAAGATCCTTTAAGCATAACAATGGAAATTGACCACGGTAATACATTTCAGTTGTTACATCCTTTTTCTATGAGTGTTTCGGGAATTACGCAATCAGGCAAGACACAATTTTTAAAATCCTTGTTGCTAAATTCAAATAAGATTGTCACTCCAGCACCAGATAGGGTTGTAATATGCTTCACAGAGGAACAAGAAGCGTATAGAGAATTAGTGTCAAAATTACCTCATGTCGAACTAATCAAAGGCTTGGAATTCGATCTGGAGGAATTTAATCCGGGTATCAATAATATTATTGTAATTGACGATCAAATGAATGACGCTGTTCAAAGCGAAAAAATTCATCAACTACTTACAAAGGGGTCACATCACAAATCAGTCTCTGTAATAATTTTAACCCAAAATTTATTCCCGCAAGGTAAACACGGTAAAACCATGAGATTAAATACCCATTACACAGTAATTATGAAGTCGCCTACGTTTGCTTCACAAATTAATTACTTAAGCAGACAAGTTTTCCCGAACAAATCACGCTTCCTTCCCGACGCTTATAAAAAGGCTACAAAAAATCCTTACTCCTATTTAGTGTTAAATTTGCACCCACGTTGTGACGATCAGTACAGAGTAATACCAGGTATTTTAGGTGAAACGGATAAATTTGTTTATCTACCAAAATGAAATATATTATTGAAATTGAGGGCTTTCAGTTGCACAGTGCATTTATTATAAAAGAATTGTCAATCGTCGCCTCTGATCTCGAAAATCATTTTTTTGTCAAGTCACCGTATAGTTTCGATAGATTGCACATGAACGATAGAAGAATTGTACGGTATTGCGAAAATCGTTTGCATAAAATTTATTGGTCATCTGGAAACGACAAATTTATTACCGTACGAGATTATTTACAAGAACTTTTGAATAGAGACGTAGATAATATTGTATATACTAAGGGAACGTTTTACGAAACTTGTTTAAACTAAATTGCAAACTTATTGACATTAATACTATGGATGATAACATTAATCAATTATGGGATCAGCTAAGATGTGAATATAACGACTTGCAAGAAATGACAGAGCAACAGTGCCCGTTACGATTTCATAAAGCAAATCCCCATTGTAGCCATTTCAAGGCGGCTGTAATTTCGTTTTATTTCGAAAAACTGCAACATCAGGATGAGCAAATGCTTACAGAGGAATCAAGGTTTTCTGAAGACGTTACACAAATCCAACGACCAGACCAGGAAGAAACTCATTGAAGCGGCAACTCCCGACCAAATTAGAGCTCTCACAGAGATTGCTATGAATATTGTATGTGGAAATTTTCCGGTAGCAGAACAGAAATTAAAAAAGTTATCATTGCACAAAGACTCAATAAGAAAATTGTCAAAACGAACTTTATCACACAAGAAGAAAAAGCACTTATTATTGCAAAAGGGTGGTTTTCTACCTTTTCTGATTTCACCAGTTTTATCAGCATTAGGTGCAATTGCAGGTAGAGCCATTGGCTCACAATTGGGGTTATAAAATGGCACAAAGAATGCGACTGGTTGAAGACGACGAATACAAGCGTTTGCTAAAGAGACATACCCCTCTATCTCAAGTCAAAGAGCATTTCTTTCGTGATGCAAATGGTCGAGCCGATCAAGTACTTGATAATTCTGAAATCCCTGATGACATAAAAATTCAACTTTATGGTTCCATCATGAAAAGTGTAAAGCAACAATTGAATCAAATACTAGCTGATCCTATAAAGGTCAAACTTAGCCTAGACAAACCAGATGCAGCGATTAATGCCGATAGTAGTGCAGACTTTAGCTCCCTAGATCATTTTTCATCTGCTATATCGTCACCAAACTCAACCTTAAACCAGAGTTTCGCGTCGTCGAAAGGTTCAGCGACGGCGTGGGATCCAGATACACTTAATGAAGTTCCTCAAAGTTCTCCTTTAAATTTGGACGATATTATCTTACTCAGAAATGAGCCCGCAAACGTCAAAGCTACGAAGCTTATTCCTCTCATGACCATGCTGAAATCAAGGCCCGATCTTATCAAATGGGACACAAATGGAAGGGTAACTTTTTTTGGAACAGAATTTGCCCCGGAAACCAACATAATTGATTTGGTAAATTACGTAACACGAGAATTGAAGTGGAGTCATAATCCTGCAGGTATTAATCGTATGTTAACAGTTTGTAAGATGGTAAACGTTCCAACGACAATGTTGTCCAAGGATGTTAAGCAAGACTTAATGGGTCCACTGGAAGGAATCAGAATTCGTTCTAATCAAACCGATAGCGCTTCTAGGATGGGAGGCTTTAAAAAATGGAAACCTATATCAAGTAAAGACAACTTAAATTCTAACTCAGACTCAGCTCGTTCATCGAGGGATACACATGGACCTACGCCGATGCGTAATGTATATTCGGGTGCTAAAAGAAAACGACGCCGAAATCAAAATGCAAGCACAAGTTTCGGAACACCTAACTTATAAACCTTTCAACATGTTTAATAAGGACATGAGCACTTTCCAAAAACGGCTTCAATCGTACGAAGGATGGCCGACCAATAAGGCGCAAACACCCCATACGCTGGCCGAATGTGGATTTTATTATTCCGGCGAATCAGATAAAGTTATTTGTTATTTCTGTGGGGTCGGCGCGCACAATTGGTTGCCAGAAGATAATCCTTGGATTGAACACGCTCTTTTTTCGAATAAGTGTACATATTTATTGGTTAACAAAGCCAAAGCCAATCAGAAGGTAATTTTATCAAAAAAAATTTCAAGTCAAATTTGTATTAGTAATATTAGAATTACAAGCTTTGTTTTATTTCTATAGAAAAATTTTTCTGTTGATACCGCCTCTGAAGAACCTCATTCTGAAAATGGTAAAAATTTTGTTAGTTTCGCTACAGAAAAAATCAGACGATGCAAAATATTATAATGATTACCTTTCAGCTGCAGCTGCTGGAACTCCAATTCTGGCTACCGTAATGGTTGATCCTATCTGCAAAATTTGTGATGCATCTGAAGCGAGATTCGTGGTTCTGCCTTGTGCCCATTTAAGTATGTGTTTAGACTGCGTGTGTACACAAGATTATTGTCCACTTTGTCGCAAAAGGATCAAATTTCTTTTGAAAATATTTATTGCATAGACTCGACTTACATGTTTGTACAAATATAAAACTAATATATTTAAAATGAAATATAACCATTTTCGTTTACTTCATGCAATTTACAACTCTTAATTTTATTATTTCACATATACACTTAACATAAATTCTAACCGATGTAAACGGTTTACGCAACGATGCGACAATCATGATGGGCTATGGTATTAATCCCATAGCTAAAATGTATCTCTTTGAATCAAAGCAATGGAGTGCAACTTTCGAAAAGTTTCCAGAATAGAGTTTGTGATGCCGTGAACGAATCAGATTCATTCTGCATACCAATTTCTTTTGTTTGAATAGCACTGATTTAAATCGTTTATGATTAATGTACTTATCAACTATTTGTTTCTTGACACCTTTCATTGCTTTCTTTCTTATACCTTTTCCAAGAAAGGAATACATCTTCGGCGCAACACCTACGAAACTCTCTAGAACATTTCCTTTTGCTTCATCTGTCATCTTCCCTATAACTTTCTTGTTGACGTTCGAATAAAGAAAGTGTGATTGGTCATAATTACTAAAATCAAACTCGTTAGCGTGCTCAGCCAAGTCCTCGTACAAATCTTCAGTGGTTATTGAATATGCTAATGAATCAGTATCTGTAAACAAGAATTTCGCTCTTTCCCCGAACCACTCGCCAATTTTATCATAGTGCCACTCATACATAAAGAGTTTACTTAAGTCGAGTACTGTGAAGGCAATATACAACGGCTTATTTAATTTCACCACTGCGCGGTCAAGAAAAGTTATGACGAGGTCAGGACTTAAAATTTGATAATTTTTGAAATTCGAATGTCTAGTCAACTTCTTCATCTGCTCTAGGTTACTCACAATTCTAACATCTTCTCGATTTCGTACTTGTTCTGCGGATTTCCCGAAAATGCTATTTACAATAAATTTGAACAGATTTTGTTCAAAAATGGTTCGTGCTTGTTGACGCAAAGAACCGTTAAATAAGACATAATTTTTCAACCATGCAGATTGACTGAACTTAATTACACTGTGTACTTTTTCTAAAGTCATTCCTTTCTTTAAATAATATTTTAAATTCCTATAATGAACAGCGTACCTTTTACGAGGGCCCAAATGCGGTACGAGCTTAGGTTGCTTCTCAGAATAAGTCATATTATAATGCGAAATAAGGTCTGTCTGATACGAAGAAAGTAGCTTACTGTTTACACAAATTTTCTCGGGGGCAAGCGGGTACTCTGAATGTTTGGGGTGCAATGCCGACCCGTACCCTAGGTCCACCACTAAAATTCGCCCGATATTATCTTCATCGCCCCATTTTAAAATTTCTTCCGTTGTCAAATTCTGAACGAACTCTGCGTCTTCCCATTCAAAATCTCCTGTGGGCAAATGCTGAAGAAGAGCTTCCCCGTACAAATTGTTCTTGTCAATGTAAAAAAGATAATTGTCTCCATCTTTTATTTTTCCGCTTTTTCGTATATACTTATTCCTCGCCGAAGCATATCGCGTCGAAATCATTGAAACACCACCGCGGAGTCCTAATTCTATAGTATTATACATAGCAGAATCGATAAACAAATCTAAAACCTGTTTCGTATTTAATAATGCAGCATCCCATGAATACCCTGCTAGCGAATAATAGTGAACAGGATCTAGTTTATAATGTGTCAAGGCAACCTCACGAAATTTCTCGAAAACACAAGCCAACAACAAAGTATCGGTCATTAAATAGAGATCATGATAATCCCCTAAATCCGAGCAATATGATTTGAAAATATGTTTACCGTACCTGTAATCAACATCTGAAACGCCCGAACTTGCCAATGAATTGTAAAAGTCGGATTTTTTGGGAAACTTTTTTTGATCAAACTTTTTCCACTTATCCATATATTCATACATATAAATTCCTTTTCTGGACATCTCTTTAGCCGCACCCTGTCCGAAAATCTGTATTAATGGTTTGAAGTCTTGCTCAAAATTATTTCCCAACAACAAGTCATTCGTAACAGTATCCAGCGAGGCTTTGAGGAAGAGAAACGAATCCAGAAAAACGTAATTCTCACAGAGCAACGCCATATACTTTTCAGAATTAGACGGAATCACTTTCACTTCTTTCGCAGACAGTTTTCTGACGTAACTAAGCAGTAAGTGCGAATCATAGCTCCTAAAATTGTGCATTAAAACCGGTATTCTATCTTTTTGACGGTATTTGGCATTACATTGACGATGCGCTGCCCCCCTAAAGCGTCCAGTTTCATGTGAGTGGTCCCTTACTTTATCCTCCTGGAGAACATTTTCACAAATGTGACAAATATTACTCTCTTCGTACAATGTTTGCTCTTCTAATGTAAGATTTCTCATGGGCACCTTGTTTAAATTCAAACTATTTAGTTGATCGCAAATTTCATCAAGCTCTTTTACGAATATTTCCATGCAATCCTTTCCACGATATAACGATTTATAAATCACTTCATCGTTTGAGACAACTACAAAATAATAACCGCTCGGAACATGTTTAGCGTACTGCCGTATTTTTCCTCTTCTTCGCTTTACTTTCATACAGAGAGCCTCAAAATCCGAATAAATGACAACCCTAGATTTTAACTTATTTTCAAACTTTTTAAATCGACAAACAGGCTCCTCGCGTAAATCATAGGGATCTGGCATGCAAACGCGTTGCTTCTTGAAACAAAAACAAAGTTCTTCGTGTTTATTTAAGCGAGCTTGACTTGGAAATAGAGCAAGGCAATTATAACACAGTAATCGCTTATGATGATTTTTAGAACCGTAAAGTTTTTCAATTCCATTTATGTACATAAAATGTCCTGGATTATTTGCACAGGTTTGAACGTAAAGTAGGTTAACAATTTTCCGTTTTTTATCTCGGATGTGCATACTTTGGTATTTAATATTTAGCTTCCCTCGATCATCGAACCCGAATACATTTACAGCCAACATCTTCTCAGCGTTTCGACTTTCAAATGTTTTGATATTCTGCTGTGTTGTAGGAAACTCAATGCATTTCCAATCATAATTATTTACAAATTTTTCGTACTGTCTGATCCTTGCTCTATGAAGTGACTTTATATCGTTAATATGCATGCCAATCAGAAAAGCCCATTGAAAGCATTTGTTTCCCTGCATTTGCGGATTGATAATTGCTTTCTTTCCAGCCAACTCTTCAGGGACCGATACAAAGCAACCACCTCGCAAAATCTCGAACTCGGCAACCCGAATATCGCTTCCTAGAATTTCGCATAAGTTCCATCCCGAACCATATTTCTCGAATATTTCAATTTGGTGTTGAAAATTCGTATCAATCTCGTTTAAAACGTCAGTCAGATAAAATTTGTTCAATACAACTTTCATATTCGAATTTATAAATTGTGTGCAATATTCCTCTTCTTCTTTGTCGCAAAACGGGGTGTCTCTAATAAATTTACATTTCAGGGTTATTTGAATTTTTACGGATTTGTAGTCATTTAAGCATTGTTTAATAATGCCATAAATACAACGCTTGTTTTCTGAAAAATATTCCATTAATGTACGATACGGAGCATTTTTCTTCTTATTTCTATGTCGATATGTTCTGACATATCTCTTAAATGCAGCTATCTCTTTAAAAGGGTATGCGTCGTTTTGTCGCTTTCTCGATCCTGTCTGTCGACTGCTTGCTGCCGTCGTAGAAGATTTTATGTGCGTCAAAATATGATTATTTACAGCAAAAATATCGCTGTCCTCATACATGCAATGCGGACATCTATGTGAATTTATATGAATATCGTACGCTTTGTGTTGAGTGAATTCTAAATTACATAACTTGCATACATATAATCTAAAAGGCCTTCTGTGATTCGCAACGTGTTTTTCGAACCGCCTTGCTGAGGCGAATTGAAGTCCACATGGGATGCATCTCGTACAAGATTTCCATGAATTCATCTATAAAAATTATGACACGAAATGAGGATAAGAAAGATTAAATATTGAATAAATCATAAATTCGCAAGGACGCACATTGATATGAGAGAAGTGAAAACGCATATATTCCTCCGCTTATAAAAGAATCCGCTCGTTCTCCAGTCTGCTACAGTATTTAATTATTAAATTGTCATTATACATAAATGTGGTGGTCGTACTCACATAGATTGTTTCATTCCTTCGAGCATCACCAGCCGCGAGTAGTAGCAGCAGCAGCAGCAGCAGCAACAGCAGCGACAATACGACAAAATTCCGAGATTTGCGTCTAAATAATAAGAAAGTTTATTATAATTATTATATCATCATCATCTCAATTAAATTAAGTAATTATGTCATCAGCTGACATAATTTACGTATGTGTATCATACTTTTGTGAGTTGATAGCTTAAATTATTTGTGACAATTTGGCATGTTGATATCGGGTGTATAATCAAATACCAAATGGAATTTAAAAATAATTCGGTTCTCATATTTATACTACTGAAGTGACATCATGACGACTAAAATGTCAAAGATCAAGTACACAGAAAGAAGTATTAAAAATAAATAAAAAATAATTTAATAACAATCTACTAAATACCTCTTGTTACAAAGAAAATAACTCAAACAAAGAAGATAATACGCATAGTCACAACAAAGTAATTAATTAGATCACTCCATTAACAAGCAAGTATTCACTTGTTATCGTATTATTTTATATTCTTGTTTACTGTCGTCATCATGTTCAATTTTGAGATTAAACGATCTCCATTTAGTCGTATTAGTCAAAGAAATAATTTCGAGGAGTTAACTTTGAATTGTGAACAAGAAGAAAATTTTTCATCATGCCAAAAAGTAAGTTTTTTTTCTTTCAGAAATTTTATTCAGACATATTCTTAAGCAAATTGCTTCAAAAGCAAAGAAAACAGAAAAAATTATTTGAATCTACAATTTAATTTCTATTTCAGAAAACGATAATCGCAGAAGCCGCAGCGCCACTCGCAGCACGAGCCGCAGTTCCAGCGATAGTAGTTCTTCACGGTCAAGTCATCGCAGTTCGTCGGGCAGCAGCGATGAGGGTCAAAGGCCTAGGAGCAAGAAAGCAATTTGGTCGGACGACTCGGAATCGGACCGATCCCCGAGAAGAGACGCCAAGAACAAGACGACCCACAAGGGCAGAAAGGAAGCCGAGAAGAAACATAAGGATAGCGACCGTAAGATTTATCGTTTTATTTTACTCATTTATTTTATTTTTTAATTTGTAAATTTACATTACGTTTACGCTCTTATTTACAGGTAGACGAGAAGAAGTTAAGGATGCGGAAAAGAAGCCCATGAAAAAGTCTAACGAAGGACCTAGGCAGGGATCGGGATCTGGAACTAAGCGAAAAGCTGGTAATATTTTTTTATTTATTAATTTTAAATATTAACACATTCGAGACGTAGATTAATATTTTATATAATTCGATTATTTTCAAATACTCAATGCAAAACATTAACTAAATTAATTGCTCACTTTCAGGCGACGACGATAAGAAGCCTGCGAAGAGGATCGTGAAGGACCAAGTCAAGTCGGCCGTGAAGGACGCTAAGCGGAAGACATCCAAGAAGGATCCCCAGCCTCACTCAGCGGCGGAGGAGCAGGTGAACAGCCAGGTACAATTAAGAAAAACTTCTCGTCCTACGAAGAGAAGAAAGATTCGCAAAATTCAATTTGGTGGGAGGGGTTTTTAGGAGGCGAATACTACCTCCGACTCCAAACATGGCATAACAACTCAAAAACATATTTATCTTTACGCAAAAATCAAAATGTGGGCGCAAATATTCTGGTCGACCACTATTGGTCATTAGTAAAAGCGTTAGAAGAAATGCGCAACGACGTTGGTAGCATGCTCCCGGCAAAACCGGACGCTTAGAGCTTTATTCGATGTTAAGCTCACTAAAAGTTTTAAAATTCAAATTTTGGTTACAAATACTAGATTATTAGTTATTGCTCCATAAATCCTCTCAATACTTACCTTCAAATTAGCACCGGATCAATTCTGAAAATAAATAAATTCCAATACTTCATTAATTAACTAAAATTGTTGTCTATTAATTTCTCACACAGTTGACGGACTTATCTTTGTTCGTCGTCATAGACGGGCAATGTTTCCGAGGAAGGCTACGCCTGGATCAGCAGCATATGACCTATTTTCTCAAAACTCTGGCGAAATCAGTGGTGGCGGTGTTGGTGTGGTGGAGACGGGGATCCAAGTTATACTGCCCCTCAACCACTTTGGTTTGATTAAGGGGAGGTCAGGATTGGCCGCAGCAACAATGATATCCACAGCAGGTTTGTTGTTCATTATTACATTACTGTTACAAATTGAATAATTACAAATTTATAAAATTTATTTAAGGTGGCATAATCGACCATGATTATACTGGGACGATGAAGATTATCTTGCACAACAACTCGAGCGAAAACTTCGCTTACAAAGCGGCGTCACGCCTCGGGCAGCTTGCAGTAATCCCAATGTACCACGGACCAGTGCGATACGTTGAAGGAACTAAGAAAGACGAAGAACACGGCGTTCAAAGAAGTGAGTTCTTATCCCGCGAGCCGCGCGGTGATAAGGGATTCGGTTCGACTGGGCAATAACGCGTTTTTGGTATTGTTCATCACTTCACATATATCACTTCCAACTTGCTAACAATTTTTCATTTAAACTGTTTTGAATTAGTTAATTAATTAATAAATTAACTTTTTAACCGTCTGGTCGGTATTTCCAGTCTGTTCACTGGGTTGTCACAAGCACGATCATATTCATCTGAACATTTTGGCATTGTATAACAACTAGAGTTAAAAACAATCCCATGTTTAGACGATCTCGTTCACTCAAGTGTCGCTAAAACTCCCATTCTCATATGAACATTTTGACATTGCATGCATGCTTACACTTTAAACAATCCCATGTTTAGTCAATCTCAAACATTGCAGAGGCTCTGATTCTCATATGAGCATTTTGGCATTGCGTGCCCAATTGCATGCATGCACTTTTGATAATTTCATATTTGTTATAACTTGGCCTAACAATGGTCAAGTTATAACAACAGCTATATTTTGATTACATAAGGGTTTGATAAACTGCAAAACCCTATTTAATTTAATTTATTTTCCGGAATGTCCGAAACCTTTAAACTCCTTTACTCGTTGGAGACAAGGGGTATCAACTCTATGCGCTGGGGCCAGCCATCGATCCACGAGTAGTAACTTACTTGTTAGATCCATCGCTAGATCGTAGATTATGTGAACGATTCTATAAGTTGATCCCAAACGAAAACAACGTAAAGTTATGCAATCGACTTGAAATTCGAAATTTAAGGGTATGTTGAGCTCAAACATTTATTTGTACTTTATTTTTATCCCCATGATCTTTTTTTTCGACATCTTCTTACCTGACTGTATTCAATTTCACTATCGACTTCTTTCACGTTAAAAAGATATTGATAATTTCATTTTTCGCCATTACTTTTTTTGGACCTAATTCATACAGAAACTTACAAGCAGAAAGATTCGGTTTATCGTACTCAGAATACGGGCAATGGTTTATAGGTACATTTTTAGCTCGTAGAATTGTATTTTCTCCAACTCGAAGATTGCAAACTCCTTCTGCACTGACTCTGCAATGACTCTTCACTTGCAGAATCCTTCATCAATTTTTTCCGGGCATTTTCCAATTTTACTTCATTTCTTTACCGATATATGTTGATCAAGGAAGGGTATTCCTTTGTTCATCGTACTAATTCTAAAAACCGCCAAGTGCAGTCATCACTTAATTTTAAAACCAGCTAAGTGCAGTCAGTGTGTACAATACAAACTCGTAAAAGCAGCTAACTACAATTCTATAATTAGCCTCGGAAATAGAAAGATCTTCGTCCGAAACTATGTAGAGTAATAATTTGCTCCCAATTATATATGTAATAAACTACATGGTAGACATGAGTCTACTTACATACAATGGAGTGCTCTTAGGTAGTTATCACCGATGTGGATCGGACTAATTTTGAATTCTTCACGTTCAAAAATAAGACTGGACTGGCAGAGATGGCAGAGCCAGGTGGGTGACATTTAATTTTCCTCGTTAACTTTCGTTACAAATAGCTTTCACTTCCGTTGGTGTCAAATTGTTTTTTTAAAAACAAATATCTACAAAAATTTAACTGGTGAAATTTTGATAATCTAATCATCTCTCGCCCGGCGGGAGACGGGCTTATACGCTAGTAGAAAATATCTATGCGGAAAAGAGTTTTTTAAGCTCCAATGTAAGTTCTAATATCTACGAAATTAAGCATTCGAGTCCAAAAGTATATTCAGCAAATTGGCCTTAAGTTTGAAAACTTGTTATCTATCCATTGTTAGAATCAGGTGAATTTGTCCGTTTTCCGATGTATTAAGTTTGTGAATATATCTAGTACGGTTTAATTGTTATTGCTTAGAAATGCCATTGTATTGAACTATTTTTGTAATCTAACTATTACATGCATAATTGCAGTGTAAAATAAAATGTAATTTTCAAGTTATATTTGTGTATGATTTTTTAATTTTGGTGCATTAATTGAACATAATTTCAACAAATAATTGATATTAAATTTACTATGTTGCAATGTTAGTCTAACGTTCGGTTTTATCAAAATCATACATGTGTAAATATTGCATAAATATAACGTTAATGTAAAATAGCCCATCACTGCTAATGTTACATTGTTGTGTCCCACGTCAGATTCACGGACAGTTGATCGCCCACCTTTCATCGCCTCACATTTAATACCACACAGTACATCCCCCAACAGATCATCCCTTTCACAGATCATACCCTACATATTTCGTCCCCCCACACTTAATCTCGCCACAGTACATACCATACACACTTCATACCTACACTTTGCATACCCACCGATGCTAATAATAAGTCGGAGTAATTGCGTAATGCGTAGCTGTTTTTCCGCGAAGTTTTAGCCCAAGTCAGGGCATATGGCACCGTCATGTCCGTCGATCTGTCTGTCCGGCACGATAGAGCCAAAACGACTGAACCGATTGACTTGAAATTTTACCAGATGCATATTCGGCAAAGTTAGAAAACGAATTCGAAGATGGGCGAAATCGGTCCAGTGGTTAACCGGTGGGGGTCATCGGAGTGGGTGGGGTATCATGCACCAAAATTTCAAAATTGTTGTAGAAAGCTAAAATTTGGTACACAATTTGCAAATGGTTCCTAATAGCAAAAAGATAACTTCAGTTAGAAAAATTTTCATCTTTGGGAACCTTAATCAAAATTTGGACTTATTTATCAAAATCGTCATATAAATTGAAATTTGGTAGAGAGATTACTTAAGTAATCTCTACCCATAATTATGTGTCTTAACGGAAGAATATGAAATCCCAGTGGTAAAATTGTTATCTGGAGCCTCCTTATGGGTAACCCATACCGATTTTTAGAAATTGCTTTGAAAAGATGTAATCCGGCACGCCGATTGCTTCTCATGAACGAATATAAAGTTAAAAATGAGCAAAGTGCTTGACCCTGGAGGGTGACCCGTACTGTTTTTTCAAAATCTTCATATCCAGTTGAAATTTTCTATGGAGACTGAAAATCACACAAAGAACAAACAGCTTGGAAGTTCATGGGTCAATATTTGTAAATACGTACTGAATTATTTGTTCTCGAATTTGACCCTTTTTAATAAATTCAACTACGCGATTACTCCGACTTATTATTAGCATCGGTGGGTATGAAAAGTGTAGGTATGAAGTGTGTATGGTATGTACTGTGGCGAGATTAAGTGTGGGGGGATGAAATATGTAGGATATGATCTGTGAAAAGGATGATCTGTGGGGGGGATGTACTGTGTGGTATTAAATGTGAGGCGATGAAAGGTGGGCGATCAACTGTCCGGATACCACCTGTGCAAGTGTTGCAGGGTAATTGAACAAGGGAAGCTAAATGTTGGTTCGTGTGGTGTGAAAAAGGTTGCATTTTGTTCAACGAGTGAAAACTTTACAAATTCTTGGATAAAAATAACCAACCCTTCAACCTTGCGGACGACCTTTCATAAATAAATCATGTGATTAATCTTAAATTTGGTGGAGGAAGTTTGGCTCAAGGGATGATTAAGTCACGTGGTGTTTCATTAATTTGGCATGTTATACAAAATTATTGGATTTATATCAAATTTATAATATTTGAAAAAATCTACTCCACTAGATTTATGTAGCTTTCCCCCATGAATTTGTAGCACATATTGCGGGATGAATTTCAGAGATGTATATGCTCATCAATTTTTAGTGATGTGTATCTATAACTATTTACTTAAATCTCATTTACTTCAAAAAATTAGTAAAAAATCAGCAATAAAGAGCTTAGTACATGGACGGAATAATTAGTCCGAAGATTACATAAATTAAAATGTCGAAAATTGTCAATTTATTTACACACCCATCATCATCTCGTACATACATCAGTATTTCAACTTTTCTAGAGTATGAGCTCGACAATGTTGGACCAATTCGTTAAACCGGAAGAATCTCTTCGTACAGAAGTAGCATCCATTCCGCGCTGCATTGTGACGCACTCTATGATTCGCCAAATTCCACCTCGAGTGATTCTTGTACTCGCATTTGTCGCAGGAATAGATTTTCCTATCTTTATTCGCGGCATGTCTCGCATCCACGTGACGCTTCAAGGTTGTTGAGCAGGAGAATCTCTTGTCACAAAATGTGCATGGATAATTCCTCACATTTTTATGCAAAACTCGGATATGACTACGAAGGCCATCCCTACTGAAGAAGGTCTGAGGGCAGACGTGACATTTTGACACGTGCCTTGTAGATTTTTCTAGATGCGTCATCTGTAAAATAAATATGTAAATTGGTAAGTTTTCACCTCCTCTTTCCCCCCACATGCTTCCTTACCTCGTGACATTTCATGTGCTTGATGTGGGCGAAAGTTTTCCCACAAGTGGCACACTTGGGCTTCTCGGTCGTGTGAGTGGGAATGTGCTGGGTAAGTTCCCACCTCGTCTTGAAGTCCATTCCGCAAAGTATGCACGGAAATCGGACCGGATTCTCGGCATGTTCTTTTCTCACGTGTTGGTTAAGACTACGTTTGTCCAGGTAAGTTTTCGCACATCCATTAACTCCACATGATAAACGAGGTCGTTCCTTCGTGCTGTGAACTATGCCAATATGATGACGTAAAGTGGGAAGATCGAAAAATACGCGGTGACACGTGTCACAACTTGGCCGCTTCCGGTCGCTGTGAACTCTCGACACGTGGAAAGATAAAACGTGTTGATTTTTGCAAATTATGCCGCAAACCTTGGTAACACAGAAGTGGTAATGGATTACAAATTAAGTTCAACTTTTACAATTTGGCACGCTCACCTCACATTTGACCTTGGCATCGGGATCATGCGTGACCATGTGTCTAGTCAAATTTTGAACAGTTTTAAATGTTTTTGAACAATTTGCACATTCCCGTTTCTTTCCTGGCTTCATATCGATGTGAATGCGGTATTTGGGGAGTTATTAATCCCAAAAAATGTATCCATCAAGTAGTTTTATTTAAAGTTGCTTACTCTCAATTTGAACTTAATTAACTTTCCATTAGGTAAGTTTCAAACGAAGTGGAATACTTATGGTGAGAAATGCTTGAGTGCGAATCGTGAATCGTCCGCAAACAGTAATTTTCTCTAGTTGAGTACTCACGCTTATCTTTCTTGAGCTTAAATTGAAAATAAATCAGGCTTGTTTCTCATATTTAAGATTGAGAGAAGTCAGAATGCGAACTGTGCTTGGTAAAAGTCCGGAGGCAAATGCAGGTGTATTTACAGTTTGCACAAAAGGGTAGCGGAATGTCCTTGTGGGCACAAGCACATTCCAGCCACCAGTTAACCCTTCACTTTGCTTAATGTGGACTGAAATAGAAATATGGGACCCTTCAGGAATTAAGTAAGTAGTTAGATCACACACTGCAATGGAGCCTTTCTTCGAGCTGCACCGGAGGGTGAGAGGGATGTATCAAAAAAATCAAGCCACAATTTGGGACTACATGTGCGGCTTATCTTTTAGAGCCGTAAATTCCGTAACGCAAAAATTGTGATTTTCTAGACCCCCTCCCCTATGGTATGTGTAACATAGGCACGAAATTATTGGAACATTGGACCCCCCCCTCTTGCGTTACGTAACTTATGGACGGCCCCTTTCGTTAAATGGCTTAATAGTTTCCAGATTGATATATTTAATAAATTAATATATTATTAGTAATCTTATTAACAATTGATAAATACATATGCATATACAAGCCTTACATATGTATGGGTCTTATTACGTCTCTAAAGTATGAACTCGACAATGTTTGACCAATTCGTAAAAAGTGACCAATTTCTTCCGGCAAAAGTAGCATCCACGATTTCCAGCCTCATGCCGAGCTTTGTGCCTTGCCAAAGTTTGTTTAGAGTTGCTCTCGTACTCGCATTTGTCGCAGGAATGGATCTTCAGATCTTTATTATCGCCATGTTTCGCGTCCACGTGACGCTTCAAGTTTGATGACTGCACTGCAAATAATCCGGTGTTAATATTCACATTGAGATTTACACCAAGGCGTTGGTGAGGCTTGTTGACCCTGCTCTGGTGTCAGATCGCCCCTACCCTCGACACCGCGGAATGTTGAATTCACACCAAGCATGTGTTTACATTATTTATTTTTAGCCGTGTAAAAATTTACACTGATAGTGTAAATTTACACCTTGTTGGAAGAGTTTTTTGGAACGTTTTTATTTTTGCGCATGCTTCTCAGTCCATCCCCGGCAGCCATTTCTCCAAGTTCAAGAAACAGCATGGCCAAGTTAGTAAGAGTTTCGAATCCTATGAGAGGAAAAAAGTTGATTGTTTGTGAAACACGAGGTTATGAAGATTTTATAAATTTAGGTAAGTTTTCATCAAATCATTAAATAATTAGTTTCGTGTTTTAATTTAATAGAGCCAATATTTTTATTATTTTATGCAGTTAAGACAAAGTTTCTGTTGACAGAGGAGGTGGAACTATCCCTGCAGGACGAAGAAGGCGCAGAGATCGACGAGCAAGTTCTTCCCATTCTACTCGACCAAGCGACCACCCCTAATCTTATCTTTTTGCTGAATGGCGAGGAATTGGTCTCGACAACTTCGCAGGTCGTGACGATTCCATCTACATTTGCAGGTAATTTAATAGTTGTAAAATATAGCCCATTAATTCATACTTATTTAAGTAATAATATTTACATAAACTATCAGGTGTCAGTCTAACTCCAGGCTCATTTTCGGTTGGAGGGCAAAACGAAGATTTGTTTCAACAGGTGAGCGAGGAAATATATTCAAATGACTGAAAGTAATTAAAATAATTTCTTAACCAGGTACTGGAACATTTATTGGAAGATAGACAGGATCTGTCTCAAGTCGTCAGCGAGTGCAACAAAAATGGTTTTGTTGACTTTACTTCCTCGTCAACTTTGATCAAGGAATTTGTTGCCAAGTTGGTGCAACTCAAAGGGTGAGTTAATTTTGAAAGTAAGTGTATTATTTGACTATTTAGGATAATCACATCTGTGACTTTTCTAGTGAGTCACCATCCCCCAAGGATCAAAAATTACTGGCGTTGGCAATTATTAAAATTTTGCCCTGTTGGAGATTTCCATCAAGTGTTGAAGGAATTGTAAGAATTTTCTTTAGGTTTAAATATATTAAAATTAATCGTCTATAGTTAGTCAATATAGTTAATAGAATATATTTTACGATTTGCAGGATTTGTTATTTGACGACGTAAATCGCACCGGGCTTATTCAGTCAAGACTTCGCTCGGAACTTGAAAGTAGACAATAACGACGTCAAAGTGAAGGGTAAACGGGCAGCGCCGGCTATGACAGGTGGTCCGACAGGTGGTCCGACATCAAAACAAATCTCTCCCGATCAAGACTGTCAGCCGGCATTGGAAGAAACAATAAATAAATTGAACGGTTTATCGTCCAAATCAGAAAATCACGAGATAAAGGCGCTGGTGGAGGCTACTCTCCCTCACAGAAATCAGCTTCGCTCGACAAACGCGCAGTCCATTCTCAAAATCTATAATAAGTTTACTGAGTGCGATTTTCTGGTAAGTTTTTTTTGAAAATATTAACTTATATGTCACTGGTTTAAGTTGTTTTTTAAACTAGGTGAACTACGAATTTTCTCTCATCCATCAAGCTGAAGAATCAAACTTTTTGACCATCTGGCCGGCCCTATCTGCACATATTATTGACAAGGCGAGAAGTTTGAGCAAGTCTCCGTCCCTTCATAAATTTATTAACGAAGAGTCGGGTAAAAATATGTAAAAAATTAGCAATTAAGCTTACATTGAAATATTTATATAAGTGCATATTTTAATTTATTATATTTATACAGGAAATTGGGATCCAAGTTTAAGGGCACTCTTCTTCCTCCTGCACCTCATTCCACCTGCTGCTCAGGGCAGAGGGAAAGGAATTAGATGCAACATTCTGCAGGCCAGAGAACGACTTGTTACTTTCCATAAAGTGAAATATGCCAAATTTATAGATTAGAAGATTACATACTAAATATGATAAAATTAATCTAATTGGAACTTATTTTCGTAGACTGGAACGCCGCTTCAATCTATTTTGGATACGTGGAGCCCGGAGAAAACACAGCCCAACTTAATCTGCATCGGGGACAACAGTGCCACGATTTCCTCCTTCTATTTGACCCTTGACAGGAGTTTACTTCCCCTCAGTGCGACAGAATCCTTGGCAGCTATCGACTCACTCTTCAAGGCTCACTTTGTCTTCGCCACTGAATACGACAAGAGTTTGATAGGTCTCTGGAAGTTTTTACAAGTTTATGTCTACAAATTGGATGTCAACACAACGACAATTCCACCGAAGGCCAAAGAGGTGTACATCCAACTGTGCAGTTCCTTCGAGTTTTAGTTGCTATTTTGTTTGATAATATTTAGGATAAAATTAATTAGAATTTCAAAAATGTTCAGCTGCCCAGACTGTGCGAAATGGTGCTTAACGGGGCATGATATTTTTTTGCACTTTAAATATGTACATAGTTATTCTCAGTCCAATTTTCAAGAAATAGTTTGCCCACATATTAATTGTTTAGTTTCGTTAAGTAGTTGGAGTGGTCTATTAAGACATATAAAGTCCCACGAAAATGTGGAACGAGTTCAGGTCGAGCCTTCTGAGGAAGGTTTACAAAATAATATTAGTTTTGATATTCCGGACGAGGAAGAGATTAGCGATATTAGTGAAGATTTTATGTCTCGTGATAGGGCTGTAAAACTATTTCAAGATTTGTTAATCAATTTCTGTTCTTCTTTGATGTCGCGTGGAGTGAGTAACTCTATCGTTGATTATGTAGTCAAAGATTTAGATTATACATTTTCCCAAGTTTTTAAGATAATTATTAGGTTGGCAAATTTTAGTGAAGACTTTGCTAACTTCCCGGTGCAAGTGGAGTCGTTAATGTCGGCTTTTAAAAAGTTAAGAACTAGTTATAGCAGGCAGAATCTTTACGAAAAAAATAACAAAATCGTAAAACCTGTAGAGATTACTTTAGGAACAAGGATAGATTTAAAACTAAAAGACAACAAAAGGAAGCAAGTTTTAGTGCCCGAAACGTTTATGTATGTTCCAATTCTCAAGACGTTAGAAAAAATATTTTCTCTAAATATATATTCCAAGTATTTAAATTGTTCTGAGCAAAGTTCATCTTGCTATGAAAGATTTTGTGACACGCAGAGTTTCAAGAATAATGCATTGTTTAAAAATTTCCCACGCTCAATTCAAATTCAACTTTTTTATGATGATTTTGAAACTGTAAATCCGTTAGGGTCTAAACGAGGAATACATAAAATTGGGGCTTTTTATTTTATTTTAAGAAATTTTCCAGACTATGTGAATTCCGAGCTCAATAACATTCACCTCTTGGCTCTTTTCCATACGGAAGATGCTAAGAAATATGGTTTAAACTCAATTTTGAAACATATTATTCCCGATATAAAGATTTTAGAAACTCTTGGAATATTAGTAGGAAATGTACGGGTTTTAGGAACAATTTGCTGTCTTATTCATGACAATTTAGGTGGCAATACTTTACTAGGTTTTATGGAATCGTTTAGTGCGAATTATTACTGTCGCATTTGTTGCACATCCAGAAATGAAGCTCAAAATATTTATGATCATAAGGAAATGATAATTAGGAACCGGGACAATTATTCGGAACAATTAGGCACGAAAAGTTTTGGTGTTACTGGGTCGTGCGACTTAAATAATTTAAATTATTTTCATTTTATTGATAGTCCAGTCGTGGACATAATGCACGATTTATTAGAAGGAGTTGTTCCATATGAACTAAAATTAGTTTTACAGAAGTTGATAAATTTAGGCAGTTTTACTTTGGAAGATATTAATAATAGACTAATGTGTCATGATTATGGTTATTTAGAATCCAGAAACAAACCGTGTCCTCTTCGTTTAGATTTAGTTGGAAATAAGATTGCACAGAAGGCTGCTCAGGCGTGGTGTTTAATCAGATTCCTTCCAGTTATAATCGGTGACTTAATTATAAGTGAGGAGCAGTTAAAATATTGGGAATTAATTTTGCAGCTGCTAGAGTGCATGAGTTTGATTTTTTGCCGAAAATTTTCTGAGGGAACAATTGAGACTTTACATGCAGCAATAATTAAGCACCATGAGTTGTTTAGAATATTGTTCCCCGATAAAAATTGATTCCTAAACACCATTTTATGACACATTATTCCTACGTAATTAGAAAATCTGGACCGTTAATTTCTCTTTGGGCTATGAGATTTGAAGGCAAACATAATTATTTCGTACAATTAGCTGGTCAGATTAAAAATTACAAAAATATATGCCTCTTACTTGCCACACGACACCAGCAACACATTTCACATGTGCAAACTAATTTTTCCACGAATGATGACCTCAAAGTTGACAACATTTTTCCTTCTTCATTGTCACAATTTTCTGATGCTTTCGATTTGATTGAATTATTAAGAGAAGTTAAAAGTTATGAAGATGTTAATGAGAGCACCCCAATTTTTACGACCAACCAAATCTGGTTTAGAGGGTATAATTATAAATGTAATTATATTGTTTGTTTTGAGATGGGAGCGATTTTTCCCTAATTTGGCTTAATTTCAGAATTCATTATTCTAAATGACAATCGTTGTTTCTTGCTTCTTAAAGAGCTCAAAGTTGATTATTTTTGTCGAAAACTGTTTGCTTATAAGATTTCTCCGGTGGAAGAAAGTTTTAAGTTAATTAATATTAGCAATCTACTAATTCATGATGGCATGGAAATTCAGAAAAATTGTAATCTAGATGGTATGTATGTAGTTTTACGACACCATGTGTAATTAGTTTTCGAAACTGTATGTCATTTATAACTAATTTGTATTATTAATGTTTAATTCACTTGTTATAAGGTTAATAAACAAATATACTTAAATAAATTTTATGCGATTTAAATTCATTAACACCAAATTTGCATCATAATACTTACCACACAGTGTAAAAATTACACCACGCTATGTTAAGTATTAACACCGAGACCGTGTTAACATTGTCCCTAGACAGTGATTTGACCCCACGTTGGTGTAACTAATGATTTGCACCATCCCGTGTGGATTTCACACCAAGACGGGGGAGTCATATATACACATCTCTTGGTGTAAATCTGGTGACGATATTTTTTGCAGTGTGGGAGAATCTCAGATTGCAAAATGCGCACGGATAATTCCTCAGATTTCCATGCAAAACTCGGATGTGCAAATGTAGACCAATTCTAGTTATGAAGGTCTGCGGACAGAGGGGACACTTTGACACGTGTCGGGCAGATTTTTCCATATGCGTCGTCTGTAAAAGGGAGTAAGTACTTAATAAATATCAAGATTTTTCCACGAAGGGGCCATCAATGTATTTCATCATCAAAAATTCTCGATTATTTTACCACCAAACGGAAACATTAGGGGAATTTTAGCGTAGGAAAGGTAGGAAGACCTAAACCACCCACCCACTAAAATTATGACGTAATATATGGACGTTCCCAAATGGTCATTTACCTCGTGACTTTTCATGCCCACCCTGTGGGCGAAACTATTCCCCCACAAGTTGCACACTTGTACGGCTTCTCCGTTGTGTGGATGTGAATGTGACTCTCAAGGTCAGCCCTCGATTTGCATCCTTCTCCGCAAAGGGTGCACGGAAATCGGACCGGATTTGCGGCATGTTCAGTTAGCACTTGCTTCGTCAAGTTACCTTTGTTCAGGTACGTTTTCTCACAGCCGGGAAACGAACATGATAAACGGTGTCGTTCCTTTGTGCTGTGGATTGCTATAAAATGCTGCCGTACCTTGCTCCACCTGGCAAACACCCGGTGACACGTTGCACAACTTGGTCGCTTCCGGTCGCTGTGAAGACTCCACTTGTGGAAAGATAAGGTGCGTCTGTTTTTGAAAATTATGTCGCAGACCTAGAATTGGGCAAATGTAAATTGTAAATTTAAAATGGAGGTCTCCCAACGTAGACTTATAGATTTGGAGCAAATTAAAAATGTACTGATTGGAAAATATTTAAGCATGATAGAATTTCTGCCCGCCAAAAACACGTGGTCACTGCATTAGCATTGCGATCGGGCTGGAATTCAAATCAATCCAGCACGCTTAATAATTTCCCTAATAATGAGTGGTATCAACCGATCACAAGCTAAATTGGGATTAGATTTGCAAAATTACACTATCAATATTCGGGCTCGTTTTATTTTTGGGTCATCCAAATTGGATGTAAATATCTCCGCCAAACTTACGCATTGGTACATGGATACATATTGTCATTTGCAAATTTAACACAAATTATATGTATTTAAATATTACCGAGTGACACTCAATAGTTTGGTCCAAATCGATTAGCATACGTTGGCAGACTTCCATTATTAATTTACAAATTTGCACGCTCACCTCGCGTTTGACCTGAGCATCGGGATCGTGCGTGACCATGTGCTGAGTCAAGTTTTTGTTTGTTGTAAACGTTTTTGAGCACTTGGGACATTCCTTCCCTGGTTTCAGATTCATGTGGATTCTGTATTTGTTGAAGATTTGTGTATTTTTGCAAAAATTGATCTACTGAGAAAAGTCAATTTGAGAAGGTTACGAAAATATGTCTCGTTTTCACTTGTGCAATCAATGTTTAAAACATTTTTGGCAACAATTATGTAACACATTGTATAACGATTCAGGAACAAGAAATAAATTTCCAGTAATTTTACTTGCAATAATATTTATGATAGAGTTGCCAACTCGGCTTGGCTTGAATCGGCTTATTGAGTTGAGTTGAGTCAAGCTGAGTTGAGTTGACCTCAAGTAAGCCGTCGACTCAATAAGCCGGCTTATTGAGTTGTGAGTTGGAATGAGTTGGACTTGGCTTGACTCAAATTGACTCAATAAGCCGCTCGCTCCGCCTCCTCCTGCTTACACATGTATGTACAGACATATTAAAAAGTTTCTTTATTAAATCTTAGTATAAAGTGTATCGCAGAGTATGTGTGAAAAAAATATGTATCACAAAAAGTATCGAAAAATCTGACTACGCAGCAGTCGCACAAATAAGTCCCTAAACTTAAAAAAAACGCAGAAATCGCTGAAAAATCCTAAAAAAACGCAGAAAATCGTAGAAAAAGTCCGTAAGAATAAGAGAGAGAGAGAGCGGACTACAAATAGTACACTTCCTCCAGTTCCTTTCCTGGAGGAAGTGTACCCAGAATCGAAGCAACGTTCCCACGTTGAGCAGCGAGGGAAACCCGCTGGCGCAAAAAGTTGACGGCGTTGGCTTGTCCAGTTGTGGCGGTGATCCGTTGACCAACTTGGAGGATGAAGGCAAGTCCTTCCTGCCCCCATACTCCTGTGGTCTCCATGGCAACGGGAACAAAGATGTATCGGTCCATGAGGAACGCGTACCTCTTCCTCTTGCGGTCCTCTGCCTTGCTGGCGGCAGCGCCCTGATGGCGCACGGTGTCTGGGAGGTAGCTGGGGGCGAATGTGTCCGCGCAGGTGAAGTCCCAGACAAGGGACCTCCCCCGCGACCAAGGGACAAGTGTCATCCCGTCGGGACGCTTGCCGTCCGTGGTGGAGCACTCCGCGGGCTCCCTGATGCAGGGTACTTCGGCAGACCGGAGGGCTCTTGCAATGACGTCGTTGGCGGCCTCATGGCGGGACCAACGGCCCTTACTTCGGCGGCAGGAGAGGCCGTGGTAGCCGCGGGAAGTGACCTGCGCCCCGCATGGGCACTTGTGCGGCTCGCAGATGTCGCAGCCTAGGCGGAGGGCGATCGCGACCCGGAAGGTCTCGTTGGGGAGAAGGGTCCCCAGTTGTGGAGAGGGGAGGGCGTTGAGCCATACCCCCGCATATTTGTCGCGGAGGGAGCGTAGGCGGGCAGTATCCTCCGGGATCACTGCCAAATCCGAGAGTTTGGACAGTGTGTCGTCCAGTATGGGGCGTTCCCAAGCCGACTGAATCCCTCTGACGGTTTCAGGTGGGAGGTCCGTAAGGCCGAGGTCGGTCCACCGCTGCACTCCCTCTGCCATGGCGATGTCGGTGCCATGGAGGTGGTCCGGAAGGAGACGTTCTACGTGGGGCAGGACGCTGTGGACCGACGCTAAAAAGCACGGTATCGCCACATCCACAGCGTGCCTGACCTCCAGGCCGCCTTCCTTCACGGGGAGGGAGGACTGCATCCAAGCAGCCTCCGAGAGAGTACAGTTGAGGATCCCCTCCAGGGCGTCCTTTAGCGTGGCGTCGTAGTGGACGAGGGCGTCCAACTTTCTCCACGATGGTGCGCAACGGAGAAAGTAAATCAGCCGGGGGATGGAGACGCCCTCAGGAGGAAAAAGGCCGAATGCGCCGAAAGGTTGAGGAGTCTATGGGAGAAGGTGGCCAATTGTTGGGTCTTCGTGGCCAAGACCACTCCCAACGCCTCGTTAGTAAGGGGGGCGCCCAGCAGCATCGCAGAATCGGGGGACATGAGCTGGATTCCGGGGGCAACTTGTTGGAATTGGAGGAGAATGCCGATGGCGGCCTCCCGCTCCGCCCCCAGAATCCCCACTTCACACTTGTCGTGGTTGAGGTGAAGGCCCACCTCACCACTCATCCTAGCGACCGTTGCTAGGGCCTCCAAAACCTTTTCCGGCGTGTCCCCAATGGCCCCATCGTCGAGGTACCATAAGTTTAGCTCCGTTTCCATTGATTCGACGATGGGGTGGATCACGAGGGAGAAGAGGGCGGGGCCTAAGGGGTCCCCCTGATGGCACCCAAGTAGGGAGGGGATGGGGATGGTCCCATCGAAAAATGACGAGGGGCTTTCGTAGCATTGCGCCACAAATGGGAAGATTGAGGGGAAGTGGTCGCGGACGGCGTGGAGTAGCGTGTCCCGCCGTATTTCGTTGAAGGCGTTCCGAAAATCGATTTTCAGGAACGCTTTGGGGGAAGTGTGGGTGTGGCCGTAGTAGATTCGGGCGGCGTGGGCGCCGATTTCCGCTCCTCCCTTGATTCCCACCCCCAGTTGGTGGGGTGAAAAATGCTTGATTAACTGAGGGGTAATCCTTCCCACAATGATCTTCGCGGCCAAGCGCCGCCATGTATTCCCCACAGCGATGGGCCGAATCCCGCCCGACTTCTTCTTCAGGGCAGTGAGTGAAGCTCCATAAAAGAGGGGACAGAGAGTTGGCGGGACTCCCCCGGAGAGGACCTATTTACTCCGCTCCACTTGTATTGACATCATGTCAATGACATGTTATTTTTGTTTAAATTATTACCTAAATTATTATTCCATTTTGTGTTTCACTATATCAAAAATTTAAAATTGAGACGGATCTTGAAAATCTAATATAAACTCAGCTGTTGAATTTTCATAAATCTTTAAACAAAAAATTTTAATATGTAAATTTACTGAGTTTATTTTACTGTATAGTATTCTGTAATTGAATAAGGAAATATTTATTGTTAACTGTGACAATTGATCAAATTGCAGTTTCAGTTTACACTTGCTGCATTTAATCGCACAAATTACTATATTTACATACATATGTATATAATTGTGGAGTTTATTATAAATTGATATTAGTACGTGTACGTTTATTATTGATTTTATCTGGATTTTTGACATTTTAAAAGTCACCTTAAATTTTTCTAAATGTTATTTTGGTTGTTATATAATTATTAAATGTCCATTTACTTAAACCAGAATGTATGTCCATAAGCAAACTCGACTCATTCGGCTTAATGAGTCGAGTCAAGCCAAGCCGGCTTATTGAGTTGTGAGTCGAAGCAAGCCGGCTTGCTTCTGACTCGGCTTGCTTCGACTCACAACTCAATAAGCCGGCTTGTTTTGACTCACAACTCAGGAGTAGAAGGTCACTACTTGTCGGGCCCCGATTTCGATCTCCTTTGGATATGTTGTAGTACTACATGAGTGTAGAAAAAGTGAAGGAGGGTTAGACTCCATGAGCCCATTTACGCCCGCCACACCCCCTCAAAGGCGCCCAAACCCCCAGAGTTGCCGCACTAAAATCATCGCCAAAAATCGAGTTTTGGTCAGATTTTCAAGAAATTTACATTTTTGTGATCCCAGATAGTTGCTCTATCATATCCAATAGCAAACTCAACTTTTTTGAAATTTCGAATTTTTTCAATACATACCCTTGGTCAGAAAATCTTCGAAAATATTGAAAATTTCAAAAAAGTTGAGTTTGCTATTGGATATGATAGAGCAACTATCTGGGATCACAAAAATGTAAATTTCTTGAAAATCTGACCAAAACTCGATTTTTGGCGATGATTTTAGTGCGGCAACTCTGGGGGTTTGGTCGCCTTGAGGGGGTGTGGCGGGCGTAAATGGGCTCATGGAGTCTAACCCTCCTTCACTTTTTCTACACTCATGCAGTACTACAACATATCCAAAGGAGATCGAAATCGGGGCCCGACAAGTAGTGACCTTCTACTCCTCAATAAGCCGGCTTACTGGCATCTCTAATTTATGATGACTACAAGTGCACTTGTTACTATTTAGTTATTCTTACCGTGTATTGTGTAGGATAACTTATGGTGATGCTGCTTAGGACTCCTAAGTTAGGAGTTTATGCATATTTACGTAAGGCAAACGTTGGTTCATCATGAACCGTTCATGTGGTGTGAAAAAGGTTGCGTCTTCTATTTTTAGCCACGGGAGAAAGGTTGACACATTACTGGTTTAAAATAACCAGTTCTTCTACCCTGGGGACCATTCATGCTAAATTTTAAATAAATTATGCAATTAATTTTGAGCCTCTACTAACAATGGAACCTTTTTGCAAGCTGCATCGGGATTGTCTAGCGAGTTATGTTATAAAATTGAGCCAAAAAATAAGAATCACGTCGCACTCATCTTTCCATTGAATGGCTCTTTAAACCACAATATTGGCTGCAAAAAAACGGTCTGTTGTGAGTAAAACCGCTAAAAGTCAAGATTATTCATGCTAAAAAATCTCGAAGAAAATAAATCTCACGTATCGAAAAAATGAAGAGATGCCGTGCAAAGTTTTAAAATTGCTATCATTAATATTTTACAAATTAAAAAGGGTATTTAGTCTGTTACATAGTAAAAATTATTGAAACCTTTCGGTTTAAGTATATTTCATCGATTTTAGAAATTTATTTAGATAATATGCTCACCAGACTTATTGTATACTCACTATCGATGACCAAGATAAAATGGTGTGAGACCCGGTTCGGGGCAAGCACGTGTAAAAAATGCGTCCACGACCGACGTGGGCCGCACCTGCAGAATTTTATACATAAGACACATGCCCTGCGTGTAGGATTTCAGATTACTGTACCATTTATTATAATTGATTACAATAGATAGAATATTAGAATATTAGAATATTAGAATAGAATATTACAATAGCCGAATTATTTTATTGTTTGATAGCAGTTATTTTTATTTCGGCTTACAAATTATTCGATTTCGTGCAAAAACATCTTGAAAAACGTCGCTAATTTAGTAAAAATGTCAATTTTTAATATCCCAATTACGAATATACATAAATATTTTTACTTTTCTAAAGTATGAACTCGACAATGTGGGACCAATTCGTTAAACCGGAAGAATCTCTTCGCACAGAAGTAGCATCCAATCCGCGCTGGATTGTGACGCATTCTATGACTCGCCAAATTATTTTTCGACTTGCTCTTGAACTCGCACTTTTCGCAGGAATATATCTTCAGATCTTTATTCGCGGCATGTTTCGCCTCCACGTGACGCTTCAAAGTCAAAGACTGGGAGAATTTCATGTCACAAAATGTACACGGATAATTCCTCTGATTTTCATGCACAACTCTGACGTGGTATTGCAGTCCATGCCTACTGAAGAAGGTCTGAGGACAGACGTGACATTTTGACACGTGTCTTCTAGATTTCTGCAAGTGCGTAATCTATAAAATAAATATGCAAGCTGGTAAGTTTTGATCTCCTCTTTCCCGCCACATGCTTCCTTACCTCGTGACTTTTCATGTCTCCTCTGCGGGCGAAACTCTTCCCACAAGTGGTACATTTGTACGGCTTTTCCGTCGTGTGGGTGGGAATGTGTTGGGTAAGTTCAGTTCTGGATTTGAAGTCCATTCCGCAAAGTGTGCACGGAAATCGGACCGGATTCTCGGCATGCTCTTTTCTCAAGTGTTGGCCTAGACTTCGCTTGTCCAGGTAGGTTTTCGCACATCCTGAAACTCCACATGCTAAACGAGGTCGTTCCTTCGTGCTGTGGACGGTGCCAATATGCTGCCGTAAAGTGAAAAGATCGAAAAACACGCGGTGACACGTGTCACAACTTGGCCGCTTCCGGTTAGTGTGAAGTCTCGACACGTGTAAGGATAAAGCGTGTTGATTTTTGCAAAATTTGCCGCAAACCTTGATAACACACTTGATAAAGCATGAATTGCAACATAAGTTAAACTTGATACACTCACCTCGCATTTGACCTTGGCATGAGGATCGTGCGTGACCACGTGTCTCGTCAAATCCTGACAAGTGTGAAACGTTTTTGAGCACTTGGAACATTCCCATCTCTTTCCTGGCTTCATATTTGTGTGAATGCGGTATTTGTGGAGTTCTTAACCTCAAAAAATGTTTCCATCAAATAGTTTTATTTAAAGTTGGGGAATCTGAATTTCACTTGTGGAGGTGCTGCTTACGAGTAAGTGCATATTTACGTAAGGCAAACGTTGGTTCACGTAGTATGAAAAAGGTTGGGTTTTTTTATTTTTAACCGTAGCCACGGGTAAAAGGTTGACACATTTCTTATTAAAAATAACCAGCCCTTCTCCTCTTGGGATCAATCATACTAAATTTTACATAAATCATGCGATTAATTTTGAACTTATCCTGACAATGGAACCTTTTTTCAAGCTGCATCGGAATTGTCGAGCGAGTTATGTTATAAAATCGAGCCAAAAAATAAGAATCACGTGGCATTCGTGTTTCCATTGAATGGCTCGTTAAACAAAAATTTTAGCTGCAAAAAACGTTCTGTTGTGAGTAAAACCGCTAAAAGTCAAGATTACCCATTGTAAAAAAGTCGAAGAGAATATATCTTACGTACCGAAGAAATTGTCATGCCAATATACATATGTAAGTTGATTTATGTAGTCTGTTGGTAAAAATTATTGAAAGCTTTTTGATTTAAGCATGTTTTTTTTCGATTTTAGAATTTATTTAGAGAATATGGTTATCAGGTGTACACCAGATTTATTATATAAATACACACACACTATCGATGACCAAGATAAAATGGTACCGGTTCACGACAAGCACGATAGCTTGCAAAAAACGCTTCCACGAACGACGTGAGCTTCAGCTGCAGAATCTTATACCTACAAGACATGCCTTATGCAAGTGTTGTATAGGATTTCAGGTTAATGTGCCATTTGTTATACTTGATCCGCGATTACAATAGCCGATTGAGCCGAAATTACTTTATTGTTTGACACCGCTTATTTTTATTTTGGCTTTGAAATTATTCAATCTCCTGCAAAACAATTTTGCGAAATGTCGTAAATTTAGTAAAAATACGAAATTTTTTAATATAAATATCACGAGCATAAATATTTTAACTTTTCTAAAGTATAAATTCGACAATGACGTCGGGATCGTGCGTAACGAAGTGTCTACTCAACGCCTTGTTGGTTTTAAAAGTTTTCGAACACTTTGAACATTCCCATCTCTTTCCTGGCTTCAGGTCGATGTGGATCCAACTTTTGCTGAGTTTGTAGTCAAGAAAATTGTTATTGCTATTATTATTATTGTTATTGCCGCACCAGTTAATTTTATTTGAGGTTGGAAACTATGGCTAATCCTTAATTCACTGGTCAACAGAGATAAATTCATTCAAAGTGGTATCTTATTTGGTTAGTTGATTATTCACACCACGTGAGTCATACTTACATAGCTTCTTCTAGTTTGAATTGGAAACATGTATGTATATAAATCACAATGGAGGTCTCCCAACGTACGCTCACAGATTTTGACCAAAGTAGCGTCAATCGATCACAAATATAACTAGTATGAAATTCGCAAATAGCACTATCTGCCAATGCGCAGGTCTGGGGGAGATATTTGCATCCAAGGCGGGAAAAATGCGCAGCAAATTTGTAAAGTGCAAAATTTGCCAGCCTTGGGGTTTTGTTTTCTCCGCTTTGGACGCAAATATCTCCGCCAAACCTGCGCATTGGCAGTGTCGGTTCTGGGAAAACTCTCTTGCTGTGGGCCTCTGTACGTATATAGGTATGTTTACATATTTATTTTTTGATATTTAGCAAGACGGTTGGCGAAATCTTCTAACGAAATAAGGACATATCAGGGTGAATTTGTAGCTAAAATGCTACAGGTCTTTTACACAAGAACATTTTCCAAAAATATGGCATATTTATTTAGTAAAAATTCGCAAATTAATACGGCAATCATTTAAGGCCTCTACAATTAGATAAATAATAAATACTTGTTTCAGCATTTTTCGTTCCGTTGTTTTTATAAATACTTCTCCAGAGTATGAACTCCACAATGGCTCACCAATTGAACAAAAGTGAGGAATTTCTTGCCACAGAAGTAACATACATGCCTCGTGGAAATGTGACGCGTTTTATGAGTGGCCAAATTGTGCTTCGAGTGACTCCTGTACTCGCACTTGTCGCAGGAATGGATGAGCTCTCGATTCGTGGCATGTTTTGTCCCCACATGGCGTATCAAGTGCGATGAGTATGAGAATCTCTTCTCGCAAAATGCACAGGGGGCTCAGTTTTTCTCAAGTACTCCGATGGATAGCGCATCAAAATCTCCAATCGCACTCAAACTTTTTATACTAATTCTGTATGGGATAAAAAATATTACCCTAAACCCATTTTTCGAAATTTCAATTTTTGGCGAAATTATGGCAAATTTTCAATTTCGTTTTTTTGATTTTTTCTCTCAAATTGCGAATAAACCATTCACCAAAACTATATACTGTCCTGTATCATTGTATTCCTATTTTCATCAGGATCTAATTTATGCATCAAAATATTTCAATTTTTTGAAATTTGTAAAAAGATAGTGCTAAATTCTGCTAAATTGATGATCAATTTGCGCAAAACGTTTTCATTTCCCGAGGTCAAATTTCTGAAAATAGATGCCTTTGACTTTGTAGAATAGGGTATAAAAAAATTGACATCGGGAATTGAAAACGTTTTTTAAAATTCAAATTTCAAAAAATCAGAAAACTTATAACAGGCTCTTACAATGTATACAAAAAGCTAGAAGCCTAAATGGCAGGAAATTAAGTGTCGTAAGCCAGTTACATGAAAATTTGAAAAATAAAAATTATCAAATTTTGATTAAACTTGAAAAGCATGCTCAAAATAATATTTATTTGGTTTTAAAATTATTTAAATTTTAATCCCAAAAATTGGTTTGCGGGCGTACGGAATTACGCCACTGGGAGAGTTGAGCTGTCTCATCTACCCCATGACTTCGATTTTTAGAGAGTGCTTGAGAAAAACTGAGCCAGGGATAACTTTTCAGCTTTTCATGCACAGCTCGAATGTGCCGGTTAAGCCCATCCCCGCTTACGAAGGTCCGAAGACAGATGTGACAATTTAACACGTCCCGGTCAGACTTTGCTAAATGTGTCATCTGTAAAATTAATATGAACATTGGTAATTTTTTATCTAGTTTTTCCTAGTACATGGTGATTTACCATGTGACGTTTCATTTCTGCCATCCGGGGAAAACCCCTCCCACAAATGGCACAATTGCACGGTTTCTCCGTCGTGCGGGTGGGAATGTGTTGGTTAAGTTCAGACCTGGTTTTAAATTCCTTTCCGCAAAGTATACACGGAAATCGGGCCGGATTCTCGGAATGTGCAGTTTTCACGTGGTGCGAAATCTGTTTCTGGTTTAGGTAGGTTTTCTCACAGCCAGGAAACGTACATGAGAAACGAGGTCGATCCTTCGTGCTGTGGATTGTCTCAATGTGATGCCGTAAAGTGGGAAGATCGAAAAACACCCGGTGACACGCGTCACATTTTGGTCGCTTCCGGTTGGTGTGAACTCTCCACACGTGCAGGGACAAGGTGAATCTGTGTTTGAAAATTGAGCCGCAAACCTAGAAAATACGGTAATTGGAAAAATGTGGAGTGTAAAATTATGAAAAAGATCATTATAATATTATGATAGTTTGACTTTGACAAATTTAGACGCTCACTTCACATTTGGCCTTGGTAGAGGGGTCGTGTGTGACGATGTGTCTAGTCAGCTCACTGTTGGTTTTAAACGTTTTCGAGCACTTTGAGCATTCCCATTTATTTCCTGGCTTCGGAGGATCCATATGGATTCGGTATTTGTAGACTTGTATTTGCGTAAAATTGATGTGCTTAAACAAAGTTATTCTGAAAAAAAGATAGCATAAATATTTTCACCAAATAATTCAAAATCTTGTTTGCTAACAATTCACACATTTTAAAAAAATCAGAGCATGAAACACAATTTTTAGCGATGATAATATTCCCATTAAAAATAACATTTTTGAAAATATTTAAGCAGTTACCTTTTTAAGGCACTGTGTTTAATGTCGTTTCCTACCGTAATGAATATGCATGTAGTTTTGCTTAATCAGTACTGTTGCTACGGGGTATGTAAATGAACAAGGAAAGGTAATGTGGTGTCGTTGGGTGTGAAAAAGGTTGCATTTTGTTACCAAACGACTCCAAACTTGACGAATTCCAGGATAAAAATAACTATCCCTTCATTCAACATTTCATTCATGGGATTAATTTTGAAGTTTCTGAAAGACCTTTGACCAGTGTGTGCAGAGCAATAGTGCCTTTTTGCCTGCCTCTTTGCATTTTTGCCCTTTCGCTAATTGGGGCGAGGTGAGACAAATACCCTGAGATAAAATTAAAGTGAAAGTTATTCATAGCGTTTTTTATTATTTCCCAAAATATGATCTTTAGCCAAAAATTTGATTAATTAAGCTGATGACGATGTAAAAATAACCATGAAAATATAAAAGGAAAATTATTCAACGAATTTGAAGTATGGATGAAAGCCAGAACCCTCCAATACTATTTTTAAAATATTAAATTTATTCTGTAATTTCTTGAATACGTTATAACTTATAAACGACAAGAAATCGCGTGCAATCCTCAAAAATCGAGCAAGAATGCATGAAACAGGCAAAAGGCATCAAAAAACAAAAAGGTACGCAATAAGGCAAAAGGGCATTGAAAAAGACAAAAAGGCATGAAAAAATAGCAAAAAGGATGCCTTTTTTCACACACTGTCTTTGACTTAGCTTACGTATTGCATAAATTTGGCATTCAGTCATAGCATTTTTATGAAAAATTATTACATGATAACAAATTTACAATAACTTTATATTTAAAAAAAATCCACTCGAGAGATTTTCTTGGACTAGCGCTGCCGTGTGAATATTTTAACACGTATTTATTGCGGGATCAATTTCAAATGTTAATATGCTTACAATTTTTAAGGTATAATTAAATCTTATTTATATACGTGTCATTAAAATTTTCTATATAAGTATGTATTTAGGATTGCTTTCTTATGATTGATATGTTACAAGGGAGCCTAGCGCGTAATTGATCATGTGGTGCGAAAAATTTTGAATTTATCAACCACCTGGCTAGCGCGTGACAGAAAATGGTTTGAAAATTCTTTTCGTGCAAAAATAAACTCTTTCGAAAAGTCAAAAAAGGCGGTGCGTATACCTTGGAAACTTTCGAAGAGCTGGATACTGATATTTTTGCATGCTAATATGTTGAAATTGACCACGTCAGACCCCGCCTTTCTCCTTTCTTGGGAACCGAGGGAAGTTACGAGTACTTCAACTAATTTGAAGTATCGATGAAAGCCTGAACCCTCGAATAAAATTCAAAAAATATTAAATGCATTCTGTAATTTCTTTGAAACACAAAGTTTTTATCTTCGCGAATTTGTTAAATAAGCTGCGACGCGAAACAAGACGTTTTCGTGAGTACTCCCTCAGTTCATATGTATTTGTTAAGGGTAGGATGACGAACTTAGCAACAAATTTTTACCCCAACTTCCAACCTGATTTTCTAAGCTGAATGAAGTGATAGAATTATTCTGATTTTATGTACTTAATGGCAAATTATTTGGCTTCATATGCCAAATTCAGTCTAGTGTATTGAACCAGTACTACTTGAGATAAGTCAATTTTAGTGAGCTACGATTTAATTTATTGGGGTAACGTTCTAGGTCTCAATATTACAGATATTGACCTCAAACCAATTTTATTATGCAGCTAATATGCTAGTGGGGCGGGAGTGATATGGGTCTTTCCGACGATTCTGTCCTTGGCGTGCACAAATTACGGTAATCTAAAATTTTGCATGAAAAATATGCAAATTTTATTTTAAAAGCGGAATTTCAGCATGAAGGGATCAACATGATTGGAAACAACAACTTTCGGAATGCGAGTCTCTTACAATTTAAATTTGAAACTAAAATCATATATGTAGTTTTCCACATAAGAAGGTTTGCAAAATGTCGAAAACTGGCAAATTATTGATACACCCATCATCAGTATTTTAACTTTTCTAGAGTATGAGCTCGACAATGTTGAACCAATTCGTTAAAAAGGAAGAATTTCTTCCCACAGAAGTAGCATCCATGCCTCGCTGCATTGTGGCGCAATCTATGAGAGGCCAAGTTGTTTTTCGAGTGGCTCTTGTACTCGCATTTGTCGCAGGAATGGATCAGCGCTTCATTTGTGGGGTGCTTCGCCTCCACGTGACGCTTCAAATTTCCTGAATTTCTGAATCTCTGGTCACACAATTTGCACGGATGATTCCTCTGATTTTCATGCACATATCCGGTGTGGAGAAGAAGGCCACGTCTACTTACAAAGGTCTATGGACAGACCTGACAGTGGAACTTGTCTCGGCCAGACTTTTCCACATGCGTCTTCTGCAAATGAATATGTGTGATTTGAACTTATTTTTTCCCACAACATGCTAATTTACCTCATGACTTGTCATTGCTCCCTTTTGGGCGAAACTCCTCCCACAAGTGGCGCAAGTGTACGGCTTTTCCGTCGTATGGGTGGGAATATGCTGGGTAAGGTCAACCCTGGTTTTGAACTCCTTTCCGCAAAGTCTGCGCGGAAATCGGACCGGATTCTCGGAATGTTCAGTTTTAGCGTGTTTTGAAAGTTTATCATTGCTTAGGTAGGTTTTCTCACAGCCGGGAAACGTACATGGGAGACGAGGTCGTTCCTTCGCGCTGTAGACGGTGTCAATATGCCGCTGTAAGGAGCTAACGGCTGAAAACTCGCGGTGACAAGTGTCACAACTTGGTCGGCTACTGTGAGTACTCTTCATGTGGGCAGCTAAGGTGAACCTGGTGTTGGAAATTATGCCGCAAATCTGGGGAAGATAATTAAAAGAGGGAAATTGGCGACTGTAAGATTAGTTTCAAGTGTATTTTTTATACGCTCACCTCACATTTGACCTTGGCGTCTGGATCGTGCGTGACCAAGTGTCTTCTCAACGCTTTTTTACTTTGATACGTTTTCGAACACTTTGAACATTCCCTTTTCTTTCCTGGCTTCATTTCAATGTGGATCCGATATTTGGTGAGTTCGTTGTCAAAAAATTGTATGCCGCACTAATTAGTTTTCTTTAAGAGTAGGGAATCTGACTGAGCTTCCCGACTTTAAACCAAATTCAACCTGTTCGTTTCCGATAGATAAATTTAAGACCAGGTGTAATATTTATGGTTAAGAAAGGGTCAAACTTTAACCGTTAAAGCTATAGTGGAATAACTTAATTATAAAACTGGCTTACGCACCATAATGTTGAGCTGACTGAATCTAAAAGTCCAAGTAATTTAAAAAATAAATTGTGTAAACAATTCAAACATTGAGGCAGTTATTTTCATATGTTTTTGAAGTTAAAGTTATCTTACCTCCTAATTCGATAGGAAATATCCGACTGAAATAAGTAATAAGCAAGTTGTGAATTAGTTGAAATTTTAGAATATCTATACACGTCTAATTTTAATTTTAATTATCATTCGGATTTGTAAATGTATTCACCAACCTAAAATTATCCGGAATCCCATATTCACGAACGGAACTAGGAATTGGCTATGTAAGTTGATGATCTCGCTAAATATAAAACAATTTAATTAATACAAATCAGACAATACAACGAAATTGGTGGTTTAAAAATCCTCCCTATTAATTAATATAATACGTAGCAAAAGATAAAACGGAAAGAAGAAATAAATTTAAGCTTACCCTTTAATAAGAACGTGTCAAAGTTTCTATCGGAAGTAGTCAATTCCTTCCCCTCAAATAATTCACCAGCCGAACTTATTTTTAAAAAGAGAACGATTTGCAACTGCAAATGAGTGTAGTTTGCAAATCTCGCGCACAAGTGTAAATATACCGGACAGATTTGAGACTGGGTAAGCGTGGTATAATAATTTCCCAACAATTCACGTATTTTAGGGGCCGTTCATAAACTACGTAACGCTAAAATCGCATATTTTTACCCCACCCTCTCTCCCTTGTAACGCTTGTGTGACGCATCGAGCTACCCACCCCCCCCATAACGTCACGAAAAATCTCAAATTCCCCACAAGTGCTAAGCACCTTATATTGACGTATATTTATCCGGACTCTGGTAACAACTTTTCGGCTAGATTTTAATATTTTAAATACCAACACGAAATAAGTTTTGTTGTATTTAGATTTGTTAAATATCGTTTATTATCCGATGTGGTGCAGGATGCAGGAGTTACATTCATTCGCTGAGAAAGAAGTGAACGCGTAAATGTTAGTTCGTGTGGTGAGAAAAAGGTTGCATTCTTGATTCAAGAATGCAACCTTTCTCTGTTTCAAGAATCTTGAAACAGAGAAAGGCGTTAAAACTTGACAAATTCCGGAATAAAAATAACAAACACTTCGCCCATTAAGGACCCATCCACAATTCTTTATCTACAGCCAAAGGCTCGTAGCTGAGGAATGAATGATTGAAAAATATACTGTAAGAAAGTTCCAGCGTCAACCTTAATAAACCTTATCGAAATTATTAATGTACGATACCATGAAATACACGTCAGAAACTGGCAGTCAACCTCATTTCTTAACGGCACGAAAATTTTTAAATTTAGGCGAAATCACTCGTAAAATTTATGATTAGATAACTTCCAAGCTTAGTCCACAATTCTTTCGAATGCGTGACGCATTATGAGCCTGGCAATACCATAAATAAATTGCACACAATGTGATAATTTAATTATTCAAAGAAGAACAAAACAGTGAATTTTTTGTCCAGCTATTTCCAATTATTCTTAGGCAGCAATTTTTGTCTAAATTGTCCAAATTTTAAACGGCAACATCATAATGTGGTTCCATTGTATACAAATGCTAAAGCAGAGAAGGCGTTAAGTCGATCCGATTTTATGTACATGAAAAGTAACCATAAAAGTCGTCTTCCTTTGCGGGAATCAACACCGTTTCCCGGAAATCTGGGTATTGGAAGTTTCGGTCTGCAGAAATTTTGGTCTCGGAAATATTGGTAGGGGTATATTTGGGTTATATTTGGGTTATTTCCCATACCTAAAATTCTACATACCCAAATATACCGCTACCCATATTTCCGAGACCAAAACTTCTGCAGACCGAAACTTCCAATACCCAGATTTCCGAACACTCCTAACACCTTACCAAATAAAATAGGACAATTGTACCCATTGTTGGCTACATATTTTTATATATTATCTACTACTTTAATAAGAACGGTTTTTTATAAATAATTATTACAAAAACGCATTACAAAATTATAAAAGTTATTTTAAAAACTTTAAAGTGTCGCACCCAATGGTAGAGGGCTCAGTTTTTCTCAAGCACTCTCTAAAAATCGAAGTCATGGGGTAGATGAGACAGCTCAACTCTCCCAGTGGCGTAATTCCGTACGCCCGCAAACCAATTTTTGGGATTAAAATTTAAATAATTTTAAAACCAAATAAATATTATTTTGAGCATGCTTTTCAAGTTTAATCAAAATTTGATAATTTTTATTTTTCAAATTTTCATGTAACTGGCTTACGACACTTAATTTCCTGCCATTTAGGCTTCTAGCTTTTTGTATACATTGTAAGAGCCTGTTATAAGTTTTCTGATTTTTTGAAATTTGAATTTTAAAAAACGTTTTCAATTCCCGATGTCAATTTTTTTATACCCTATTCTACAAAGTCAAAGGCATCTATTTTCAGAAATTTGACCTCGGGAAATGAAAACGTTTTGCGCAAATTGATCATCAATTTAGCAGAATTTAGCACTATCTTTTTACAAATTTCAAAAAATTGAAATATTTTGATGCATAAATTAGATCCTGATGAAAATAGGAATACAATGATACAGGACAGTATATAGTTTTGGTGAATGGTTTATTCGCAATTTGAGAGAAAAAATCAAAAAAACGAAATTGAAAATTTGCCATAATTTCGCCAAAAATTGAAATTTCGAAAAATGGGTTTAGGGTAATATTTTTTATCCCATACAGAATTAGTATAAAAAGTTTGAGTGCGATTGGAGATTTTGATGCGCTATCCATCGGAGTACTTGAGAAAAACTGAGCCAAAGGACAAACCTACAAAATTTTCACTTTTCCAACGTATGCGTGCGACTAAAGTGTCGCACCAAATTGCCAAACGTGGCAAGTTTCCTCCCACAGAAGTAGCATTCATGCTTGGCCGCATTGTGCCGTATTTTGTGAGCGGTTAAATAGAATTTAGCGTGGGTCCTGTACTCGCAATTGTCGCAGGCATGTATCTGCTCCTTACTCGTGGCATGTTTCGCCTCCACGTGACACTTCAAGTGTGTTGACCTTAAGAATCTCTTGTCACAAAATGAGCACGGATAATCCCTCCGATTTTCATGCTCAACTCGGACGTGATGTTGTAGACTGTCCCCACGTGAGAAGGTTATCGGACAGAGGTGACACCCCAACATGTCTCGGGTAGATTTTTGCAAATGCGTCATCTGTAAAGTTAACACGAACGATGGTAATTTTTCACCTAGTTTTTCCCACAACGTGCTTTTTTACCTCGTGACTTTTCATGTGTCCCTTTTGGGCGAAACCCCTCCCACAAGTGGCACAATTGTGCGGCTTCTCCGTCGTGTGGGTGGGAATGTGCTGCTCTAGTTCATACCTCGTCTTGAAGTCCTTTCCACAAAGTGTGCACCGAAATCGGACCGGATTCTCGGAATGTTCAGCTTTTACGTGTCTCGCAACACTTAACTTGTTTAGGTAGGTTTTGTCACAGCCGGGGACCGTGCATGGGAGACGAGGTCGTTCCTTCGCGCTGTGGACTGTGTCAATATGCCGCTGCAAGGTGACAAAGGTTGAAAACACGTGGTGACAAGTGTCACAACGTGGTCGCTTCCTGTCGCTGTGAATGCTCCTCATGTGGTCAACTAGCGTGTAACTGTTTTTGGAAATTATGCCGCAAATCTGGGGAAGATGAAAGTGGGAAATTGTGAATTGTAAGAGTATGTCGTTTCAAATGTATTCGTCATTCGCACACAGTTGAACTTTTACAAAAATTGGGAATTCCTAGAAACTACATGTCTCGCCTCCACGTGACCCCTTAAATCCGACGAGTTACAGAATCTCTTGCCACAAAATGCACACGGATGATCTTTCTGATTTTCATGAACAATTCGGATGTGGAGTTGTAGACCAAGTCTAGATAAGAAGGTCTGTGGACAGACGTGACACTTTAACACGTCTCGGGTAGATTTGTCCAAATGCGTCATCTGTAAGGCAAATATGCAAATTGGTAGTTTCACCTCCACACTCACGCGACATGCTCGTTTACCTCGTGACGCTTCATGGTGCCCTTCTTGGCGAAACTCTTCCCACACGTGGCGCAATTGTACGGCTTTTCCGTCGTGTGGCTGGGAATGTGTTGCCCAAGCTCAAACCTGGTTTTAAATTCCTTTCCGCAAAGTGTGCACGGAAATCGGATCGGATTCTCGGCATGTTCAGTTCGCACGTGTTGCCGAAGACTACACTTGTTTTGGTAGGTTTTCTCACATCTGGATACTCGGCATGGGAAATGAGGTCGTTCTTTCGTGCTGTGGACGGTGGCCATGTGATATCGTAAACTGGGAGGATCGAAAAATACTCGATGTCACGTGTCACAACTTGGCCGCTTCCGGTCGGTGTGAACTTTCGACACGTGGGAAGATAAGGCGACTTTGTTTTTGGATTTTTTACCGCAAACCTAATCAAAGGATGAATCGATTGTAAAATGAGTAAAACGTTTGACAATTTGCACCCTCACCTCGCATTTGACCTGGGCATTGGGATCGTGCGTGACCATGTGTCTAGTCAACTGGCGGTTGGTTTTAAACGTTTTTGAGCACTTGGAACATTCCCATTTCTTTCGTGGTTGAAGATCCATGTGGACTCGGTATTTGTTGCGTTTGTGGACTTGGTTTCGAAATATTTGATGTGCTCAAACAAATTTAATTTGGTGTACGTAAGAAACAATTCGTTAATTTATATATTGTTTTAGCAGTAATTTCTCAACACTTCACACGTTTTGAAAGGACTGAAGAACATCTAACAAATTTTCAGCAATTTTGTTTAGTATTTGTTGTATTTGGATTTGTTAAATATCCGATGTAGTGCAGGGTTGCTTAAGCATGAGTTACATTCGCTGAAGAAGAAGCGAACGCGTAAAGGAAATGTTAATTAGTGTGGTGTGAAAAAGGTTGCATTCTTGAACCAGAAAAAGGGTTCAAACTTGATAAATTCCTGGATAAAAATAACCAACATTTCGCCCTTAAGGGACCCATCCACAATTTTTCATCCACAGCTCGTAGCTGAAGAAGGAATGATTGAAAAATTTACTGCAGGAAAGTTCCAGTATAAACTTTAACCCTTATGGAAATTATTAATGTATGATACCATGAAATGCACGTCAGAACCTAACCTCATTTCTCAACTGCATGAAACACTATTAAATTTAGGTGAAATCACTCGTTAAATTTATGCTTCGAAGCTTAATTCATAATTTTTTTTCGAACGCGTCAGGCAATAACATAAATTGATACTTAAATTATCCAGCAATACCAAAAATTGATAATTTAATTCTTGAAAGGAGAACAAAACAGTGAATATATTTTGTCCAGCGATTTCCAAGCATTCCAAGGCAACAATTTTTGTCTAAACAGGCCAAATTTAAAACGGCAGCATTATAATTTGGTTCCATTGTATACAAAGTATACATTGTATACATTGTATACTTCCCGCAAAGTGTGCATGCAAATCTGACGGGATTTTGGGAATGGTTAGTTTTCACGTGGTGCGAAAGACTATCCTTGTTTTGGTAGGTTTTCTCGCACCAAGGGACCGTGCAAGGGAGACGAGGTCGTTTCCTCGTGCTGTGGACGGCGGCAATATGTCGCCGTAAGAAAGTCAACTTGGAAAAATCTTGATGACAAGTGGAACAAATTGGGCGTTTCAGCCTGGCGCAATGTCTCGATAGGTGGGTATTTAAGGCCTGCGGATTTTTGGAAATAATGCCGCAAACCTAATAGAGAAGAAAAAGTGGAAAAATTATTTATGGGTTGCAAAATTAATTTGACTTTTGCTAATTCACGCTCTTACTTACCATGCATTTGGGATTGGCATCAGTGCCGTGCGTGACCACGTGCCTGGTGAACGAGTAACTGCTTTTCAATGTTTTTGGGCATTGCCAAGTCTTTCCTTTGGGATGATCCATGTGGATTCGGTATTTTTTTAGTTTACAAATTTGTATATATGTGTGTGTGTGTATCAACCAAACATTAATATGTTTAAATCAATTTGATTTGGTATCTTTAAGAAAAAATTCTCACGTATTCCCAAAATATTTCAAGCGATTTTTACCGACAATTGACACATTTTATGTAGTAGAACTGACGAACATGAGACACACTTTTCGAGAAATAATGTGTAGCATTAGAACAAATTAATTGTTTGCTACCTAAGTACATGTATTTATTAGTTATTCCACAAATCAGATAATGTGCGTTCAAATTTCGGTGATTACCACGTGTCGAGTAGGATGACTTGATTGTTACTTGCTCAGGTGTTGGTTAAGAGTGAGTGAATACGTAAAGTTAATACTAGTTCCTGTGGCATGAAAACGGTTGCGTTTTTTTAATCATATAAATTTATGTACATAACCACGAGTAAAACGAAACAAAAATTAGAGAGGAATATCCAGGAATTTTATTTCCAACCTTTGTATCACCAATAAACCGTCCTACTCCCATTTTCGGCCTTTTTTAATTTCAGGTCGACCACTCTAAACCCCATAATCACAGCAGGATACATACAGTAAATATGTAACATATATAGATACGATAACAAATTTTAATAATTTTAAAGCTTTCAAACTCCCCATACAAATGGCAGAAGTTGCTGCCGACAATTTTGTGGCGGCGATTTTTAATGTCGCAGAAAGGTCAGGATTAAATACTTCTTTAATGAAATTTAAAGCATCAAAAAGCCTTCTTAATAATTTATTTGCAATACCTAGAAACATTACTGGTAAATAACACGTAAAATCCTGCATTACTTTCGTATGAAACAGCTTGTGAAGATACGTATGAGCCTGTGTACGTAGCAGACAAATGTCGCTCGATTATGATACTGAATGCAAAAATATTTTACATTGCACCACTCATCACCATCGTCCACCACGGAAACTTAATTTCATGGTGTTTGAGGTATTGTAATCCATGCTCTTCAATTCTTCCGCCGTACATTACATATTTCTACGCCTGAATTTCACTAATTTACTACGTCTTGTCCAAATTTATCTAACCCTATTTGCGAAATTTGCCCTACTATATTTGACATACTCGATGACCGCCAGACACAAACATGCCGCTAGGCAGGTGATAAGTAGAATGAAAATAGTTTGAATACTACCGCCTAGCCGGACCACCTGAAATGAAACCGTCGCATAGCGAAATTTCCAATTTTTCCCACTTTTAAGCTCCCTTTCGCGTAATATTGTTTCGTTCAGATTAAACTGATGAGACACGTGGTTGTAAATCCCTGAACTCAAAAACAATTTAAAATATTGCAGCATTCGAGATTCCTTCCAAACCTCAAACACAAATCCGATCGGCTCTTGAAAAATTGTTTTCTCTCCGCGATACCATTTTTTAGTGGGATAATTTCTCACCAGGTATTCAAAGTAGGTGTCAACCTCACGCGTTGGTCCGCCATAAGCGGACCTGTCACACTGCAATATTTCCTCTTCAATCGCCCAATTTACCTGTTTCGCCGTTACGCTTGTGCCCGAAAATCTAAATTTTTCCAGATACCAGCGAATCCTTAGATTCAACATGGAATACAGTAGCCCTTGAGCAACCTTGGAATCCAAACCAACCGACAAAATGCGATAAAATAAGTTCATACGATTAAAGGAAAATTCATAATTTTCAAAGAAATCCCTTCCATCCGACCGTGGTTTGAATCGAGACAAAATTGTGTAGCAGAATCCCCCTAATTTCTTCACAATAGGGGGAATTGCAAAACCCGGGTTGGCTAATTCGAGCTCCAAATTCTTTAGTGTGGACCACCTGAACTCGATCTGATAGTCATAATCCGTTATTTGTGGTTTCTCACAACAAACTTTTTCATACGTGTCGCCCCGTTTCCCGGGAAGGGGTGAGTTTAAATTGGTGATGAAACTACTCAGGTAGCAATTACTGATCACTATGGAGACCAAGAGCCATGCCATACTTAAGACTCTAAAGGGAAGGAAGTAATTCAATTTGACGGGTAGTTTGTCCACCTCGTCGATCAACAGACCGAAAAAATATAAAAACAGTCTTAGCAGAAATAATTCTTTGTTCAAAAGGTAAGATCCTAACGAAACGAGGAAAGTTGATAATAACAGCATGATAACCGTGACGATCCACACGATTGGGTCGTAGGGGGCGAAATAAATGAAAAACGACACCCCCCTCGAAAAGTGGGAGCAAGAGATGAACGAGAAACCAACAAAATCTACCGTAACAGTTTGGGCATTAACCATCGTCTTGATCTCGATTAAATCCCCGAGTTGGAATGACGGGTAGTGGCATTGATCCGTTAAAACCTCGTAGCAGTCGTCCCTCCACCTGATTGATGTGTGTCTGGTCGCGTTAAGTTGATTTAACGCAGTGGTAATTAAAACCTTATAAATAGGTAATGCAGAATTATCCATTTCGCTTAACTGTACCCAATGATATTCCGAAAGTGTCGGGTAGTTTGATGAGGTATACAAATATATGTCTTTAATGGAATGGATTGTAAAACAAGCAAAATTGGCTAAAATTGGGACACTTTCTATGCTTTTCTGCTTACATATTTCCGCCATGTTTTCCGTGAAAAATAATAACACAGCAAATCTGACGAGTATTTGCAGGTAAGATTTTAACGGTTGCGAGTAAAGTGGTGAATTTGTAGTGGTTAACCACTTCACCCCTGAGAGACGCATATTTTCATACCTTTCAACCCTAGCAACCACGAATTTTTACTTACCTTGACCCCGCAATTTTCACCTACTGCATGACGTTAATTACTGGGAGATCAATTTAAAAATGGTGTTCCCACCTGAATTATTCTGGACACTTTTTTATGAAAGTTGATGCGAATAACCATTTTGGCACGGATATTGAGCCGTAATTTGCATCTTTGCGTTTTTGTGAACCACTAATATTTATAGCCGAAAATAGCCAACCCGCCGAATTTTGAAAATGATTGTAATCCCATGTTAGATAGTTATGATAGTTAGACAGACATGGAGTAACACTTGCATAATAGTATATAAATTCGCAAAAATTGATTATCGCGCCTCAAGCGCCCCAGAAGTAGATTTGGGCGGGAAAATTAAACTTCGCAAATATTGCTCTCAATTCTTGACATACAATATACAGGCTATAATTATAGCATCAACTGTTCGAAATCGACTTTAGCGCATTTTGTGTATATAACTCAATTCTAAGGAAAATTAATTGCTATTAATTCCAGGCAATCTCTTAATTTTCCCGCCCAAAGAGATTTCACCAGCTCCAGATATGTAATAATTAATTTTGACGAATTTTGTCGTAGTGGCAATACTATTTGTAGCCTATAATATTAATTTCATGCAATTCATCCAAGGTTTAATTTTCCCGCCAAAAACGCCCGTTCTAAATCCGAGAGAAACAATTTCTCTAATTTTGTCTGAAAGCGCTGTTGAAATAGGTGAGAAAAATTCCATCCAACAGCAGTTTTCAAAACTGGGCGTGTTGGCTAGAAATAGCCACTTGGCTATTAATTGTTTTCACCTCCCTTTATAACATTGATTGCGAAGAGGCAATTCATCTTCCCGCCCAAAGGGCGTTTTGTTGACTCAAAACTATTTCTTTGCTATACTTGGAAGGGCAATGACCTAATTTTTTTTCTGGATACGACACATAGTCGTATGCCGACGTGAACGGAAAATACGCCACATAGTCGTACCCGTTGTCAAGGGTCAATACGACACATCGTCGTATTCCGGAGCCAAGGGAACTTACGCCACATAGTCGTATCCGGTGTAAAGATCAAATACGCCACATAGTCGTTATAGGGGCGAAGTGGTTAATAATACTTTTCGGCTGTTGGGAACTAAGAGAAAGTACAAATTATCTGGATAAGTTTCTAATGTTGTTTCACTATCTAGGCGCAAATAGCAACTGCTATGATAGCTAATCCAATATCCTAAAGATTTTTCATGGGATTTTGTATAACGTGGCGAATTTATGGAGACAAAAAGTATGAAAATTTCACAAAGCCAGTCTTTGTTTTGGAGCATGTAAAGCCATGGGGACTTATTTTCGCATGGCTCGTCACCAGAATTAAAATCGTCCGGAAATTTTCGTTTCGTCAGTGTGAGGGGGACATTCCGCGTGGTTGGCAGATATGGGCTGGAAATATTGTTGAAAATGAGGTGATATCGACAAGGGGCGTTGGATGATAGAATAGATGCCAAATTTATGGTGGGCAATGCGATCTTGGCTTCGATAAGAATAAGATTTACTGTGCAACAGAACGCGAATAATGATGCATAGATGTGAATGAATTCGGCCATTGTTCGCAATTCTTGGGAAGATTGATCGAAAAATTGGGAGAGGAAAATATTTATAATATATTAAAAGACGCTTGGGCAAATCAGTTGAATAGCGCCGCCGATCTCACTCCGCCGCGCCGCCATACGCCGATAGAAATTTATGCGCCGGCGCCGATAAATCTTATTCCCTATTACTTGAACATTGAGACGCCGGGCCGCGCCGCGCCGAAAAATCCCTGAAATTGCCGCCGCCGCCAAATTTGTCGGCGTTGACCTCTGCTTCAGAAATGCAATGTCTGTGGGTAAAAGACTCGTTGTTTTTGGCCGGATGAAATAAATTTCATGAAAGTCACTGGCTATGTAAGGACAAGATGTCTGGAAAAGTTCAGTATGTATCACGTCAGACCAGGGTTGCCTGTTTAGAATGAGGAATTTAGTAGGTGACAAATACATAAACATGTATCGTATATTGTCGTGTCGGATTTGAATTTGTGCACAATGAATGCCCAGGGTAACTATTTACTTACTATACAGAATAGTTTGCATTTATCTAAAATCTAAGACACTATAGTCTCTATAAAACTTTCAGCGTCAATAGGCAGATGGCACGGACACATTTTAATTATCATAATTGCACTGAAAATGGAGGTCTCCCAACGTATGCTCACAGATTTGGACCGGTTACAAATACAAATTTTGTAAATGGAACTATCTACCGAGGAACAGGTTTGGTGGAGATACTTGCATCCAAAGTGGTAACAATGTGCAGCAAGTTTGGAAAATAAAAAAATTGCCAGCCTTGGGGATGCGTTATCTTCCCTTTTTATGAAAATATCTCTGCTAAACTTGAGCATTGGTGTAGATAGTGTCATTTGAAAATCAAATTTTATACTAATTATATTTGTGATTGATTGATACTAGTTTGGTCCAAATCTGTGAGCATACGTTGGAGGACCTCAATTGTGAGTTGACATTTTATAAAATAGATAAGGCTTTCTACATGCGTGTTTATATAGTTGAGCTCTGCTGAACAAGTCATATAAACTAAAAAGCTCGTGTTCAGTTTAAATGAATAATTTATTTATTTAAGTACGATTACTTGAAGAAAAGCACCACAACTTAATTTGAACATAACATGATAAATACATATAAATATGTACATATTTACACGTGTACGTCAACGCCTACGTATGGATACCAAGAGTGCTACTTTATAATTTTTTTCAAGGATCCAATGTCTAACAAGGAAAGAGCTTACCGTACCAAATCATGCGTGTCCAGTAAGATCCCTTACCCAAGTTGGAATTTTAAAGACTGAACTTGAGAATATGATTACAAATGGTTATAAAATCTCGTTATGTCCTTAAATACAAACGAATTGGGTGGATAGTAAATGCAAAATAATAACTTATTAAACCGATCAATATTTCTTATTTCGTATTAAGTTTAACGCAAATACAATCCAAAAACATAACTCAATTTCCTACTTTTCCATGGTATGAGTGCGATTGGAGTGTCGTTCCAAATTTTTAAAAATGAAGAATTTCTTCCCACAGAAGTAACATTCATGATTCGCAGGCTCATGGTGCCATGCGTGCATGGCCAAATTGTATTTCGAGTAACTTTTATACTCGCATTTCTCGCAGGAATGGATCAGATCTTTATCCGTAGGATGTGTCCCCTCCACGTGACGCTTCAAATGGTACGAGTTGCAGAATGCCTTGGTACAAAATGAGCACACGTAGTTCCTCTGATTCCCATGCACAAATCGGATGTGTCGTCGTAAAGCATATCTCCTTAAGAAGGTCTGAGGACAGACGTGACACTTTAATACGTCTCTGGCAGATCTTTGCAAGTGCGTCTTCTGAAAAATTATTTAATATGCACATTGATAATTTGGAACCAGGGTATTCCGACCTGAGTTTTTAATGGGTTTTATTGGGTTTTAATTGAGTTTTACCTTAAAACTACATTCTAAAAGTTAAATACATCTCCTATACGTTAGAAGACGTTATATCAATTCGATCTAAAGCAGTTTATTTCATTACTATTCTAATGTATGAAAATTCGGAACAAATCAACAATTGACTCCATCCTTTAGCATCACAGATTTCAAGTGTTATAAAACAAAAATAATTTCCGAATAGATACAAATTCCGAATTATTTTTGTTAAGTTGTTACTTACAACTAATTAAACCCAATAAAATCCATTAAAACCCAAATAAAACCCAATTAACATGGTAAAACCCATTAAAACCCATGGGTTTTATAATTTTTGATTAAAACCCTGGGTTTTTCCAAACCCTGTTTAGTTTTTCGTACAAGATAGGTATTTATGTACCTCGTGACATTTCAGGGCACCCATTCGGGGGAAATTCTTCCCACAAGTGGCACATTTGTACGGCTTCTCGGTCGTGTGGGTGGGAATGTGACGCCCAAGATGAACCCACGTTTTGAACTCCTTTCCGCAAAGCGTGCACGGAAATCGGACCGGGTTTTGGGAATGTTCAATTTAAACTTGTTGCGAAACGTATTCCTTGTTTAAGATGGTTTTCTCACACCCGGGAAACGTACAGGAGAAACGAAGTCGATCCTTCGCGCTGTGAATGGTGTTAATATGCTGCCGTAAAGTGTGACGATCGAAAAAAACCTTGTGACACGTGGCACAACATGGTCGTTTCCGGTTACTGTGGTTTCTCCACATGTGTGAAGTTAAGAGGCGCCTGTTTTTGAAAGTTGTGCGGCAAACCTAGCAAAAACAGAAGTGGGCAAATTGTAAAATTGGTTTATAAAATTGCGCGCTTACCTTGCATTTTAGGTTCGCATGGGGGCCGTGCGTAGCGGTGTGGCTGGTCAACTCGCTATAGGTTTTAAACGTTTTTGAGCACATTGAACATTCCCGCGGCTTCAGATCCATGTTTTTCGGGGTTTGTAGATTTATTTGTATGCGCCAAAAATTGGTGTGCATAAAACAAATGCAATTTGGTATCTGGAAGAAGAAATTGGATCATAAATATTTGCACAATGCTTCCTCAGGCTTTAGCCAATAATTTGGAATATTAGAAGCGTTGAGAAGTATGACTCTTTTACCAGTATCTATATTATAAGAGGGAATGTCTGTTGGCAACGGAAGTGAAAGGAATTTGTTCGCGACGGAAGTGAAAGCAGGGAAAGCGAAGTTTCGAATGGCGCACAAATTCAAAATGAATTAAATTTAAAACATGTTTTAAACGTTGGGGGAGGGGTGTCATATGTTTTAAAAGGGTGATTATCTAATGGTATGGTGGTTATCTGACGGTAATCGTCTTTGTGTGATTGTCTAAGGGTGGGGGTACGTGAGGGGTTATCTTTGATGTGCGCGATTATCTTAATTTGGGGGAAGTTATCTGTGGGTGGAGTTACCAGAAGGTGGTTATCTTGATGCATAGGTATCTTGGTGGGTTGTTATCTTGGTGGGTGGTTACCTTGGTGGGTGGTTATCTTGATGGGTGGTTATCTTGGTGGGTGGTTATCTTGGTGGGTGGTTACCTTGGTGGGTGGTTATATTGATCGATGGTTATCTCGGTAGGTAGTTATCTATGGGTGGTTATTCTGGTTATCTGTAGTTGGTTAAAGGTGTTATCCGAAAATTGGTTATCAAGCTCTTGCATATGCTCTTGCATTAGCTCTAGAAATTCGATTTAAGAGTTCGATTTAGGTGAGACCTAATGCAAGTACATATGAAACGACCTGCAAGACGACTTGCAAGGTGACGTGCAATTTCATTTCAAGTCATCTTGTACTTCGACTCTTGCACTTCGTAGTTTCAAGTCGAAGTGCAAGATGAAGTGCAATTGCATTTCACCTCATCTTGCATATACTCTTGCAATTCAAGTTAAGCAGGGGAAGATAAGATGTATTGCAAGAATCGACTTCAATGCAATAGCAAATGGGCTTGCCAGTCGTCTTGCATTTCAAGTTAAAGATGCCACGACAAGATGTATTGCAAAAAACGACTTGAAATGCAGTAATAAGTCGTCTAGGTATACGACCGGCATTTCAACATGACGACAGGTTGGTGGCGTATGTACAGAGTTGCTGCAATTATTGGGCTGCTACGCTTACTGGACTGTAGCGTTTTATGGGCTGATGGGTTGGCTGGTGCGTTTACTGGGCTGATGGGTTGGCTGGTGCGTTTACTGGGCTGATGGGTTGGCTGGTGCGTTTACTGGGCTGATGGGTTGGCTGGTGCGTTTACTGGGCTGATGGGTTGGCTGGTGCGTTTACTGGGCTGATGGGTTGGCTGGTGCGTTTACTGGGCTGATGGGTTGGCTGGTGCGTTTACTGGGCTGATGGGTTGGCTGGTGCGTTTACTGGGCTGATGGGTTGGCTGGTGCGTTTACTGGGCTGATGGGTTGGCTGGTGCGTTTACTGGGCTGATGGGTTGGCTGGTGCGTTTACTAGGCTGAGGGTTTACTGGACTGGTGCGTTTCCTGGGGTGATGGGTTTACTTGGCTGAAGGGTTTGCTGGGCTGGTGGGTTTACTAGGATGGTACAGTTATGTAATGGGAGAGTATAAAAGTTCCTTTGGACATGCGCCAATTTTAGCACTACCCGATTACCACCACCAATGACTATCATGATTTTTTCTAGCTAATTACGCAATTTATCTTAATTTAATTTACTCCCGTTGCGGACAGGCATTCAAAGTGTGAAACTTATCGCCAGGCGAAGACGGGCTTATTAGCTAGTTATTAAAATAACAACAAAAGTCGGTTAGATTAAGATCTTCATTTTAATTTAAATATCGTTTCTTACCGTGTATTGTGTAGGATTGTTTAATCATTACAGATACTTACGCTGACGTTGCCTCGGAGTTACTGACCCCGTGAAGCATGCAAATGTTGGTTCGTCTGGTACAAAAAGGTTGCATTTTTAACGATAGAAACGAGGGAAACTACACGTAATTAGAAAGGAATTTCCAGAAATTTTGTTTCCAACCTTTCCACCATCACTAACCCTTCGACTTCGACCCTTTCCCACTTTTCATTCACTCTGATCCTCAGTTCCATTCGACCACTTTAAAACAATCACAAAAGGGTAAATACTTAAGAGCATGCCCACTTACAATTTAAGTAAATTTATATCTAAAATCCCACAGTTTCTATCCAAACCTTTTCCCAAGTGGCGTAAATTTATTAAGCGTTTGCAAATCATTGATAAGCCCATTCCATGCCTTTTTACATTAATATGTAAAATTTCAAATGGAGTACTTAAGTACCTTATAAGGTACAAAAAAACAAATTCTACTTATATCTGTGCTTAGCGAAAATTTTGTATATAATCTTGGATAATTTATTTTGTTTATTCAATTTTTTGGCAAAAAATGTGACATAATTGATTTTTTTGCCTAAAATTTTAAAAACCAACACGTTTTCGGGACAAGTTTTGACAACCGAGACATGTCTCCACCCTGTTGACGACCAGACATTATGTGGCTTGCCCTCATCGACTCTTATTCTTGAGAAGCATGACATATTAATTTTGGGAGGAGTTTCGCCAACAGGAAGATTCAGCAACGATAGTTTCACTACAATGAGCGAGTTACATATATTTAATTTTCATGCAATTCGTTTTATTGTGTCATCGAATTAAATTAACACCCTTTACATGGCGAAGAAAAAAATAAAGCTCGATGAAGTGAATGAAATGAAATTAGTTTGAAAGTAAATAATTACTGAATGTGAATGAAAATCTTGAGTCAAAAATCGAAATGACTGACTTTTGAATGAATGAATTTTTTGATCACGAATGCTAATTTATACATGTATTCATATTTATTTAGCAATGCAGTTTGCAAAATATTCAAGCGAAATAAGAACATACCCAGTTACCAGGTTTACACAGAAGTACAATCTCATGGATATTTTATACAAATTTTTTTCTAAACTTAGCAAACTTTATTAAAATTCGCTAACTATCGACTTGTCCATTATATGTATTTATTTATAATTATTCTAACTTTTCTAAAGTGTGAATTCGACAATGTCGGACCAACATGGGAAAAATGAGCAATTTCTTCCGACAAAAGTAGCACCCATGGCCCACTCCATTGTGACGGATTTTGTGCTTGTCCAAATTACCTTTCGAGTGGGTCTTGTACCCGCATTTGTTGCAGGAATGAACCTTCATCTCCTTATTCGTGACATGCCTCTTCTGTAAAAGTAATATCGTCGTCCTTGAGTAATTTTTCATTTACAATGGGGACTCTAACCATGTTTAATACAGATAATTTGCTGACCATGCCAATTTGAAGGAGAAACTTTTCAGAAGTATAAAATGTAAAATACAACATTCAATGCGGCACTTGGCACAAATACGAAAAATTCAGCACCTTTTGGACGCCTCAACGTCGCGAAAAGGTTCGGTTTTCTAGCTAACCTGTGCCTTGTGGGTGGCAGCAGGTTCGCATTTTCGCGAACTTGCCGCGCCCAAAAATTACTGAATTTTTCGCATCTGTGCAAGTGCTTTGTTTCTAAAAGTTTCTCTTTCAAATTTATAAGTCGAACAATAATCTGGGTTGAACATGGTTTACGTCCCTATTGCACATAAGCTTTTTGGGAAAAACGTCATACATATGTATGTACGTACCTCGTGACTTTTCATAAATCCCATCCTTGCGAAACTTCTCCCACAAGTGGCACAATTGAACGGCTTCTCCGTCGTGTGAGTGGGAATGTGGCTCTCAAGTTCAAACCTCGTTTTGAATTCTTTTCCGTAAAGTGTGCACGTAAATCGGACCGGATTTTCGGTGTGCAATTTCGCACGTGACTCACACTCACGTGACTCACGTCACGTGAATAACGATTTGCCTTATCATGTTATTAATAGTTTGTGTATAATTTTTGCTGATGACAATGGTGTTCTAATTTCTGGACCTGAAGATATGATACAACACGTAATTGATCAACTTGAAAGTGACTTGGATATAATCTTCAACTGGATGAAATATAGCAGGCATGAACTAAATATTAAGAAATGTGAGTTTATTGTGTTTTGTAACAAAAAAGCTAGACTAAGCATGGAGGATATAGCGATCAAAGTTAACAATGTACCAGTTAGAAGAGTTAAATGTATGAAATTGCTTGGTGTCATATTAGATGAGGAATTGCTTTTTAAGGATCACTGTGCAAAAGTAATGAAAAGTTGTAATAGTGCGCTATGGTCGCTTGGTCCGTTACGAGGTGTTCTGAACGCCAAGAATAGATCAATTGTTGTGCAGGCGTTGGTCTGTTCTATCTTTAAGTATGCAGCGCCGGTGTGGTTACTGGGTAAAAGTAATTTAAGTAATGTAAATAAGATAATTCGGTCATGTGCAAGATTCGTTTGTAATGTATACAAATATGATTCAATCACAGATAATATTAATAATGAGCTCAAATGGTTAGTGTCTAAAAATGTTGTCAACTTCGAAATATGTAAATTAGCAGTTAAAATGATGAAAAATGAATGTCCGAAGTATTTCAATAATTATATTATCCAGGAAAGTGTATGCACAAGAAATACGCGTAACCTTAAATATGTTGAACCAGCAATTTTATTTAATAGTGACTTGGGGAGAAAAACGTTTAAATATAGAGCATCAAAATTATGTTTAAGCTTGCCTTCAGATATTCTGTTGATCGATAGTGATAAAAGTTTTAACTTGTTAAAGAAGCAAATCAAAAGTCATTTTTCAAACATGCAATGTGAAACGAGAATGAGAGAAATGATTGTGTTATTAGATAATATTGAATAAGATTGTTTTTTTGTTATGTGTTTGTAATATATGACTCTGCTCCCTTGAGATGTAAGATCCCAGAATTGGGGAATCTCATTGTAATAAATCAAATCAAATCAAAATCACAGCGGAGTCCTTGTTTTCTCACAGCCGGTAAACATGCATGGGAAACGGGGTCGTTCCTTTGTGCTGTGGACGGCGTCAATATGTCGCCGTAAGTTTTTCGAACTGGAAAACATTCGATGGCACGTGTCACAACTTGGCCGCTTCCGGTTGCTATGAACACCCCACACGTGGTAAGATAAGGCGGCTCTGTGTTTGCAAATTTTAGCACAAACCTAGGCACAGAAATATTTGTATTTGGAGTGTAAAATTATTTTGAAATTTTTCGAATTTTTGAAAATTTACACGCTCACCTTACACTTCATCGCGGTATCGGGATCATGCCTGGTCAACTCCTTATCCGTTTTAAAAGCTTCTGAATTCTGCCCTGCCTGCAGCTCCATTAATTAACCGATATTTGTTAAGTTCGTAATCTTATAAACACTCGTAACAAATTGATTCACATAAACAAATTTGGGTAATTTGCTATATCTAAGAAAGAATTGGTTTATTTGAACACAATATTTTAACGATTTGTAGCAAACGATTCAAACATTTTTTGAGCTCGCGTACGACCGTGCATGAAAAATCATGCGTTTTTGCGAACTTGCGGCGCCTAAAACGTGCCGAATTTTGCGCATCTGCGCAAGTGCCAAGCTAAATGTTGTTTCTAAAGACTAGCTCTTCCAAACTAACATGGTCAAAACATTATCTGGGCTGAACATGGTTTGCGCCTCCATTGTCAGTCATAAATTGATAAAACCCAACGAATTTTACAGTGAAATTCGTAGTAAGGTAAAATTCGTAACATATTAAAATTTTCATTATGCTATCATAAGTATTTGAATTGTGATGAATTTTTATTCATAATACGTTTTTCATCACGATTTCCTAGCGAGTTATCTAAAAGTTAAGTTAAAAATTAGGCATCACATGGCATTTATGTTTCTGTTGAATGGAGCCCTTGAAGAAAAATATTTATTTTTCGTGACAACATATTTATTACGTAGCAGCCACTTTATGGGAAGATTTTATCCGTCTGTCTGTCTGTCGTCAGCAACATAACTGGAGAACGGATCGAGATAATCGAAATCGGTTTTGGCCATTACCCCAGGGGGAGGATCCTATCAAGTTTTGGGGGCAATCGGACCAGCCCCCCTCCCTCAGGCGGCAGCGGATGTGGTCGGGGTGAAATGAGGTTTTAAGTGAAATTGAATCTATATCTAGATGAAATACAGTTAAATTAAGTGCTCCCGAGTTGTCGCAGGGTGGCTGGAGTGAAATAATATAACAGACAATGGATGGGAAGAAATGATCACCACTGAAATGCATAAATAGCTAAAACTAGGAAATTCATTCCATGCATTTATTTCATTATTATATAACAACAACATTGGGTTTTCGTGTTAATTTATTCCTAAGCATCGCCTCAATAACAATTAAACAATCCTAGGCAACACTCGGTAAAGCCTAGTACTCAGGACGAATGTCCCACGCGGAATTTCATCGTGCTTAAATTATGTTAAATTTTTCGCTCAAGAGAAATTCGTAAGCGGGCAGAAAATACCACTATTCCACATACGTAGGTGTTTTATTATTGATTTTCAAAAGGTATGTTCCGCATTGTTTCTGGCCAGAATTTTGATGAAATAACAAACTTCGGATACATTTAGGATCCTGTGATTTTTTTCAGATCTTTAGGTTACCATTAACACTAGCAATCAATCATCAAACTTTACCTCGACGGAAAAAATGTCAGATTTGCAAATTAAATATCGTAGTGCAATTTAATTTTTAACCCTGGAGGGGTAATCGGTGTCGCAGATTTATGATCGTATGCTTAAAATTTACAATGAAAACTGCTAAACACAAAACACAAATTCAATTGGGTCAATAATTTCAAATGATGGCGAAAAGAGGTCTCGGACAAAAAGCCGCTAGGACGCCCAAAATCTGTTTCTCCCACAGAAAGGCTCCGGAAACTAGAGGAACCAATAATGAGAGATCCGCGATTGAAACTGTCCTATTTAGCAGATGAGATGGGTGTTCCAAAACTAACAATTTGTTCCATGTTAACTGAAGACTTCGGTATGAAAATGGCTTCCTCCCGTTGTGTACTAAAATTGCTTTCGGCATCTCAAAAACAGGATCGAATCGACTTTTGGAATGAAAGTTTTGCCCTTTCAAATGAAACCTGGAACCTGATTCATATTTTAATAGTTGGATATGATACTTGGGTTTACTATTATGACCCGGAGACCAAATAATAATTCATACAATGGAAGCACGGGGGGTCGCCCCAGCCCATGAAAGCAAAAGTGCAAAAACCTGCCAAAAAATTGATGATTCCCATTTTCAAGGATATCAAAGGTCCATTCCTTATAACATTTATTGGTAAAAATACTATGATAAATGGGGCAGCCTATGCAGGAATCCCGAAGGAGTTGTGTGCTCTGGTTGAAGAAAAACGTGGGGTCAGAAAAAAGAGTTGGTGCATTTTTAGCACGCCGAAGCCCCACCTCATACCTGGCATTTTGCGAGGGCTGCTGCAGACGGAAATCGCTTCACCTAGATAAACCACCTCCTGTACAGTCCAGACATGACCCCTGGTGATTATTATTCGTCTCGAAACTTAAAGAAAGACATCAGGGGGAAACGGTTTTCTGATGATAATAAAATCAAGTCGTAAATTTTGGCATATTTTCGAGGTAAATTTTGATGAGCTATTGCTAGTGATAATGTTAACCTATAGAACTGAAAAAAATCACAGCATCCTACATGTATTTGAAGTTTGTTATTTCATCAAAAGTTTGGTCAGAAACAGTGCGGAACACACCTTTTGAAAATCAATAATAAAACACCCACGTATATTTCGCTCAATTTTTACTCGTAGGTATTGTGCATTTGACTTATGTTGACCAGCCGCTCAAAAGCAGCCACACCATAACTTAGGGCGATATGGAACAAGTGCCGTATCCCACCTGGTCTTTGTTTACTAAATGAGTGAAAATGTAACGGCAAACAATACATGCATTACGGCGTTGTGAAAGTGGGAGTGATTTTTCTCACAAGGCGGTACAGATTTGAATTTAAAATTTGGTCATTAGAAAAGGGACGGGCAATACTCAGGTCGTTTGAGCTGAAAAACAGGTTTCACTTTGCCCCGTTTTAAATTAACAGCCTTGTCATTGAGTTGAAAAGTCCATAAATCACGTGATCGATTTTTGGACAAGTTTGACCCCCTCCCCCCCTTGGTGACCGGTGGTGATAATTTCGCTACCCCCCCCCCCCCCCCACAGGAGATGATGCTCAAATTAAATCATGTTGTCCGGAATAACAATATTTTTTAAATCATAATCAAATTAGAGCTACATTATACACATGTGTAAATAACTATTTAATACGCCAGTCGGACATAAGAATTTAAGTCGAAGCAAGTTTCTAAATATGCAAAATGAAAATCAAATTTATATAACTCTTGCGTGTGGTATTGCCAAGAGGGTTTATATATAACTCTCATGACATTTATTGGCATATACAAAAGTTTAAAAAAAACTTTACTCATGTCACGTGACACCTGACCATCTACCCCCTCCCCCCCCTGATAATTGGTGACAAATTTCAGACCCCCTCCCCCCCTGATAATTGGTGACAAATTTCAGACCCCCTCCCCCCCTCTAATCGATCACGTGATTTATGGACGCTCCCAAATGAGATTTTGAGGTTGCTCCGCCCTCTTATTTTGGACTCAGAGAGGCGCGAGTCACTTTCCGCTCACATTTCACGTGAAAGAATTGCCTCGATTTAACGGAAACTTTGACCTTACATTGAGCGAAAACTGCTCGCGCGGAAAATTCGGCACACGTTTCACGCGAAGAGCTGAGTACCACTCGGGCTTAAATTGAGCAGAATTTCTGCAAAAGTCGTTTTCCGCGCGTAAAGTCCATCGTGAGTACTAAGCTTAAGGAACGAAATGAATAGCACAAAATTTATTTTCTGTTTCTACAAATAATGAATATTATTATCACTTAAAGTTGGTGACAATTTATATTTATTTACATTTCATTCCCGCCAATGGATTAGCTAATTTACAAATTTATTATCTATAAACATTTGCACATATTTTGATAATTTTTGTGCATATTTACGTACATATCTACATATCTATTATTTCGCATAGAAATTAAGCTTATAAAATATTGTAGCAAAATTAGAACACCATTTAGTATATAAAGGAATTGTCAACCAAAATCTTATGGCTTTCAACATACAAACAAAATTTCAAACTTCTCAACTTTGCATACATATTTAGTAAAAATTCACAAATTGTTCATATAATATACCCATCACTTATTTATATAACTTTTTCCACTTTTCCAAAGTATGAACTCGACAATGACTAACAAATTCATAGAAAGTTAAGAATTTCTTTCCACAAAAGTAACAACCATGGCTCGCTGAATTGTGTCGAATTTTATGACTTGCCAAATTGTTTTTCGAGTGGGTCCTGTACTCACATTTGTCGCAGGAATGGATCCGCACTTTGTTCGTGGCATGCATCGCCAACACGTGACGCTTCAAAGACGATGAGTCTGAGAATCGCTTGCCACAAGATGCACAGATAATAAGGCACGGATAATTCCGCCGATTTTCATGCACATCTCGGATGTGGCGTTGTACACCATCACCACGTGCGAAAGTTTTCGGACAAAGGTGACACTGTGGCACGGCTCGGGCAGATTTACCGAAATGCGTCATCTGTTAAATCAAATTGCACGTGGGTGATGTGTCACCTTCCAAATTTTTGCCACAAAATGCTAACTTATCTACTTCCATACCTCGTGGCGTTTCATGATTTTCATCAGGGCGAAACTCCTCCCACAGGTGGCGCAAGTGAACGGCTTCTCCGTCGTGTGGGTGGCAATGTGGCTCTCAAGGATAGCTCGGGTTTTGAAGTCCTTTCCGCAAAGTGGGCACCAAAATCGGACCGGATTTTCGGCGTGTTCCTTATGCACGTGTTGCGCAACGTGATTCTTGCTTAGGTAGGTTTTGTCGCAGCCGGGGAACGTGCATGGTAAACGGGGTCGTTCCCTCGTGTCGTGGACGGTGTCAATATGCTTCCGTAAGTAGGCCGGACTGCAAAACACCCGGTCTCAAATGTCACAGCTTGGGCGCTTCCGGTTGCTGTGAATGTCCCACATGTGGGAAGATAAGGCTACGCTGTTTTTCGAAATTTTGCCGCATACCTAAGCAGACGGAAATATGGATTGTAAAATTTTTTAGTTTAATTTTTGCAAATTGGCACGCTCACCTCGCATTTGACGTTGGCATTGGAATCGTGCCGGCGGATGTGTTTAGTCAAATCGCTATTGGTTTTAAACGCTTTTGAGCACTTTGAACACTCCAGTTCCTTTCCAGACTTCATATTTATATTCATTGTTGTGGACTTGGTGCTTACTGAACGAAATTTAAGGTTATTGACATTCGGTTAAAGTAAATTAATTCTGCTCGTTTCCACGGAATAAGTTTGAGACCAAGTGCAGAATTTATTTATGGTGAGATAGTTGAGGATGAATTGTTACTTTGTTTAGGTGACTGCTCACATTTATTTTCTTCTTGTTTAAATGAACTTTCAGTTTTCTCTCATATTTATTCAATACCGAGGTTATTCTTGTGGAGGACGACCTGTGCATGATAAAAGTTGGGAGGCAAATGCAGATGAATCGTTTGCACTGAAGGGTAGCGTTCACTCCAAACCCATTCCTGCCACCAGTCACCCCTAAAATAGAACCGAAAGAGAAATATGGGCCTTGCATGGGTTAGGTACATATCTAGTTAGGCCGCTCTATTATATCTTTCCATGTAAAACGAAATATGTACGTTTGTATGCATGCATGCATCCATGCGCATGGGATGCGAAGTACGAGTATGGACACATCTTATTCGTAATGTTTTTTTAGACGTAAATTTCGAACGGCCCTTAATCTGTAAATTATTAAACATTGCTATACAGCGGGTGGATATTATTCCTCGGCTGAAAGGTCGCTGCGTAACATTTCAACTTCCCTTATTAATATTATTCAGAAAATTCATTTTTAGTCATGCAAGTTGTACATATACTGTAAAAACGGGTGAAGTTTGCAGCTCTGACGTCATTTCGCTCCTCCTAGCAGGGAGGTATTGAACAGTGTAGTGCTGGAGCCACCACCACCGCTCATGAAATCCCAATTGGCGTTCAAATTTTACATATTCTTTATTTATTATTCGAATCAGATGGTAAATGTTTATTTATCACCATTACGCACACGCTGATAGCTCATTTTTAGTAATTCAAATACTAGTTTATTTTGACAATTATTATTTAATTTTTACTTGATCATTTGATAACTGATATCATGTCAGACGAGAATCAACCCCCTTCAAAAAAAAGACACATTTCGACTGATAAATTGAACGTTAAGCATGCAATATCGGAAATTGGAATATTTATCAACAAAGTGAAGAATAAGTTAGAAGAATTCATTCAATCAAAAAATAAAATACTAAATTTAAGTTGTGGGGAAAACAGTTTTAATTCTCAAGATGAGCTACACGGTGACCACAACTCTGAGGATAATCAAATCGGACAGTTCTCAACATCAAGCGAATGTCAAACAGTTTTTAAAGAGCTAGGAATAAACAATGTTAATAAGAAAATCTCTAAATTGCTAGGTATATCAGAAAGATCAGTATATGGAATTAAAATCAACGATGCCAAATTAAATACTGAATCAGTAAAAAAACTCAGCTCAAAAAAAATAGTTTGCGAAGAATTTTTTATCTCTATGATAAGACGATTAAATCAGGAATTTTATAAAAATAAAGAATATCCTACGGCCAGAAAGTTACTTGATCGTTGCTTAGATAATCCCGAATTTCCAAGAATCAAACTAACGTTGTTTAGGGAGTGGATGATAAATGAATGCAAATTTAAGTACCGAAAAATCAATAAAAAACCTGTGTTCTTGGAACGCTACGACATCGTCGCCCAACGAGAATTCTACCTAAGAAGTATTCGCAAGTTTCGCCAAGAAGGATACTCAGTATTCTACTCTGATGAAACCTGGGCGTCACCTGATCAAGCGAGGAGTCGTTGCTGGCAGATTTTATTATCTGATGAAGAGTATAAAGACATGACGGGGTTTTGGGGTGGCGACTGTTTGCGGGATATGAACGGTTATGCTGGTAGGTCAAACTTAAAATATTGCTGATAAGAAAATTATTAGTAAATATCTATTTGCAAATTAAAATGAATTTCTCTTTACGGAAACAGGGGGATTTTTATTGAAGTCGGCAAACGGACGCATTATAATTAACCACATTGGCAACGAATTAGGATTTTTGGCCGGTGGGGACGACGTTTTCATCTCAAAAAAAGACACAAAGGACTATCACGGAAACATGAATAGCGATCGGTACTTGGAATGGTTTGCCAAAATTGTCGGATTGGTGCCAGACAAATCGGTGTTAGTGCTGGACCAGGCCCCTTACCACAAAAAAAGGGTAAGTTGCAATGTAATAATTGCTAAATATTAAAATTCGTGCATTTATCTTACATTATTTAACAATTATTATAGGTAAAAGACTCAATTATGCCAACCATGGCGTGGTTAAAGGCAGACATACTAGCTTGGTTTGAAAGAAACGCTATTCCATTGCCAGAGAATGTTTCTAACTTCTGCACTATGACGAAACAAACTTTAATAGCGCTGTCAAAAAAATATCCGAAGCCGAAGAAATTCATTGTAGAAGAAATTGCCGAAGCCTCCGGGAAAAATATAAGAATTTTGTGGTTACCTCCAGCTCATTGTGAGTTCAATCCCATAGAATTAGTTTGGTCATTCATAAAAAATGACATTGCTACTAATAATAAAGGCAATAATGCTGAGGGAATATTAGAGTTGGCAAAATTAGCTATTTTAAAAGTAACACCTGAATTATGGAGCCGTTGTGTAAAGCATGCGATTAAATATGAGGATCGTATGTGGGATAGGGATAAGCTTGTTGATGAATTTATTTCTAACCCGAAGATGGCTCAAATTATAATTACTGCAGGAAATGATTCTTCCGATTCTAGCTCTTCTGATTCTGACGACAATGAATAATATATCATAATAAATAAAGAATATGTAAAATTTGAACGCCAATTGGGATTTCCAGAAGTGAGTTATTTTATTTATTTCATGAGCGGTGGTGGTGGCTCCAGCACTACACTGCTCAATACCTCCCTGCTAGGAGGAGCGAAATGACGTCAGAGCTGCAAACTTCACCCGTTTTTACAGTACATACATATTTATAAGCAACATGTTAGTTCAAATTTGTTTACAAGTTCGGAACAATACACGCTTACAATTAGTTTTTATTATTTTCATATTAAGCATAAGAGTAACTTGAGCATAATTACCACAGGAGGTTGCTCCTATGATAGGAGTCCTATCTCCGACGGTTGACCCAGTGACGGGCAACCGCACGTGCCCTAGGCCTATCGAATACTAAAATGAGGCCTACGATCTCGTATGCCCTCCGCCTTGCCGAAAAAGCCTGAGCTCTCGGCCTCACAATTTTCATAATTCTGACCAGCGCTAAGGATGTATTGTGAAACATCTATTTATAGCTCTATTCTAATTATAGCTGATCTCCAAATATAAATAGCCGGGCCCACAGACCAAGGTTTCAAAATTTTAGCCGGGTCTGTGACACCCAGTTTTGGATTTTAGCCCCGGCTATAAATAGAGTATTTTTACGATATGTATAAATAAATATGCCTCAACTCATGTCGATTTTATGTACAACTTGTGCAGTTGAAAATGAAAAACTAACAATGCGACGGTGTGAGGTGGTTATCGCCGATATCCACCGGACTAATTTTAAATTGTTCACGTTCAAAAATAAGTGGACCCGTATTTTTTCGTTTTCCTGAATCGGCATGTTTATGCCCTTGGCGGAATTTTCAAAAAAAATTTCAGCCAAAATTCGGATTTTTAAAAACGCTGTAACTTTTCGAATTTTAACCCGATTTCAAAAAATAAACCCAATTTGTGTTCAGAATTACATCCCTGAAATTATCAAAATTCATTTCTAAATAACTTTTAATTTTCAAAAAATTATCGTTTTTTGGGTTTATACAAATTCAGAAATAGCATGAAAATATCAAATTTATAAGTTCAATTTAGCCGTCCTCCATTTGGCCATTGCATCTAAATAAATATTTTTATTAAATATTTTTTAATATAATTATTTGCTTGCAGAAATCGAACCTTTTTGTGCGGATCTGTAATAATAAACATGAATGACGAATGATATTTATTAGGCAAAAACGTAAACCCGACCAAATCGAAAAACAAATCCATAAAATTCCTACTTTTCCAATGCATGAGTGCGACTGTGTCTCACCAAATATTGAAAAGCGTCAAATTTCCTCCGACAGAAGTAGCATTCATGATTCGCAGTGCTATGCCGTCTTGCGTGCATGACCAAATTGCTTTTCACGTGGGTCGTGTACTCGCACTTGTCGCAGGAGTAGATCGGATCCTCCTTTTTCGCGTGCCTCGACTCCACGTGCCGCCTCAGGTTTGATGAAGTTGAGCATCTCTTGTCACAAAATGTGCACGGATAATCCCTCCGATTTTCATGCACAAATCGGATGTGGTTTTGTAGACCATTTCTACCTAAGAAGGTCTGAAGACAGATATGACAATGCGACACGGCTCGGGTAAATATTTCCAAATGCGTATTCTGTAAAATGAATTGGTAAATTAACTTTTCACCCAATTTTTCCTACTAGGGCCATCCATCCATTACGTCATCAAAAATTTCGATTTTTGCACCCACCCGCCCAACGTAAACATTAAGGGTAGCGAATTTTAATAAGGGGAGGATAAGGGAGCTAAACCCATTAAAATGATGCCGTAATATATGAACGTTCCCATCCCACAACGTGCTTCCTTACCTCGTGACGTTTCATCTTTCCCTTTTTAACGAAACCCTTCCCATAGGTGGCGCAATTGTACGGCTTCTCCGTCGTGTGGGTGGGAATGTGATGCTCAAGATCTCCCCTGGATTTAAATTCCTTTCCGCAAAGGGAGCACGGAAATCGGACCGGATTCTCGGCGTGTTCAGCTCGCACGTGTTTGGAAACGTCATTTTTGAACAGATAGGATTTTTCGCAGCCGGGAAACGTGCATGGAAAACGAGGCCGATCCTTCGTGCTGTGGACGGTGTCAATATGTTGCCGTAACGATGGAAAGGTGGCAAACACCCGGTGACACGTGTCACACATTGGTCGCTCCCGGTTGCTGTGAAGCCCCCACATGTGGGAAGCTAGGCTTTTTGTAAGTTTGCCGCAAATCTACATACGACAAAAACGTGGATTGTATAATTATATTTGTACAATATACAATATATTTACTCACCTTGCATTTGACCCTTGCATTGGGATCGTGCGTGGCCAGGTGTCTGTTCAATTCGGTACGAGTTTTGAATCTTTTTGAACACTTGGAACATTCCCACTTCTTTTCTGGGTGGTTATCCATGTGGATTTTGTACTTTTTGTGTTTATAGAGTTATATGAATACATACATACATATGTATATTTATCCACAAAAAGTTGCTTGAACAAACTTATTTTGGTATCTATTTACATATAACACAAAAAATCAGTTGTACTGTACATATTTGGCTACACGATATGTAGATATTTCAACCAATTTTCCTTCCTAATCAGTCACACATTTCAAAAAAATTAACAAACACGAACACATTTCCTAAAATTTTTACCGATAATTATACTTTTAATAGAAACAAATAATAAATTGTGTATTTACAGTTTGTATGTACTGCTGTGTACGTGTGTCGTGTAGGATTTCTTAATCGATACTTATGTATTCAGGTAGAAATGTCTGTGAGTGATAATGTAAAGTGAAGTAAATTCTGGTTCGTGTGGGTGTGAAAAAGGTTGCGTTTTTCAAACACAACAATGAGTGAAAACTTGACGTAAAAGGTGGTACAAAGTTTTAAGGATGCGTTAAACGTCTCGCATAATATGTATTATAGGTAGTTATCTACCTAGTTCCCTTCTTACCTGTTCATGATGGTTTATGTAAGTATTTCATATTTAGTGTTAAGACGATGCAAAAGCCAGTGGAATTTCAGAAAAAGGTTGCATTTTCTCAGCAAAATATGTGGACCAAGAAGCCATAAAATTCGGTCAAGGACAAGTCGTTAATAGAACTCCTTTCTAAGTTCCATTCCCTTGCGATAAAAATAGCAAACCTCACCTTAGTACTCAAAGATTCATGTGTTGCTTAAAAGGAAGTTAACAAGTAAAGTTATGGTTATTAGCTCACCCTGCGTAGCATGAGAGCTATTGAATTCCTCTTGTCCGTCCGTCTGTCTGTGTGTTCACGAGTTTTTTGCATCAATTGATGCTAATTAATAAGTCCCAAGACCATTTTAACCACAATTTGTAGCACAATTGGTATCAAAAAATCGTTAACGCAAAATGGTGCGAAATAATTGGAGGAATCGATGTATTCTGCACCAAGGATTATGATTAATTGAAAGTTCTAGTTAGCCTTGGCTGACATAACTTAGCCTAGAAATCGTGTCAAAATTTAGCTTAATTTTAACCATTTCGGCTGCACCATTGGTGCAGGTTATACTAAATTTCTTTTATTTCCCATTTATTTTGTACCATTGGTGCAAAATTATATGAAAATTATGCATCTATTTTATCCGATTATTTTGCACCTTTTATGCAAAATTATGTGCAACTAATTATTCCAGGGTGAGCTACTTCTAACGTTACTACGGTTTATTTCTAATGATGTGAAAAAGGCTGCATTTTGTATCCATGGCAACGAGTGAAACCTTGATTCTCCTTAATTCGACAGGAAACAATAAATTCGATCATTTTTAATTACGTCCCCAAAAATTAGACACACTTTGGCAAAAACCGGACGTAGAAAGTCGAATCCGTTCTAAAGTTATTGTGGATACGGACGGACGGCTGGACGGACAGACAGACAGACAGACAAGACATTTCCATTTCCATAAAGGGGTTTTCACCCCTAAATAAAGTATAACAGTAAATCCTTTTAATTAATTTAAGCTCCAGTAAACATTTTTAGTCCATTTTTGCACGATTTCAAATTTTTCGAAGGTATTTATCGAAGATAGTATTCTTTTTACAAATATTATTTAATATTTATATACTATTTACATCCTAAGTAAATTTGTAATTATTTATATGTACTACATTAGGAAATTTACATAGAGTAGGAGAATAAAGAAAATATTACCTCTATCGTCCATTACACACATAAGTTTTTCAATTTTTCTTGAGTATGAACTCGACAATGGGTGACCAATTCATGAAAAGTGACGAACGTCTTCACACAAAAGTAACAATCATGCTTCGCCACATTGTGACGTATTTTGTGCTTGCGCAAATAGCCTTTGGAGTTGCTCTTGTACTCGCACTTGTCGCAGGAATGGATCGGCGCTTCATCCGCGGCATGTTTCGCTTCCACGTGAGCCGTTAAGCTTGATGCGTAGAACAATGCCTTCTCACAAAATTGCCATGCATACCTAGTTGTAAAGGCTCAAGTGTCACCAGCTAATTTCTCGAAAACTACCTGTCAGAATTAAAAACGGATATGTGCATTGGAAAGCCCATGCGATTTACATTATGATTCACTATGGACTTTGTAATTTTTGAACATCTGGATAAATATATAGGAAATTGAAAAGAAGCGGGCGGCGATAGTTTTTCACAAAAAAAATCCAAGAAAAATAGTGAATTTGACATGTGTTGAAAAAGTCAGAGGTGTACTTTAATTTAGCCCAACGGACTATAAAAACGTTCATGGGGACCGAATCGACAAAGAACAGTCGAAGAAGAATTTTTTGAAAACCTCCAAGGACCACACCCATCGTGAAGCCTCTCAAGCCTGGAATCCGAAGAAATTCAAGAAATTCCAACGGAAACCGGGCCCGCTGCTGACAGTATCGACGCAAATTATCCAATGATAGCTCAAATTGAAGCTTGAGCTTAAGGCTTTAAAATGTGGTACTTGCCACAGCCTGATCTTACCCCAAAGGAAAGCCAGATTAAAGAAATGCAGCAGTCACCTCAAGCGGTACGCTCCAAAAAAGTTAGCAGGATTATTTTTACAAATGAGGAGATTTTCACATCGGAATAATCTTTTAACAAGCCAGTTGTCCTAATCTACGCAAAATCGGTCAAAGACATCCCCCGATATAGACAAAAGGTCAGAAAGTCACATAATCCAGGTTTTTTGATGATTTTTACTGGTGGGAGATAATTGGGGTAATTTCTCTACATTTTGCTGAAAATTGGGGGGAGGTGGGGGAATCAAATTTCTTAAAATATGTTTTTGAGTCCGTGGTACATCCCCTAAGTGAGATCCAATTCAATGGAATCGATGGGACCTCTCAGGAGGACTCAGCACGAACTTATAGTGCAAAAAATGACCCAAGCGTAGCTAATAAAACAAATTCCGGTCTTTATCTCCAATCAGAAATGGTCATCATCCTTGCTGGATTTGAAACACCGGAATATGAAAAATGGTTAAAGTTAGAGGCAAAGGTGTGTTCTAAGCCCTGTAGAAGTGCGGAGGCTTGGAAAAATTTTCTGACCCCGGAATGCCACAAAATGTCCCTGGAATTGTGCGTAATTCCATCGAGGAGTGGCCGTCTCGTCTTCAGCGTGGCATTGCCGTAGGAGGAGGAAATTTTTAAGACTAAAAATTGTTTCCAACTTGAAATTTAACTGGCTTTTAAATGCAATACATCAGAAATTTGTATTGCTAAAATTAAAAAAGTTGTAGCCCTCTAAATTACTGACACTTGAGCCTATACAACTAGGTAACTCCTCCGATTTTCATGCACAGCTCGAAAATGAAATTCTAAATTACGCCTAGGTAAAAAGGTGCGACAACAAATGGAACACTTTTCCCTGTGTCGGGTAGCTTTCTCCAAATGCGTCACCTGTAAAATGAATTTTCACACATAGATAAGTAAGTAATTTTTCACTCACAATGGAACCTTTTTTCAAGCTACACCGGGATCGATTGGCGAGTTATGTCGAAAAATCCAAAAATTTCGCACTTTTCCCTGGTTTTCGCCCCTTGGAGGAGAAAGCAAGAGAAAATTTGCTCAAAAATTGAACTTAACCGCCAATACTTTTCTTCACAGGGGCCATTCAGCGGAAAAATCAGTGTCACGTGACTCCTAACTTTTGGCTTGGTTTTTTGACATAACTCGCTAGACGATCCCTGTATAGCTTGAAAAAAGGTTCCATTGTAAGTTTTTACGACAACATGCATGTCTACCTCGTGACTTCTCATGTGCGATTTATGAGCGAATCTCCTCCCACAAGTTGTGCAAGTGTGCGGCTTCTCCGTCGTATGGGTGAGGATGTGACCCTCAAGTTCAACCCTGGTTTTGAACTCCTTTCGGCAAAGTGTGCACGGAAATCGGACCGGATTTTCGGCGTGATTCGTTCTCACGTGCCTGGCAACGTGGTGCTTGTGCAGGAAGGTTTTCTCACAGCCGGGAAACGTGCATGGTAAACGGAGCCGTTCCCTCGTGCTGTGCACGGTGTCAGTATGGACACGCAAGTTTTGAACAGTGGAAAACACCCGGTTACACGTGTCACAACGTGGTAGCTCCCGAGTTCTGTGAATATGCCACATGTGGCTAGATAAGGCGAGTCTGTTTTTGTAAATTAGGCCGCAAACCTGGACAAGATGAGATATGAAAAATTTTGATATTAGCATTGGTCTCACTTTTTTCAAATTTGCGTGCTCACCTGACATTTGACCTTGGCATTTGGATCGTGCCTGACGATGTGGTTAGTCAAGTCGTAGCCCGTTTTAAACGTTTTTGAGCACTTTGGACATTTCCGTTTCTTTTCTGGGTTCTGAGCCATACTTATTCTGTGTTTTTATTGTTTGCAGATTTATGTATGCATGTCTAGATGATGAAAAAAGATGACAAAAATTCACGTAGTTACATACATACATTTAAATTGGATGAATACGCTCTAACAAGGGAACCACTTCTACTGTCCCATCTCGATTTCCTTCGGAATAGCCTTAATCGACAGATAATTTAGTGGAACTAAAACTTTGTCATAGAACATGCGATGCAAAATCACGTTTTCGCGAAATATTTGGCGAGAGCTGCACCAAAAGCTGCCATTTTCCCAATGCTTTTAACATAGCCACCAGCCTTTCGATTGATGAAATGAACTTTATAGGATATTGAAAAATTGTTTATGTACCCGTCCGCGTTCCTTTAAATTCAACAAAATTTTCCTTATTGCAAAAATTTGCAAAAATTTGCAAAAATTGAAGTTTCGCAATTTTTCAATTTTTAGCCCGAGTCAGGGCTCATGTACCCGTCACGTCCGTCTGTCCGTCTGTCCGTCTGTCTGTCTGTCTGTCTTACGATAACTGCCGTAAAACTAATCCGATCGACTTGAAAGTTTGCACATATGTAATATGGGTCAAATGAGGAGCTAAGTTCGAAGATGAGCGAAATTGGTCAAGTGGTTGACCGGTGGGGGTCATATAGGTGGGTGGGGTATTATGCACCAAATTTTCAAAATTGTAGTAGAAGGCTGAAATTTGGTACAGAGAATGGTAATCGTTTTTAATAAAAGAATACAAAGTAAAATTGTTAAAATTTTCATGTGGAGGGACCCTAGGGGGTGACCCACACCGATTTTTAAAACTTATCCAATCGAGCTGAAATTTGGTATGGGGATTGCTAATGGCTACTAATGAAAGAATATGAATTAAAACTCGACACATTTTCACCTGTACAGACCCTATTGGGTGACCCATACCGATTTTGCAAATTCATAAAATCGAGCTGAAATTTGGTAGACAAGTTGATAATTGCTCCTGATGGAATAATATGAAATAAAATATGAAAAATTTTAATCTGGAGGACCCTACTGGGTCTGGGTGACCCATACAGATTTTTTGAAGTCTCATATCAAGTTGAAATTTGTTAAATAACCTGCCAGCTGTTATTAATCGAAGAATATGAATTTAAATTGGAAAATATATCTAAATTTTTAAATTTTCTGAAATGAATTTGCGATAAAATTTCGTGCAAAAAAGTCGGATTCAGTGATAATCACAACTTGGCCTGACTCGGGATATATCAAGTCTGTACTGTAGGTTTTCATTATCGTTTCATTATACAAACTAAAAAATGATCATTTACATACATATGTATGTACGAATGAAGGAAAAACTAATTTGTTTAACAACTAAAAAATCACGCCACATATTGCAATTTTTGCAACTTGCAAAAATAAATATCGCAAATAATTTCGAGAAATACGTAAAAATAGACTAGCATTGGTTATCTTAACTAATTTTCATGAAAAATTGCGAACTTAAATTCTTGCAAATTTTTGCAAAGTTTTTGCAATAAGGAAATTATATTTTACGTTAGCTAAAATTTTATTGAACTTAAAGGAACGAAGAATTCAAATTTGCGAAATTTGTCCGATTTTCGCAATTTTCAAAAAAAATTGGCAAATGTCTGCATCACTTTTTGCATATTCGTGATCGGGCTGAAATTACGCGGACGGGTACATAAATAATTTTTCAATATCCTATGAAGTTCATTTCATCAATCGAAAGGCTGGGGGCTATATTAAAAGCATTGGGAAAATGGCAGGTTTTGGTGCAGCTCTTGCTAAATAATTCGCGAAAACGCGATTTTGCACCGCATGTTCTATGACAAAGTTTTAGTGTCATTAAATTATCTGTCGATTAAGGCTATTCCGAAGGAAATCGAGATGGGACAGTAGTTGAGGTTCCCTTGTGAGAAGAGATTCGCACAAAGTTACACCAATTTCCGGCTAACAACTAACATTTTTTAAAAAGGATTACTAAACATGAAGCACATTTCCGGCTAGTTTTAATGATCTTAAGATTTATTATAGCAAGGAAAACTTGTTCAGCTAGCTAGTTATTGAAGTTATTAGTTATGAAAATTTCGTTGCTTACTGTTTGCTCTGTACAAGAGTCTCAGGTGGTGATTGGGAGTAAGTGGCCAGCAATTTGAAGACATTATTAACGACAAACAATAAGTTTTGTGTTATTCAGGTACCAATTTACCGCAGTGTGCTATCGTTAATTATCCTATATTGTGTAGGATTATTACATAAACCATTTCTAATGTAGGTATTCGTATGTGTGCATAAAACGCTGTTTATGCGGGTGTTGCCTGAGAGTAAGTGCACAAGTAAAGTCATCGTTCGTGTGGTGTGAAAAAGGTTGCGTTTTTTTCATTCGAAGCAACGAGTGAAAACTTGTGAAATTCCTGAACGAAAATAACTAACCCTTCACCTTTGGGGACCATTCAGAATAAAAACATGTGTTAATCGAACCATTAATTTTGAACTTTTCGGAGGAATTTGTCATACAGGAGAACTCAAGCATGGAGTAAATGTTTTGCTTTACTTAGTTTGCAGCCGTTTATTTATTAATTAAAATAATCAGTCGCGTTATTTCTTTTTATTTATTTAATAATCCATGTTATTTAATTTTACATATGTATGTACGAATGCTTAAAACGTTGAACTGGATGTATGTATCTTTCGAAAGACGACTAAATCTACCCGATTTAGACTCTGACTCGTAGTTTCAGAAAACTTGTCTCAAGGAAAAGTCAGATTCACTCCCAGAACTTTTATTGACCACGCAAAATCAATCAATATCACAAAGTCTGATTTCTGACGAGAGCTCACAATCAATTTCACAATTAATTCATCAATTTTACAATAATTATCCAAAACGGCATTGAGTTTCTAGTCTATCATTTTACATACAACGCCATAGAAATGTCTGCCAATTATTTTACAATTAAAATTATCTATGTGTACATACGCCATAATTTAACAGTATCTATACTCACAACAACGTACATACTGTAAAAACGGGTGAAGTTTGCAGCTCTGACGTCATTTCGCTCCTCCTAGCAGGGAGGTATTGAGCAGTGTAGTGCTGGAGCCACCACCACCGCTCATGAAATAAATAAAATAACTCACTTCTGGAAATCCCAATTGGCGTTCAAATTTTACATATTCTTTATTTATTATGATATATTATTCATTGTCGTCAGAATCAGAAGAGCTAGAATCGGAAGAATCATTTCCTGCAGTAATTATAATTTGAGCCATCTTCGGGTTAGAAATAAATTCATCAACAAGCTTATCCCTATCCCACATACGATCCTCATATTTAATCGCATGCTTTACACAACGGCTCCATAATTCAGGTGTTACTTTTAAAATAGCTAATTTTGCCAACTCTAATATTCCCTCAGCATTATTGCCTTTATTATTAGTAGCAATGTCATTTTTTATGAATGACCAAACTAATTCTATGGGATTGAACTCACAATGAGCTGGAGGTAACCACAAAATTCTTATATTTTTCCCGGAGGCTTCGGCAATTTCTTCTACAATGAATTTCTTCGGCTTCGGATATTTTTTTGACAGCGCTATTAAAGTTTGTTTCGTCATAGTGCAGAAGTTAGAAACATTCTCTGGCAATGGAATAGCGTTTCTTTCAAACCAAGCTAGTATGTCTGCCTTTAACCACGCCATGGTTGGCATAATTGAGTCTTTTACCTATAATAATTGTTAAATAATGTAAGATAAATGCACGAATTTTAATATTTAGCAATTATTACATTGCAACTTACCCTTTTTTTGTGGTAAGGGGCCTGGTCCAGCACTAACACCGATTTGTCTGGCACCAATCCGACAATTTTGGCAAACCATTCCAAGTACCGATCGCTATTCATGTTTCCGTGATAGTCCTTTGTGTCTTTTTTTGAGATGAAAACGTCGTCCCCACCGGCCAAAAATCCTAATTCGTTGCCAATGTGGTTAATTATAATGCGTCCGTTTGCCGACTTCAATAAAAATCCCCCTGTTTCCGTAAAGAGAAATTCATTTTAATTTGCAAATAGATATTTACTAATAATTTTCTTATCAGCAATATTTTAAGTTTGACCTACCAGCATAACCGTTCATATCCCGCAAACAGTCGCCACCCCAAAACCCCGTCATGTCTTTATACTCTTCATCAGATAATAAAATCTGCCAGCAACGACTCCTCGCTTGATCAGGTGACGCCCAGGTTTCATCAGAGTAGAATACTGAGTATCCTTCTTGGCGAAACTTGCGAATACTTCTTAGGTAGAATTCTCGTTGGGCGACGATGTCGTAGCGTTCCAAGAACACAGGTTTTTTATTGATTTTTCGGTACTTAAATTTGCATTCATTTATCATCCACTCCCTAAACAACGTTAGTTTGATTCTTGGAAATTCGGGATTATCTAAGCAACGATCAAGTAACTTTCTGGCCGTAGGATATTCTTTATTTTTATAAAATTCCTGATTTAATCGTCTTATCATAGAGATAAAAAATTCTTCGCAAACTATTTTTTTTGAGCTGAGTTTTTTTACTGATTCAGTATTTAATTTGGCATCGTTGATTTTAATTCCATATACTGATCTTTCTGATATACCTAGCAATTTAGAGATTTTCTTATTAACATTGTTTATTCCTAGCTCTTTAAAAACTGTTTGACATTCGCTTGATGTTGAGAACTGTCCGATTTGATTATCCTCAGAGTTGTGGTCACCGTGTAGCTCATCTTGAGAATTAAAACTGTTTTCCCCACAACTTAAATTTAGTATTTTATTTTTTGATTGAATGAATTCTTCTAACTTATTCTTCACTTTGTTGATAAATATTCCAATTTCCGATATTGCATGCTTAACGTTCAATTTATCAGTCGAAATGTGTCTTTTTTTTGAAGGGGGTTGATTCTCGTCTGACATGATATCAGTTATCAAATGATCAAGTAAAAATTAAATAATAATTGTCAAAATAAACTAGTATTTGAATTACTAAAAATGAGCTATCAGCGTGTGCGTAATGGTGATAAATAAACATTTACCATCTGATTCGAATAATAAATAAAGAATATGTAAAATTTGAACGCCAATTGGGATTTCATGAGCGGTGGTGGTGGCTCCAGCACTACACTGTTCAATACCTCCCTGCTAGGAGGAGCGAAATGACGTCAGAGCTGCAAACTTCACCCGTTTTTACAGTATGCACGTACATATTTCGCGACGCGAGATTTGTATTACTAGTTCGTCCATAGTTTACCAACTGGCCGCCGCTATAGGACGTCGCCGGTTTCACCAGTCACGCCCCATGGCGCAGTGGTATTAATGTACGGCTTGAATCCCCGTTTATCGCCATGAACGCAAGTTCAATCCCTGCACTGGGCATGAAAATTATTCCCATGCCTTTTTGCATGACTTTTTGGACAAAATATTACCCGTTTCAGACGTATTTTGGGACGCGGATTTCAAAAAGGGTCATCATTTTCACCTGCGATGACCCAGCGACTGCGTGAATGACGTAAACGTTAAAAAATGAAGAATTTTTTGTGTTGGCGGGTTTAGACGTTGTTTTTAGTGGAGATTACTGGAGATTTCGAAAATCACCACTATTTTAATGTACGATGACCCCTTGGATGTGTAAATGAAGTCAAGCGTCAAAATTATATTTTTTTTTCACTTTTCATGCACATACATATTCAGATATGCACACTTTACTCCGTGCATTAAAAGTGAAAAAAATTGAAAATTTTGACGCTTGACTTACAATGGAGGTCTCCCAACGTATGCTCACACATTTGGACGAAATTAGTGTCAATCGATGACAAATATAATTAGTATGAAATTTGCAAATGGAACTATCTGCCAATACGCAGGTTTGGCGGAGATATTTGCATTCAAAGCAGAAAAAATGCGCAGGAAATTTGGAAAATGAAAAATATGCCAGCCTGTTGTGCGTTTTCTCCTCTTTTTACGCAAATATCTCCGCCAAACCTGCGCATTGGCAGATAGTTCCATCTGCAAATTTCATACTAATTATATTTTTGATCGATTGACACTAATTTCGTCCAAATCTGTGAGCATACGTTGGGAGACCTCCATTGTTAGCAAACAGCCATAAATTTGATTATTTACCTAATACAAACATAACTATGTTAACTTTTCTAAAGTATGAACTCGACAATGATTGACGAAGATTAAAAAAGTGAAGGATTTCTTTCCACAAAAGTAACATTTATACCTCGCTGCGTTGTGACGTAATTAGTGGTTGGCCAAATTGACTTTCGAGTGAGACTTGTACTCGCATTTGTCACAGAAATGGATCAACTCGTCATTCGTACCATGCCTCGCCACCACGTGACGCTTCAAGTCTGACGAGCTGGGAAATCTGCGAGCACAAAATGCGCACGGGTAATTCCTCTGATTTTCATGTACAGTTCGGACGTGAACTAGTAGACCAGACCTACTTAAAAAGGTCTGAGGACAGAGGTCACACTTTGATACGGATCGGGTAGATTTTTCTAAATGCGTCTTCTGTAAAATTAATTAGTAATTTGTCATTCACACATTAAAAATAATGTTACGTTCTTTAAAGTAGTAAATGCACTATAAAAAGTAAACTACACTGTAAATAAAGTTGAGTAAAATTGCCATCAAAACAACTATTGAGTAAAATTTACTCTGACAAAGGTAAAATTTACTCAAGGTTGAGCAAAAATCTTTCAACTTTGAGTAAATTTTACCTTTGTCAGGGTAAATTTTACTCAATAGTTGCTTTGGTGGCAATTTTCCTCAAAATTGAGTAAATTTTAATCAAATTTATTTAGAGTGTACTAAATGCAGGTTAACTTTAAATGGATAAATTGTAAAGCCATCTTTGAATTTTGAATAGTTTACTTATTACGAAATTCCGAGTGCATTTACTTTTCGAAAGGGTTAGAATGTTTTTAAGTGTGCACTTTATCCCACAATCAGCTCATTTACCTCGTGACGTTTTCTATTTTCCATGAGGGCGAAACCCCTCCCACAAGTGGCGCAGGTGTAGGTCTTCTCCGTCGTGTGGGTGTGAATGTGACGCTGAAGGTGTGCATTCGTTTTGAATTCCTTTCCACAAAGGGTGCACGGAAATCGGATCGGATTCTGGGCGTGTTCAGTTCTCTCATGTTTCACCACGTCGCCCTTGCTCAGGTAGGTTTTGTCACAGCCGGGGACCGTGCATGGTAAACGAGGTCGTACGTTCGCGCTGTGGGCGGTGTCAATATGTTTCCGTAAAGTGGAAAGATCGAAAAACACTCGGTGACACTTCTCACAACTTGGCTGCTTGCGATCCCTGTGAACTTTCGACACGTGGCAAGATAAGGAGCGACTGTGTTTGAAAATTTTGCCACAAACCTGAACAAGAAAATGTTCAAAATATAAGGAGAGAGATGCTCGACTGTTGGAGTATTTTCAGCTACTGATTTTATTAAACGCAGCTCATTGTCATACATATAAGATCATCATCTAAGTCATTCAACTTTTCATGCATGCATTTATCCACCCATAATATTAGGTGGTCAAGTATGTGCAATGATGCACATTTAGCGACATAATTCATATTATAACATACACAATCAGGGTTATTTTCAACACTCCCTTTAACAATTATTTACGTATGAATAATAATATGATTGCTTGGTCCATTGATCTCCTTGAGAGGCTGCTCCTCAGCTTGGCGTTGAATCCGTTTAGGACACATATTGCATTTCTTGACAAGAAATACTATTGCACACAGAAAAACTACTAGTGAAAATAATATCCCTAAAATTAACACTGTTATTTCTGATGCTGTCCAATTGTCATCGCTGAATGAGAACACCTGCAGATTCCTGGCTTCTTTTTGAATCCGTTCGTCATTTGTGTTCCAGATTTCATTTAAGTCTTCACTTAAATGACTCCAATTGACTCGCGGATTCAAGTGCCAGTTTACGAGTTCAGAAAAAAGAGGATCTTCTCGCTCTTTATAGACGACACGTAATATATTTCCCTTGAATTCAACCTCGTTCAGAGTGAATGTCAAAGATAGTGGCAATGTGAATACTTTGTCTCACTAAGAGTCTACTCTCATGCTCACCCGTCAGTAATTTTTTACTTATGATGAGGATCCAAACCATGCTCAAGGCAGATTATTTTCTGATCATGTCAATTTGAGGGGGGATCTTTTTAGAAGTATTTATAAAATGTAAAATATAACATTCAATGCGGCAGTTTGCACAGATACTAAAAATTCAGCAAATTTTGGACGCCCGCGAGAACGTCGCGAAAAGGTGCGGTTTTCAAGTTTAACTTGTGCCTTGTGTGTGGCAGCATTTGCGCATTTTTGCGAACTTGTGGCCCCTAAAACTTCCTGAATTTTTCGCATCTGTGCAAGTTCTTGGTTTCTAAAATTTCTCCTTCAAATTTATATCGTCAAAAAATATACTAGGTTGAGCATGGTTTACGTCCCTATTGTACATAAGTTTTTTGGGAACAACTAAAGTACATACATAGATACATACCTCGTGACTTTTCATACTTCCCAGCAGTGCGAAACTCTTCCTACACTTGGCACAATTATACGGCTTCTCCGTCGTGTGGGTGCGAATGTGAACGTCAAATTCATCCCTCGTTTTGAATTCTTTTGCGCAAAGGGTGCACGGAAATCGGACCGGATTTTCGGCATGTTCGGTTTTCACGTGCCGTGAAATCTGTCCCTTGTTTAGGTAGGTTTTCCCACAATCTGGAAACCTGCATGAGAAACGGGGTCGTTCCTTAGTGCTGTGGACGTTGTCAATATGTTTCAGTAAGTTGGTCGAAGTGGCAAACACCAAAAACACCCGATGGCACGTGTCACAACTTGGCCTTTTTCGGTTGCTGGTGGTTCGATAAGGCGGCTCTGTGTTGGCAAATTTTTCCACAAACCTGCATACATAGGCAGACAGAAATATTTATGTAGTGTAAAATTATTTAGCTAAATTTTTGAAAATTTATGTACCCGCTCATCTTACACTTACACTTGACCGCAGTATCGTTATCATGCCTGGTCAACTCCTTATCCGTTTTAAAAGCTTTTGAATTCTGTCCTGCCTGCAGCTCCATTAATGGATTCGATATTTGTTAATTTCTTAATTTTTCAAAGAGTTGTACTAAATTGATGAACGTTAACAAATTTAGGAAATTTGCTACAGCTAAGAAAAAATCGGCTTATTTTGACACAATATTTTAACAATTTATTCCCAACTATTCACACTTTTTGAAAGCATTGACAAAAATGGGACGCGTTTCCAGCAATTTTTAGCGATAATGATATTTATTGTAGAAGCACACATTAAAATTTTCACTATTTATGTATCTATTTTGTATTACAGGGTGTTAAATATCGTTTCTTAGCGGATTTATAACTTATGAAAATATTGCTGAAGAGGAAATGTATTCGTGAAGTTAGTGTTGGTTCGTCTGGGTGTGAAAAAGGTTGCGCTTTTAAAACATTGCAACGATTAAAACGACACAAAATCAGGTAAGAATTTCCAGGAATTTTGGTAGCATTCATCCCATCGCTAGGAAACCTTCTACTTTTTTCCCTTTTTTCAACCATTCCTAATTTTAGTCGACCCTTTTAAGTCCCACATTCACACTAGAATACATAACCTGCCCATTCGTTTTCTTGCTTGGTAAATTAATTAAACCCAACGACTTGTACATACAGTCAATGGAAAAAGTATTGGCAACCCCCACGCCAGCTAAATAAAATTGGCTGTAACCTTGTAATGCATTATACAATTGGTATGAAAATTTGTTCGCATTTAGCAAATATAATATAGTTTTCGATTATAATCATGATTTATTAATTAAAATTAAATAAACACAGTTTTTAAATAAGTTATTGGAAAATTTGCAAAATTCACCAGCAAAAAGTATTGGCAACATGTGGCCAAATTAATTACGCGAAACAACTTTCTTAATGAACTACCACACTTCATTACGGTAAGTTAATTAGGTGACAAAATACGACGATAGCTACATTTTAAGTCAGCAGTTGTGTTGTCTGGAACCAAAATGGCGACACCAAACGAGTTATATTTGGCGCGGCAAGAATTATTCATTTATTTTTCGCAAAAAAAACCTGGATATCTAAAAATCAATAGAAAACATACTTTTTCATATTTACTATTGGAAATGTAGCCAAGAAATATAAAATGGCAATTTTAGTTTCTGCTTTTCCGTGGTTGCGGAAGAAAAAAGTCACCTTCGCCCAAAGGCAAATGATGAATCAAGCAACAAATTACTTGAAATCGGAAGATTTCAACATCCAAAACCAATTAGAATTTGAGAACCAACTGTGGAGTCAATATTTCATACAATATGGTGATCAATCAAAAATCCTACCAAGGGGTTTTAGGGTCCAGTAGCCCCATAGAAGAGAAGGCCCCCGAAACGAACCAACTCAAGGTATTTAAATCAGCTAAATACCACCCTAAATAGACTTCCAACGGATGAAGAAGGGTCTAGTGGTCTCACATAAGTAAATTTAACTTATTCGGTGCGGGTTCGATGGTTAGAGTTTGGAGGATGCAAAATGAGGCCCTCAAATATGAATGCTGCCGTCTGGGAGTCAAGCTCGGAATTGGATCGATTATGGTTTGGGGTTGAATGACTAGGTCGTTGCGTAGTTAGCTGGTAATTATCGATGAGGTTATGACCAATGAGGTTTAAATAATCATTCCAAGCGATAATTTGAAATTATTTTGCAAAAACCTGACCTAGGAAGGAATTTAATGTTCCAAAAATGCAGTGACCCCAAACATGTAGCCCAATTAGCAATGCAAGTTTTTGAGGATCTACGAGGTTAAGCTTCTCTCGTTGGTTGCACAGTCTACCGATGTGAATCTGATTGTCTGGGTTGAGAAAGGAGAGACTGATGGAAAACCACTCGTCAAAAAACGAGCTGGACAAAATTTCAAACGAAGATTAGGCAGACATGTTAAAAAGCGTTATAAAAAGATTTTTCCAATCGATTACAATGCGTATTTCTGCTCTTATTGTGTCGAGGGGAGGTGATATGTATTACTAGAAGCAGTTTGTCGCAATAAAATTTGCGTTTTATTGATTTATAATTTTTTAAGTTAAGGGTTGCCAATACTTTTTGCGGGTTAATTTTGCAAATTTTCCAACAAATTGTTTAAAAACTGTGTTAATCTAATTTTAATCAATAAAACATGATTATAATCGAAAACTACATTATATTTGCTAAATGCGTACAAATTTTCATGCCAATTGTATAATGCATTCCATGGCTACAGCCAATTTTATTTAGCTGGCGTGGGGGTTGCCAATACTTTTTCCATTGACTGTACATACTTTGTGTAAGGAATTGGTGATCGTCCACGATTAATTTGGCATCATAGCTGCAACCCGTCACCGTAGTTTATTTATACGGCGCGTAGCTAGATGACGTGTTTTTTATTCTAATTTTTTGCACTTTCTTGCACCTTCACATTATAGCGGAGACTACTTGCTAGGCGGTGAAGAAATGAAGGGAACCGTTAAGAAACGAAGCGCTGTTTTTAGCAAAGATTTTACAGTCGTTCACACGTTTTCTAACAAAACATTTCACAAATGTTACCAAATGTCCAGCATGCTTGATCAAATCTAGTCTCGAATACATCGAAATCTCAACAAGAATGATACACACTGCAACCAAGTTACAAATCAGGTACAGAAAGAATAAAATTTTAGGCGAAGAATTTAGCACCAATGGTATTGGAACGTCCTTCGGGAACATTTCCTCCCTCGTTGAGTTTGCAGAACGTTCAAAGTCTATCCGAAATCTGGGGATAAACACAAATTATATTTAAGTAACGATCTTTTGAACAAACTGATCGAACGCAAGTCGGACAGTTTGGCAAAAAACTCTTGACGAAAACAATTTGCCTAGAAAATCCCATGTAGCAAAAAGAGTCACTACCACCACGTATTCAGCTTCAGCACAGGGACTCAAAGTACTGTTTGGCGAAAAAAGTCGCATTGTTGCGAAAATATGACAAATTTCGACAATCTCTGTCGACAAACTCTGTCGATAGTCTGGCTTTTCTACTATTTGAATTACATATGTATGTATTAAATGCGAAATTTATAAATTTTTATCGCCAAATGCGTTTGCCTCTTTTATGAGTATTCAATTTTTGACAAATATGACAATAATTTCGTCATCTGGTATCTTAAAGATATTTTTACCATTTTGAAGTAAAAAACTTATTTTCGCCAAACCGTTTGCTAATCAATGAAATTACCATGAGCAATTACCTCTGAAGAAGCTGCAGCCCATCCCATCGCTTCCCTATTCCCGCGCCTTGAAGCAGCTTCAAATAATGCGCCGCATCCCCACCCCCACGGCCTCTGATCACCCAGGGAAACCATCGCGGTATATTTTCTTTCACAGAAGAACAGGAAATATTTTGCATCCGAAATCTTTCCCCTTTTCCAACCAAGGTTTCGAAATTTTTAAAATCCACGGTGAAGAAAGCACCCTCCAATTCCGCTAGAAGTGAGATAAAGGCTTTAATATTCCCAAGGAAACTTGAAACATCTAATTTGGGATATTCCTGAAATGCTTCCGTGAAATTGAAATCAGTAGTGTTCAAGAATTTCCTAAAATGCAGAACCTCCTCCGTAATGGCGCGAATATTTAGGAAAGAGTCGATCACAAATTTATATTTTCCCCAGCGCACAAACTCCTCCAAACTTTGCACAACCCTTTCTCGCGGTGGTTCAATAAATTGCGTTGTAACCTCGGTGGAATAATACCAGCTGATGTGGGCTACACAGAGTAGGATAATACAGCTGAGTGAGGTACCTTTGAGTAAAAAAAGATTAGCAATTAATAGTTTGGATTAGTGATTGGTGATTATTATTTAGTCTGGATTAAGCGTTTATGAGTATTAATCCGGGAAACGCATTGGTAACTATTAATCCGGATTAAGGATTGGTTACTATTAGTCCGGATTAAGGATTGGTGATTATTTATCCGGATTAGGGGTAGGAAGTTATTACATATGTATGAATCTGGATTAGGATTAACTAATCCTAAACAATCCTTAACCCAATTAAGCGAATATTAAAAAAAAGTCCCTGATCCTAAATTCAATCCTTATCGAACTGATTGTCTGTCTCAAAAAAATTCCAACCTAATCCTGACCTTTTTTAGCCCAAGTTCCACAACCAGGTTGACCAAGAAATATCCGCGCGACATCAACGGAGAGATCCGCACTGCGAAAAACGCTACCAATCATGATCGAGACAAAGATCAGTCCTACCCAGACGATGGGATCGAACGGATCCAGCAGAATTGTGAGACTTGGGGGTAGAAAGCGCCGGTAGTAGTAGCAATACATGACACTCATGGGTTTGTAAATGTCCAAATGAATTCTTGGACTGTAAAGAATTGCGTCTTCATACGTCTGCACAGAAAAATTAGAACTCTTCAAAATAATTTTACCTACATGAAAAGTAAAGTCAAACTCAGGAGGGTAACATTTTTTTGAGGAGTAAGAAATATTTTAATTTTCGCACAACTAAATAATTTACGTCAATATTTTTGTTTACCGATTCGTGATAACACATCCAACAAATTTCAAGATTTGGCGCGTCTAGTAGATCATACATTTTCGGTTGAAATGTTAAATTCATCTTTACTCCAACTATCTTGATCGAGATGTGGGGATCGTAACATCGTCCAAATCGAGGTTTGTAGTCTTCGGCTACACAGTCTGCATCCGTAATGGCATCAGCGTCCCCACTAGTTCGAGAGACGAGGAAAGCAATGCCGCGGGAAAGGAAGGAGTCCTTTGTTAGTTGATAGATGAACTCTAAAAAATATTTTACCAATTTAAATAGTCTGAACTCTCACTACTTAATGAAGTAAACTATACTAAATTCAGAATAACGTTAACTTGAGAACAATGTATACTCTGGGTTTAGTTTGCTTAATACAGGATTCATTCAGGGTGCATTTAGTTCATAAAACGGTAACATTGTTGTTGTAAAGAGTGTACATAATTTAGACATGAAACTGAATTTATTTTGAAAGGGTAGTATCATTTTTAAAAGTGTGTCACTACCTGTATCTTGTCGGGTCTGCACTAGTAAATGGTTGTCATCAGGGCATTGGTAGCAGTAGTAATATATTTGCTGTTTGGTGGATTTCGCACCATGAAATAATTCAAAGAATAAGTTTCCACAAACGAAGGTGGCATCCTCAATATTTTTCCCGACGTAGTCCAGCCCTTTATTGAAAATTTTGAGGATACCTGAATGTGCCGGGCTCCAAAGTTTAACGACAAATTGGGTCATGAAGCTCTCATCGTATGCGAACCTAGTCGACCTGATCAGTTTTAGGATTTGGATGGCTTTTGCGCCGGAATCTTGTTGGTTTTTTTCGTCGGGTAGAATAACCGAAAAAGTCTTATGATTTGTTCCATGCTTTGAAATGTAAGGGACATTTTGCTCTATTGTGATAGGTCCGAAACGGTCCGTTTCAATGAAGTTCTTAGAATGGTTACTCGTGAATAAAAGATAAGTCGTTAGTAGCAAAGTTTCGTTAATCTTTGTATGAGGTAGCAATGAAGAGTAATTATTCTGTGTTTCTGTTGTTACCAAGTATTCAATTTGTAGTAATGATGTGCCCATTTTATAAAACGATTTGAGGCAAAGACAAAAAAGTAATGTTAACATAGGCTTGGTCATGGTATTTTTTTGATTTCATGCAAATGATTTGATGACGACGATTTTTTATGTATGTATGTATATGTAAATTTTTAGAATAAAAGTGTATGCGAAGTGTAAGAAGCGAGGATCAGAAGGTGAATAATTTGCTTTAACTTTCCGTCTGGGTTAGAATTTGGGTCGTCTTTTATCTATGTGCATGTCATTTTATCTAAATACGTATATAAGGACACCAGCTTGCCTGGTTTATTTGACGAGAGCTAGAATACTACACGGGTGGTTTTTAAATAATAAATGGCATCCACGTGTGATGTATGTACGTATGCAGGTATGTACATATCGTGACTAACTCATGTTTTGGACTGATGGATGTTCTCCTTGTTATTCAATGTGCATTTTCAATTCTTCCCTTAACGTGGCATTGTATCACGTGGTTTTTTGTTTCAATTGTTGTGTCTCAACTTTCCCTTCCTCCATGTATTCAAATGGCGATTTTGAAAAATGTTCACCGCCTTTCGTTTTTAACAATATGAAGATATTGATGCACCTAAAAATCGGTAATTTTTAGGCTTACATAGTTAGGAGATAAAAATTTTGATTTTTTTCTTCAATGAGGAAATATTTAAATTTTATTGATTATTTTTCATCTATTTTATATTTATCTTCTTGTTGAAGAAAAAAATCAAAATTTTATCTCCTAACTATGTAAGCCTAAAAATTATCGATTTTTAGGTGCATTAATATCTTCATATTGTTAAAAACGAAAGGCGGTGAACATTTTTCAAAATCGCCATTTGAATACATGGAGGAAGGGAAAGTTGAGACACAACAATTCAAACAAAAAACCCCGCATCAGCCAGCATGCTATTCCGCCTTAAGTATATAGACTTCTCGCAAGGAACTTGTTATACAAACATGAGTCTATTTCAATTAACAAAATTAGAAATTCTAAGGCCATTATCTAAGAGTGAGTCGTTTGAGAAGGAAAGAGTTCGAAAAGATCATATGCGTAAGCAGGTCACACATTCAAATATTCAAACGCATTATGCATAAAATACATATGCAATTAATGAGAAATATTCTCTCCGCGATTGGGCCTTTCTTTGAGTGAAATTCCTACCACACAGTCAAACTTAATGACATGATTCATGTTTGCATGTTATCTACAAGGGAAAAAGGTTGATTATTTATATCCAGGAATGTATCAACTTGGTATGTATGTAAGTAGTTAAAAAACGCAACCTTTTTCACACCACAGAAACCAACGTTTACCTTACATGTAAACTTCCTCCTTAGCAACACCGAGTAAGTAATAATATGTAACCGAGTAGGTAATATGATTAGCCAATCCTACCCAAAAAAAACATTTAAAAAACTGTAGTTTTCCAAGCAAGGTAAGCGACTTACTAAATAGTACAGAACTTATTTTTTTCCTCTGCGTATTATAACTACATATATATTATTATCGATAAAAATTTTCGGAAATGTATTTCTTATCCGCGAGTCCATCAACAAAGTGTCAATTAATGGGAAAGAATTGGTGAATATAAATAAGAGATTTTTTTCTTACAGAAATCAAATTAAATTTGTCGAAGGGCAACAATCTTTTGCTAGTGAAAATTTCAAATACATGGATCTGAACCCTGGAAAGAAAGAGGAGTGAATGTACCACATGAATTTTTAGCGAATTTTCGTAAATCTACAACTCACCAAGTACGATAAAAAATGGATGTGAAGGTTGCAAAAAAATGGGACTGTTCAGAGTGCTCAAAATCGTTTAAAGCCAACAAATACTTGACAAAACACATGGTCACGCACGATCCCGATGCCAAGGTCAAATGTGAGGTGAGCAAGTATTTTCAAAGTCTAAACTGATTTTTATTTAACAATTTAAAAAACTCCCACTTTCCAATTCATGTAGGTTTGCGGCACATTTTCCAAAAACAGGATCGCCTTATCTTCTCACATGAGGACTTTTCACAGCAATCGAAAGCGACCAAGTTGTGACACGTGTCACCGGGTGTTTTTCGATCTTCGCTATTTACGGAAACATATTGACACCGTCCACAGCACGATGGATCGACCTCGTTTCCCATGTACATTTTCCGGCTGTGAGAAAACCTTCCTAAACAAGGGATACATGGCGCACCACGTGAAAACTGAACATGCCCAGAATCCGGCCCGATTTCCGTGCAAACTTTGCGGGAAGGAGTTCAAAACGAGGAGTCATCTTAAGCAGCACATTCCCAGCCATACGACGGAGAAGCCGTACAATTGTGCCACTTGTGGGAGGGGTTTCGCCCATAAGGGACAAATGAAAAATCACGAGGTAAATTTTGTATAAAGGGTGGTTAAAATGTCGCGCCACCATTGGAAAACTTGTCAATGGGAAAAGTCCCTAAATCTCCATTAGAGGGTGTTCCGGAAGTAATGCAAATTTGGTCAAATGCACATATAAACTCAACGAATGAATTTTTTAAAGCGAAATTTTGGTCAGAAAGGGACAAAGGTTAAAGCTAATTAAGTTTTGCTTCCAATGGTCCGTACACACCTTCCGCCAAATTTGGAGACGTTTGTGTTGGGCGCTCACAATTAGTGCTTCGCCACTGTTTTTGGTCACCTTTTTTGAGATTTTTGACCACATGTGTTGAAATAAGTTCAAATTTTTGACTGAAGTTTTTCGATTACAATATTTTTTCTAGGATAGGAACTAAAATTTTTCAATAGGTCTTGTATTTGGCAAATTTGGGAACGTTCACCTCTCCCATGTTAATTGCATTTGATCCGTTTTAAGGCGGAGCGTGATACTTTGGCTTATATTTAATTTCCAGTTTTGCATAAATGGTTTTCTTGAAGGTGGGAGAGTTGTACTATGTGCAAATAAAAGCATTTTGATAATCTGAGCAGTAAATCGTCTTGTACAGGACGATCAATTTTGGTTAATTTTAATTACTTCAGGTCAAGGATTTTTTCTGCCCTCCTGCTTGCTACTTTTATTTTACTCTTGACTATATTTATAAGCTTCTAGAACCTTCTAGGATTTGATGTCCAACTTCTAAGCTTTCAAATAATGTATGGTGTTCGGTGAGAACTTCAAGTACTTCAGCGAATTTCGCTCCGACATAACAAATTTCTATCTACACGAAGTTTATTACTTTCGGGGCTGCCACACGAATGTACCGACCAGATATTTTTTGCGATTAGTCGTTTTTTGCATCTCATACCTTAGTATAACACAACAAATCGTCACTTTTGGAATTTCTTATTTTTTAAAGTGAACACAGCTCAATTTCTTGGAGCGCGTAACCACCTTTTCGAGGTATTGGCAGACGATGGTTGCGAGTTGCTTGGTGGTATTTCACCTCATTTTGGAACGGATAGAGATATATCGACGTATAGAGACGTATCGACTTCTGGTTTTCGGATTCTACTAGATAAATGTGTGGACTACAATATTCACCCAATTTCGAATTTGGGGCAAATTGATACCCTTGCATATATGCATTTTACCAAAGTTGCATTACTTCCGGAACACCCTCTAGTTACAAGATTTGGGATTGAAATTTTTATAATTATCAGCAAAACTGATGACAAAACTCGTCAGAGACAAAATTTCGATAACTAACGGAAATCTAAGAATTTTTCCCATCGATAAATTTGCCATTGTAGCGCGTGACATTTTAACCACCCTGTATATCTAGAATGTTGTGCTAAGCTAAGCATCAGGTGAAGAGTTATGTACCAATGCCGTGGAAGAAACTGAATAAGTATGTAGGTGAAAAATTACAAATGTTCATTTTACAGATGACGCATTTCGGTAAATCTGCCCGAGACGTGTCAAAGTGCCACCTATGTCCTAAGACCTTCTTAACTAGGAATGGGCTACAAGGCCACATTCGAGTTGTGCATGAAAATCAGAGGAATTATCCGTGCACATTTTATGACAAGAGATTCTCCATCTCGTCCCATTTAAAGCGTCACGTAGAGGCAAAACACCCCGCGAATAAGGAGCTGATTCATTCCTGCGACAAGTGCGAGTACATGAGCCATTCGAAACACAATTGCGCCGCTCACAGAATGCGTCACAATGCAGCTAGGCAGGAATGTTACTTTTGTGTTAAGAAATTCGTCACTTTAAACGAATTAGTTAAACATTATCGAGTTCATACTTTAGAGACGTGAAAATATTGTTGGAAATTTAGGAATTATGTACCAGATTTGGGTATTATGTATTATTATTATAATTAAATTTGACATATGGAAAATTTTTGCAGAGATTGATATGATTTTAGGTACAAATTTATCTAGCAACTGGACATATATTATTTCGCTAGATTACTCCTTAAACTTTATTCCTATAAATACATATTCGAGATTTATTTAGCTACGCTGTTGTGACTTAGTCCACTTTAATGTGCTTACGTCAAATTTAAGACTACTCAATTCTTCAGGATTGCTGATTTTAATTAGCGAAGTCTGTATACGATGATATGTAAGTGTTTAATATGTTTATATGTACATTGGTTTTGCGTAAATTGAGAATATTTCTAGTAATTAAGCACATTTAATGCTTTATGATATGTATATATAATGTACAGTTAGAGGAAAAAGTTTGCGTACGAGATGTTTCAAGAATTTCAATCCGTTGTCATTTATTCATTTTTTGGAGTATGATGTCCAATTTTTTTCGTAGCATGCTAAATTTATCTAAGTTTCTCACTACGTACAAAATTTCCCCACAAAGTTGCCACTTTTAGCGCCATTAATGTATTTCCGCATGAAGGCTGAAAAACACGAGAAAAAAGTTTGCGTACGAATTGGGTAATTTTTAATATTCGCGACGACCATTTTTTTCGGTAAGCAATTTTTTTATAAATTGTAGATTAGATTATTGTCTGTAGTTTACAACAAAAACTTTTTGATTTAAGTCATGGGTCAACCCCGGAAAGAAATTCCCATCCAACTACGGGATTTAATTATTCAGGACTGGAAAGGGGAGAGCTCTGTGAAGTTATCAATGGGAAAAATCTCCGAAAAGTTCAAAATCCCAAAGAGTACAGTTCAGAGGACAATTCAGCGTTATCGGGAGACCGGTGGATTGCAAACCAAGAAAAGGACAGGGAGAAAGAAAATCTTGACACCACGAGAGGAGATCAAGCTCGTAAGAAAAGTGCAGCGGAATCCATTTCTGAGTGCTCCAAAGCTGGCTGCACAGATTGTACAAGAGTCAGGGAAAACCCTCCATCCCAGCACAGTCCGAAAAATTATAAACAAAAATGGTTTACATGGCCGAATACCCCGGAAGAAGCCATACCTAAGCAAAGTAAACAGGAAGAAAAGACTAGCTTTTGCCCGGAAGTATGTATTGAAGCCACCTTCTTTTTGGTCATCAATACTTTGGTCTGATGAGACAAAGGTGAACATTTTTGGCTCCGATGGACACCAAAAAGTGTGGAGAAGACCAAAGGAAGCCCTAAAAAACAGCAATCTCCGTCCGACTGTTAAGCATGGCGGCGGATCAGTCATGGTGTGGGGCTGCTTTGGTGCTAAAGGCGTAGGAAACTTGGAATTTATTGAGGGAAATATGACTGGGGTATCCTACACAGGGATATTGAACAGGAATCTTTTTGAATCTGGACGAAAAGTTGGACTTGGTCGCCGTTTTACCTTTCAACAGGACAACGATCCCAAGCACACATCCAAGGTTGCGAAGGAATTTTTTAAAATTAACAAGGTAAAAGTGTTAGACTGGTGTCCACAATCACCTGATCTTAATCCCATTGAACACCTCTGGGACGTGACAAAAAGAGAAGTCGGCAAAACCAATGTAAAAAATAAATCCGAGCTAAAAACACGAATCCGGGAGGTATGGGATAATTTAGACCCGGAAGTCATCCGGAACTTGGTTTCTTCGATGCCCAAACGTCTTGAACAAGTTATCAGTGCTAATGGAGGACATACAAAATACTAAGTTAATTTTTTTGTGGATCACATTTTCGAAGATAAAATTAATTTTAAATCGTACGCAAACTTTTTCCGCGTGCTTTTATATTTTGATGGAGAAATTGGTTTTTAGCCCCACCACTGATAATTTCTTTGCAACTTTTTTTACGATGTTAGTATTCGAGATAAATTTAGCATGCTACCAAAAAATTTGGACATCATACTCCAAAAAATGAATAAATGACAACGGATTGAAATTCTTGAAACATCTCGTACGCAAACTTTTTCCTCTAACTGTATGTACATAATCAATAATCGATCGATAACATTAATCACTATTTACACATTGACACATTTTTATTTTATTCTATTGTTAAACTAGTATCATACTTAATTTAGATATGTATCAATTTCTACACATTTTATAAAATACCGTTCACAATTCTCAATTATCCATTTTTCTCAAAAAGTTTGCAACCATAAATGCATACAGATTAACAGCAATCCATTTCCCAGTACTTGCAACCCTTTCAAGAATAAAAAAACCACTCGAAACCGCCAACATAATGAACACAATACAAAACAAAGTTTGAATACTGCTACCCAATTTTAACGGCGGTCCGCCGTACTCCGGTTGTAACCGACCAGAAACGGCGGATTCACTACTACTATTATTATTACCACTCTGTATACTATTCCTGGTATCACTTTTGCTACCAAATCGCAAAATTAACTCATCCATTTCCTGGTAAATTCCAGACTCAAACAGCTTCACAAATTTCCTCGGTATACTCGACTCCTTTGCAAAAACGAAAATCCAACAGTACGCCGTCTCAAATATTTTCTCTTTGCTCAACTTAAAACGATCCGTTCTATATTTTTTGTTCAACTTTTCATGAAACGGTTTAAGCAGTCGGGACTTATCGATAAACACGTTTTTATCACAAGTCACTAAATCCCGCTCTATCGCGGTTCGAATCACGTCATAATTAGCAATTAGACTGTCATTAGATAAATTCCTTTCAAGATTTGGATAATACTTGTGCTTAAAGTTTAAAAAATTGTAAAGCGTGTTAAACCAATTCGGCCACGGTCTCTGTGTGGACGTTAATATGACAAAAATTTCCCGTAAAAATGCATAATTCACCATCTTTTTAAAATCAATTTCATAGTTCCAAGCTTTAGAATAAAGGATGAAACAATTATCCTGGTCAAAAACTGAATCTCCTTCAGGCCAATTGTTTGCCGCGGTAAGATAGCTCATGACAGTTTCGAAACTTTTTGATTCTGCTGATTCCTGGAAACATGTTAAATCTTCAAATGTAGATGGCGTTGTTTGATCCAGTTTTGAGTTTAGCGTGTCAATCGCGCAACCCGTGTAACAATTCGTGAGAATCATAGCTAGCAAGATCCAATGCCAGGTCAACATGCGAAAAACGTTTCTATTTTCAATCTCCTTCGGGATGGGGTAACCTTCTTCAAACACGAATCCCACAAAATATAGGAGCTCCACGAAATGGGAGCAGTTCGTAACGAAGTAATTCAAGTAAAGAGTCCCCGCCGAAATTAGAATAACCAACGTTGCCCCGATCGCAAACCAAAGGTGGGGCGTAAATGGGTTTAAATAAAAGTGGAAACTTAACTCGTAATCGGCATGACAGGAAATGAATTGATACGTGTCCATCGCGGTTAACACGGTATCCGTGAATATTGAAGGAAATCCGGATAGTTCGAAGCGACTCATGTCATGGAACATGATCGGGCGGAGGCAAGTTTCTGAGGCGTAGAATGTTTCCTGGGAATTTTCTTCTTCGGAACAATCCGTAAAAGGAACTATAGTGGCATTAATGGTTTTCAGAAGTTCGTACATGATGTAACGGGACGTTAATGGAAAATTAGTCCAGGTAAGTTTAGAAACCATTTTATCCTTAAACTTAGCATCAATTTGGAGCGATTGGAAATAGTCGAACTGCCAAAGTTTTGGTTCTTCTTTGAAAACATTTGGGAAATCTGAGAAAATTTTATTTGTCCCGCGACATTTAAAGTTTTTAAGGTATGGGAGCGTTACTGATGAGTGGACACAAATTTGTAACCCATCCGTTAAATCCAGAAGGGCTAAATTTGGAACCAAATTCCACTCTCTTTTTGGATTTCGTGTCGTAAATACGGGTAGAATTGAATTATACAGAGGGTGATGTAAGGCTGCTGGCGAGTTTATTATTTCATTAAATGACATTCCCGGTAATAAAATTACTCCAGGAATTTCAATGGTACGCTCAAACCCAGCATTTTTGACTAGTTGACTTTCGCCCAGGTTATCAATTGCCACGAATCGAACAATTTGGCTGAGAAGAGTAGAATACATTTTATCAAAGTTTCCCGTTTTTCTGGTTAAATATATGATTGCAAAGGTGCACGTGCTTCGCACGCTTTTAGCGGAGGCATCCCAATTATTACTTTGTTTCCAATGAGACGGGTAAGCTTGCCAAGTTGAAAAATTTGGAATAGAGCCAAGTGTAACAGTGTAATACTGTTTCATATCATTTATTGGTTGATAATTTTCATACGTTACATTTTGAAATGCAACGTGCCCGTGACAACGGGATGGGTTTTGGTGCATTTCAATTATTTTGTGGAGGAGTGGATTCTCAATTGTGCCTAAATTAGCGTCAAATTTATTTGAAGGGGATGAAACACTGATTTGAATTAAGAAGATGGATTTTACTATTGTTCTTAAAATCGATATGGCGAAAGTAAAAGGATATTTCGAATATTTTAAGTTTTTAATGGACATTTTGGAAATATTACTCGGAAATTGACTTATACATTTGTAGCATGTAAGACTTCGAACTCAAGACGAATACTTAAATAAAGTTAATATGTTCTGAAAATATAATAGTAAATACAAAGAAAAACAAATTAATCACGTATTTATTTATTAATACAAGCACCGTAAAAATCCGGCAGGGTTATACATTTACTCCGCATGCTATCCATTTGGTAACATTTTCCTACCGAATTGGTAGTTGTGTCTGAGTGTTAAATATTTCATTACCATAACATTATTCACATGCCCATAGAGTAACGGATTTATGTAAGCAGGTCAGTAATTATTTAATGCCAGTTTTCTAAGGGTGCACATTTACGTAAAAAAATATTCGAATAATGTCTTGTTTAGTCAAGGACCGGAAACGATGCTATTATGCGTAAAAGACAAGGATTCGTAATTATCCTAGTATAATTATCAAACATTCATAAATACGCCACGTGTAGGTACTGAATTGACTTAAGTATTCGATCGGTTAAATGAGTTTATGTAAATCCCAACATTTAGTTTTCAAGAAACCATGCAAATCGGAGTACAATTGTTAAACAGGCATACATACTTATGAAGATTTGATAGGAATGTTCGTACTAACTGTCAAGTACTAACCAACCAACCCGAGCATAAATACAAAATTATTAAATACGTGCATCATTACGAATCTAGTTATTCATTTCTGCACGGCACGGTAATTAGTATATCCAAACAGATGCTAAACGGGAAAATATGTATTTATCAAACTTGTTACCGTATCAACCATCACAAACCGAAATGCTTACGGGAGCACTAAATTACCTATATATTTCCCGTGCTTGTAAACTCAATTAAAACAATTGATTAGACTCAAATCTGATGATGAGAAGGTGATTGACAGTATAAAACATTGGATGGAATAATTATATACCTATTTTCTAGCAGGATTAGTGAGGGAATGAATGAGTACTATTTTTCAAAGAATATGTAATTTTTCTCGTAATTTATTTTTTAACCTATGCAAATATGTGTATTTAATATGTATATTGATTAAGTTGGAAAACTCAATCCATGAAGACGAATTTGAATATTTAGAATGAATAATTAATATATGTATAATGAGAATTTTTTTATTCTGCATAATTGTTTGCTTATTTTGAAAATGAATGAGTTTTGAAAAAAGAAACATTTCTCAAGCAGATAAATATGTATGTGCATACTCGTTAAAAATTATGTACATATGTATTTAGATAAACATGCAGAAATTAGACTACATTTTCCCAAGGTTCTGGTCTGTACATACATAGATCAAATCTGCATAAGCAATTCGCCAATTTTACAGTCAAACTTTTTCAACAAAAGTCAACATACGCATAAAGATTACTTTCAAATTAATTTTGGCAATTTTTGCACTTTGTACACATTTTTATTCAGCAACCAAATATGTGCACAATTATCGGTAATCACGCAGCTTTATTAACTTTTTTTTAATTCCTCAGCCTTCACCGGTTTTGCCAAGTACGCATCGTAGAAAAATTTAGCAAACAAAATGAAGTAGGTCGAGTACATGATCAAACTCCAGGAAATGTTGGCCTCCGTGACGCCACAAATTTCTCCGCGGCGTTTAGCGCGCATGGCGTGAACATTGACGACGACACCGGCCACCATTTGGACAATTTGGGCGGTCGTTATGGCAACCGAGATTTGTTTAGGAACCCAGATTCGCATCGCTTTTAGGAAATAGTACGAGTACATGAAAGCTGTAAAAGCATTAAAATTTTTCAAATTTTGAAATACGAGGTGGAAGAAATTATGAAATCGTGCTATTTACCATGGATTGTAAAATTCGTCGCCATAAACCATCGTGACGTGGCTAAAATAAGAAAAAATAAAGACATTATGACGACAAATCCGAAGAAATTGAAGATTTTTTAAATAAGGCATTACTCACGCATGCATTCTTTGGTAACTTTGTAAAATTTGAAAATTTTGCAAAATCATTTTAGGAAATGTTGCAAAGAAGACACATTTGCTCTGAGTAAACCTGCACTAATTTCTAGGCTAATTTTCCTCGAAAAGTTTTTAAGCTTGCGGATTTTACAAAGTGACAATTAGGGAATTCAAAACCGGACCCTTTTCTGAAAACCGGTTTTTCCAGTTTTCCACCCACCAAAACCGGTGAAAAACCGGTTTTTCACCGTTTTTCCAAAATAATATTTTGTGCACTAGATAGGTAGAAAAATCAAGTACGTGGGTATCGTAGGTTTAAAAGCCCTAACCTTATGAACAATGGCCTAACGGAAAGATTCACGAAAAACGTCAAATTAATTAAAAAATATATCTTCTCTAATTCTTCTCTAATTCTTGAGGAAATAAATATGCTACCTTAATAGATTATCTGTTACTTATCTGTAGTAATATGAACATGCCAATTAATTGTAAATATGTAACCGAACTATGTAACCGAAATTATAGGGCAGCACTATCTACTTCGATATGTACAGAGCATGGGCCATCCTTACGTAGAAATTTTCAACAATTTTTCTAACCTACATATGAATTTTTTTGGATAATTAACTTGCCCGATGTGATGCCCCTTGTTCTGGGCTACAAGTGTACAGCGCTACTTCCTTGATGAAAACACTTCCTGACCCTTTTGAACGCTTATTTCGAACCACTAATCCAAAAAACTTTTCCAAAGTCCATTTAAAGTCGCAGCTAATTAGTACAATTTCTCCACGATGCACAGGAAATTGACCTTCTCCCGTTACAGTCATCTACCCTGGACATAGCTTCGTCGATTGTGACCACCTATTCGTCCCAACCTCCAACAAGGTGGTTCCTGTACAGCTTTTTAGCGCTGAAACTTGCGATTAGCGATGTGACGCTGGTTAAACGCATGCAGTTTTGTCTTCGTCTGTTTGATTTTGTCCGAATCTCTTTTAATGACTCTTTGAATAGTTGGGGGATTCCATTTTAGTAGCTTCGCCATGCTGCCAATCCTCTTTGAGATTTCTTTGTTTATCGAACGTTTTAGCTTCGTTTTTAGCTTTTTCTACCGATTTACTAGGGGCCGGTTTATAGGGGGAGGAGGGAGTCCCTGATTAATGACTCGTCTTCTAACATCTCCTACATTTATTGTTCTATAAGATGAGGCTAAAGAAATTCCATGCCCAGGTGTATTCAGCCTTTTTTATCACATTTCCGGTGGAATTCTGACTGGAAAACTTTTTCAGTGTAGTTTTCCACTTAAAATGGTCATGGAGGAGCCATTTTTCAGAACTTCGAGTAGAAAAAAATCAGAGTCTTATCTAATTGGTTTGTCTATCAAGCAGTGTAGGCCGGGTTTGTTTAAGTTGTGTCCGTTTTTTCGCGCGAGCGTTTGAATAAAAAATTGTTTACGAACACAATTTTTGCTTTCAGTCGGATTGAGGTTTTCATCTTCATAGCACAAATTAAAATTTCGTCAGTATAACATAAATACACACTAATACAGGACAAATTATTACTGATATTTTAGGCTAATTATGCTTGATAAACAATAATTTCTACGCATTTTCTGGACGTGATAAGCAGTTGAAGCTGCCGTAGGCTTCTGTGACCTCCGAATAAAAACGCTCGCTATAAACGCCATTTGCTGGCAAATGGCAAATAGCAAATTTTGAAATGGATAAATAATAAATTTTCGCTTTTATATGTAGGTAAATGGACTAAGCTGCTGCTAACTTTCTTTGTGAACTGATTTATGTCGAAAATTAAATAAAAATTGAACTACCCGTTACACGTGCGGGTAGTTCTCGCTACCCGCAGATAACGGGTACCCGCAAGAATCGTGCGGGTATGCGGGTAACGGGTACCCGACCCGTTACCCGCGGCAACCCTAGAAAATACTACATTCGTAGGAAATTAGATAAAAAAAGAGACCAGTGTGTCATCCTTAAGATGGCGATAAGATGCCAATTTACCCATTGGCAAGGTTGCCCATTTTTGGTTAATGCCTACACGAACAACCTTACTGTAACATTTGCACTGGATTTTGACCGGAGAAATTTGTGTCTATTCATGGACAAGATAAGCATTTTCTTCAAATGCAAATACACAGGTCGGACCGCACATATGTACATACAATTTTCAGGCAAAACTTAAAGCTTTTAAAATAATATAACTTCAGGTTTTTGCACTTGTTTCTAGGTTAGAACCACATTCGAAGTTTATTCGAAAATATAATTTATGCAAATAGAAATTTGAAGTTTGGAGTACTAATTTATGAATTAAATACGGAATCGCTTAAAAAGTTATAGTGGTTAAGTCGCCGTTATCGCGGTTGGATACGAACCCATGACTACCTGCTAATAATTTATGTAGTTTTTTAAATTCATTGCTATTAATTTTGTTGATTGTTTTTGCAACTTTTTAAATGTGTTATTCCAAACAACTAGTAAAATTCTGTCAAAAATTATCAAATAGTTTTTCGAAATAATTGCAGGCCTTACTTTTAAGCATGAATGTTATCAATTTTGTTTAAATAGCATCAATATGCGAAAAATAATAGCGTTTAAAAATTGAAAATGGTGACGAAAAACCGGTTTTTAGAATTGCCAAAACCGGTTTTCGGTTTCACTGAAAACCGGTTTTTCTCCGGTTTTTCCGGTTTTGCAAAACCGGTGTTGAATCCCCTAGTGACAATGGACTTCGTCATTTGCCTAAACGTTTTGTATTTTTACCATGTTTACACACTCTTAGAAAATGTGTATTAAATTCTGACTGACCGGAGAACGTATAATATGACTCTACCGGCCCTAGTAGCAAGGGGTGTTAACGTTCAGTAATGCTGTGGTAACGTAACATTTACCACTCAGAAACAAACTACTACCAATTCGGCAGGAAGTTATTACCAAGGCAATACTAGTAATGGGTGTATGTGACTAACAAGGGACACTCACGACCTGTCGTTTGAGTCCAGGGTACCCACCATGTTTTTTAGAATCTACTAGGACCCCTGATGAAGGATTCATTCATATTTCCGTGTAAAACTCATATTTGGCCCAATGGCGTGGGGCCAAACTTAAAAATTTGCATTTTCGAACAATTTCAAACCCCCATAACTTTTGCAGTTTATGTCGGATTTTTAAAATTTTCTGCTTAAAATGATCAGAAAAGTCGAAATTTTAGAGAAAAAATAAAAATAAAAAATTGTAATTTTTGAGATATTTTTTAGCATTTTTTTGACGAACCCGAAATTTCGAAATTTTGCGAAAAGTTAAAAGCGATAATTTTGGAAAAAATTTCATAGAATACGAAAGTTGAACTCCTTGTCATGATTTTTGCCAAAAATTTTGAAAATCCGTCCAGGATTTCAAAAGTTACGGCGGTTTTAAAATGAAAAACCTTCAAATTTGGCGAATTTGGCGCCACGCCATGGCGCCAAATATAAGTTTTACACGGAAATATGAATGAATCCGTCATCTGGGGTCCTAGTAGATTCTAAAAAACATAGTGGGTACCCTGGACTCAAACGACAGGTCGTGAGTGTCCCTTGTAAGAGATTTTTAACATAGTTCCGAAATTATATAGACATCGATCTATTTCTCATCTCTCCTGTCAATTGTCAGAAAAATGCGAAATATTTACACGGGAAGAATAAAATTTGAAAAATTCAATTTTTGACTCACAGATAAGCTCGGTATAGCTGTACCAGCAGTAGACAAGGACAGTGATGTGGTGGTACCAGTGGAGGAAAATGAGCTTCTGCTTCCTCAACACGATAAAAACCGTGTCGCCCAGCTCAACCGATTTCGACATGATGAAAAGAAACAGCCACAACTGGAACGCCTTGTTGTGAGCCCAGCTAAAACGGGACAAGAAAATTTGAAGATTAGGGGATGTTTATAAATTATGTAAAGTCAAAATACAAGGTTTACGTCGCTTTCCAAACCTCTCCCCCTTTCGGGAGCGATTCGAAATGGAATTTTCACACAAATCCTTCGCACCCTAAGAAGCGTAACGTAATTTGAGAACGTCCCCTTACTTCCGTGAATTTTAATGTAGTTTTCATGAAAATGTGAGACTTGGATAAAAACAGATAAAAGATTTTGAAAAAAATGAATCGAACTATTTTACATAAAAAGTAAATTTCTAAAATTCACAGCCAAAAAACATTTGACACTTATGTAATATAATTTTAATTTATTCAGTCAAAGTAAAAAAACAAAAAAGTATGTACCTATGTAATGAAAATAATATCAAAATAAAAATATTATTTTAAAAATATGAATATGATAAATTTTTTAAACCAATTTTAGTCAAAATTTTGAAACCAATTTTACAATACATATAAAAACGTAATTAACATCTCACCTCGTGTGACAAACGGAATAATGAAATCCATTTTCAGCCCGGTTTAAAACAAACCAAAGTTCCGGAACGGTACGAATCGCTCCAAAAATTGAGAACAGAGCCAACCCCAAGTTCCACAAGATCATTGGTTTCGTCAGCTGGAATCGTGCCCTTGAGCGCATGACCTTTTGACCCACGACGAGAAAAGTAAGGTAGGCACCCACCAAGTAGAAACTGTTCGTCCAGAATCCATCCATCCAATGGACAGCCTCTACCGGATCGAAGGCATGTTCGAAATAAAAAATACCCGGATACGGGGGCTTGACAATAACTTCGGTTTTATTGGGAACCATTGTGTCCAAAATTTCCTATCAAAATTTTGACTTGCTACTGAATTTTGAAACAATTTCGGGAAATTTAATCTTTATTAGGAACCGAATCTAAGTAATTTTGTTGGCAAGGAAACCACGACTAAATTGATAACTAAGTAGTTTGCGTGAGAACTCACGCTGTGTGGTCGTGCAACGCTGCATTAATGGAAATAAGGTAGATTTATGCAAATATTGGGAACAGGGTTCGCAAACATGGTTATTTTGTGTTGCTATTTTTTGCACGTAGACTACATTCGTGACGATTACTACGTGACATAGTAATCTTGGTCATTCGAGGATCATGCAGATTTATCACGATTGCGAATAATTCAATCAAACCAGATCAAATGCAAGGCCTATATTTACACTGTTAGAAATCTGGCAGGTATTGCTTTTTCCATATTTAAGTTGCTACCGTTTATTACTAAAATTATACTTGTCCGTAAAAATTTGCTACCGATCGACATGGTAAGACTTTAATACCGAGACTCGGTAACCGAGTTATTACTATATACACGAAATTACATATTTACATACATACATACTTATCAACAACATTTTAATAGAGGTATATATCAATACCATTTGGTATTAAGTATTTTGACACTGGATTTCGGCAAGTCTGTAAACAAAAACACATTCTACTATGCACAAACACATCATCAATCACACAATTTGTGACACCCTGTCCTGGAAAAAGTGGTACATCGGAGTATTGATGAGACAACTCATAGGCATGTATTTAAATATGATAAGCAAAGCAGATATTACCATGCGAGTCGGGGACTCGTGTTAGACACTGCTTTAATCTCATACATGTAAGCAACGAAAAAATTGAGGCGAATTATATAATTTGTCCCTATGTATGATTTACTCTTTGAACTGGAATCGAACCACGGGTTGAGACTGAACTTTGTATGGGCGGATTGCATACATACATATATGTACTAATTTAACGAAGGAGGGTACACATTAGTTAATGTTGCAGAGTAATGTTGTGTGATATGGGATAAGAAACTCATTCATAAATATGTAATTTACGTAATTGTGGGAACCATTTACTGGATGCTCGTATCCATGGAAACGTATTATGTATGTAAATGCTTAACCCGACCGACACGAACTTGTTGTTACCGGTTATGATATTGAGTACACTATAAAAAACTTGGTGTTGATCGTCACCAAACGGGGAGCCCACATGACTTAACCAAATTGTGATAATGTTTTACCCCACATTGTGATAAATCTTCCCCACAATGTGTTAAATCCTCACTATCTAGTGCTACGTTTACACATTGTGGGGAAGATTTATCACAATGTGGGGTAAAATATTATCACAATTTGGTTAAGTCATGTGGGCTCCCCGTTTCTCCCCGTTTTGCTAAGAGTGTATCGGTTTAGTATAATTTACTGTGCATAAACAGCGAAGATAAAATACCATCGTTACCAGATTGGTAACAAGACAATGCATTTTTGGTACCGTTATCAGCATAAACCCTACCTCGCTTATTCTATGTGAATGTGAATGTCCCCACGGCTTCCGGGGCCACTGAGTTTTACACCATCAGCCATACGACCCTTCTCTCGAATATGTCGCACGGTTGAGTCAATGAGCTTTTTTATTGTTAGATATTATTTTTTATAGTTTTTATTGTTTGGTACTATGTTTTTATTATTTTTAGGCCTTTTAAGATGGCCTTATAGATTTGTCAGGATGTCTGTCTGTCCGTCCGTCTCTCTGTACGCACGATAACTCTCTTTAAAGAAATTCTATCGACTTGAAATTTTGTACACTTGATCTTCGGGTCAAAAGTAAGGATGGGTTCGAAGATGGGCATGATCGGTCAAGTGGTTGGCCGGTGGGGGTCTTTTCCACCCAAATGTGTTGTTATTAACTACCAAGATGGCATTAATGCCATCTTAAAAGCCCCCGCAAAGTTGCTTGGAGTAGGTTTTTTATTATGCGAACGAATTTTCGAAATTCCAAAACCAACTTCATAGTCCCAAAGTATGCAGATACATAGGTCAATAAATTTACAAAATTTGTCTATTAAATCACGCCCCTTTGGTGGAACATACTTATTTTGCTTACCCCAACTTTGGATAACTGATCATCGTTGGGGCCACGTAAAATCACATGGTTTATCGGGTTGCCTTACATTTTACAAGACTGTTGCTATGCATAATATTTACAAGTGTATATATTGAATTTTGATACCCTTAAGGAGGCCAACTAATACAGATGTGCCAGGATATTTCTAAACATTAAGATCCATACATATATAAATATGTAGCAAAACATGACCTAACCATGTCTTCAGAGATTAGTAAGTGAGATATGATAACTTGTGTATCATTATCATTGATATGCAGCAAATTTGCTACATGCATACATACAAATATTGCGTAAGGTCATGGTGACCCTTTAGCTAAATATGTTTAAGCAGATACACATTTAAATATGTATGTAGGTGCGAAAAGGCGGGTATATGTAAATATGTACAGTCAATGGAAAAAGTATTGGCAACCCCCACGCTAGCTAAATAAAATTGGCAATAACCTTGGAATGCATTAAACAATTGGCATGAAAATTTGTATGTATTTAGCAAATATAATGTAGTTTTCGATTATAATCATGTTTTATGGATTAAAATTAGATAAACACAGTTTTTAAATAATTTGTTGGAAAATTTGCAAAATTAACCCGCACAAAGTATTGGCAACCCTTAACTTTAAAAGTCATTATCAAAGATACGGCAATTTTGTTTCGATAAACTGCTTTGAGTACCGCGTAGCACCTCGCCTAGATGCAATAAGAGCAGAAATACGCATTGGAACTGACTCGACAAATTTCTTTATAACGCTTTTGGATATGGCTTCCCAATCTTCTTTCGAACTTATGACAAGCTCGTTTTTTGTAGAGCGATTTCCCACCAGTTTCTCTTTTCCCATCCCGGACAATCAGAATCACATCGGGAGACTGTGCAGCTAACGAAAGAAGCTTAACCTTTTCGGTCTCCAAAAATGTGCATCGTTAATGTGGATGCATGTTTTGGGGCCACTGCATTTTTGCAATATGAAATTACTTCCTAGGTCAGGTTTTTGTCAAATGTTTTCAAATTATCGTTTCGAACGATTAATTAGACCTCATTGGTCATAACTTCATCGATAATAACCAGCTAACTACGCAACGACCTAGTCATTCAACCCCAAACCATAATCCATCCTATTCCGAGCTTGACTCCCAGACGGCAGCATTCATTTTTGAGAGCCTCATTTTGCATCCTCCAAACTCAAACCATCCAACCCGCACCGAATAAGCTAAATTTACTTATGTGAGACCACTAGACCCTTCTTCATCAATTGGAAGTCTATTTAGGATGGTATTTAGCTGATTTAAATACCATGAGTTGGTTTGTTTCGGGAGCCTTCTCTTTTATGGGGCTACTGGACCCTGAAACCCCATGGCGTGATTTTTGATTGATCACCATATTGTATGAAATATTGACTCCACAGTTGGTTCTCAAATTCTAAGTGGTTTTGGGTGTTGAAATCTTCCGATTTCAAGTAATTTGTTGCTTAATTCATTATTTGCGTTTAGGCGTAGGTAACTTTTTTTCTTCCGCATCATGGAAAAGCAGAAACTAAAATTGGTATTTTATATTTGTTGGCTACATTTCCAATAGTAAATATGAAAAAGTATGTTTTCCATTGATTTTTCGATACCCAACTTTTTTTTGCGAAAAAGAAATGAATATTTCTCACCGCACCAAATACAGCTCGTTAGGTGTCGCCATTTTGGTTCCAGAAAACACAACTGCTGACTTAAAATGTAGCTATCGTCATATTTTGTCACGTAATAAACTTACCGTAATGAAATGTGGTAGGTCATTAAGAAAGTTGTTTCGCGTAATTAATTTGGCCTCATGTTGCCAATACTTTTTGCGGGTTAATTTTGCAAATTTTCCTATAACTTATTTAAAAACTGTGTTTATCTAATTTTAATTAATAAATCATGATTATAATCGAAAACTACATTATATTTGCTAAATACGAACACATCTTCATGCCAATTGTATAATGCATTCCAAGGTTACAGCCAATTTTATTTAGCTGGCGTGGGGATTGCCAATACTTTTTCCATTGACTGTACATACTCGTATACTAGCCTATAAACCCGTCCTCAAGACGGGCCACATGAAATTTTTTGCTAAGGAATTTTTACGACGTTACCAAGGAAATATTTTTATGTTGCTAGGGAATTTTTTTGACGTTGCTTGGGAAATTTGTTTATGTTGTAAAGGATCATAATCATAACCATAATCATGATCATAACCGTAATTATAATCATAACCATAACCATAACCATAATCATACGCATAATTCTCTGATTGGGGCAACAAATCAGAACGCTCGGATGTCACGATACTTAACGGGACGGACTTTTCGAAATTATAATATATGTAAATATGTGCATAAGCTATTTCATAAACTTGCCTGACATGAAGGTGAAGACATCCTTCGTGCCATGGACCACTCCATTGCAATGGAGGGAGTGGAGAATTTTCTCCAATGCATTGGAGAAAATATCAAAATACATATCAAACTACATATCCATCACATTTTATATACACGACCCTTTACATGTTTGTATGTAAATTCGTTCCTGTGAAAATGCGTTCCCATCCAATAAGCTAAAGAGATATATACATACATATTTACTTACTTACCATTGCGTTTTAGTACTATTCACAAGTCAGTATCAAAGGTTGAAATGTATCGCGACGTGTCAATCGGATCCACATGATCCAGTTTAATAATATCGTGTGGGGCCCAGAACGTATGTGGTAGATTTTGACCTCAGAATCTTAATTGATCCTAAGGTTCCATTAGTACGAGAATGGTGCAAATACTTGGACAAGAAATTCACCATAAAATGACGACATCCTTACTACACAGCCCTCAAGAGTCCCTCCCTTCGCGTTGACTAAAGTCCATTAATCATATTGTCCGGTTATGTGGGGGTCATGCAGGCATCTCAAAGAGCAAGAAGCACCCTGTAAGTCAGTGTCTAAATTATTATGTTAAGATTACCACCTACATTTTCATGTCACCGATTTCTCCACAAAATGCGTGAATGGCCCCTGTATAAATTTGTGCAAGTCAGTCTTCAATAATCGCTTATCGATTTGTCAATAAAACACTTGGGAAATGGTTTAATTAACGTGGATCTGGACTTTTGATCTCATTTGTCACCAAACAGCTTACATTTCATCATCACCTGGTGGGGAAAATGACACCGAAAATTTGCATAATCGGGGCTGGGTAAGTTTCCCGGAAATATATTATATTTGGGTAATGTGTATCGTCGTTAATGTGAGATTGATTTGTTTCCAGTTTTTCCGGTATTGCGGCCGGAGTACAGTTGAAGAAACAGCTCAATATTGACGATTACGTAATCTTTGACGAAAACGAGGATGTCGGGGGGACCTGGCTGGTCAACAAGTATCCCGGGTAAGAAAAATAGAGGGTGGTGGGTAGGGTATGATTTCCAGCAAAAGTTAGTAAAATTTGTCAAGATGACATCCATTTGTAACATTGGGCGTAAATCGTGGCTGCCACACCCTCTTGGTCCGTTCGTAACATTATTAATTAATCAAATAGCCAGAGCAATTCATGAAATTTGTACGCAAATTCTCAAATTTGAGAAAAATTTGAAAAAATAATCTTAGTTATCCGAATTTTTGCAAAGTTTTCATAAATATGTAGGAACTTTTAAATCTTTATATCAAACAAGGGTGCATTAATTCAACTTACTTTCGAAATTTATTTATTAAAAATTGAATCTTATATACATATGTGTTTCGTAAATACAATTTATGCAAATTTTTCCTGTGTGTGTTCAAACCATAACATTTTTAGGTTTTTATACCCACTTAAAACTGTAAATTTTTATAGGTGTGCCTGCGACGTGGCGTCACATCTGTACAGCTACAGCTTCGAACCAAATCCAGGTAAAACAAAATAACAAAAACATACAATTAATTTTATTGATTAATAAACAAATCATTAATCTTAATTAAAGTTAAATAATAATTAATTGTGAATTTAAAATTATAGATTGGTCATGGGCGTACTCTCCACAACAGGAAATTTGGAGATATCTCCAACGCGTCGCAAAAAAGCACGACTTGTACAAAAACATGAAGTTTTCGCATAAAGTGAACAAAGTCGCGTGGGACGAGACGATCAACAAGTGGAGGCTTGTGGTTACAAATACTGTGACAAATGATAAGGCTGAGCTTATCTTCGACCTGATGTGAGTTTAAATTATGGAACGCTGTATAAATACAAAATCTGGTGTAGTCACGCATGCATTGATTTATCGGTATTAAAATTGCTACCGCTTGGTATTAAAATTATGCCGGTCCATAAAATTTTGGAAAACTTTAATACCGCGATATTTTTTACTACACGGTATTATTTATCAATACCATTTTGGTAGAGTCATATTTGAATACCGCTTGATATTATTTTAATGCTGGATTTCTAAGAGTGTAGCACAAATTCCACGTAAGGGTCAACTCTAAATTTTTAATTTGGCGGTAATTTTAGAATAAGCGGAATTGGCGGGCTTCGTGTGCCTCACACACCGGAAGAATTTAAGGCCTTTACCGGAACCAGGATTCACTCGGCGGAATGGGATACCAGCGTAAAACTGGAGGATAAGACAGTCGCCGTGATCGGAAGTGGGGCCAGCGCGGTCCAAATCATTCCGAACATTGTGAAGAAAGTTAAGAAGCTTATCGTCTACCAGAGGTGCGAAATTTAACAAGGGAGGTGTCTCAGCACATGCTCTCGGATTTTGACGAAATTAGTTAGTGTCAATGGATCCCAACTTTAGTTAACAGCAAATTTGCCGATTACACTATCTTCAAATTCGTACATATGTTTGGCCGAAATATTTGCAGTGGAAGTACATATTTCAGAAAACTCGCAGTAAATTTAAAACTAGGAAAACTTGTCAAGATTATGACCCATTTCTCCTTTTTGAATGCAAACATCTCCACCAGACTTAAGAATTGATGGATATCATTAATTCCAAATTTGATATTAATCCAATTTGTGATCGATTGACATTATTTAGACAGTTTGGTCAAAATCTGGATGGGAACTTTGCTAAATAATAACGACATAAAATTTGTTCGGCAATTACTGGTAGTTCAAAAAATTGAGACAACGGTACTAAAATTTTGTCTGTATTGTGTATAGAATCTGCCACGTAACCTCTCGGATTTTTTGTAGTGTATATAAATATTAATCTGACCCCCAATTTTTTACTACGTATTTAGACATCCCGCTTGGGTCCTGCCGCGGATGCAGTTCCAAGTGCCGGACTGGCTCAAGTGGGCGTTCGCCTCGGTCCCGGGCTTGCGCGAGATGTACCGCTCATTCATCTTTTTGTCGAACGAACTCGCCTACCCAACGTTCATTCAGGGCAGCCTGATGCAAAAGCTTGGTATGAACGAGGCAGCGATGGGCAATTACAGGATTAGTTTGGTCAGATTACGTAATCGGATTAAATTAGGTGTATTCCATAATCCAGAAATCAACAAGAAATTGAAAGCTTTAAATAGTCTGTTATCCGTGATACAAAAATTTGCAAGCTGCTCATGAAGTAATCCACGGAATTTTAATCGCACTACGGATTACATTATTGGATTAGTTTGAATTAGGATATTAATTTTTCCATGTTTTTAGTATACTAAAACGATAATCTGCATATCTGCGCCGATTAGTAAAAAGCACAATTTTTTTGTTATTACAAGAAATCATTCGTAGTCCGACAAATGTAACCTGTAATCTTTAATCCAACAGAGCAATATATTTTAGTCGTCCAAGATATATTAGACTTCAAGAGTAATCCTAAACACGCAACCCACATAAAATTTTAACAAGTTAATCTCTAATCCGTAATCCATCGAAACCCTTGGAATTGTCCATCCCTGTAAATCATATCTTGAAACATATTAAGATAACGAAACTAAAATTTAACTAAAAACAGGTGCCAAACTTGGGGATCACTATTTGAACCGGAAGTTTGCCGATAATCCGGCCCTATTGGAAAAAGTGAGGCCAAATTACGAACTCGGGTGTAAAAGGATCACACCCTCGAACGAGTATTATCCAGCCCTTGCTCATCCAAATGTTGAAGTTGTGCGGGATAAAATCACAAAAGTCGGGACGAATTCAATCACCACGGAAAACGGGGATGAGAAAAAGATAGATGTAAAATTTCGAAATTTTAATGTTAAAGTATGAATAAAGTACTAATTTCGATTTATTTTTTCCCTCAGGTTTTGATTTTAGCAACAGGATTCAAAGTCCAGGAGTTCTTTTCCCCGCTGGAAATTCGTGTTAAGGGTGGCATGGATTTGATGGAGCTTTGGCGGGAGAAAGGACCCTCTGCCTACATGGGAATCTGTAGTTCCGTGGCGCCCAACTGGTTCATGCTTTTGGGACCAAACACTGTAAAAATAGAGTCAAATCCTATAATAACTAGTCTACTTGCCCTATCTAATGCAATCTTTCGATTGATGGTTAATTTTTGGTTCAACAATCTAAGACTCTGCATACTATCTGCAGCCAGAATCTGGCTGCGGACCATATGCAGTTTGACTGCCAGATTCCGGCAGAACAGTTCTGAGCGAATCTAAAACCGGAAAAATGAAAACCGAGCGTTTGACGAAAGTTTGCGAAAAATGTAAACCAGTATTTCAAAAAAATTCTGGTTTTGAATGCGATAGTATTCCCGATTTAAAAAAAAACCTTACACACATTTTATGTTGTATGAGTTCTTGTGATACAATTAACCAATTTTCGACACTTGCGTTTTGTCATTTCTCCCAAAACCGATCGATTTATAAGGAACCAATGGCTCTTTAAATTGGGGAGACTCAACTTTGCATAAAAGTTCAAGTGACACTGCGCCTGCCAAGCTGCTATTTTTTCATTTTTTGTTATAAAATGAGTTACTAAAACTTGGATTTTAGTTTTAAGCAAAAAAAAATAGAAAAATGCATAAAGATTGATGCGGTGAGAATTTGAAAAGAGCGAAAAAGCTGTTTTTTTTGGTAAAGTTGGGCATCCCTATTAACTCATAGCAACGTATTCTCATAAATTTTTGAAACCCGCTTAAAAATTCTTTCCTATTTTCAGGGTCTTGGTCACAACTCGATCATTTTCACGATCGAATGTCAACTAAACTACGTGCTCCAAGTGATTAAAGAAATGATTGAGCGTGACTCGAAGGTCGTTTGCGTAAAGGAATTCATCGAGCAGGGCTACATGGTGGAAATGATGGAAGATATGAAGCCCATGGTTTGGGGGACGGGGTGTGCCTCGTGGTACGCCGATTCCCGCGGGGTGGTCACAGCCCTCAGCCCCTACACCCTCATGACCTGCTGGAGACATACGAGAACCTTGAATGAAAACGATTTCAATTTCAATTGATTGCGGGAAATTGTATTTTTAGGAGGGAATTTTTAGTAATTTAGAAAGGCGAATATTTATCGGATGTTTACACATATTTACGAAATATGTTTCCAGTGAGTTACACAGAAAGTAATAAAATATTTATTGCAAAAAAACTCTGGTTAATGTGTTTCTTTAGCGAAATAGAGAATCAGAACTACTTATTCATACTTTTTCCTACTGACTCGAAATAATTGCTTATTGACTTTGTACGTCTGTGTGCCAAGGAAACGCACCTTAAAGTTTACGAATTTTTCACTTTCTACATAAATTTACTGCACGGTTTTTCCTCTTCGAGTGCAAATATTTTTGCCAAACTTACTGATTGACAGAGAGTGACTTTTGCAAATTTCAAAGTACTTAATTAAATTTTGTGTGTTCAGTAGTTACAAGTCCTTTACTTATACAGAGATATAAATAACTTTGCTTGCATTTCTAATTGGAACGTAATAGTTATTTAATAATCCAAAAATTTGGAGGAAATACATACTGGTCTTTTTCTGTCCTCTGAATAAGACGAATTTAGGATTAGTCGACTCCATTACATACATATTGGAATTTACCTTGTAAAGCACTATATAAACCAAACATGCATCAAATAAAGTCAGTATCAGGATTATTCTCTCATACAAAAAATACATGCACAATTCATTTCGCATGGAACCTTTTCCTCCCATTTAGGTAAATATCACCAGCATACATTTACACTAACAAGGGAACATACCGAGGTGTCCAACGAGTTAAGGGTCGACACCTATACCAAAATGACCACAATACATGACTTATTAAACAAACTGAAGGAATTTCCGTGTAAAATTCACTTTTCGTCACGTTGTGACGATATTTGTGACGAGCGCACGACCATCGGGTTCCCAGAGAGGGAAGGGTCGGCTGCTGAACGATCAGGTCGACCACAGAGAAGCGTCGTCTTCTTCACGTCGTCTTCAGAGATTTCAAATTCTTCAAATTTTGAAACTATTTTGAAATTTTGAAAAACTTTTTGAAATTTTGAAGAAATTTTGAAATTTTGAAAAAGTTTTGAAATTTTGAGGAAATTTTGAAATTTTGAAAAAGTTTTGAAATTTTGAAGAAATTTTGAAATTTTGAAAAAATTAGAGGTGTAAGTTATTTGAAATTTGAAATCTCTGAACACAACATGTTCGATGTGATCGTTCAGCGGCCGACCTGTCCCGCTGGCAATCCGAAGGTCATGCGCTCGTCACAAATATCGTCACAACGTGACGAAAAGTGAATTTTACACGGAAATTCCTTCAGTTTGTTTAACAAGTCATGTATTGTGGTCATTTTGGTATAGGTGTCGACCCTTAACTCGTTGGACACCTCAGTATGTTTCCTTGTAAGTGACTTCGATTGTTCGGTTTACGTATGAAAGACCTGCACTGTTAGCACATATATATACGAAATACATACATATTAATCAAAAGTAAGCTTCGTTCTAGGCAAACTTCCTAATTTCTAATGTAGTTTAAAACTTATCATTAAAAACTTCTCCAGTGACACGAATTTACATAATTGCTAAATTCGTCACTCTAAATTCCCCTTTACATAATATACAGTCAATTGGTTTTCGAGATTAAAATTAGCTCCATACATACATACATTGGGTAGAGTCAAGATGACACTCTTATTTAGCTATTTATGTTATCTATTAGATACACACCTATGTGAAAGGGTACGTATGTACATATTTATGTACATACCTACATGTCTAAGTATGCTGTACATAACGAATTTCATCAGTTTTCCTGACATGAAAGTCACTAAGGCATCCTCTCCAGTCACTAAGGCATCCTCTCCAGTCAAAGGTCACTCAATGGGGGCTAATGGCAAAATACGTGTATCTATCAAATCCTCTTTGCACGCCCCTTCTACATACGTAGGTAACTACATACAATTAAAATGCGTTGTCATCCTCTCTGCAAACCAAGGACGAACAAGTCCGTATCGCGACGTGTCATTTTCATTTACATGATGCAATCTATTAATACCGTATGGGGTCGAGGATAAAGTATGTATGTCATGAATTTTTGCCTCAGAGTATTATCTGACCCGAGTGTCACATTAACTCGCGAACGATACAAATCCTTGTGTAAAAATAATTGGACGACACCCTTATCGCACAGCCCCCACGAATCTCTTGCTTTGCGTTGCCTAAAGCACATTGTTCGGTTCTGTGGGTGCCTTGCAAGCATCTTAAGGAGCAAGAATCACCCAGTAAATTAGTTCCTAAATTATTATGTCGTCATCACCACCAAGATATTTGTAATGCCACCGATTGCTGCACAAAATGCGTGAATCGCACTCATATTAATTTGTGCAAGTCAGTTGTTCAATTATTTCTTATCGATGTGCCAATACAATTTGGGAATAAAACACTTGGGAAATGGTTTGATTGAGGTGAATCTGGACTTTTGATCTCATTTGTCATCTGGCAAGCAGGCTCCATTTCGTTATCACCTGGAGAAAATGACACTGAAAATTTGCATAATTGGGGCTGGGTAAGTTTGACAGAAACATATTATATTTTACCAATGTGTATCGTTGTTAATGTGAGACTGATAATTTATTTATTTCCAGTTTCTCCGGTATTGCGGCCGGGATTCAGTTGAAGAAACAGCTTAATATTGAGGATTATGTCATCTTTGATGAAAACGAGGATGTCGGTGGGACCTGGCTGGTCAATAAGTATCCCGGGTAAGAACTATAGAGGGTACATAGTCGGGTGGGGTATGATTCGGAGGAAAAACGAGTAAAATTTTTCAAAATTTTGCCCATTTTTAACATTTACCGTAAATACGGGGTGCCACACCCTCTTCGTTGTTTCGTTACATTATTAACTTTATCGAACTGCCTAGGCTTATCAAAAAATTTGTACGCAAATTTCCAAATTACATAGTTCAAAATTTGGAAAAATGGGATCTTCTTTGTACTAATTCTTGCAAAGCTATCATACATATGTATGTGAATATGTGGAAACTATTACGATGTAATGCCAATTAAGGAATATATGTAATACACATTTATTCTTAATTGGTGAAAAGCAGATTCTTGCTTAGTTCTTATTCTTATACAGTTTTTGGAAAGTTTTCATGCATCACAATAACAACTGTCACATTCTTACGGTTTTAAAAATAATACGTGGAAAGGAATATAAAGAAAGACAACATTAATACAAATTTGTGTAACCTTTGTGAAACAGAGAACCTTATTTCTGTATTTCAAAATCTTTGCGCAGTTTTCATATAAAAAAACTCATGCATATTTTTGTAATTTTATACAAATTAAAAAATGTAAATTTTGATAGGTGTGCCTGCGACGTGGGGTCACATTTGTACAGCTACAGCTTCGAACCAAATCCAGGTAAAAATACAGCCAAAAAATCATTAATTTTAGTAAATTGATTTTCTATTAATTTAAAATAATATGTAGATTGGTCATGGGCGTACTCTCCACAAGCCGAAATTTGGCGATATATTCAAAGCGTGGCGAAAAAGCATGACCTTTACAAAAATATAAAATTTGGACATAAAGTAAACAAAGCCTCATGGGACGAAACGATCAACAAGTGGAGGGTCGTGGTCACAAATTCCGCCACAAATGATGAGGCCGAGCTTATCTTCGACGTAGTGTGAGTTTAAATTTTGGAACAGTTTATGTATACATACGAGTTATGATGATTTTGATACCGATAGTTATAAGGTTATGACCCGACGGAAAAATTTCATTACCACTCAGAATCACAATTGTAAACAAGTCATATATTGATACCGGTGGTGTTGATTTGACAAATTTTTGTTTTGAGTGTACATAACTCTTAGACATCTGGATAGGTGCACAAGTATTTCTTCATAATAAAGCTTGCTACTGCTTAATACTAAAATTATACCGGTAGGTCCATTAAAATACGCTGCCAGTATTCTTAAACTTTAATTCCGAACTATTGCTACACGGTATTACTTACCATTACCAATACCACGTGGTATTATTTATATACCGAATTTCTGAGAGTGTAGCTTAGGTTTCACAAGCGACGGATAAATTTTGAATTTTATAGAATAACTGGAATCGGCGGGTTTCGGGTGCCCCACACACCGGAAGAATTTAAGGCCTTTACAGGACCCCGCATTCACTCGGCGAGGTGGGACACCAGCGTAAAATTGGAGGATAAGACGGTCGCCGTGATCGGCAGTGGGGCCAGCGCGGTCCAAATCATTCCGAATATTGTGAAGAAAGTTAAGAAACTTATCGTCTACCAAAGGTAACAAGGGAGGTGTCTCGGCGTATGCTCTCCCATTTTGACAAAATTCTAACGATAAAGGTTATGCTACAATGGGAGATGGGATGGTGATTTAAAGCGATAATGAATAATTTTTCCACCTATTTAGACATCCCGCTTGGGTCCTGCCGCGGATGCAGTTCCAAATGCCGGACTGGCTCAAGTGGGCGTTCGCCTCGGTCCCGGGCTTGCGCGAGATGTACCGCTCATTCATCTTTTGGTCGAACGAACTCATCCACCCAACATTCATTCAAGGAAGCCTGATGCAAAAGCTGGGTATGAACGAGGCAGCGATGGGCAATTCCCAGATTACTCTTGTCGGATTAAGTATCCTGATTAAATTACAGGGGTGGGACAGAAGAAGAAGCCACTTTGCCTAAATTTATTACGGCCTTATTATTCGTTTGTGAAGTTTGGTAATTGGTTCAGTGTGAAGCCCTTTAGTTTATCTAACGAGCCTCAGTCGCTTTTTCCAACCAGTCATGACCTTTGACACCATTTTCAGAGTGATTCTGCACCACTCGTCCTGAACACTTTTCCAAAGTCCATCAAAACGCACGCGTTTTCCTTTCAAGAAGGCTCCGTTTTAAGTACCCGAATCCAAAAAAAAACATCGGATTGATATCAGAGGAACTAACGAGAGTTTCTATAGTAGGAATAATTGTTATACCCAAACTTTTTTAAAAATCGTTCGCGTAGGCTGCTATTTTGTGAGAAATAAGTTGGGTTGAGAGCATGATCTCGGGATTTTCTACGAGTCACTTGCTGTAGGTCATTGTGAATTACTCTAGAAATGTTCTCCTACTAACGTTTAACATTTTCGCCATGCAACTTTTAGTTGGTGGATTTAGCGTTTTGGCGAAAAATTGATTTTCCGAAGAACTTTTTGGTTCAAGCGGATCTTGGGTATCCTTTCCGTGGGGGTGGAGCTCTAACCGCTTTTTCCGTCCGCTTGATTCCAACGTTTTTAAGTACATTAGAAACGTACTTTCGATCGACGATAAATCCATTTGCAGCAAATTTTCTAACAATCGCTCTCTGGCTCAATATGTCTTTGGAAAACACTTTTATGCGTGCCTCGCACTCTGGGGGGTGCTGTAGGGGCATTTTTAACCGTAGGGAAAATCTGAATAGTGCTAAATTTTCGTTAACTATCTGGGTATGACATATGCAAATTTTGAAAATGCCGCGACTGTGCATCACACGCCACCCCTAAAATTCAAGTGGCTCCTTCTTCTGTCCCAACCCTCTGTAGGCGTAACCCATAATTTAGGATGTAATCCAATAAGAAATAGTACACTCTAAAATATCTGGACACCTACTTTCAGGTGAATATGTCGCCATGGTAGTAAATTTATTACCTACCGGGAGTAAATTTAATACCAGTCTGGTAATACTTTTTACTCCATGGTTTTCCTTAATCATCAATGCGAATGCGGTAAAAACTGTGCTGTCTTCTGTAACAAATTACTTGTAATCTGTAAATAATCCAACCAAATTTTTGAAACTCCCGATCTCTGGAAATGATATTTTGAAACATGATAAGAAAAAGAGGATCAAATTTAATTAAAAACATTAACAGGCGCCAAACTTGGTGATCATTACTTAAACCGGAAATTTGCCGATAATCCAGCCCTGTTGGAAAAAGTGAGGCCAAATTACGAGCTCGGGTGCAAAAGGATCACACCCTCGAACGAGTATTATCCAGCCCTTGCTCATCCAAATGTTGAAGTTGTGCGGGATAAAATCACAAAAGTCGGGACGAATTCAATCACCACGGAAAACGGGGATGAGAAAAAGATTGATGTAAAATTTCGAAATTTTAATGTTAAAGTAGGAATAAAGAATTAATTTTGATTTAATTATTTCCGCCAGGTTTTGATTTTGGCGACAGGATTCAAAGTCCAGGAGTTCTTTTCCCCGTTGGAAATTCGTGTTAAGGGTGGCATGGATTTGATGGAGCTTTGGAGGGAGAAAGGACCCACGGCTTACATGGGAATCTGCACTTCCGTCGCGCCCAACTGGTTCATGCTTTTGGGCCCAAACACTGTAAAAACCTAGTCAAATTTTGACTTATACTTTGTGATTTATCACCAGAAATGTTTGTGTGGGGACTTATGAATGGACTATGTACAGGGTGGTTTAAATGTCACGCTACAATGGAAAATTTTTCAATGGGAAAAACCCCTAAATCTTCATTAGTTACAGATTTGGGATTGACATTTTTATTAACTTTCATCAAAACTTATGGAACACTGATGACAAAATTCTTGAAATGTTGAATTTCAGAGATAAAATTTCGGTAACTAATGGAAATTTACTAATTCTTCCCATCTAAAAATTTTCCATTGTAGCGTGACATTTTAACCACCCTGTATACGCTACTTCAAGCTACAAAAAAAAATTTGGACCCCACTAAAATATCTAACATTTTCAGGGCATTGATCACAGCTCGGGAATTTTTACGATCGAGTGCCAACTAAACTACATCCTTCAAGTGATCAGAGAAATGATTGAACGTGACTCGAAGGTCGTCTGCGTCAAGGAGTTCATCGAGCAGGGCTACATGGCCGACATGATGGCGGATATGAAGCCCATGGTTTGGGGGACGGGGTGTGCTTCGTATTACGTCAATTACCGCGGGGTCGTCACAGCCCTCAGCCCATACTCCCTTATCAGTTGCTGGAGACATACGCGCACATTGAATGAAAACGATTTCAATTTCAATTGATTTTGAGAAATTTTTATTTTTTGGAGAGAATTATTGGAAATTAAGAAACATTGATAGGTATCGGATATTTACACATGTTTACGAAATATGTTCTAGCGAGTTACACAGAAAGGAATAAAATGTTCATGCAAATAACACTCTTGCAAATGTGTTTTTAGCGAAAATGAAAATCAGAAGCAGTACTTATTCATACTTATTTTAAATAATTGTTTATTGACTTTATCGAATACTCTGTCCGTCTATCTGTCTGTCAAGAAAACGAACCTTACACTTGCGGATTTTACACTTCCTACATAAATTTAATAAGTGTTTTTTTCCTCTTCGGATGCAAATTTGTGTTTTGGTCAAACCTAGGCATTCACATACATACGTATGTACATTTCGCAACTTTGACAAATTTCAACTTAATTAAAGTTGTGATCGATGCACAATAAATATATTTAGACATAATTTAGTCAAAGTCTGTGGGCATACGCTGGGAAACCTCGATTGTGTGATTTGCATGGAAAAACCTGCATTGTAAGCGCGTATATGAAATATTAATTTACGAACAATAAACTTTGTTCTGATGCAATTTACAACCTATTGATAAAAACTTGGACGTACTTAACGTCTCCATTGACGCAAACCTATCTAATTGCTGAATTCGTGACCGTGAATTTTTTATTAACACTCCGTCAACTTGTTTTTCTGTCACGTTTTGAGTTCCTGTATTTTGAAGGGTTTGTGACATTTAAGCAAAAGGTACATGCATACATATGTAGGTCTCAATATTAAATGTATACGTGCAAACTTTAAACCATCATTGAAAGTAATTATGCCTTGCATAAATATTTTTAGAAACGTATTAATTTTTAATGATCTTTTTTCAACAGTAAACTGAACGAACTTGGCCCGAAGATGAAGATTATTCTCGTTATGATCCTTCTCGGGATGTGCATGAATACCCAGGGTAAAAATGAGACGATATCAAAAACTGGGAAGGTGGTTCATGGTAACGATTATTAACGAGTGGAACAAAGTTAATTGTTAAGAAAGGAGGAATTGTCGAGTATGTAATGTATGTAGTATGGGGAAGGGGACAGAGTTAAGTTGTTACATGTATATGCAATGCAAAGTCTCACATAGCCCCACCAATGGGGTATTGTTAGAAATGTCTCGGCAAGTAGATTCAGAATATATTACTTTCTGTGGTCTGCAACCACCCCTTGGATTTTGAGTGACCAAATTAAATTTTTACATAGGTTTGGTGGATAAACTGGAGGACATTTTAGGCCCTGATAGTAGCACGAGCACAAATACTTCTCCCGAAGTGCCACCTGGTCACAGCAATAACGGAAACTCTTCCGAGGAAGAGGATTATGGTAAGGAAACCAATATGAATTTCCCGAACTCGTTTTAAAATTTGAGTTCAAAATCACTTAAAAATACATAGTTTTCAAGTTAAATCTGCATAGAAAAAGTTTGATATCCCATCATTCCTTGGATATGCATAAAGTTAAAAAAATTCTACCAAATTAAATACCAAAGGGTGATTTTTCTGCTGGTGACGAATTTGTCGTTGAATAACCCGGGAACGGTTTGTCGTAGCGGGTCAAAATTTTGAACAGAGGAGCATGTTATCCTCAAATAGTTGTGTGCAAAAAAACAAATCTCTACTTTCAAAAATGCCTCCCCCACAGCCCCCAGAAGGTCAAACACTCATTTTTACTGTTTCCAAACTTAAATGCTCATACAACCGAATTACTAAGCATTTTAAAAGTGAATAGAAAACAGTTTCGAAATCTACAATCAATAAGGTATTGAAAAATATAGGTGAAAAGCGATAAATTTTGAGTAAAGGGCAACCACCACCCTCTGAAAGAAGGCAAAAAACGTGTTAATTCCGACCGTGCATAGCAAAATTGACCTATTGACCTCCAGAGACAATCGACCAACCCAAAAGGAAATTACCCGTAAGGTTGGGATATCTAAGCGTTCAGTGAAAAGAGAGATTAACATTTTTAAGAAACGACTTGGTCGGTAAAGTCGTGTGCATCAGCTGACCGAAAAACAGGAAAAAAATCGCGCCCGTGTTTACAAAAAAAATTATTAGAATTTTCTGTGAAGGAATAGGAGTGAGTTATTGGTGACATTTGACGAAGCACTAATTTCTCTACAAGTTACTATTTAGGTTCGAAGAGCTTAATACACGATAAATGCCTAAAACAATTCAAGCAAGTTGGTGCTTCCGTGTAAGGAGAACTTTTTTAAACAGTTGATGGTTGTGGGTGCAATGTCGGGTCGTGGTGTCCTCCCACTTATCAAAGTCCCCCAAAAAGTGAAGGAATCTGTAAAGTATTATGTGGACCGTGTACTGAAACCACTTTTAGAATAACATTTACCTAAATTGCACGGTAAAAAAATAATTAAGGTGATTTTTCATCATGACGGAGCGTCTTCCCAGACGGCAAAGTTGACCCACCATAATGCAAAGGACCTTGAAGCTGGATTCGGGATAACAATCATTTCGAATAGTGAAATACCTGTACAATCCCCCGATATAAGTCAAATGAACTTATTTGGGGTCGGATACTTGAAAACAAAAATTTTTCTGCGGAGACCGAATTTTTTAGACGGAGTTTGGAATAAGTAAAAATGAGTGTTTCACCTTCTGGGGGCTGTGGGAGAGGCATTTTTGAAAGTAGAGAGTTGGTTTTTTGCACACAACTATTTGAGGATAACATGCTCCTCTGTTCAAAATTTTGACCCGCTACGACAAACCGTTCCCGGGTTATTCAACGATAAATTCGTCACCACGTACGAAATCACCCTTTGGTACTAATGAGTGACTAAATTATGCATATTCCGATACAGATCATGTGAAGGATTATGTGGCCGATGGTAATCAAGTTGGAGTAGTAAATGTTAATGTCGAAGACTCTGGCAATGCCCCGACGGACAAGGACCCTTAATATCCGTGAAGGACCTTCATACAAAGATGTACTCCGGCCAGTAATGATTTAATCCCAGTTTTTCAACAATGTACATATGTAATTTAGCAAAATAATGAATTAATCAATTATTAATCAATTATTATTGTGTCGGGCATCAAATAAGAACTGTGTTTTAGTGATACTTTTCTGCCTTTTGTAAAATTTGTATTTTACTTTTTTACATCATAAATAAATACGTAAATATATACGAATTTCTTTTGAATATATACATAAAACTAATTAATACAGGTTTATGTAAGTCCTGACCAAGGGAAATACAGAAAATGGTTTAAAATTCGCGCATCTCGGTCAAATTAGTGCATTAAAAAAATGAAAAAATACGGATATGCATACTTTTTGCGGTGAACAAAATAAAATTGGTCCAAATATGTAAGATGTGAGTTTTACACGTAAAAGATTTGTAAGTGCCATACATACATATTAAGTAAACTATTCTGAATCCAGCTTAAACTTTACTCTTCAATAAATTAATGTTAATTTGGATTTAGTATACTCAAAATAAGGTAGTAATGAATCATTACCATGCGGAATGGCTATGTGTCTCTATCACGTCGGTTACAATTTGTCGTAGAAATGGTAATAATAATTTCAGGGAAATTCAAATTCATTACGAAGTATTAAGTATTTAAGTGAGTACCAGTATGTATTAAATTTGAATTTCCCTGAACTTATTATTACCATTTCTGCTACAAATCGTAACCGACGTGGTAGAGACACATAGCCATTCCGCATGGTAATGATTCATTACTACCTTATTTTGAGTGTATAGTTTGTTTAATACAGAATTCAGAGCGCATTTACTTTTTAAAAAGGAAGCATCATAGATATTTAACAGTGTACATATAAATACCTATACATACAGACTTTGTCCATCTGTCCGTCCGTTAAGAAAGCGCCTCCCAAAGTTTACAAATTTTACATACACTTTCTGCACAAATTTACTTCGCGCTTTCTACTCTTTGGTGATTTGCAAACATTTCGGCCGAACTTGCGCATTGACAGATCGTCCCTTTAAAATTTCACATTAATTGAATTTGTAATTGATTTGAATATGTGTCTTTTTTCAAAATGTGGGAGCATAATCGTTGAGAGTTTTACATATTAAAGACCTGCATTGTAAATAATACGAAATATTTATTTAGGAAGAATAACCTTTATTCTATTAACATAATGCAGTTTACAACCCATTGTTATATAAAAACTTGAACGTGACGTATGTATTTAAATGCCCGGTGACGCAAGTCTACCTGCTTAATTAATGACCGTGAATTTCTGATTGACATTCAAGTTAACATTCAGTCAATTACTTTTACTTTCAAATTTTGAAGTTCTGCATCTTAAAGGGTTTGTAACATTTAAGGAAAAAGGTAGGTCTCACTATTAAATGTGTATTTGAAAAATTGAACTAATCATCGCTTGCATAAATATTTTTATTTTATTTTAGCAATCTTTTTGCAACAATAAAGCGACCTTGGTCCGAATATGAAGGTTATTCTCATTCTGGTCCTTCTCGGGATGTGCATGAATATCCAGGGTGAAGATGAGACGATATCTAAAGCTGGGAAGGTGGTTCATGGTAACGATTATTAACAAGAATTAAAGAAAGTTAATTGTTAATTTAAATAGTTTTTGTTGAGTTTGTATGTAGTTTTGGGGAAGGCGACAGAGTTAAGTCGGAACAACGTTTTTAGAAACCCGGTCCGATTTCATTTCAAAAATATAAAATATAATCCGATCCGTTCTGTTGATTTCCAAAAATATCCGATCCATTTTATTGATTCCAAAAATATCCATTCCAGTCAGATCTGTCTTTTTATTTTCCAAAAATATCCAATCCAGTCCAATCTTGAACTAAGAAATATCCAATCCTATCCGTTTTTTGGGTTTAAAGATACCCAACCCAATCAGATCAGATCAGGCCTCGGATCATCCAAGAAAAGTTAACCCCCGACTAAACTCTGCACCGAATACAAATTGACAGTCTACAAGTTATAAAAAATGCAGATTTTACAAAATCAGTATGCAGAACTATGTCATTATTTCCAGAGCCCGCGCCTGCAAAAGGGTTGCTCCCTTGCGATGTTCTGACAGTTCAGGGGAAAGATATCCATGAAGGCTATTGCAGCTCAGTGAAGGACTGTCCTGCTACAAGAATTCCGGTTATGCATACAGTTTGTCCTAACGCGAGGCAATATTGCTGCATCCCATTGTAGGATGTTTGTACGCATTCTGGAAATATTACGATAAATTAAATTTTATCAATTTTAAATTTCTGATTATGTATCTACGTAACTTTTTACAAGCCGCGCCGATTTTTGATTTGATTTGATTTTTTCGTATAACGCTTTAGGTTATTCTAGTGTAGCTTTTAGTATTTGGCTAAATTTTGCAAAAAATGATGAGTGAAACACTGAAATACATTGTAAATATAAGTTTGTTTGTTCGTATGTGTGTATAAAATAATGCAATAAGTAATATATAAAATCCTTTGAAAAATAAGCCGTATTTTTGTAACAAATGTATAGAAATTGGGATAATAAAAGAAAATCAAAAGGTTCTGTATACGTACTTATTCATCGTTAAAATTCGTGGGTATATATTTACATTTTACTGTTCGCTTATTTAATAATTGGCATAATATTGATAAGTAATATTACATAATAGCTTAATGGTTGCCATAATAGTGCAATAGCCACGTATCATATCCCCGATTAGATTGACATGATGAGGCCGGTGATGGGCCCCAGCACATCAATCTTACGGGGAAATAAACAGAAACCAGGTAATACACGTTAAAAACTTATTACAAGAGACCAGGGAAGTTTGTTTGCCGGACGGGAATACATGCGTTACCTGACTACCGAACCACTTATTGCGTTGTCTTATAAATTTATTGTCTTGTCCCGTATTTTGCGTACCAGAAGTTAGGCTATTCACTTTCCGGAACCATTGTAATAAGTAAAGTAATCAGTTCCTCTTTATATAAATACATACATGTACTATTTGTTAAGTGAGGAATGCCGACAATTACAATTACTAAAGATGTATGCACATTACATAGTTTGGTACTTCAATCTCTTGACATTTTGTTTGACATTCTTCACATGCAGAAAAAATAAGGTGTGCCCAAATAGGTAAATAAATCATGCTCATGTTATCATGTGTACACCAATTATTTATTACTCCTTACTACTAACGAAGATCGGCGACAAACATGTCGGATATGTGCATTGTAAGTATTTATTTAATCGACTTTACACTCTACACGGGTATGGAACTTGGTGGTGCACGCATACCGGGTCTTGGTCAATTATATGGATGGAATTGTCATTACAGGTATGCACGTATAATGCAGATACCTAGATGATAACAGCAAGTGTTGTATCACAGACGAGGTTGTGTAGCTGCATACTTTCTGTGCTGAAATTGTAAAAATTCGGTATTCAATTCGAGCATTATATTCTGAAGAGAGATTTCCCCAGTTTTCGGGGATTATTACACTCTTAGAAATGGGGTTACGATTATAACCAAAAAGTAAAAGTATGTGACTTTGCCGCAGTGGTAATAAATTTGTCATCAAGTGGTTACAATTGTCACCGACTAATTATAAAGTTTCACTGACTTGGTATTAAATTGTCACCAGAAATAATAAATTTATAAACAGTTGGCGACAAATTCATAACCACGGCGGTAGAGTCATATACGTTTACTTTTTGGTTACAACCCCCTTCTAAGAGGGTACTTGATTTTTCTCAGCAAAATTGCTAAATTGTTGTTAGTAAGCCATTTATTCCTTGAAACTGCCGTGTGGTGTACCCATGCAATGTACTACTTTTCCCATCTCACGCCAATACACCTCATCATGCTTACCAGTTATTACTCGTCAGTAATATGCACAAAAATTAGTAGTAACCACATACTGAATTTGCGGCAGGAATCTTCCATCTTACAATTTGTCGCTAAATTTCCTCACTGTGGGGAAGGAGTAAATCTGGTCGCTCCTCGTGATGGTAAGGGTTTGATTTAATAGATAAATTTTTGGTATTCATCCATTGCAAAAAAGTTTGCAAGTTTGTAAAAAATTGTGCATACAATTATTTTGCTAAACCCGCCAAGAAAATTTCGTTTAGGCCCGAATTTTTCCTCTAAGATTGTGCTGTCATGTGAATATGCTAACTCGTAATGGATACCCTAATTGGAATTAAAAACACTTAATTACTAATGACTTTATTTTCTAAGGTGTGCATTTTAATTGGGAAATCGTGCAAACCCTAGAAATAGTTTCGATAACAAGCAACCACAAATTTCTTGGTCACAACTTAACCCAAGCCTCGCAAAACTCAGGTCAAGTCGTCTGTTTCCTAATTCTTCCTGTTTGGAGTGAGTCTGAAGAAAAATTCGTAATTGATAAGGAAATCGTTGATAAGGTAAAATCAGAAAATATGAGTATTGCTAAGCACTGATAAGTATACAATACATGTTCACATGCTGTTAGGAATTTGGTGTGGTTAGGCAGATATTTATTTCTCGGTGTTAAAGTTGCTATTGTTTGGTATTAAAACTATATAGGTCCGAACAAATTTTCTACCGATATGTTAGAATTTTAATACCGAACAATTACGGCATACATTATATTACTTATCTATCAAAACCACTTTGGTAAAGTCGCGAATGAATACCATTTGATACTATTTTGCTACTGGATTTCTAAGAATGTGTCCATCCGCATATATTTAAATACGTACATATATGTACAGCTATGTCTTACCTTCCACAGATAAGCACGGAATTTGAGAAATATAAAATACTATGGAAAATTCGAAAACCCATCATTTTTTTCGTCTTACTCGGAATTAGACAACATCTACCCAACGTATCGTTCCAGCATTCCATTCTTCGCCGCTTATTTCCTAACACGACAAATTTTAAACTAAATTCGGACATTTACGCAATATTTGCCCCTTCCGTGCTTTCCTCTTTAAGAAAAATTTCAATCTGGGAAATTTATTCGGTTAAAAGCAACAAGTTCTATAGTAGAATACGAATTTCACATCAATTATATCCTGAAGGACTTATCTGGATGGATGGAAGGGTTGATAGACGGACAAACTTTGGTGGACTTGGACTCACCATTTCTGCTCGAGTAAGACTAACAATTTATAGCTTACACCCTTAAAAATTATGTTATGTACTTTTTGAAAAGTAACTTCACTCTGAATTAAATATTATGTAAAATACACTTGAGTCAAAGTAACATTGACCTGAGAAATGGTCGAGTTTGGTCTGGATTTTGTATGCTTAATTTACTTAATATAGAATTCAGGGTGTTTACATTTACTCTTCAAAGAGCTATTTTTAAGAGTGCATAAATAATCGTCCTGGTTACACTATTTATTTATTCATACAGATGGAACTGGACCCTGCCTGGTCTATAGTTGCCCCTGTAAATGGTAAATTAACCCTTCTTGGTGGAACGGCAGCTTATTTTTATTGGGATTTAGAAAAATCGCTAAATTGCACGTACGTACTAGTTCATAATCCAATACTTCTATTTCCCAACCAATTATTCACTTAAGGTATAACCTGATCCTTAAACACAGATTGGACATAATTTGGGGTCAGAATCTTCTCCTATTAAAAAATAATACGTTAGGCGGGAAGACTCTGGTCCAGCTTAATTCAGGAATTGCCGATGTTCCATTGAGTATGGCATTAGTTGATGAATTTCGTGCCAGAGGGGTTACATTCTTACAGCCGACATCGGTTACATTGTACGCACATATTTCTTTGCAAACATGCATTCATTACGTTTTTGGAAAGATCTCTTTAACTTTTTAGTGTGTACCTCTTCTTCCAACAACCGTCACAGAATTCTATGCGAAACATTATAATTGTCCCGTTAAAAGGGGAAGTTTGGGTGTGCCTCGTTTCTGTCTGGGTACTCATCCTTATCGCGATCAAGATTGGGATATACTTACAGAAGTGGACAACTAGCCAAAAAGTACTCTTCAATCCTGCGGGAAACCATGGCAACGCGGAGAGCCCAAAGTTTAGCCAAACTTCCATCGGATTATGGACAATTGCGGCCAGTTGTCAAAAATGTATGTTGAGTAGCTAGTGCATTGTTAGAAATGTGGTATAGGCACCCAGTATTGATTTCGTGGTATTAAAGTGGCTACCGCTTGGTATTAAAATTATTCCGATCCATAAAAATTTACTACTGATAAGGTAAAACTTTAATACCGAGCTATCACTATACTCAATTATCTATCAGTACTACTTTAATTGAGTCATTCATTAATACCGCGTGGTATTATTTTATTATCGGATTTCTAACAGTGTATATTAAAATCTCGAATAACTTTAATTTCACTAATGCTCTTTTTAGCATGGAATTACTCTCCAGAAAGTATTCCTCTCCAAATAATCTTTCTGTCGGGGTTATTCTGCAGTTTTGTGGTGCACGTGGCTTACACGGGTGCCATTTTATCAACCTTATCCGTTTCTTATCCTCCCGTTCAGGACTTTATGGATTTGGTCAATCAAAAATTTACCTTTACTGTGTACATCAAGAGCGACCCATTTCAGCAGATACTTAAAGTTTGTGGATCATTTTATTCAACTTTTAAACATTTATTGGGCTTACTCACGGCAATCTGCGAAAATCTCTCAAATTAATCATGGCCACATCATAACTTGCGAAGTGTTAGGTGATTTCCTGAAATATTTTCCGGAAAGCTTTTGCTTTTCTCTCAATTTACTCAAGAGATGGGAACGTTTTAATTTTGAAAACTCATTCCCTTTATTACATAAGTATTTCAGAGGACGTAAATAATCCATCCAAATAAACCAAATTAAAATGAGATAACAGTTTAGGATAACTTTTTACAGATTTTCCAAATATATGTATGAAGCCATATTTCGTGAATACGCTCATGGCACCAATTTTGTTTAGCTTCGCAAGTTTGTTACATGAGGAATTTGTCGTGAGTAGGTCCTATTAATTTAGTAAGGTAACTTTGTATGTAGCTTTACATAAATATGGATATAATTTATTAATCATTTTTTAGCACCTGATTTCCGTGCATAACCTTCCCCAAGAAATTATAAAGGTTGACCTACCCTCCGAGATCAGTCACCTGTTGGAGGGTGACCCACCCAAAGCTTTTCTCAGTTATGAAGACGTCTTTTACAGAACGGCGTTATACCTCAATTATACGAAAGCATTTGTCTGCCAGTCCTTAGCAAAGGTCGAGCTGAGTCGAGTTCCTTACAAAAGTGCGATATTTTTAAGGAAAGGATCCCCACTAACGGAAACACTAAATTATAAGTAAGTATTACACTCTTCGCAGCAATGTTAATCTTGTGAACAGTAAATGCATTCTGAAATTCATATTCTGAACTCGAAGTAAAATTGACAAACACCGGAATAAACTTTACTCTGGATTAAGTTAGCGTCGCTTTTGATCTATGTAATATAGTTTACTTACTATATGTAGAACTAAGAGTACATTTACATACTTTTTAAAAGGGTACCATTGCTTCTACGAGTGTACATAGTCCATAGAGTTAAGGATTAATTATGGGTTAATTTCAATTGTTTTAAATATCACAGAATAGTTCAGAGGAAAGAAAGAGGAATCAATTCACGACACGTTCGTCGCTACGAGAAAGAACATTTAATCCAGTGTAAGGACCCCTTTAAGAGGAGAAAGTCTCAAAGGGAGCCTGTCGCCCTGCGTCATCTTGTGTCCGCCTTCATGATCATAATTACTGGTTACCCTGTCACATTGTTGCTACTACTCGTTGAAGTGATTGGGTTCAAAGTGGATTAATTGGAATAAATAAATTCTATGTTTTTTTTTTCAAAACTAAGAATTACATATAACCGTAATATTTCCAAATCTTTGTCTGAATTTTCTCGTCTCACATTCACCAATTGAAATGCAGGCAAAATTGTATAAGAGTAAGAACCTCGCAACTGTGTATATACATACAATTGAGAATGGATCGCCAAACCGAGAAAAAATGAGATCTACGTTAATATGCTTACCATACTTTCTTAAAGCAACATTCTAACGTTCATATTCTTGTACATATGTACATATGCATGCAAATACGTCAAACTTATTAACTTGATCTCACAGGTACACTCGTAAAAATAATGTTATCTTCTTGAAAAGTAAATCTACCCTGATTCTAAATTAACTAAACGCTACAAAATTCATCTTTAAAAGATTCAAAGGGTAGAGGAAGGAAGAAGAGGTTTAAAAGATTTACGTATTTACGTAAATATGTACGTCACAAGTTTTAACTTTGTCCCATTCGAGGCAGGTATAATAGATAAATAATGTTTTTTGCAAAATGAGTCAGCCATGGTGGTATAGCAACAATTCTTAATTCGCAAAATACGTCTTACTCATTGCAACCATGGCTGGGATGTTATGTAAGTTAAGTTTTTTAACAGATATATGTATTTACATGCATGCCAAACAATCATCTCTCTACTGATCATTTCAGAAGCTTCGCACCGTGGGGTCAGACTGTATGTATAATTAATCAGTTAGCCACATTGACACACAGAGGTGGAATGGAATTGTAAGAAATTATTCAAGTTCATCTATGACAAAAAATACAGTTGACGACGGCTAGGGGGCCGTGCATACTTAGAGGAGGAACTCGATTTTTTGACGTATTTTCATACGTACCTATCGTACACAGTATCTTCCATGTTATAATTTACATAATATATATGTATATACCTACTCATTTTACACCTCATCCCAAAAGTTGACCACATCACTTTCGCAGGGTCCTACATTTATTGGCAAAATTATCAGGACAATTGTTCAGTTTTTTTTCTTGTTGAATGCTCAAATCTCACTATTTTTATTTCGATGTGCTTGAGCTACCATGGCAACAAGATGGTATATGATGCTGCATACGTGTATGTACATTATGCATAAGTATGATCATGTGTGAGTGCACATTTATCTGAACACGACATGAGCAGATACATAAATTTGGAAGGGAGAAGGATAAAATAGAAATTAAAATCGGAATTTAACGTCAAGATTTTCATGTTAAGATTTAGATACACGACGTATTCAAATACATAGATTATTAAACAAATTCAATTAATCGACCAAGAGTGCGCTATAAATAAGTATGAGTGGTAATTACATAGTTAACTATGTAGATACATATTATTAAAGCTTAATAATTTGACATACAGATATATATGTATATTTATAAGTGGTTGATCACCATAGCAGGATTACACGAATAGAATTGAGTATTTTACATACATATGTACATGCTGAAACATATATATGTACATATATATATATGTGTATATGTAAATACAAATATGCTTGTATTTACTTAATTACATAAGTGTTATGATCGATTTTGGGGGAATTTTAACAAAATTACCACATTAACATAATTATGATACCCTTCCTATCATTATCTAAATACATACAGTTAGCAGGAAGGTGGTCTGACAGCAACCATTTGTACGTCACATCTTTCAAGTACCATCCTTTTACCTGGATTTGTACACCTAACTTATTATTATGCAGGCTGCAACAAGATGAAATAATCGTCGCATTAAATAAATTAATAAATAAAATAAAATTTGTCATCCTCTCAATTCGCAGAAAATTAATGAATCAACGTCAACAATGCACACTAACCAACTCGTTTCTTCTCTTTTGTCGCTTCTTGATCAGTAAAATTTGTTATTGTTCTGCACAATAAAGATTGACTCATCGCAAATCCAGTATTTAAATGAGGTCTAGTTCACCGTGGTGAAGGGGCCGTACAAGAAAACGTCATCAATTTTATTAATTAACGTCAATTCATGTCAAATTACGTTTTTGTCCTGTAGAATGTTGTCCTAAATGACATGAAGTCCTCGTTTTTCGCTGATTTCTGATGACACAATTTTTGCACAGCCCCTCTCGCAAATTTACCTCGCGTCCTATAAAGTTACCTCGTCTCCTTGAAATTTGCACAGTGTGGGTCCAGGTGTTCTCAAGTAATTATCATGCCGTCCCAAGTTTTGTCTTACTTTTTCTTCGCCTCCACCTTAATTGGTGGGGTACTTTCCTTAAGTACCGAATTTGACCTGCCCTCCGCCCGAATTTACACGATCGCGGGTAACAATCGTCTCACCCAGTGGAACAAGGTTGACCCTGCGACGAGGGAGACGACGATCGAGCATGAGGACAAGATCCGGCTGGACTGTACAGCCAACTATGCCGTGCAGTGGATTTACACGGGCGACGGAATTCCGGCATACACAACGACGAATAAATACTCGAGGACGAATTCGCACGGGGAGACGACCTCGGAGTACATTTCGACCGTGGTGATTGATCCCTTGAAGGAACATCATACGGGAAGGTATCAATGCTCACCGGGAGAAGAAGTGGATCTGAGGACGTTCTTTTATATTTTTGTGCCAGGTGAGAAATTAATCGGTTAGAAAAAAGTGAAAATGAAAAACTGAGACCGAATTACCATTAAAATACATTGCAAAGGTTAGCTAATTTCATCTAAAAATGCGTCTTTTTGCACACTCATGAAGAACGTATACTGCATTTCATTAGTAAAGTGGAACTTAAGGCGGACCTCTACATATGTACATATTCTCTTATATTTTCATGCAAACAAATTGTTTCGATTTTAAGATCATTAGATTTTTTCACCTGGCAAGCTCATGATTCGTAAACATTTGTTTCGAATTTTGATAAATCATTGTTTACAAAAATCGAGCAGTATAGTAATTTTCGTAACGATTATGTAGAAGCAAATTTGAGTATGCAAAGTTTTTTATGGTGAAATGGGCATGGTTATTTTTCTTGAAAAACTTCCTCCAGAAATATATGAATCCCATGATGAATTACATCGAAACAATTTTGATTGAGACAATTTGCGAATGGAATGTTTACCATAACTCGCTTTTTGAAAGTTGAAGTCGTATTTTTATTTTTGAATTCCAGGGCAAAATATCTTCACGTCACTATCCGGACGGAATATCGTCTTGTCCAAGAACGGATCCGCGGTGACTATTCCATGCAAAGTTTCTCATCCAAATGCTGCCGTCACTTTGGAGAAATCCGAAGCTGTGAGAGAAGCTTAAATTCATTGCAGACTTTATTAAATGAAGACTTTCTTGAAATGTTTTTTTACTGTTTGCAGGGAAATCTTCGTCGTGTCCGAGTCCGAGCCGATGATGCTGTCACGTACGATCCAAAAATCGGTTTTACTCTGAAACTCAACAAGATCGAAAGTCCGGAAGGAACTTATGTTTGCACAGCGAGATTTGGCTCGTACGTTCGATCCGTTGAGTACAAAGTGCTCTCATACTCAGCCAATTATCAATCAGGTATGACATTTACTATATTTGTAAATTGCTTCGGAAAAATTGGCATTATTCTGCAAATTGAAAAAAAAAACTGCAGAACTAGATCAGTAAATTTGTGTGAAAATCCAGTATCTAGGTTTTGTCTCAATTTACAAATTGTCTTTATAATTTTGGCACAAAAAACCTTGTCAAGTTTGGCTTTATGAATTTTCCATTTTTTCTTTGATTTGTTGCTACAAATTTTGAAACACTCAAATTACAATTAATTCTTGCCATTTGTTCTTTGAGATTTTCAATCTTTGAAAAAAATGCTTTTTTATTCCCCTGAACAACTTCCCAATAAAATTTCAATTTTTCAGATCAAAGCATCCCTGCAAAGTTACAAAACAAGTGTAAAAAGCGATGTGGGGAAAACGCGTACTGTGACGTAATCGATGGACGAGAAACTTGTCAATGTCTCCCCGAATTCGGGGGCGAACCAGACGTCAAATGCGTCATCAAGTGTAACGCCCATACCGATTGTCCTTCAACAATGTCCTGTTTCGTGGACCGCCAGTGTCGCTCGCCTTGCATTCACTCTGCTCATGGCTGCGGAATTAATGCAGTTTGTCGCGTGGAGAATCATCGACCGGTCTGCGCATGCCCGAAAGACTGGTTGGGTGATGAAACTATTCAATGCTTCAACTCGGTACAAGGTAAGGAAACGAGGAAATATTATGCACAACGTGCTAAAAATATAACAAATTAAAAATGTGAGGAATACTTGCACAAGAAATTTTAAAAATAGTTTTTTTCTGGCAAGTTCTCAAACTTTGAAAAAAGCTTCCAAATTTATTGAAATTTTTGGAACGAAAAATATGCTATTCAACTATCAAAAAAGGACGATGAACTTTTCAAGATACTTCGAAAATTCGGATCCTTCAGTTTTTTATCTGCAGGATATTCGAGATTTTAATTTTTAACGTAAAAATATTGACCCAATTCTAGAAGTCCGTGATAACATTGTAAAATACAAACATTTGAATACAAAATTTTACAAATATTGGTAAAGAAAATTAGCTCCCAAATTGTTGCAAACTTGCTCAGATCAAGGCCTCTTTTTTATTTTGTAAAACTTTGCAAAAATTATTATGCAAAACTTAGAAAGTTACGAATTGCTGCGACAAATGCCTCTATATTGTCATCTTTTGTGTTAAATTACATATTTTATCTAAATTTCTAGGTTCCGAATCGGACCGTTCAAGACCCGAGCCATCCCCACAATCTCCCCAACGCCCTACTAAGACACCCCCGACTTCGTCCGGGATTAAATGCGGGTCCAACACGGACTGCCCCGACGACATGACATGCATCCGCGCCACCGCCTCCACTACGTCCGGCAAGACTTGTGTGAATCCCTGTCAAGCGAGAAGATGCGGGGTCAATGCGGAATGCAAGGTTACCGAGCGTCGATCCAGCTGCGAATGTCTGCCCGGATTCTTTGGCGATGCTCGCCTCCAATGTGACAAGATTGGCGAGAGGGAAAATAATCCATTTTCCGAACCACTGATCCAAGCTGACCAAGAATTCGATGAGAAGAAATATGCACGCGAAGAGTTCGAACGGTGGAGGGCAAACAGGTGCAAGAATCCGGAAAAGTGTGGTGCAAGTAAGCGGTTTATTTAGAAAAAAAACAATTATTCATAAATTTTAAGAATTCAGGGAAATTACTTTGATGATAATTTATGATTATCAAAATTGTCCAATTTCCCTAAATCAATCGGGGTATTCGTTACGAGTTCGCTTGTTATCATCGCAACATAATTTTTAAAACAAATTGTGAACTAAATACTACGCTAATTTTTTGCAAATTTGCGAACTTCGTTTTGTTTGGCTGCTCTCGATGCGAACTCGTAGTGAATGCCCCCATTACTTTAATGCCAATTTCGATCTTCACAAAATTTAATCAATTCAGACGATTGATTTCTAATTAATAATTTTCCTATTTATAGATTCCTCCTGCCGCCTCTCTCCCTCCGGCTCGGATCAATGCCTTTGCGCCCCCGGCTTCCAAGGTCAACCACCCAAATGCCGCGCTGAATGTAAAGACAACATCGACTGTCCCGCCGCACACGCCTGCGTAACCGACAAACGCGTCGGGTATCCCACCTGTACAAAAACTTGTGGTTCCCGCGTCTGCGGCGCGCATGCGGATTGTATCCAATTCGACGACGGCAATTACGAATGCTACTGCCCGCCCGGCCTCCATGGTGACCCGCTTGTCAAATGCGAATCCAAAGAAGCCCGCCTGGGTCGCGATTGTTCCACCGATTACGACTGCGGGATCAAGCTAAGATGCGAGATCGGTGCGGACGAGCGAAAATGTGTGGATCCCTGCGAATCTAAAAAGTGCCGAAACGAATTTGTTTGCGAGGCGGATAATCACGGGGCAAAATGCGTCTGCCCACCAGGCTATACGGGAAATGAGTACGTCGGATGTAACAAGGATGTCATCGTGGACACTGAGACTATACCTTGCGCAAACATTTCTTGCGGGGAAAACTCGGAATGCCGCACAATCGAGGGCAAATCAAGCTGTCAGTGTCAGTCAGGTTTTGTTGGGAAGCCTCCTGCCTGTATTGCTGAGTGTTTCTCCAACTTGGATTGTCCGACAGATTTGACTTGTATTTCGAAACGGTGTCGCCACCGGTGCGGTGGGTGCGGGAGGAATACGAGGTGTCGCGTGGCGCCTAATTTGGAGCGGAATTCGGTCTGTACATGCTTAGAAGGGTTTGAGGGAAATCCGTACGTTGAGTGTCATCCGTTTCAATAACAATTTTATCTTACGAGTTAAATTGATATATCTTGCAGAATAAAATTAAAAATATAAATCTGCGTTAAAAAGTAATAAGAATTTACTAATTCAGTGAAAATAATTTCGTAAATGCAAGAATTTCATAATAAACATTTTTTAATGTTCGTCTTTATTAATTTTGCAGTTTATGAAATATGCCTAAGGGTAAATATCATTGTTAAATATGTAACTTCATATTACCGACTGACACGCATATTTAAATAACATGCATGATTTTCAGTAGTAAACTAGTGCCGACATAGATTTAAATGATTACATATTTAAATTGGTATTACCCCATGTCGTTCTATAAGCTGTATACCCTACATAAGTTATAAACAATTACATATTAGCTAATTATAACGCTCAGAATACAAATTCCTAACAATTACACAAACACTTGAATATTTCAAATGAAATAACTACTTATAACAATCGCACACAACACATTCAATTTTTAAATTAAACTTAATAATATCTAGTCTGAATTGATAGTCTTCACACAAATTTTGACCACTTTGTGACGCCGTGAAGGTCTACACCGACATTTTTGCAAACTTGTAATCAACCCATTAAGAACGTGGATACACGCCCATAAGCTAAATTCCATAAAATACACAAAGCTACGCCTACATTCTACCAGAATACTGACAAACGAAACAGATAGAAAAATTCCACACAGCACGAACACTTCTTTTACAGACCCCATTGAAATGGAATTCGCCTCGTGAAACGTTATTTGCTCCCTCCCATTGGACATAACCACTGCGAAATGTTTCCTGTAATCTGTATGATTCTTTGCATAGTGTGCATAAAGAGGAACGTAGAGCTCTTCAAGTTTTCTCCATCTATCAACCATCCCATTGCTTAACAGTTGTCCTAGTCGTTTAAGAAATATGGGTAAAAGATAATTCCTTTTTAGCACCTCGACGAAAACCTTGTTAAATGGTGTATATTCCTTGCCATACAAAATTAAACGCTTCTCCGTAGACTGCAAAAGTTTGCCATTCATACGTACAATTTGATCACTATCCATAATTGCAAACGTTTTTTCAGGGTCAATCACCTTGTTTGGAGACACTCCAGACATTGCTTGCCGGCTGTTACGAAGTAATTTTGAAATTCCTGATTGTGACATGTATTCATCTACATCCTGATGAATAAAAATAAGTTTTTTTAGCAACTGTCGAAACATATTCATCATTTCTGGACTGTCCTTGAATAAATTTACATATTGTGGAACGAGATAGTCGTTAAGGATAGGTATTTTACGGATTGGGCGATCAGTCTCATCCAAATACCAGGAGTGTGTCATAATAGGAATCTCTGAATCCGCCAGATCAACCAGAGATGATGGTAGTCTTGGGGCTTTAACCGCGCTAAGAAATGAGAAGACAGATCCGGTATATAAATTATCCATGATTACGTAACAGCCACCCAGAAACCAGACGGTGAGGATGGGTACTGCGACACATGCCCGATTATTAAACATCCGTAAACTCTCTCCATTAACTTGTCGAAGTAGGATACAAGTCACATTAAACAAGTCCTGAGTCACGTCAGACATAAAGTTTTCTACTGTTTTAATCCTAGAAAGTCCAATGACGAACGTAATTGTAACGCAAGAAAGGAGTAAAACGACCCAAACCATGTCGTCAAACGGGGATAAAAACACATTCATTCCATCCAGCGCCTTCGGAAAGGGTGTAACATACCCAGTACCCGCAAAAGAACTGTTATAAGAAAAACTCATTGTAGCGAACCCAGTTTATCGAATTTCGAAAAAATAAGTCCAGAACTGAAAAGCCAATGAAATTTTGTGTAGGAAACATTATTCACTTTTCAAAATGTCAATCTCATAAGGCGACACGGGCCTAGAATCTTGGTATCCACCACGCGATCAGAGTACGCACGCGTTCCAGCGGGGATTGGCCTCATTTCTATACCGTTGAATTTTTGATGGATTCCAAACTTATATGGGGTTTAACACATACATCCAGCTAAAGTTTGAAAAATATGCCATACTCCAGCAGGTTGAGGTTCGGTGACAATCAATTTTTTGCTTGATCCGAAATGGAGTCAGGAATTTTGGATTTCAACCACCCAATTACCATCTTGGCCTCATGAACAGGACCTTAGCCCTGTTTGAATGTCACGGTGATATTTTTGAATAGGAAGTGGTTTAGTGGTTCCACAATTCGCTCGAGAACTTGAACAAATAATTTTTGGCACGAAATTTCACCCCCAGAGAAAAATAAGTCACTTTTTCGGCGCAATTCAACTTATGCCCAATCAAAAAATCGTAAAATCAATAAGGTGGGTAAGGTGAACATTTTTGAAATTTTTACGAATAGTCTAGACCGGTGGGGTGTAGAAACGGTATTTTTTCTACTTTATTTGGCTTCAACCACAAAGCTTGGATCATCTGTTGAAAATATTAGTTTCCATTTTCCAAAGCGCGTACCGCATTATCAGCGTCAGGGTTCTAATGGGTCTATTTTTACTTGGCGAGTGGTTAGGAAGTGTTTCTCTCCATGACTTGAAGACATATGTCCAAGGTTTAGTTTAAGGGCACGGGACTTACTTTTACTTCATGCGTTCATTTTTGAGGGAAATTTTCTTAGGGCTCGGCATGGATTCGGACGAATCCATTTTTTCGTGACTTGGTGAATTTTGGTGACCTTTCTGACCTTCTCCTTCCACTTCTATTTCGGTCCTCGACACTGCCAGTGTCAGGGGATCATTTTATGGTACGGTCGACCATCTTTCGGTCAGTTCCAATTTTTGTTTAACAATTGAAAAATGACGATTTTTGTTGTTTACAAAAATCTTGTTGAAAAATTGCAACACATTGTTTCTCCTGGTCTGTCACTTTGGAACCTTGGGCGACAAAAAACTTGGAGGCATGGTTTCTGATAGACAAAAGCATGGAGATTTCAATAAAAAATAGTACAAATCTCTAAAAGATTGTTTTGCCTGCTTAATTTACCCGGGAAATCTTATAACAGAACTTTAGCGGGTACTAGGTATAAAAATCGGATAAACTCATATCTATGCTGATATGTTACTATCTCTCTTTCATGGGAAAGATTGACAAATCGGGTCCCAAAATTTGCATTCAGTCCGAAAAAATATATTGGCATGTCCTCACGATTATCTTCGGTTGGGAGGAAGGTAAAGTTGAAAGCTTCCGAAAGCGATTTAACTGCACAGCGTTGAAAGGATTTGGCTATTTTAAAATTCACTCTGTTGGTATGGCATTGATAATGTTGTGACGGGTAGATGTCATACATGAGGACGAGTCTTTGGTGTAGATTTTTATTCGAGTTGATCCACTTTGAACTAAGTTCTGAAAGGGAATGTATTTTGGTAATTTTCTCGGGTGGCGAACTGCACACAATGCAAGGAATATATAATTGATTGGGGTGTCGAAATTGGAATAAAATTAGGACAGCGGTTCCTTTACCTAGGAAATAATTTTTGTAATAGAATTTTTTATTATCGCTGGGTTTGTACCCGTGTTGGAAAATATATGCAGGATTGAGCAGAAGTAAGACGGCGTTCTGCTTATCGATGTACATTGATAACCCATGACTTCCTGTTTCTCTGCCTATTTCTGAGTTGTGTAAAAATGCTACCGATATTTGACTCGATCCTGCAAATGGACCAAGGCTTGAATTGTCCTTGCCGATTATATATAACGGGTATGTTTCGTTCGAAGTAAATTGATTTAGGACAAATGGCGTGGAAGGATTTGACCTGCGTAATTCGTGGAAATAAGGTGGAAATAATTCAAACTGACGCCCATTTCGGTGATGTGTTATTAAAATGATGTTGCAATTTTGAAATAGGTCGAATGTATTCCAAAGGGAACTTGAATGATGAGGTGTTAAGGTGAGGACCAGGACGATCCGTATTATGGTGTCCATCATGTGTACAAGAGAAGCTTAAATTTTATATTAATTTGATATATGTACAGGTGATCAAAATGGGCTAAACCCTTTTCGCACCCGTTAAGTAAAATAAATATGCTGTTGTGAACATTATCCTTGAGTACTCGTGTCTTGTATGGACGTTTTTTAGCTAAGCCGTAGACCCTTTCGATATGAATAGTTACATATGCCACGACTGTAGTTCCAAGGGCAACGAAGACAGTGGTTCATTACCTCATGGGCCAAGTTTTCGATTAATATGCAGATGAGCCAATGAGATTTGGTCATATATAAGGAAATATGTATATATATTTATGTTAATTCACATGTCTGTTTACTGCCACAAATTAGTATTGTTTGCCGACATATCCACGTATTTTTGGTTCGTGTCTCTCCAAAATTCCATATTCGTCGATAAACCATTATCTTTTGATTGCATGTATCTACTTTGTGGGGTGACCAGACTACTCATCAATAAAGATAGCCAGGCCAGCGGCGGTAGCACATTGACTATATCTTTTGATTGGACGTATCTAACAGCGTGGACAGATATTGATGAGGTCAACAGAATTACTAGTACATATGAGATAGAAATATACCCCGCCAATGGAGGGTATATCTAATTTACAAAGAGTAAATTTAAAAGTAAATTTCTTTTGCTATTTGCCTACAGTTGGATAATCTTATATTATTTTAATCTTTGTATAAGATATATGTATCTTGTATATAATCTTAAGTCTTTGTATAAGAACGGATTCAAAAATTTGGAACCGAATTACTTAAGTAAGTACCTAACTATGTATATATGCCAAAATTTCATATATGTGTATTTGCCAATTACACCCCCTTACTCCAGGTCCCAGGATCACGCCATCTAAAATTTGCGAGGGGTCTTAAATTTGAGATGGTTTTGAGACTTGCTAAGTTGATCATTAAATTCCGCACAGTTGCACATTAAGCACATTAATTCTTAATTCTGCAAATTAAGCAGTTAACGATTTTGTTCGTAAAACCATTTCGAGTTTAATATTTCATTTAATTGCATAAAACATTTGATAATATTTAACAGACGAGATCTAGTAAATGGCGTCATTTTTAGCATCGTTACTTACAAAATCAGTCAAACACATTTGGGATGCATACTTTTTCATACATATGTTTTTATTCATGCAACTGGGGGCCTTACAAGTATTATTTCGTATAAATTATTAAAAACAAATTTCTTTGTCACATCTTCCCTATCCTAAATTAAAAGTTAAAAGCGAAACAGACTTGATCCATGGTTAAATATAATAATCGAAGACATTAAAATTGCACGGCCCCATGCGTGTATTCATACAGATCAGGTTTTATCAATACGATTACTTCTCTTCAGTCCGGTCGACTGCAACCATTTATGTAGATCAATTTTGGCTCAACAATGACACGCCCAAGCACATTATGTTTATTATTGACTGTGCAACTTTCGATTTTAAACTCAATCACACTTCTTAGATCGTTTAAAGATAAATGTCACTTGTTTGATTAGGCTTATCAAGAAGGGCCCGTAGCTCAGATGGTAGAGCGCTCGCTTAGCATGTGAGAGGTACAGAGATCGATACTCTGCCGGTCCAAAATCACTTTTTTGACCCCACTCGCCCCACGTTCTAGTGAATTTATATATTTACAGGATGGGGTGACAAATGTGCAAAGACAAATCTGCAAACGACAAATGTGCAAAGACATTTGTGCAAACGATAAATGTGCAACCTGACAAATGTGCAGCCCGATAAATGTGCAACCGATAAATGTGCAGGAATTTTTCCAACAAATAGTGCAATATATCTTGATATAATTTACACTTCAAATCAAATTACATCTTATCAAAAAACTAAGAATTCTGAAACATTAATTTTGTGGTGAAGCTTATGAAGCTGGAGATCATATAATGGAGATTCTATACTTATTAAATATTACTAATCATAATTATAACGGGGTTGACCCCTGTCAATTTTATAATAAAATTCCCGTGCCGAATCACTGTAATGCTAACCTTACATTTATGTAATGCTAAATTTAGCTAGTGACAATTAAACTTTAGTTAGGGACACCCCTCGGGGACAGAATTTAAAATGACAGCAAATAAGTAAATCCCGAATTATTTCATTGAAATTTAGAATTTTTATATGTACATAATTCCAGCCTATACGATAGGCTAAAATTCACGAATTCACGAAGATGTATGTACCAGGAAATTTATGCACCATAAAAATATAATTTAGTAAAATATGAAGTTAACAATAAATTAATACTGCTCAATATAAGATCTACAGCTTCAACAGACATCATACGGGATGCCACCACAAAATTAATGTTTCAAATTTAAGTTTTTGAGGAGATGCAATTTGATTTCATGTTTAAATTATATCAAGATATATTGCACCATTTGTTGGAAAAATTCCTGCACATTTATCGTTTGCACATTTATCGGGCTGCACATTTGTCAGGTTGCACATTTATCATTTGCACAAACGTCTTTGCACATTTGTCGTTTGCACATTTGTCTTTGCACATTGGTCGGGCCACCTATTTACAGATACATACAAATAGGTAAACTTGTAATATAATGTAGCTCGTATTACCTCGTTGCTGCAACAATTTCTTTTACGGAAATAAATGAAGAAATCTAACTGCGAGTTCTTAATGATTGTCGATCTGAACTTGGTTTATTTAATTATTTAATATTACTTACAAATACTTGATTATGCTCTCTGTGTCTATGTACCAATTGAATTTACAATGGTGTGAAATAATGTGCATGTAGAATTTCATTGTTTACGTTTGTACATAAGCAAGTTTTTTTTGCGAAATTTTACGAAAAGATATACAGTTCAAAGTAAGAAAAATGGGGCAAAATTTATTGGGGTTCAGCGTAGCTAGAGAGCAAAGTCTAGTAATTTTTTAAGCAAATTCGCTACCGCTGCATCTGGAGATACAACCAATTCGGAATCGTGAACTTTGTTCTCGATTGACGTTAAAATGGTTATTGGCCTGCCCATTTAGTTAATAGTAAAGCAACCACCACGATATTTCACATTGTTGGTTTGAGTTTTTGACATAATTCCAAAAGATGCATAATATGCATCTTTTGGATGTGTGTGCGTATACCTTGAAAAAGGATACCCTTATGGCTTTCATCAAATTTTGATGAAAATATGTCACAAACAACTCCCCAATTTCTAATTTCATGGTGATAATCTCATGTCGTAATACTATCATGGAATAGCGCTTGTCTACTCCGCCGATTGCAGGATCTATGTAACTGCTGCATGAGATAATTTGTATTTTCCCACAAAAATCCCACCACAATTTAGCCGAACTTTGCATAGTGATATCTTCCGCCTTTTAAATTTCATTGTTTTCACAGTTTTCAAAAATGTTGACCACCTCCCGATCAACAAAAATTATTACTTTTGCGTCAAAGTAACGCATCCATGGTGAAAATTTTTAACAAACAAAAAAAGGCGTGATTATTGCATAAATTTTGTGCTAAGTTTGGTGTGCACCGTGAGACACGCTAAATTTGCATTAAAAAACTGTAACCTATGGTTGAAAAATTATTGCACCCAAACGTGCTGAGATATTGCGTAAAAATACCGCACCAATATCTCGTCAATACCCACATTACATCATGCAAAAATACATCATCATACATACATCATGTTAAAATCATGCAATTTATACGCAATGAATGGTGGGTGCGAAGAGACAGGCAACGCGCGAGAGTTTGAATCTAAGAGAAGCGTGGTATTTCCTTTTCTCTCCCACCCTCGCAGTCTCGTAAATTCCCTATTAATTTAATTCCCTGTTAATTTATCTGTTGTCTCAATGTCGCCAAAAAAATATTACATAATTGAATTCCCCCCTGATAAATACAAGTCACTGGGTTATCCCCGCAGAGAAAGTTTGTCTCTGGGACGACGACGCTCCCTCGGGAATTGCATCATAATCATGGATCGAGATGGAAAATCACCGAGAAACATTAGGCGAATAATTGCAAAACGGAGAGAATCTCACTCGTGCAAAAAACATACCTGCTATTAGTAATAATCTTGTAAATTTAGATATATGTGATTCTGTCGTTGAGGATAGCGATTCAGGTAGTAATATTAGCAATAATGATAGAAGCAGTAATGTTATCCATAATAGTGACGAGCCATTAGTTTCCGATTCACTAAGCGACAATGGTGTAGTAGAAAATAATAGGAATATTTTAGATTTAACACGGGACTTGAGGGACTGGTCGCTTCGACATAACATAACGGGAGTAGCTTTAAACGATCTTCTACGCATATTTAACTTTTATCAAGAATTTAGATTTCTTCCATTGGATAGTAGGACATTGCTTAAAAACTCAATTAAATACTCTATGAAAACTATCGGTCAGGGTCAATATGCACACTTTGATGTTATTCAAAATATAAAACGGCAAATAGATTCCAATTGTATTCTTGCTTCTGGTAGCGAAATTAAATTAAACCTTATATTTAGTTTTGATGGATTGCCCATTTCTAAGAGTAACAGTAACCAGTTTTGGCCAATTCAAGCAAAGTGTGAAGAAAGTACGTACGGCGTATTTGTCGTGGGTTTATTTTATGGCAAGACAAAACCAGAAAGTATTGACGAATACTTGATGGATTTGATAGCAGAGTTAAAAAGTTTGCGAGTTGGGATTAGTTATAATAATTTGAAAATATTTTGTAAGGTTTCAAAAATAATAGCTGATGCGCCAGCCAATAGTTTTTTAAAGCAATGTAAAAGTCATAATGCATACAATGGATGCGAGAAATGTATAGATCCAGGTTTCTGGAAGGGACGTGTAATTTTTAGAACATTCGATAGTCCACTTAGGACAGATCAAGATTTTTATGTTCAAAAAGATAAACACCACCATGTAGGCATTTCCCCGTTTACGGAGCTTAAAATTTTGATGACTTCTTCGGTTCCTCTTGACTACATGCACCTCATTTGCTTAGGTGTGGTTAGAAAACTATTAAGAAGTTGGGTAAAAGGTCCATTGCCATTTAAATTATCTTCTCGTGATATTTCAACTTTATCAAGTAAATTAGTATTATTTTCGCATAGTTGCCCTAAAGAATTTTGTCGTAAGCCGAGGTCAATAAAAGAGTTAGATATGTGGAAAGCGACAGAGTTTAGAACTTTTCTTCTTTATACAGGACCCGTCGCTTTAAAAGGATTATTGTCGCCGAAAAAGTATACACATTTTTTAAATCTTTGCGTAGCAGTCACGATTCTTATAACTACCAAGGCGCAAGCAAATAATTGGAACGATTATGCACGACAGCTTTTATTGAAGTTTGTTAAAAATGTTCCCAATTTATATGAAGAAGAGTTCTTATCATATAATATGCATTCTCTTATACATATTAGTGATGACGCTTTAAAGCATGGCCCGTTAGATTCTTTTAGTGCTTTCGATTTCGAAAATAATATGCAAGTAATAAAGCGCTCGCTACGAGCTCACTATATACCTTTTGAGCAAACTGTGAATCGCACTGCTGAGAGAGAAAATCATAAGTACCAGTCCCCTGTGAATTTAAATAGACACTGTATTATAAAATCGAACGGAAAGGATCATTGTTTTATATTAAAGGATGGGAAAGTAGTTGTTATAAGTAGTATAAGTAAAGATAAAAAACATATAAATTGTAGAAAATTCAAACACTCGGACAACTTGTTCACTTGTCCGTGTGAAAGTAAAATTTTAGGAATAACTAAAGTTAGCAAATTATCAAATAGCGTAACCATAATAGGTATTAATGATGTTGATAAGAAATGTTGGTTACTGCCGTCGGATAAAATAGATGAAAACATTTGCATTCCCTTGTATAATGTAACAATATAATTTTTGTTATGAAACAAATGATTTTGATAAAAATTAATAATTTGTGTTATTTGACTGCAGTAATTGCATGGAGTTTAACTGCAAGTTTTGCATCAAATTATTCGTTTCTTTTGCGCAATATTCTATGCTATAAATTGCATTAATTTGACGGTTATTTCTACGCAATATTCTTGAGGCTAAATTGCATGAATATGACTGTCAATTCTATGCAATATTGACAGTTTATTTTAGGTTAAATATCTAGTATCTTTTCACGGATTTTTGCCGGCCATCAGTTGCTGCAATTTAACTGTATGACTTTTGCGTAAAAGTGATAGCTTTTGTTGATCAAGCTTGATTTAACCCCCTCCGCAATGTTTACCCGATTGAACTTTAAATACTCGAAGATTGCTAAACAAAGACAGCCCGCCAGACAGATAAAAAGTAGAATGAAAACAGTCTGGATACTGTCGTCAATTTGGACTGCCCGGACGTCTTTTGCGTAGCGAAATTTCGAACGTTCCCCAAATTTAGGCTCCCTTTCTCGCAAAAATGTCTCATTAAGGTCAATCTGCTTAACAACTCGGTTGTAAATCCCAGCGTCTAAAAACATTCTAAAATACTGAACCATCCTAGACTCCCGTCCAACGTGGAAAGAAAACCCGACCGGCCGTTCAAAAATGGTTTTCTCCCCGCGGAACCATTTTTTCGAGGGATAAGTTCTCTTAAGAAATTCGTAGAAAGTGTCAACCTCACTGGATGGTCCGCCATAAGCGGATTTATCACATTGCAAAAGTACCTCCTCGATAAGCCGATTTACTCCAGAGGCAGTGGTATCATTGGTAAATCTTAATTTCTTCGGATACCAGCGAATCCTTGGATTCATCATCGAATAAACCAAACTTTGTAAATGTTGTGGAAATTTATCCGACTCAGAGTACACGTCGCCAAAGAAGAAATTTGTAAATTTATAGTCGTAAATATGATATTTATTTGATCCAATGGTTGGTGCGAATTGAGACAAAATTGTGTAGCAGAATCCTCTTGTCGGGATGGGATTTATGGTAAATTTGCCATGACGTAGCCTTGTGGGATCCACCTTAAGTCAAATCTCTCCTCTATCATGGCGTAATTTACGATTATCTTGGGCTCTTTCTGACATGAGATTTTTCATACGTGTTTACCCTTTCCCCGGGAAGCGGGGAGTTTAAATTGGTGATAAAGATACTCAGATAACAATTGTTTATCACGAGTCCGAAAAATAGCCATGGAATACTTAAGAACCTGAAGGGAAGGAAGGTGTCCAGTTTGACGGGTAGTTTACTCACCTCGTCGATTAGACAAGCAAAAAAGTGTAAGAAAATTGTAATCGGGTAAAGTTTTTTGTTCCAAACGTAAAACCCCAGAGATACGAGGGAAGAAGATAAGAGCAACATGATAACCGTGAGAATCCATACGTTTAGATCGAAAGGTGCTAAATACAAAGAAAAGGAGACCCCATTGGATACCAGGTAGCACGAAAGGAATGAGAATCCTGGAAATGCCGTTATGACAATTTTTCTATGAACTCCCCTACTGATAAAATTTTCCAGACGAAACGACGGGTGGTAACATGATTCTATGAGAACGGAATAACATTCAAAATTGAGACTCTGGGAATGTCTTGTCGCATTTAGTTTGATTAGTGCAGTTGTAATTAAAATTTCGGATAATCCAAATTTTGCTTTCACATGTGTGTCATCAATCCAGTTATTTTCCCCCAGTAACGGGTAGTTTGATGGGCTGAAGGGTACAACGTCTATCGAGGAGATAGTGCAGTCAAAATTCGTCAAAACTGGGACAATCCCTACATTTTTTTCGTAACACAATTTCACTTTATGGTCAGGCAGAAATAATAAGACTGCAAATTTGACGGGTCGTTGAATCTGAAAGCTGGGGGATACCGAGTAAATTAGTAACTCTGACACGAACACTTCAGTGTTGGTAGGAATTAAGAGAAAGTACAAATTGTCGGGGTAGATGTCAAGCTTTGTTTCCTGATTTAACTTTAAATATTGCCTGCTCTGCATTTTAATCCAAAGTCCTACTGCTTTTGAGTGAAACGTTGTATAGTTTGGCGAGTTTATTGTCACGAAAAGAATAACGATTTCGCAACGCCAACCTTTGTTTTCGAGGATGTCAAGTCTGACGAAAGTTTCGGCATGTTTTTCGTCGTTACGAGTAAACCCGTCCGATAGGGCACGTTTCGTCAGTGTGAGGGGGATGTCACGGGTAGTTGGAAGGTCCGAGCTAGAAATATTGTTGAAGACGAGGCGATATCGACAAACGGTTTGAGGTGTTAGTACAAATTAGACATGCACCGAGTACTCGGCGCTGCCGAGTACTCGGCAGGTTTTGGCCATCTTGTCGCTACTCGGACTCGGCCGAGTAATTTTGCGTGCTCGGCCGAGTATTTCTTAAATTTTTATATACATCCAGTACCACGTTCCCCGGAACTTACACGGCACAGTTATTTACTTACTTTAAAAACTGACCCATTTTTTAATTCTAATTCTCTCGACCCACGTTTATAAATATAAAGTGCACCTGCTAGTAGCGTCTTGAGCGCTTATTATCTGAAACAGGGTTAGCTTACGAAGATAATCGATCAAAACTTTCACCGACAATTGCTGAAACATTAATTTTTTTAAACTACAGCTTGTCACTTTTCGAATTCTTATATTAACCACGTCTGTATACAAATATGTTGTGTACATACTTTGATGTTGGATTATTTGTTTAACAAATTGGTTAATTTAAATGAAATTTTGAAAACTTTATAAAATAAACAGTTTCCCGTTTTGAGAATAATAAAGGTCGCCTTTAATTGTTAAGCAGCCGCTGGTTATATTGTTTTAATTGATGATCTTTTTGACAATTTACTCGGTGGCCGAGCCTTGCTCGATAATCGATTGCCGAGCTTTGCTCGGTGCTCGGCAAATGAGCAGAAACGAGTACTCGGCAAAAATATAGCCGAGTACTCGGTGCTCGGCCGAGTCGACTTTTTGGGTACTCGGTGCATGTCTAGTACAAATATCAAATTTATGCTAGATAATTGTACCGTGGATTGTACAAAACTTGAATTTACTATGTAACAAAGTAAAATAAAAGTTTCAATGGCGTAAATTGATTGAATCATTGTGGAATTTGGAAAGTTTTTGGAAAGTATAGGTACCGAAATATCGTTTCACAAATATGTGCAGTCGTCGAGTGGCAAATGTTGGTACTATTTTAGACTTGGCATTTGAGATAATTGAGGATATGTACAGGTAATTATTTGGATGCTAATGGCTTAAAGGTAATTGGATATTTATCTGTATGTATTTATTTATGAATGTATTAATATTTTTTTTTGGACATGCAAATTAGTTTACATATCATGCTGATAATCATGAAATTAAGGTGGTGGCTAAGCTAACATTATTGGAAGATGTTTCATAAATGCAAAACTCCAAGAAGAATATAAGTTTGTCAAAATTAATAATTTCTAAAAATTTAAAAAGAACCCCAAAAGCATATTATTGTTCAATATTGTTAAGATTGTTAATTTAAAATATTCCATGTTTTGCCACATGTAATATGACACAGTGGAAAGTGACACACTATCCGAATGACCAAATAAATTTATGCATTTCTATATACTTTTTCGTCTGTTGGCAGATTCAATTTTTACAGAACCTGCGGTAGCATTATCCACATAGCATAAATTTGACACCTGTTCTAACACCTCAAACATCTTGTCTCGTCTTCGCCAATATTTTCATCTCCAACTAGGGCATGCAATACCGGTATTCCAGTACCGGTATTAACCGGTATTACCGAATACCGAATACCGGTCTTGAGCTAACCAATACCGGTATTCACTTCATAAATTTTACATATTGAGACTAACTTTCAGTTAACCAAATTCCACTTATTAAATCCAAAATTAAAATAACAAGTTGATGGTCACAATTTGGCGGATTATAATCAATGCATTTTTCGTACCAATCATATATTTGAATTAATTTTTAATTATTTTAATTACTGCATATGTATGCAGTATGCATTTATTTTTAAAGTTTCAAACAATTGTGTAAAAAAATGCTGAAGAAATTAATTCCCCAAATAGAACATCGAATCGTTTTGTCATGCAGATTGTCCTCTAGAAAAATTTCCGACAAGCTCAAGTTTTCTAGCAAAAATGTTTTAGATGTAAAACACTGTAGGTTTTGAGTTTCTGAGAGAAAATACGAAATTTTCAACGGCTGAATAACTGTTGCTGATATGGTAGCAACGCCAAAAATATGCTACCGTACTTTGACAAATAGACAACTAAAAACTGTCAACTAAAAACTATTTCACGGCTCAAATTTTTAAAATCGCTGAAAATACCTTAGGCAGTTATGAGCGCACACACGAAATGACGATGATGTTAAAACAGTTCAATAGTTTTAGTTTAAGCGCACACGTTTAAAAGTGGATGAATTTGAAAAGGCTGCGATACGGAGTAAATAATCAGAAGTTTGGGGAATACAATGAGTAAAATTTGAGTCGGGGGTAATTTTTTGCCCGTGAGCTCTGATAAATTATTACGAAGTTAGGCATATAACCAAAGTTTTTAAGAATATTTATGTTCACTTCTGTAATAATACTTATTCATATGATTACACACAAGCATTTAATTGTCTTAAACGTATGCAATTGCTTTGTAGAGGATTTTCATTGATATTAGCATGTTTAACAAATTTAACATATGGTGTCGGTAATACCGGTATTACCGAAGGTCTCAATACCGGAAATACCGAATACCGGTTTTGAAAAATGGTACCGGTATTGCATGCCCTATCTCCAACCCGTCAACTACCCTTGGCGTCTCCCGCACACTGACAAAACGTAGAATATGACATGATAGAGGAGAGATTGGACTTATGCAAGATGGATTTCGCAAGGATTTTTAATATATAACGTTTAAAATATTCATAGAACGCGTTCTTGTCATTAACAGCGTCAAAATCATACAAAATCATGCATGAAATCATGCACAAAACCATGAACACAAACAGAAATATTTCTATTTGAGATGCATAATTTTTGTGTTTTATTCACGCCGCTAGGGACTCGACAAGTATAATGGGTACAAATTATTTTAAAAAATCCCATCTTGCTTATCATATCTTTGTTGACATACGTGCAACGTTAAAATGAGAAACAATTTCTGCATAGTTAAATATGTGAATTGGCCACATTAACCTTGTACGGTCCCACGTGTACATGCAGATCATGTTTTATCAATGTTATAATTCCTCCTTGCAACCAGTCTGCTCCATACCAATCAACGTACATATTTAGATCACTTGTGACTCAATAAAGACACGCCTAAGTAAATGTTGTTTATATGTAGTTGAATATGCAACTTTCGATTTTAAACTCAATCACATTTATTACATTGTTTAAAGATAAATGTTACTTGTTTGATTCGGCTTATCAAGAAGGGCCCGTAGCTCAGATGGTAGAGCGCTCGCTTAGCATGTGAGAGGTACAGAGATCGATACTCTGCCGGTCCAAAATCACTTTTTTGGCCCCACCTGCTGACTGACACCATTTTTTAATGAATTTATACATGTATACATACAATGAATCATGCATTGCTAAATACATATTCTAAGCATAAATTTTGCTTGTTCTTGAGCATTGCTTAATCAAATGTTTCTTTCCTAAACTTTTAAAAATTGCGATAAAACCTGCATGTTAAAGTTGTTAATTTGTTTTATACACACATAATTATATAATTATATAGGACATAAATATATTTTACATAATAACCTTGATTAAATTTTATCATCTACTACTCTTATTGTTTATTGTGTTTATCAGGTAACGCATGACTTGAATTGTAAAGGGTAATTGAGCACGACTCGATAAAACTGACAAAATTCAAGTACTAAGCCTTATCATATTGCATGGAGGACATCATATTAAATATGTAATGCAATTACACTTACAGATACAGCTACATCACACAAATATTTACATAATACAGATTTAGGTTAAACAGTTTGCCCGGGCGTAATTAGATCGTTGTTAGACCATGGTTAAAGAGTCAGTAAAATTGTTGCAGTAAGTGTGACAGCATTGATGAAATTATTTATTACGCTAAAGAAGTAGATTAAGAAATAGGGGAGATGCGACCTAAAAATTTCCTTGCGGCATTACTGTTGCTCCATTTTTCGACATGTTCCGAAGCCAAACTTTTAGATTGCTCTGGTGCTTCTTGCGCAATCGCCGCCCAGTAAGTTTAATGCTACCTTTTAATTTATTTTATTTTAAACTTGTTCGAGTTTTAATAATTATCCGTTTACAAGAATGGTTTAAGAACTATGTATGTATGACACAAATAGAGATAACTATAAAATGGGTTGGGATAAAGTTTCTCGCCACCCTCTCTGGCAAAATACAAAGCTAATTTCTCAAAATTATTAGAATCAACGACCCATTTTGTTTAAATATTAATATCTTCATGTATTCAAGGAATTGTAAATTTGTATAATTGTGGCTTTACAAAAGTACCAAAAGTACAAAATGCAACTAAATTATTAAAATAATCGATATAAATAAAACAATTTTAAACTACAGAGACCCAACAACCACACCCGCAACAACTGCTCCAACGACCACTCCCCTAAGCACAACCACTGAGCATTGGCCCGAACCTGGGATGATTTTTCAGCTCATAAGTTACATATCTGCACGGGTAAGACCAGGTGCTGGCATTAATGTAAAATCAGTGTGTACTGCAAATATTTAGCCTTGGTTGAACTAATCTGCTACTTTTTAACTGATGGTTTAATGTGTACTTTGATAGGCGATGGAAGTCTACCAATCAGACTTGAATAACTACAATAAAATCCATGCTCATCTCGATTTACATGATTGCATGTATCCAGCACAAGTTTGGAAATTGGAACTGAATGGTAATTACTATATTAATTTAGATATCCATCATTAGAAATTTATACACATTTGTTGCAATGACAAACGTTTTCTGCTCGGGAAACTTTGTTAATTCGAATTCGTACTTGAAAGACTCAAGTATTTAGTTCCATCTGAAGTATTTAATACTTGCTTTATTTGTACTTTTACATACAAATTACAAATAATTTAAACATTCGCTAGGTTCTGATTACATTTTCCAATCCGCCTTGGGAGGTTCTAATCAATGGAACCATATCATGAATAGGTGCCGACCTTCACCGACTTACCCTTGCATAGTTGTAAGTTTAAGATTCATAAATATTACACGCATCAGAAAGAATTAGACTAAATCAACACGCTGGAGTTTTCACGTTGAACAATGGCAATGACGCTTTTACCTGAATATTGTCAGGATACGTAGTATTAAATTTAACGGTTGATAAGATTTAAAAAAAGAGTTCAACTCATGCGGGTGGGGCGCTATTTAGCTACCTGTTTCATAGTTCAAATCCGCATTTCCAATTTCTTCCACGTGTCAACATACGTACAGTAACAGCATAACCCTAAAAAATATAACTCCTTAGACTACCCAGGAGTCCATTACTGATGGTACCCCTCACTGGAGAGTTACCAACGTTCCCAGGACCCCATACTATACAATTACCAACGTCGTAAACGAAACATACAATACGATTCGGTACACTGGGTAAGACAGTTATTCTTGAATATAATGAGCGTACTCACGTCAACGTTCGCATATCTCGTAAATTTACTATAGCAACATAACTTGCCAAATTTTGCGAGATTTCGCAAATATTTTGCTGGAAAGCCATGAATATTTTTCCCAAATTTACCCAGCAAATGAGCATGCTATTATTTCATAAAATTATTTCGTAAATTCATCCTCACCATCACCATCAAGAGAAATTACAGAATTATTTTGCGAATCCCTTCACGACAGAAGTATTTTGATTTTCCCAAGTTTGCTGAATGAGTTGAGATGCGAAATAAAACGCTGTCGTGAGTACCCCCAATAGAAAGGAAAAATACATTTATTTACTTGTATAGTGTGAGCGACGCTTACGGGATCAAATTGGACCTGGCCCCCTTGGATCAGCAGGATACGGCACAGTGGTGGGAATTCAGGCGGTGCTAAATTAACATATTTGCCTGAATAAATAATACTTAACATTTATTAATATGTATACATAATATCTACATTTGTAATACAAAATTTCCTTTTCCGCTCGTTTTACCATTTTTATGACAATGATGCTTCAAACGAACTACAATTTATGTGTATGTAGGTATGTACCTATCCAAATATATGGATACATACATACATGTCGTACAACGATAGTGAGTAATTAAGAGCAGCACTGTTTTTATTTCAGGAATTTGTTTGATAAGTTTGTTTGGACACCTTTAGAAGGCTATCAATGTGATTATATTTATACATTCATGATAGCAAAAACCAATTTACATACATAGTCTTGCCATAAAAAGTGATAGTAGAGCGTCGTTTTTGAACCGGTCAACATAAAATTAAAAGGTCAGTTGCGGTTTGTGCATACATTCAGTGCCTATCATTGGTGCTGACCGTTTTTACTTGATGTCACTAGGTCAAAAGTAGGAGGAGCTTACCTACACGCGCGTGGCAATGTTTTTTCACTTTTTACGCGAGACGAAAAATTCACAATGTTAGATGTAGTGTAGTAATTCAACGGCAACTACCATCTGGTTGCCCAACCTATTAAATTAACCCTACCGACAGTGACTATTTATGACATAAAAGTTCCGGTGGTCCAAGGTCAAGGAGGACTGCAGTGATGTCCGAAACTTTGAACGCCAGAATAGCACAAAATCTCTGTCTGACGCCGAAGACTTGGGCCATACAAATGACCTTTCAACTTTAGAAATCAGATGAGCTCTGAAAAATGATCCTAAGATGAAGGCTTTCTAGAGAAGAAAGCGTCACGCGCTATAGATTTCCCAGACCCAAGCTAAGGTCAATAAATCGACGTCCCTCTCCCAGCGGTACGGTAAAAAAACAAACAAAATAACCCGTGTATCGATGGGAATTTCTTTAAGACGGAACTATATTTCCACAAAAAAAGAAGCAGAATATATGTTAAATATTCTTAGGGTTAGTTGATTACGAAATGGAGGTCGAATGTTATCCTATCGGGCTGCATTCATGATTTTGGCGGGAATCGGCGGAATTGGGAAAAAATCGCCCAATTTCCTCGATTATGGAGAGGAAATAGTTTAAAAATATATTTGATTAACGTCATAGTGAAGAAGGAACACCCCTTCAACCAGTCCATATTGGGTGAAAAGCCGCCGCCCTTTGCGAAGGGCTCCACAGTAACATTTACAGCGAAATTCGTGAAAAACTGGATTAAAATCCATATTTTTGAATTCATTTGCACTTTAGGTTTGACCTTGGCATTTTCGAACCGCATTCAACTTCACCACCAGATATTCACTAAAATTGAGGAAAAGGTCCGTTCTGAGTCCCATAGAAGTGTCAGGGTCACAAAAAAATTTCTGACCCGGGAATGATACACTTTGTCAATTAATTGCGGCCGTATTTTTGGTAGAGCTTTCTCCTCTCGTGACCAATTTTTCATGGTCACAGGAGGAATATAATTTCAAGTTTAATACATGTTTTCTACTTGAAATTTAACTGGCTTTTCAATGGAATAAAAATAAATTTGAAATTCCTTAAAACTAACCTCACATACTCGTCTTCTCTACTATCACTTTTTAAGTTGAGACTATGTACATAATTACCATCCTTACTTAAGTCCAAGAAATAAGCACTTACATACGTCCAACAAAATACTACTTCCAATACTCAATTATCCCATATTCCCAGGCTTACATAAATAGTCTCAACATTTTCCGCTCCACCAGATTCATGCATATCTACATCATTCTTCAAACGATATTTCTGTTCACCTTTAAAAAATTACGTACCATCACAATGATAAAATCAATTTACTTCTTTGCAACTGTTCTTTTGTTGTGTTACACGTTAAATTCAACTTTTATACAACAAACGGTTGCATTTTCTAGCATAAATCTGACATCCGTTATAACAACTCAAACTATTTGTCAGCATCACGTCGTTTTCAACAATATTTCCACCTCGGACCTTCCAACTACCCGTGACATTCCCATCGCACTGACGAAACGTTCCCTGTCGGACGATTTTTTTCGGAACGTCGGTTCTGAACAAGTTAGCACCACGTCATACTTGACATTCTCCGAAATAAAGGTTGGCGTTGCGAAATTATCGTTCTCTTTGTCACTATAACTTCGCCAGATTATACAACATCTGACTCAAAAGGATTGGGAACTTGGATTAGAATTCAGAGTAAACATTACTTCAAGATAAATCTGGAAACCAGTTTGGATATTTATCCCGACAATTTATACTTTCTCTTAATTCCTACCAAAACAAAAATATTCTTATCAGATTCATTACTTTACTCGTCACCCGTACTTCAGTTACGCGTCAAATTTGCAGTTTTATTCTTCCTCACTGACCAAAAAGTGAAATTGTGCTACCAAAAAATTGCTGGAAGTGTTGCAGTTCTGAAAAATTTTGCTTGTACGATCTCGTCCTTAGACGTAGTAACGTTGGAGCCATCAAACTACCCGCCACTGGATGAATCCAATTGGATAGATACAGGACGTGCAGGAAATAAATTGGAATTATCAGAAATTTTAATTACAACAGCATTAATCAAACTTAACGCGACAAGGCATTCTTACCTTAGCATAACAAGATGTCATTCCGTTCATACGGAACTATGCAACTACCCGTCTTTCCGTCTAGAAAGTTTTATCACTGGGCTCTGGGTAATTCGCACCCAAATAGTTGTAACAGGGTTCCCTGGGTTTTCATTCTTCTCGTGTTACCTGGTATCCAGTGGGGTCTCGTTTTCCCTGTATTTAGCACCTTATGACGCCAGCGTGTGGATCGTCACAGTTATCATGCTCCTCTTATCGTCCTTCCTCGTAACAGTAGGATTTTATCAGCAGAACAAAAAACTCTATCCGATTACGCTTTTCTTATACTTCTTGGGTTGTCTGATCGACGAGGTTAGCGAAATACCGAAAAAATTGAACACCTTCATTCCCTTCAGACTCTTAAGTGTTCCCTGGCTCATTGTCGGCCTGTTAAAGAGTAATTGCTACTTGAGTATTTTTATCACCAATTTAAACTCACCCCTTCCCGGAGAAAGGTTCGATACTTATGACAAAATTTCGTGTGAGCAGAAACTAAGCACAACTTTGAATAACGAAACAATACAGGAGAGATTCGACTCTAGGTGGTATTCACATGCGCACGACGTTGTAGATTTGACTATAAATCCACTCCCGGAATATCTTGGAGAGTTCTGTTACACAATTTTGTCTCAATTCAAAATTAATTTGGCCTCATTAGCCAATAAACTGCACATTATGAATTACAAATTCACAGTTCAATTCTTACTTGGCGATTTGCAATGGAAAAAATTTCCACAGCATTTGCAACGTTTACTTTATTCAATGATGAATCCAAAGATTCGCTGGTATCCGAAGAAATTAAGATTTTTTAACGACGTTACTGCCCATGAAATAAATCGGATGGTTGAGGAGGAAATTTTGCAATGTGACAGATCCGCTTATGCCGGACCCTCTAGAGAGGTTGACACGTACTATGAATTTTTGAGGAGAAATTATCCCTCGCAAAAATGGTATCGTGGCGAGAAAACCATTTTAGAACGTCCAATAGGATTTGGTTTCTTTGTTGCTAGGGAATCTAGAATGGTGCGGTATTTTAAACTCTTTTCGGACTCCGGGATTTACGCCTGGGCTTTTAGTCAAGTTGCCCTTAATGAGACTATTAGGCGAGAAAGAGAAGCAAAATTGGGGGAGGGTAAGAAATTTCGGTATGCCACGTCTTTCCGGGTTGTCCGACTAAGCGACAGTATTCAAACCGTTTTCATTCTACTGTTCACCTGTTTAGCGGTCTGTCTTGGTTTAGCAATCTTTGAGTATCTGAAGTTCAATAGGGCAAACATTGCCAACTGGATTAAATCAAGTTGGGTAACATTTATGACAACTATGAAGAAAATGAAATTCATGACCCGAAAAAAACTATCCTGTAAAGTTCGACTGCAGAAAATATGTGGGAGAATGCGATAGCTGCCAAGCTGTCACATGGACCACGTTACCCCGCGAAAACCCAGTAGGTTGCAGATAGGTTGAATGAGATTGATACATATGTCGGGATCTCGACTCACCCCTACGAACTGTATTAAACCCTTAACCATGCACAATATCCAAGAATGCTTGTTGAATATGTATCTCAACCCCTAACGAATTTACATGCTATGTATAATAAATATTTTCATTTGTCAATCATGCACACTACACGGATCACTATCCATTGGAGTTAATTTATTGATCCGTTCCAGAGATACATATCGGCCAAGAATACAAGAGCCCTCGAATAAATTAGCGAGTACAAAATCTTCATCAACTTAAAAAAAATTATGTATGTATATTTTACACGCATCAAAATAGTGTATTACATACAAGCAACTCAACATGTAAACTAAAAAGCAATTAAGATGAAAATAAAACTTCCTCAAAATTTAGCTCGAACTATTTTATCTCCTGATTAATCGTGTTTGGGCCACCTTCTTATCAGCTTATGAGATGCAAACTAATTTGAATATCCAATTATTTATGTATCTAATTACCTCCAAGTAATTACCATCCAAATAATAATCTCTACCCTATCATTGTCCAAGTAATTACCTCCATCCTCAATTCTCGCAAGTGCCAAGGCTTACATGAATATATATTTTTAGGATTTACCGCTCGACCAGTATACTTATATACATGTTTTCATAAAACGATATTTCTGTACACCTTTTAAAAATTACGTACTGTCTGAATGAAGAAATCAATTTACTTCTTACCAACTCTACTTTTATTATGCTACATAGCAAATTCAAGTTATATACAACAAATCGTTGCATTTAGTAGTATAAATTTGACATCTGTTCTAACACCTCAAACCTCGTGTTGGCATCACCTCGTCTTCAACAATATTTCCACTTCAAACTTGCCCACTACCCGTAACATTCCCCTTAAACTGGCAAAACGTGCCCTATCGGAGGATACTGTTCAGGACGAAGACAAACAAGCTGAAACCACTGCACGACTTGACATTCTCCAACATAAAGGTTGGCGTTGTGAAATTGTTATTCTATTTGTCTCCATAAAATCGCCAAAGTATACAAAATCTCATTCGCAAGGATTAGGCCAATGGATTAGAGCTCTAACCGAACTTTATTTCACGCTAAATACGAAAATCACTTTGGACGTTTACCCCGACAATTTGTACTTTCTCTTAATTCCCACAAATTCAAAAGTTTTCTTATCAGATTTACCAGTTTACCCGTCACTCTCGATTCAACTACCCGTTAAATTTGCAGTTTTATTATTCGATACGGTCCAAAATGTGGAATTGTGCTGCCAAAAAAGTGTAAGTGTCCCAGTTCTGAAAAATTTTGTTTGCACTATCACACCGGTCGACGCAGTAATATTCAGCCCAGCAAACTACCCGCCACTAATGGAAAGTAATTGGATTGATATGAGACATGAACCAAACAAATTAGAAATCTCAGATATGTTAATTACAACAGCATTAACAAAACTTAATGCGACAATATATCCTTACATTCACATTCTAGAGTGCCATGCCGTTCTCTCCGATCCATGTCACTACCCTTCGTTCCATACTCAATACATTCTAAGCTCAGACGTTCATAAAAAAATTGTCGTAACAGGGTTTCCAGGGTTTTCATTCTTCTCGTGCTACCTGGTATCCACTGGGGTCTCGTTTGCCCTGTATTTAGCACCCTATGAACCGTTCGTGTGGCTCGTCATGATTATCAGTCTCGTCTTATCTTCCTCTCTTTTATCACTGGGATTTTATCAGCAGAACAAAAAACTCCACCCAATTACACTTTTCTTATACTTTTTCGGTTGTCCGATCGACGAAGTGAGCACACACTTAGAAATAATTTTACTTTTTTGAAAAGCAAGTGCACTTTTTACTCCATATGAAGTCAAGTTTTCTAAATCCAGAGTAACGCTTACTTGATACGGAGTAAACCTTACTTCATATGGAGTAAAAAGTGCACTTGCTTTTCAAAAAAGTAAAATTATTTCTAAGAGTGCAAACTACCCGACAAATTAGCAACTTTTCTTCTTTTCAAACTCCTAACTGTTCAATGGCTTTTTGTCGGACTCTTGATAAGTAATTGTTACCTGAGTATCTTTATCACCAACTTAAACTCCCCTCTTCCCGGGGAACGGGTCGATACCTATAAACAAATATCTTGTCAGCCCAAGCCCAGCCTAATTGTGAATGTCAGCATGATAGCGGAAAGATTTAACTCAAGGTGGGATCCACAAGGCGACGGCATCCAAAATTTTGGAATAAATCCCATCCCGTCGAATTTGGGAGTATTCTGCTACACAATTTTATCTCAATTCGCAATCAGTTTAGGACTAGCAACCAATAAAGAACACATTCTACACTACAAATTCACAACTCTATTCTTTCACGAGTTAAACTATGACTGGGAAAAATTTCCAGAGCATTTACAACGTTTGGTTTATTCCATGATGAATCCAAAGATTCTCTGGTATCCCAAGAAATTAAGATTTTTGAATGATGTGAGTGCCCATGGAGTAAATCGGCTTATCGAGGAGGAAAATTTGCAGTGTGACATATCCGCTTATGGCGGACCATCCAGAGAGGTTGATACTTATTATGCATTTCTGAGGAGAAATTATCCCTCCAAAAAATGGTATCGTGGCGAGAAAACCATTTTGGAACGGCCGGTCGGATTTGGTTTCACCGTTGGACGAGAATCTCAGATGGTGTCGTATTTCAAATTTTTTCTGGAGTCGGGGATTTACAACCAGGTTTATAGTCATGTTGCGCGGAATGAGACAATTCAGCGAGAAAGAGAGGCAAAATTTGGAGAGGGTGAGAAATTTCGCTATTCCACATCCTTCCGGGTAGTGCGACTTGGGGACAGTATCCAAACCGTTTTCATTCTGCTCTTAACTTGTCTAGTGCTCTGTCTTTGTTTAGTAATTTTAGAGTATTTGAAGTTCAGTAAGGCAAATATTGCGAAGTGGTTAAATCAAGTTGGGTAACATTTATGAAAACTATGAAGACAATGAAATTCATGAGCCGAAAGAAACCACCATGTAAACTGCGACTGCAGAAAACATATGGGGGAACTGCTCACAGAATACGAAACGCTCAACCATACACCATACATACATATCCTTGCTTCAAAGAGTGAATGTTGACCATGTGTCTCAACCCCCTATGAATTGCTATAATAAAGTATCTGTATTGTCATTTTTCATTATTGCATATTACACGGCTACACTCACAATAATTTTGAGACAAAATCGTTACCATGCGGAATCACTACATATTTAGTAATCATCTTAAAAGATGATAATAAAACGTTCCTCAAATTAAGCTCGCACTATTTTATCACCTGAGTAATCGTGTCTGGGCCACTTTCTAATCAGCTTATGAGATGCAAACTAATTTGAATATCCAAATTATTTATGTAATTACCTCTAAGTAATTACCATCCAAATAATAATCGTGTCCTAAACTGTGTACAACCTAGTATAAATATATTTAGGATTATCGATGATTCTAAGTTATGCGACATATGTAGGTGCATATAAATTACAGTGTAATTTATGTATATTGCGTATTGTATATTGTTTATTCCACATGGCGCATAATATAATCCACATATTCCAATTATGATATGTATGGATTTTTGATTGATTGTATTGATTTTTTAATTAAATTGAGGGAAGCGATTTCTGCAACAACGTCTCTTTTTCCGGTTGAGAAACCCGCACCGTGCTATGTTTGTCTCGTATTCGTTGGGTTCGTGGCATTTTGGCCAAGGGTTACCACAAGTTGTCCAGCGGCACAAGGGAATTTCATCTATTGCTTTGTTGCTTGGATCACCAATTTCCGGATCGTTCACCAAGGAATTATTTTCCACGCTTGCTGTTGCCATGGACATTGTTAATAATCCAGCAACTAGGATGCAAGATATTGGCAGGAAGACCTTGTTATCCATTTTACTCCGATACAGATACTGAAACTAAATGTGAAAATAAATTTAAACATACACTTAACATTGGAACAATTCACGTCGTAGTCATTGATTACTTGTTTAATGATAGATTTTATAAAATAATTTTACAGAATCTCAGACAATAAAATCATGTGCGCAAGCTTATATAAGCTTAGAAGCAGATTTTTTTTGGAAAATTTTGTAAAATTATGCATTCTACGCGTCTATGTTGGTACCAAGGTTGGTTAATTGCCTTGTTAAAAAAATACTTTTTGAAGTGTTATTTTTTGTGCACTCTCATAATTTTAGCAATAGATTGTATTGTCTCCGGTGTAGGTATGTTTATATTTACTATGAATTTCTACTAACGTTTTGGTGATAAAGCACCACTAAAGGGTTTCAGACAACTGAGGTTGTACAATGATGTACATATGTAAATATCGAAACTACATAAATCCTGCCAGTTTGCGATTGTCTACACTCAGGTAATAAAAATACGACCGAAACTGATAATAATTTGTTACAGTTGGTTGGTAAAATGTTTCTATAAGTGTTACCCGCTGTTGAGAGTGTACACTCAAAACAAAATCGTCAAAAAATCGCTACCAGGCGGTGTCTATATATGACCTCACCGGTATGGTAAGAATTTGCTACAGGATAGTAACGAAAGACTTGATTTGGCTTGGTAGCAATCTGACATAAAATTGTGGCAAATCCACTCCGCTTTGTTAACGCAGTAATGTACATAATTTGTCAATTTCTTCACCGTGTCGTAGCAGTTTTTATCCGCATTTGCTATATCAACACTACCGGAAATTAGCAAACTTCTACTGATCTGGAAGCATTATCGTTACCATATTATATGAAATTGTAACAAATTGGTAAGAATTACAGAAAACCACGGTAGCAAATTTTAGTAACAAATAATATATTTTATTATAGAACACTTTAATATATTTTCATTGTGCCATACATACATATTTGATATAATTGTACAAAAAATAGTTTATAATACCAAAAAACGAGCTATATTAATATTTAAATATGATGCCTTACAGATACAAATATTCCATCCGAATTACAATTGTGCATCAATTCCATGCATTCATGGATTTCTAATTTCGTTACATCACATAACTCATAAACATCGTGTTTCAACTTTACTCTATAACTAAAATAATTTCTATCAAAATATTGTACTTCTAATTTATTAAGCAGCAAATAACATGTTTTTTCATCTGTAATTAGAAATTCAACGATAACTCCAAATTTTGGAAACACAGGGTCGTGACCAAAACATACAATATAATTGTGTTTGTAATTGTAATTATTGAACCAAATTTGATTTGTCGTGCAAACGTCTGTTTCTTCATCACATTTTTCAAACCCATTAACTTTTCTCAAGAGTTCAATTGCATCAAATGGGTTGGAAAATTGGCATAGTTTAATACTCAAAATATTCTCAACTTTTAATTCGTTTAGTACAATATTTTTTGACATAACTGCAGCATATTGCTGATGGCGCATGGAAAGTGTGTAACAAATATTCCTAAAAATTTTTGTGTGATTCGCGATTTGTGTGATTCAAGAGTAGTGACACATAAAATGGTGCTTCGGAATCAACCGATTTTCAGGAAATAATTCTTTAAATTTTGAATGATGTGTAATAATAAGAGAATCTAATTTAAAAAGAATTGCTTCAGAAAAGTTTCTACAAAATGCAATATTTAAAATTTCTAATAACAAGAGAATTAATTCCCAAAATTTCTTAGCATCATGTGTTACAATTAAGTCGCCAATTATGATTGGAAGATGTCTTATGAGGCACCAAGCTTGTGCAGCTTTTTGGCAAATTCTGTTGCTAATATTGTCTAATCTAATAGGACTTGGGCGATTCTTCGAATCTAAGTAACCATAATCGTACGAAATAATTCTTTGGTTAATTTTTTCTAAATCAAAACATTTTAAAAATATAAGTTTTTGAACTACGAGTTTTACTTCGTACGGAACAACACCTTCAAGCAAATCATGCATTATGTCCACTGATGGCGAATCTAAAAAATTAAAAAACTGTAAATCATTTAAGGCGCATGGTCTCTGAACGCCAAAACTTTTGCATTGAAGGTGCTCGGCATAATTTACCTTGTTTCTTAATACCATATCGCAATGCTTATAATTAATTTGGGCTTCATCCTTACTCGTGCAGCATAATCTACAATAGTAATTAGAATTGAACGACTCATGAAACCCATAAATTGAATTTCCTCCCAAATTGTCAAAAATAACAGTGGAAATAGTTCCAAAAAATCTATCTGTACCATTTATTTCGATTCCTTGGCTTTCAAGAAGTTTTAAATCAGGAATGATTAAATTTAAAATACCATTTATCCCATATTTTTTTGCATCTTCAGAGTAGAATAAAGCAAGTAAGTGAATCTGACTGAGCTGGGAATTAATAAAGTCGGGCAGATTCCGAAGTACAAAATAAATTGCCCCTATTTTATGTATTCCTCGCTTCGATCCAAGAGGATTAACGGTCTCGAAGTCGTCATAAAATAATTGCAGTTGAATAGAATTGGGGAATTTGGAAAACAGCTCGTTTGTTAAATAAGATTTGGAATTTTGAAAACATGAATAACTTGTTGAATCATTGTTTTTATAATAAAAATATTTAGAAAACTCAGGAATTGACACAATTTTTTCCAAAGTTTTTAACAAAGGGATGTACATAAAGGTGTCTTCAGCTATAACTTGCAGTCGTTTTGTATTGTGACTTCTAAGCTCAACTCTATTTCCTAAAGTCAACTCTTTCGGCATAACAAAATGGTCGTTTTCTTTAAAAAGCTTTTGCCTTTGATAAGCTGATTTGACCTTATCAAATGCTTGAAGTAAGCTAAATATTTGTATTTGAAATGACTCGAAATTATTTGATGGAATTGCACTGTCGCCAATTTTAAGAATCAAATTAAAAATATCATTCATTGAATATTTCAACTCTTTAACTATAAAATCTAATGTGGAGTTGCTGACACCAGTTGCAAGTAAAGTGAAACAAAAATTGGTTAATGATACTGTCATCACCTTAATTCCTAAATCTACGGATATTTCATTTGAAGCATTACTTGCAAAATCAAAATCATCAAAATTGTTTGGACTAATTATTTCTTTATTATCTCCGTTGTTTGGTTGTATATTTGGAGTAATTGTATCGACAGATTTAACGTCATGAGATTTTGTATGCCTTAAAAAATAACTCCAGGAATTAATTTTAGTCAAACAATTACTAAACGGACATATTACCTCTTTAAAGCATACATGACTAAAATTATGTATGTACTTAACGTGCTTAATTAAACTAGCACTATCTAACATCAATTTACTGCATAAGGTGCAATTGAACATTTTGAAATATGTACTCTTAATTAAGCTGGTTAAAAACCTGTTTCACATTACGAGGCAGATTTTCGGCATCCGTCTCCAATCCATAAATGTAAACTTGAATAAATTTCCATAGCCCCCTTAAACTGATGTCGTACTCCGTCCCAAATACATAATGGCTTTTGAAGAGAATGTCAATAGCTTCGGTGGAATTTTTGGATGCAATTGGAAGCAGCTGACCGTCACATGCGATGAAAAAGCTTGACAAATTTTTCTTATCAACTCCTAAACAAACTAGATTTGGCTGCTTCAATTCGGCTTTCCAAGTATCCAAGATAGATTGCAATGGAGTCCCGGCCTATAACCAAAATTATATTTTTAATCAAAGATAACTATTCTGACCTATTTAATATGTATGTGCATTAAATGCACAAAAAATATAGAAGCTTATTTCGGTGTTCTAAAATACCTTGAAGAAATTAATTAATTTTGTTTTTGCACCATCCAAAGTACAATGATTTGCCTTCCCTTGTCCTTGTGCTGTTGGCGGAATCAAATGGAGTAATGTAAACAGCGCACCAATTGAAAAATCCCATTCCCCTATAAAATTTTTAATGTATTGATTGTGGTAAATTAAAATAATGTATTTATTTCTATTATTTAAATAAATATTTTACCACAGCCCTGTGCAAGAAATCTTATAAGCGCAGGAGACTTTTTGATACTGCCGGCCCTTTGTAATATTTTGTCTACCCAGGTCGGCCAAGATTTTAAGAAGTTATCGCTTTGCTCAGGGTGGAGTTGAGAAAACTCAAAATTGATCTATAAATCAGGTCAAATATTTTTAGTTATTTTAGTTATTTTTCAAGTAATTAAATCAAATTACCATAGACTTCCATTCCTGGAATTTTCTGTAAATTTTTAGAATGGATGAGTCACTTCTGAGCCGTAAATAATTACGGTGAGCGAGTGTCTCCAACGCCAGTCTCTTCAACTCTTCTTCATCTTTAATGGGTGTAGAATTAAGTTATTTCTTCGTTATCTACAAAGGATTCTTCTACATCCGAATTTGATACAGCGTTTTGATTTTTGCAAACGCGTTTTGATTTTGGCTGCTTCGTTTCATTTAGATGGCGATGTATTGTTCTTAGCCGAGCTTGGATAAGTCCGGAACGGTTACCCTCATCATAAAGTATATCCTGTAACAAAAAAATTGTTAATAATTAACCTAGGACTCGACGACTCATCACCCAAATACTAAAATTCAGCACAATTTTCATCACTCTTCAGCTGTGAGAATCGATTTTAAAATTCTGGACAAATTTGTGCTCATGATGTTCACTAAATTGCTACGATGTTTGTTAATTAGGGCTAATTAGTTCCAATTTCCTACAAAACTGTCCAATTCTAGAGTGTATATTTTTTTCCAACCATCATTGTAAAAATTTGTGGCCCAGAATTTTTAAATAAATTACCAGACCAGCAGAACTGACTAATAATGTGACAATTCTTGACATTAGGTATTATAAACGTGGAATGTTTAAATTATATATTCTGACACTTACAATTCCGTTTTCTGACGCTGCATACTTCCAGCAAGGTAAGATTGAAATTACAGTATGAGCAAGTAATTTCTGGTCAGCTGTTGACGGTGAATTCCTATTAAGCAAGAAATAATATTCAGTCCGGGATGTAAAATTCATTCTATAAGATAATTCTGTCCTTACCCTTTTAGCTCAATTAATTTATTAACAAATGATTTTATTAAAATATTCCCCGTGGATGTGTCGACAAAGGTTTTTTCATTGCAGTCAGTGACCAAACGTTGTAATTCCTCGTCACTTTGTACAAATTCCTCAAATATCTACAAAAATATAATGACGCAATATTAATTTGTTTTCAATATTTGATAATATTTTTGTAAAATTTGTGTTTTGGGGATTGTGAGTTACCTGCTTAAATCCACTTTCAATTGTATTTTTTCAATTGTTGACAAAAGAAGAGGAGGTGAATTAACTTGAGAAGTTTGACCTTGTGAACGTACAAATACAAAAAGGGAAATTCGTTTAGTTAATAAAAAAATAGAAATTATTGATAATATGAATTATAGCTTACAATTAATCATCGGAGAGTTAATGCTTCCGTTTTCCTCAAAAGTAAGCTCAGTTTGTATTTCTCCAATAAGAGTAAACACAATGTTGGGCGTGTCCTGTTGTCGAATTAAAATAGGGAACACTTCCTCTTCAATTTCAGCACCTTGATCGTCGAACAAATTGATTTCGACATCTGCAGCAACATCAAACTTCCTTTTAACTAAAAATTAGAAATTTAATTTTAAAACTTATATTCAAACACAATAAACTTTGTACTTTGTTATAATCGTTGGCCTTACCTGAATCCAAGAACCCTAAATAATCCCCACTGAAAACAATTAATTTTTTCCCCCTCAGGGAGTTGGAAACACGAATTAATTTTTCCATTCTGCAGCTTTATAAAGAGCAGAGTAACCGCCAACGAAACTAAAATCCACGCTTTGACTGTTACTACTTTGTGTGAGACAGACAGAACATGGTGAGAATGTAACACAATAGTTTTGTGAAAAATCGTTACGAGGGCCGGTAATGAATCGAAATGCTACAATACGGGGTCGATTTGCTACAGAATTTTATTAAACTTCTCATAGTTTATTTACAAACATACTTATTTTTACGGTAGCAACCAAAGATGAAAATTGTGTCAATGTTGGTGACAATTTTAACACAATTTCAGTAAGAACAGCCTTTACTATTGGTTGGTAGCAATTAAATTCAGGCTATTGCTACCAACTTGCTTAGAGTGTACTCGCCACCCTTTAACCTTCTGGTTCCAATACCCGTTAAATTTTCGCTTTTACTATTTCTCACTGGCAAGCAAGCGCAATTGTGTTACGAAAAAATTGTAGGTAGTGTCCCAGTCCTAAACAATTTCGACTGTACTATCGCATCGCATCAATAGAAGAAATAACATACAGCCCGTCAAACTACCCGCCACTAATTGAAAATAATTGGATTGACATGAGACATGCACCAGACAAATTAGAATTATCGGATATTTTAATTACTACAGCATTAGTCAAACTTAATGCGACGGGGCATTCCTATCAGCGTGATCTAGACTGTAATTTCGTTGTACTAGAATCATGTCACTACCCGTCATTCAATCCTGAAAATTTTATTAGGTGGAGATTTCGAAATACGATTGTCATAACTGGTTTTCCCGGGTTTTCATTCCTTTCGTGCTACCTGGTGTCCAGCGGGGTCTCGTTTTCCTTGTATTTAGCCCCTTACGACGCCACCGTGTGGATCGTCACAATTATCATGCTACTCTTATCTTCTTCCCTCGTAGCTCTTGCATCTTATCAGCAGGACAAAAAATTCTACCTGATTGCACTTTTCTTATACTTTTTCGGTTGCCTGATAGACGAAGTGAGCCAACTACCGAAGAAACTGAACACTTCTCTGCCTTTAAGGATCTTAAGTGTTCCATGGCTTTTTGTCGGTCTGTTAATAAGTAATTGTTACCTCAGTATTTTTATCACTAACCTAAACTCCCCCCTTCCCGGTATTCGAATAGATACGCATGACAAAATCCCGTGTGAGCAGAAACTATTAGCAGAAGTTGTTAATTTCGGTATGATAAGGGAAAGATTTGACCTCAGGTGGATCGCACAAGGGGACGGGATCGCAAATCCACTGTTGGGAGGAATCTGCTACACAATTCTGTCGCAATTTACCCATAGTTTTATAAATATATACCACATTTTAAGCTACAAGTTTACACATTTCTTCTTTACTCTGAATCGAAAAAATTTCCACAACACTTACAACGTTTAGTTTATTTAATTATGAACCCTAGGATTAGTTGGTATCCGAAGAATTTAAGATTTTGGAACAATAGAGCCCAAGTAAATCGGCTTATCATGGAGGAACTTTTGCAATGTGATAAATCCGCTTATGGCGGACCATCCAGTGAGATTAACACGTACTACGAATTTCTGAGAAGAAATTATCCCTCAAAAAAATGGTATCGCTGGGAGAAAACTATTTTTGAACGGGCGATCGGATTTGCATTCTACGTTGGTCGAGATGGTTTGGTATTTTCGAATGTTTTTGGACTCGGGGATTTACACCCGGGCTTCTAACCAGATTGCCCTAAATGATACTATTAACCGAGAAAGGGAGGCCAAGGTGGGCGATGATGAGAAATTTCGGTCTTTCCGTGTTGTCCGGCTTAGCGACAATATTCAAACCGTTTTCATTGTGCTCTTCACCTGTCTAGCGTCTTGTCTGGGTTTAGCAATCTTTGAGTATTTGAAATTCAATCGGATAAATCTTGTGAATTGGGTGAAATCAAGTTGGGCAAAATTTATGAAAACCATGAAGACAATGAAATTCATGAGCCGAACGAAAATATCATATAAGGTGCGGCTACAGAAAATCAGAATATGTGGAGGAACTGCGCATGGAGTGCGTGTTATTTGGATCGTCTATCCCCGCCCAAACATAGTCGGTTGCAGATAAGCCTGCCTGAGCTTGATTATGTCGGGATCTCGAGTAACCCCTGCGAACTGTGTTATACCCTCAACAATGTCCCATACATATTCTTGCTTCAAGGAGTGATTGTTAATCATGTGTCTCAAATCTGTATGGATTGTTCTGATAAGGATTGTCATTCGCCATTCATACACGTGCGCATTCTGGTTAATTTAGATAGTTATCCGTTCCAATCATAGAGGTTAAGCACCAAAGCACCCTGGAAAAATTAGCGAGTAAAAAATCGTAATCAACTTAAAAAATATGTATGGTTTATGTACGTCCATAAAAACGGTGTAAAATAAGGAATTCTACATGCAAACGAAAAAGCAACGAAAATGCAAACGAAAATGCAAACGAAATAATAATTTGTATAATTATCTCCGAGTAATTACCATCCAAATAATAACCTCTAACCCAATAAATAAAAAAATCGTCATCAATTAAGAACACACATGCATCCATAAAACGGGTATAGAACAAGGAACTAATAGTGTTCATACATACATATGTACATGTATATACCGCAATCAACAATACTTCCTGCTATTTGATCGATTTATTTTCCCCATTCTTTAGCCCATATCGAGAAGAAGAATTATGATGATAATAAAACTCAAAATCTAACTAAGCACTGTTTTATCATCGGAGTGATTGTGTTTGAGCCACTTCTTATAACCATGAGATACAAACTAATTTGAATATCCAATTATTTATGTATGTAGCCATCTCCAGATAATTATGTATCATCCAAAAAATTATCCTAAACCATTATCATCCAAGTAATAACCTGCATCCTCAATTCTCGTAAATGCCACGGCTAAACTAAATAGCCTCAACATTTACCACCAATGTGTATACTTAAAGCAACATTTCTTAAAAAAAACTTTATAAAATTCCGTACTGTCACAATGACTAAATCAATTAATTTCTCTGTAACTCTTCTCTTCTTATGTAACACAGTAAATTCAAGTTTTGTATAACCCACGGTAGCAACATACAGCATGCATTTGACATCTATCCTAACACCTGAATCCTTGTGTTGGTATCACCTCGTCTTCAATAATATTTCTACCTCGAACTTACCAACTACCCGTGACATATCCCTCACACTTACGAAACGTACCTTGTCGGATGACAACAAACAAGATACACGGTCCGTAAAACTTGATCTCATTCGAAATGAAGGTTGGCGTTGCGAAATTATCGTTCTTTTTGCCACCATAAATTCACCGAATTATTCAAAATCTCACTCAAAAAAACTAGGCTATTGGATTATAACTATGAGGAAGCATTACTTCGCGCTAAATCTGAAAACCATTTATCCAGACAATTTATACTTCCTCTTAATTCCAGTCAAGTCAAAAGGACTCTTCTCAGGGTCACGAGCATTCGTATCACCTGTCGATTTTCTTATTCAATTGCCCGTTAAATTTGCAGTTTTACTGTTTGTCAATGCCCATAAAGTGCGAATGTGTTACCAAAAAAGTGTAGTGGTTGTCCCAATACTGAACAATTTTGCCTGCACTACCTCATCCATAGATGTAGTAATGTTCACCTCATCAAACTACCCGTCACTACCGCAAAGCAATTGGATTGATAACACACATGCTCAGTACAACCAAAGATTATCAGAAATTTTAATCACAACAGCATTAACAAGGCTTAATGCGACCAGATATTCTTACGTTCACATTTTTCGCTGTCATTCCATTCATACAGGACCATGCAACTACCCGGTGTTCCGCCTCGAAAATTTTGTTATGGGAGGAAGTCATCATCAAATTGTCATAACAGACTTTCCAGGGTTCTCATTCTTTTCGTGCTACATTGCATCACACAATGTCTCATTTTTCTTTTATTTAGCACCTTTTGACGTTATCGTGTGGATCGTAACGTTTATCAGCCTTATCTTATCTTCCTCCCTCGTATCTCTGGGATTTTACGTTTGGAACAAAAAACTCTACTCTTTTACACTTTTCTTACACTTTTTCGGTTGTTTGATCGACGAGGTGAGGAAACTACCCGTCAAATTGAACACTTTTCTACCCTTGAGGTTCTTAAATATTCCATGGCTATTTGTTGGACTACTGATTAGTAATTGTTACTTGAGTATCTTTATCACCAATTTGAACTCGCCCGTTCCAGGGGAACGGGTCGATACTTGTGAAAAAATCTCGTGTCAGCAGAAACCCAATCCAATTGTGAATTACGACGCTTTAAAGCAGAGAGTTGAGTCGAGGTGGGCTACACAGGACAGCATTACAAATTTTACCATCTCGACACATTTGGTAGCATTCTGCTACACAATTTTGTCTCAATTCTCTGGTTTTGAAAATAGTCACCATATTGTATACTACAAATTTACGCGATTCTTCTTTGGCGATGTGTCCTATGAATCAGAATATTTTCCACAGCATTTGCTACGTTTGGTATATTCCATGTTGAACCCAAGGATTCGGTGGTATCCAAACAAATTACAACTTTCGAACGATGACGTCGGAGTTAATCGTCTTATCGAAGATGAAATTTTGCAATGTGACAGATCCGCTTATGGCGGACCATCCAGAGAGGTTGACACTTACTACGAATTTCTGAGGAGAAATTATCCCTCTAAAAAATGGTATCGCGTGGAGAAACCCATTTTTGAACGGCCGATCGGATTTTCTTTCAATATTGGGCGAGAATCGCGGATGGTGTGGTATTTTAGAATGTTTTTGGACTCCGGGATTTACACCCGGGTTTCTGATCAGGTTACCCTTAATGAAACATTTTTGCTGGAAAGAAAGGCCAAATTTTGGGGAGGTGAAAAATATCGTTATGCCACCTCCGTCCGAGCTGTGCAAATTGGTGACAATATTCAAACCGTTTTCATTCTTCTCTTCACCTGCTTAGCGGTCTGTCTTTGTTTAGCAGTCTTCGAATATTTGAAGTTCAATCGAGTGAATATTACGAAATGGGTGAAATCAAATTGGACAAGATTTGTGAAAACCGGTCAAACTATAAAAATCAAGAAATTACAAAAAGTGGGTAATTGAAGGGGTGGAGTATCTGTAGAGATATTTGTGGTTTGAACTACGTCCCTTAATAGTTCCCCGAAATTTGGTCTCGGTTAACCCTGATCATTACTGTACCACGATGACTTTCTGATTCACACCAATTATAAATATGATTGATAAGATTTAAGAAACATTAAGTTGCACAATGTAGTAAAGCAATCTTTCTGATTCTGAAAGAGAAACCAATTCAATAAAACCGTATTAAGTATTTTGAAATTTTTTGTTTTAAATAATTACAAGAATTTCTTGATTCCCCTCTTGTCGAACACATATTTAAATATCTCGCATTGACATTTACATATGTACTATATATACGCTTTAATTTGGTGAAATGACTCCAGCTATTTAGAATGTTACACGGATGAGAACTTTATGATAAGGGCCATATAATAGTTGAGTTACAGACAAGATTACATCTGTAAATTGCCAGAATTAAATAGAACATTTACTAAATTATTACTCATATGATCTCTATTTTCATATATACATGCATACATACGCAGACAATTTCTCCCTAAATAATATTCCCAATTGAATTAATCCATCAATCAAAATTGCTCAATGTCAGCCTTATCTCTCAAACTACTTAAATCTTTACATAACCATGTTACAATCATTGGCAATATCGATTGTCGCTTACATAATTAGCTATATCGACAGAAGCAAATTCGTACTGAAGCTTATCATTTATTACTCCTGGACAAATGACGTCTCACTCATCGGTCGATCCCGAAACGAGAAACATTGCGCAAAATGGGGGCCTCGATATTATTCTTTGTCGTACACGATGCCCTTGTCGCAGTTCTCCAATCCAAGGAGACTGAGTTAGGAGGTCCAATGAGTAGGTTACCCACGTGCAATTTATTTACTATGTCTGATCTAAATACACATGCAAAAATCTTTGCAATTATTAAGGGGTGAAAGCCCTTTATAAGATCGTTATGTCTGTCCGTCCGTCCGTCCGTCCGTCCGTCCGTCTGTCCGTAGCTCCGATAACTTTTGAACGAAAGGACATAGACACTTGAAATTTTGAACGTAAACTCCTAACGTCAATGGACAGGACGAGTTCGAAGATGGACACTGGGACATCGTCACCTGTGACGATGACGTCGTCACAGTGACGAAAAGTGACGAAAAAGTGTCACTTGTCAGTTTTGGCATGTGACACATCATTTTTAACTATTTTTCAATGTCAAATTCAATGGTGACCTCCATTTTGACCTCAGAGGTCATGTAAAGGTCATAGGACATATCTATTTCAATTTCAACTGAAATTTAACCCCGAATTCAATGGTGACCTCCATTTTGACCTCAGAGGTCATATAAAGGTCACATAAGGGTTATCAACTGTTAAATTTGACACAAATAAGACACAAAAGTCGAAAACACGTCAGAAGTGTCAATCTTAACAAATTTTCGAACAATTTGATATTCACATTGACGTATGACACTCCTTTCACCCCTTGGTTACATGCGTTGTAACGGTTTATTCACTTACAAACTTGCATAGGTAAAATTTACATCGAGTGTGACTGTACTCTAAGTGATTTAGTTAGGTGCTGTGCGAGTGTAGCTTATTAGTGAGTTAGCAGACTTTGGCCTCAGCTTTACTAGGAAAACTTTGGCAAAGTATTGCCTTTTCACTAAAAGCTCCAGCTGCACAGCGACCAGAATATAAAACATAATCATCCTTATAAATATTCACATACATATCTTTGGCAAAGACTATATATGCTATAAAACAACTTTATCTTAAATGAAAATCTAGAAATATTTTTACAATTTAAACTTTCTCAGCTACCAAGTCTTCTCGATTGAGGCCACCACTCCAGGTCAATTAGAACTCTTGCGGGATCTCTACCTCAGTGGTGACTATGACTTCTGGACCACCCCGTCCGTCCTTGGTTACACTGATGTTATGGTTGCCCCCGAACAAATCAAGGGCATCGTCACCATTTCAAACAACGCTAAAATGAAGTACATCATCAAGATTGCGGATTTCGAGACGTACATATCTACATATATACATAAGTCAAACTAGTCGTTAAACGTCGTTTGAGAAATTATTTTTCAAATATTTGTAAATTAGTTTGGTGTCGAAGGAACGCATCGCTAACCTGAAGGCTGGCAGCGGACGCATCTCTTGGGACAGATATCCACGATTTGCCGAGGTTAGTAAGGTTCCTTATTATTTTGCACCTAATTTTGGTACAACAATTGGCCAATATGGCCCCCAGGTTTCAAATCTTTCCAACTTATGAACAAGTTTTGCTACGCAAAGTCCAATAGGAAAACTATTGGATAACGTGCAATTAGTTGTGTTCAAGGTTAAATTTTAAGCGTATGAAATATATATTTCGATTTTTACAATTTTCAAATTTATTCATGCCCTGTAATTACACTACTTGCATTTGTCCAAAATTCAAATTTACAACTTACCCAAAATGTAGATTGAAACTTGGCTGAACAATCTCAACAGTCCGTACGTGACTGTTTCTCTCATCGGCCACTCCTACAACGGATTGGACCTCCATGCCGTTAAATTCTCGACTGGCGGAGCACCCAAAAAAAACTGTGCTCATAGATGCCAACATCAACGGGAGGGAATGGGTGACGGGTGCGACGGCAACCTGGATAATCAACGAACTTATCACCAACACCACCACGTACCTCGACGTCCTTCAGCAAATCGATATCCACATAATCCCAATGGTTAATCCTGACGCGTATGAAATCTCCCATACGGAGGACAGATTGTGGACCAAGACACGATCTATCAACGATGGATCTGACTGCTTGGGCTCCGATCCCAACAGGAATTTTGCCTTCATGTTTGGTACATTGAGCTAAACATTGCGAACTGAAATAATAACCTCTGCAATCTTAGTTCAGTCACCTATCTAAATTCTTACAAGAAGTTAGAAGCAGTCAAATTAGTTAATAGAAAATGCCTGGCAATTATGTGGCAATTAGGGTCGTGTACTTTTAAAAATTATATATTTTTAAATATACATGGAAACAATTGGAAAATAACTAGCACAAACCAAACTAACCAAAAACTTGAACTCTTTCATCAAGGTTTGGATGCTTCCGTGGCAGTACACTGTCGGCATCTACCCAACAGACTATGCTGACAGGTTTTCCCTACAAAATTTCTAATTATGGATTCCGTCATGTACTTAATTCGATAGGACGGAGATTCTGAAAATATTAATTTTTACAGTTAAGCCTGGGCCAGGCTGCTATCACCGCGCTACGAGCTTTGCACAACACCAGTTACCTAACCGTAAATGCGGCAGATTTTCGTGGCTGTATGTTAACTACATGGGGCTGATTTTAAGGGTTGTACGTAAATTATGTAATTGACTTGGGAGAAAATATGGTCCAGCCAACTATGTTGCACACGTTTAAACCAGCCAAGGTAGTTCTTTGCAATTTTTCGTTACGTAATTTACGCACAGCCCTTTCCCTGCAGTCACAAACATATATCATGTCAGAACAACCTTAGTTTGGTATTATCCGCGAGTCATTACTTGTCCCCGTCTCATACAAATTTTGACGGTGTACTCTTTGTGTTGCAGCCTCTATACTGACTGTTTTGTAGACACAGCTAATTTGCGTATCAGACGGGGACAAGTTACAGCGCCCGGGTAATATCTTTTACTTTATTACAGTCGGAATGGGCGGGACCAGTGATGACTGGGCCAAAAATCATGGGATCTAGTACACCACTACTGTCAGGATGCGCGGCGGGGCCTATGCCTATTTTCTCCCACCCCATCAAATTATCCCGAATGCGCAAGGTTTCCTTACGCATTTTTAACATTTTTTCCCTGGGAGCTGACCTCAGCCTTGGTGGAGGTGCAAAACGTGAAAAGTTCGGGCGTCGTATTAGCCACGATGCAGGGTTTGGCGAGATGTAAGGGTATGTATCGTCAGAATAGGAGTTGTAACCTTGTAAAATCCGTAAATTCTGTAAACTTTTACTAACAAAATTTCACAAACATTTCTACGGAAAGTTAGCTTACGGAAAGTTAGTCTGCACTTGCTCAGGTCAATAGCGTCTCTTGTATTGCGTAAAATTATTTTACGAAAGTACAGATTTTGCGAGTTAGCAAAGACTCCATACCGGATTGATTGCTAATTTCGATTTTGATTTGTTTAGGTTTAGCACAAACGGAAGTTCGACTTTGCGGAAAAGTAGGAGCAGTTTTGGTCCCGGGGGATGCCGTGAAAGCAATTCTTTTAACCTGCAGGGAGGTGAAGTTGGTTAAAATGTCGGGATTTTTGGTAAGCTTAATGAATAATTTGGTAGTCTTGATTTTGTGCTTTTGCTGATCTCTGGTTCAAATCTAGATCAAGGGGAGGGATAAATTTCAAGGATTTATTGACGCTAACCGTCTCCCGATTACTTTGTCAGAGTAAATTCATCACAAGAAAGGACCCGTTTATATGTATTAAATAACGATGTATGTACATAAGTCGTGTGGGATTTTGTAAAGGATGAAACCTCGTGGCCTTTTGGTACCATCTGTTTCAAACCTTGTTCATAATTTGTTTAAATTTAATTTGCATTATAATATGTAAGTGAACTCAATGGTGAATAAATTGTCAAGCTTGTACAATAGATAGATAAATTGTATCCATGCACGTATATATGTATAGTGGTCCTGTCCTTGCATTGATAAATAACCAACCAACAGACAGTAGCAATTTTTTAAAGGGAATTTCACAAGTGTTTGTATGTTGATACAAGTACATATGTCTGCACTGTAAAAAAAAGTTGTACTAAATTTGCCCAACCTTGAGTGAAAAAGAGGATGACACAACAGTCGAGGTAAAATTTGTCCAACATTGAGTAAAATTATGATGATGATGCACCTTGTTCGCACAACGTTGGGCAAATTTTACTCAATTTTGGACAAATTTTACCTCGACTGTTGTGTCATCCTCTTTTTTACTCAATTTTGTTTAGAGTGTGCATTATAATTTAAACATGTGCGTGTGTTGGAACGAATCAACCAGTTCTGGTAAGGATGTCTTCAGTAGGCAATCGGCTTTTATAATGTTTCACTTTTGTAACTATTGTTACAAACTTTAAATATTACTGTTGCTCAAATCAATCGCTCTATAAGATTACACCACGTATTTAAAAAAACAAACAATTGAAAGAAACAAAGTTGGCGACACAGAGTGTTGATTACTCGTTGAATTACGCTCAAGTTGAATCCAAAGTATTCCAAACCATTCATTATAATAGGAAATGTTTACCTGCCACTAGTTTTATCGGGATGTTATGAAAGTTCTTAAGGTACTCAAAACAAGTATGAAAGCAACTCAAAGACAACCAAGTTTTGTTTTGTTATGAAAGCCAAATAAAAAACGGCCCAGTTTTAATGTGACAGTCAAATAAAAACGTAAGCCGACCACTAAAAATCGCAATATTTCTCACAAACCACTGCGCCTGATGAAGCTGAAATAACAGTGACACCAAATAATCCAAATTTTACATCCTAGTTGGAAATGACTTTCTTCTAAAACAAGCAAGCGACAGAGGCTTTGCCTTAAAATCTTCCTTGGAGAATAAAATGGGATTGAAAGGTTACGCGAAAATGCAGCTTCTACGCGCATGGGTTATCCTTGACGTATTTCTGCATGCATTAGATCCTACACTTACCATTGACCCCCACAAGCTTGCTACCATCTTAGAAAATAACCACATTCAACTTATCGATTACTTCAAGGTATTTAAAAATTGTACGTTGATTGCCATTTATCCAGTTAATGCCAGTCAACCTATCCAAGCAGAAGTACCCTTTATTTTATATACATTCAACTCCAAGAATGGGGAAATAATTGAAACAAAATTTTCTTTGGTGGCAAGACGCAATCCTTCAAACCACTGTTGGGCATCTTTCGCTATCTTTCCAGAAACAGAACCTACATTGAACTTGAAAGCTGAACGCTCAGACTTAATTAAACTTTATACATCCATCCTGGCAAAATCAGTTTTGTATTTGGATCACTGCAGTTCCAAGGAGAGGTATCGCGGAGTATTTTGGCACGGTAGGTTATTTGGCAATCAGTCGGTTGGGTCTAAAAGAAGTTTTAATTATAAGTACTAGGACGGATAAAAATGTAGCAACAAATACCTCCTTAAACGACTTATTTCTACGGATGCATTACTTAAATGTGTATCACATAGAAGGGCCCAGCATAGAAAGGGACCATTCTCAGCAGTGGTACTTTATAGAATGCCTGCCAAGCGAGTGTCCCATGCAACTGGAATCCGTGGGTAGAGATGTGTCTCGGCGAAACAAATACTATTGGGGGGCTGATATAATTATAAATAATACATTGCATAGGATTGATCACTCATTCAGTACGCGAGACCATGGAGCGATCCCTCCCTGGAGAAAGTGGTATAGCCTACTCCCAAGTTTACATACCCTTCAGGGGTTCGTGAGTTACTGGGTGTTAGAAGATGTTATTCAACATAATTTTACAAAAAAATATGAACGGCGTTATGCCATTCGCCATTCCTGTAATCAAGAAACTTAGTCGTTTTAACCTTAACCGGCATAGTTTAATTTTTATTCCCCACGACGTTCGTCAGTTCAGTTATGTATCTTGCTATCAAGTAAAGCCAAAAATTACGGGAATTTTCTCCTCATTAAGTTCCCCATTCGACCATTTAACCTGGCTTTTATTGATAGTAATGGCACTGACGCTTAGTACAGTTTTGTCGAGCGTGCTGGACGAAACGGTTTCAGACGGTGCACTCCTTGCTGTTGGAATATGTCTTGAAAACTCATTGCCAGGGCGATTAGATGGAAACAAGTCTATGAAATACTTGTTTGGAATACGCTCCCTTGTCGCAATTTGTACAATTCTTGTAGGAACCGTGTTGACGAATTGGTATAAAACGTCGTTCACTATGGAAATGATTGTTCCAATCACGTACGTCTCTTCATGGAAGAACATACTCGAAGTTGATAAGATACAGATTTTGATGCCATTTGATCTTCTGTATGAGCATCAACCTACCATTACCGATGATATCCAAAGTAGATATTGGCATTTCTTTGAAACCCTGAATAGGCGAGTATTCAATTCCGGACAACTCTCATCAAGTAAGTTTGGAAAACGCCTGCTAAATGTGACCGACATATATCTCATTGAATCTAGGGGTGCAAATTATGGTAATCTAAGCTTTTTACACGAATCCCCGGTACTTCCAATCACCTATGAGGAAAAGATAAACCTACGAACGTTACAAACTTGTGGTAAAGTTGCCTTGATGGACACGAAAGACAATATTGACGCGCTTCTCCCATTCCTAAACGATAATCCGAACCGGATTAAATTTTTCCAGCGTGAGGATAACTCCTTTGCCACTACTACCCGCGGCTGGCAGATGATGCAGCCTGTTCGTAACAGCTATGCTTTGCACCGTCTCAAGGTGATGATATCTTCGGGAATTTTTGCACGATGGGATCGCTTATTTAAATTATGGAAACCCGACAAATTGTTTCATCATTACGAAAATTGGAAGCATCCTAGATTTGATGCCGTATCACAATTGGATTTCAATTCGAAGATAACGACCGCATTTTATATTTGTGGAATTTGTTTACTATTTTGTACAGTTTTACTGTTTCTTGAATTCATAGTATTTAGATTACTTAGGATAATCGACGCTATTAATACCCTGTTAACAATGGTGTAGAGTTTCATATATGCTGGTATTGATTGGGTAATAAATTCCTACCGGATTGGTAGTTGTTAGCTTCTGAGTGGTAATTCTTTCATTTCTACAAAATAACTGAACCGGAATGTTCGCTATTAACATGTGGACGAAGTTTTCCAAGTTTATATATCCGCTGGGTAAATATGTACTCATACAAAAAATCAGTTCTGGTAAGATAGTTGGAAAGATCCGGACAATTTAATCCTAATCCGTAATCCAAGCTGTTCTTCAAGAAAATCCTTAAAAATCTAATCCCAAAAATTCTAGCCCTAATCCAACAATGGGTAGAAACTAATCCTTAATCCATAATCCGGAACAAAAAAACATTTAATCACCAACAAACTCTGATGCATACTCTCCATTCGCGGACAGTTGAACTTTTACAGAAATTGAGAATTCTCAGAAACTACGCCACTGCCAGTCTACAAGTCTCCGGTTCGTATAACTTGAGGCAATTTGAGACTGGCAGTGGCGTAGTTTCTGAGAATTCTCAATTTCTGTAAAAGTTCAACTGTCCGCGAATGTTTAGTATTCACATTAATTTTCAGGGGTGGGCAAGATACTTTGGTCGTAAGATACAAGATACAAGATAAGATACTCTCTAAGACAAGATATAAGATACAAGATAAAAGATACATCTTGTTTAAGTACACAAGATACAAGATACAAGATACTTTTCTAAAAATTGAGTAGTCAAGATACAAGATACAAGATATGTATCTTAAGATACTTTTATACTAGATAAGATACTTTCTTTTTTAGCTTGGTATTCATGCCCAATTAGTCATGTTTAATCATTTAACCGAAAAAATCTAGTGAGTACAAAATTTAAAATCATTCTAGAATCATTTTACAAATTTTGTTGCCAGTGCTTATACATCGAAATAGGTCTAAATTTCGAAAAACTAGAACTCTACCTAGCATACGTATATTCTTAAGAAGCTGGTATTATTTTTACAATATTCCCTGCTTATTCAAACTAAACCCTATAAGATCTATACATTAGTTCAGCGTAGATGTAATGTGCAACGTATGTATCAGTATGTATGTACGAGTACACATGTACATATATATATATATATGTGCATATATGTACAAGTTTGTTACGAATTGGCAAAACATAAACTAAAAATTCACCAAATTCATGGTCAAATTGACTGACTTTAGTAAGAAATTGACGTAATTTGACGGAATTTTGAGAAAAAGTATCTTGTATCTTGTCAAAAGTATCTTAAGATACTTTTCTGCCATGCATATCTAGATAAGATACTTACACAAGATACTTTCGACTTTCTAAAAGATAGAAGATACAAGATACTTCTCTGATCAGGCGACGAAGATACAAGATAAAGATACTATCTTGTATCTTGTATCTTGTATCTTGTATCTTGACCAAGTATCTTGCCCACCCCTGTTAATTTTGAGGAGGAAGGCAAGGAATGGATTTGTTATCAGGCGTATTGCAAAGTAAAAATCTCTGTGGGACGGAAAATTTCCCACTTTTTAATGATTCTCAGAACATGCTGAAAGAGGCCAAAGTTTGTATTTCTCTGTCTCACAGTGATTTTTACTGTGCACTAGTTACACTCGCTCGATAAATGAGGAGAGATAAGCCTCATCTCATCGACATAGATTCTTTACTATAAAGAATCGTCTCATCATTGTCTCACATTTCCCTTAAAACATGCGGCGAGTCCAATTTGTCCACGACGACGAATGTTTACTCGCCACATGTTCATAGCGACGGGACACGAACTTTTAATTTCTGAAGAGCTGAATTAAGAAATTTATATAATTTCAACACCAAGTAAAAATTGCTGAAAGGTGAGAAGAATTTATCAAACCAGGTGCTTTAAAAAGTTGCCACAATTTAATTACTACACATATGTTAAACAAGCTCAACTTTTTTTTGGTTGAACTTCAAAATTCAAAGACAATCTTCATAAGGATAATGAAAAACATTAATTTGTTCCCAAATTTTGCAGGGTGACGCAATGCAGGCTGAGAAGAGTGCCTTATCCACCCAAGAAATGGACGAAATGGATGTCGCCCCCAGTGCTCTGATGAATCCACTGGTAAATAAATAAATCCTAGTTAAATATTTATTACTAAATGAACTACATACTTAATTAATATCGCCATCTCCCGCAGTTACTGAACGTGATCTTCTCTTATTTGGACGCCCCCACCCTGAAGAAATCTGTCCGACCCGTCTGTACCCTGTGGGCCGACCTTGGCGCCCCCTTTCTCGGGGGTAAGACCACAGTGACGTTCTCGGAAGACGCACAATGCGGCATGTCAACCTCAGAAATTATCGGACTGGCCAAGTTTCACCCAAAATTGGCCAAGAAGGTCAAACTTGCGGCATCCACGTGCCCCTGTGATTGGTCCGAAGACTTACCGGAAAACTTTGTCAAAACCCTGCCCAAGTTTGCACGCCACGTGGAGGAATTTGAGGTGGGTTTGTTTATACTTCTAACTTACGCCAGTATTATTATTTTTTAACTATGGCGCAAGTTGCATGTCAAGGAATAGTGAATAATTTATAATATCTTTTTCAGGTCAAGATTAACTCTTCATTTTTACCCGGTCTGCACAAAGTTTGGCAAGCACGTCGTTACCGTTTCCAGAACTTGACGAAAATTTCCATCATCATTTGCGCCTCGTATGACGAAAATGAATTCACTATTGTGACGGAGACGTATCCAAAGATGGAAAACGTTAAGGAGATCTCGTTTACGATGGCGGACCAGTACCTCCCCGACCAGGACGATATGGCAGCCTCCATTTGTCAAAAACTGCTCAATGCTGCCCCCAACGTGGCGGAGGTGGAGTTGAAGGCGAGTTTCTACCTGGATTTTAGCTCCTCCAAGAAACTGGCCAAGTTTTCGTACACATTCGTGAAATTCTTGGATGTTGAGACAGATGAGCCCGTCAGTTTTATGGATATGGATCGAGTGACGGAAATGTTGGCGACTTGTTGTGGGGAATCTTTGGCTGAATTAAAGCTCTCCCATGTGGCAGAGCTTAATGGCGACGAGGAAGACGACGACGGCGACATACCAGAGGTAGGGCGAAAATACTTATAGGTTAGATGGATTAGACTTTTAGAAAACCCGGATTTTGTTTATGACAAAAAAAACAGAAAGAAGGGAGAAAGAAAAATGATTTATTTATTTTTAGTGGGTTTTGGAGAGCTTCGCTATGGGGATATCACACCCACATCACCCACATCATCCCACACACTCACACCCCCATAAGGCCCTCTTCCTCTTAATTCTAAATTAAGTAAACGTTACCAAATCCAGAGGAAAGTTTGCTCTTGATTTTGTGTAGTTTATTTCGAAGTGCATTTATGTACTGTTCAAATTATTTTTAAAGTGAGGGATCATTTAGTATTGTTTTGACACTTTTCGCTTCGTTTACACGGGAAAACATAGCTTGTAATACTTCAGAAAAACAACATAGGAATTTAAGAAAAAAACAGGATGTGAAAATCGGGTTCTTTAATTTTAACTGGTTTAGGAAAATTTAAATTACAGTATCCAAACTAACTAAATTCCAATCGAGTCGAATCTAACCTAAATATTATTAGGGTTTATAATTTTTCGACAAGCCCTTTTTCTTAGTGGGCAAATACCTAATTACTTTTACAAATCAGTCAATCTTTGCAAGATTAAGGGTTCCTTATAATTTATCATCTTTATTGCAGATCTTATCGCTCCCATCGCTCCCAAGCTTGACCCGATTGTCCCTCTCTGCCATGGAAGCTTACCGCTTAGGTGACTGCCTGCAGGAGACGAACCTCCCAAATCTGACCCACGTCACTCTCGTCCCCTCCAACAAACAGTATATCACGTTATCCGACATATTTGAACACTTCCGCCAACCTCACGTCGGAGTCACGTCGCTCGATCTATCCGCCATGTATGACGGGGATGAGGACAAGGTCACCACGGCGGCCGAGATCGTCCGACTTTTCCCCGCCGTGGCGAAATTCCAGTTACAGCTGACCAACCTGCAGAGTGAGGACGACGATGACGACGACGACATGGATTCCGGCGTGACGGACACCCTGCGAAACTTTGCCCCTTGGGAGGTGACCTCGGCTTTGGTGGAGATGAAGAATTTGGAAAGTTCGGGAGATGTGTTGGCCACGATGAAGGGTTTGATGGGATGGAAGGGTATGAATTGTGGTTTGAATTTTGAATATTCGGAGAGAATTCACGCAGTCCTTGGAAACATTGTAAAATCTGTGAAGTGAATTCTGTAAATTTACAAGCTTTTGCAAAGTTTTACAAATATTTCTGAGGTAAATTAGCTTTGTACTCAGCTCCAGGGCGTCTGTTTTCTTTTTAAAAAATGTGTAAAGTAAAATTATTGTACTAAACGCACGTATTTTACCAGTTACAAATTCCTGGATGAATTGCCTTTCTACTTGATTGCTAATTTTAAGTTTGTAAACTTGTTTAGGTTTAGCACATACCGAGGTTCGACTTTGCGCTGCAGCTGGGACAATTTTTATTCCGGGGGATGCCGTAAAAGCGGTTCTTTTGGCCTGTAAGGAGGTGAAATTGGTGCAAATGTCGGGATTTGTGGTAAGATTGATAAATAATTTGGCGTGGGTTCGATTCGAGGTGCAAGCGTTGAACCGCGTTTGCGGGGGGCGATACCCCTTTTTGTAGGGTCCTTTTTTTACTGGGCGTGGGAATTTGAATTTTCCAGGACTTTGTCCCCGTTTTTCAGTAAAACAATAGAAATCGAACACAGTTGGAGACTTAATTTTGCGTTTTTTTCTTTTTCAAATCTAGATCAAGGGGAAGGATAAATTTCAAGGATTTATTGAAGCTAACCGTCTCCCGATTACTTTGTCAGAGTAAATTCATCACAACGAAGGACTTGTTTTATGTATTAATTAACGATATAAGTTTTATGTATAGATTTTTGTTAAATATGTGAAATCCCTTGGTATTTTGGGGCCTAAAAAGTTTACCATCTGCAGAACCTTGTTTATAATTTGTTAAAATTGTTTTGTATTATAATAAATATGTAAAAGAACAATGGAAAATAAATTGTTTGTCCATCGAAATTGAACCGATTGATTAAGTTTTTAGCATAAGCATAAGCGTACTATTATTGACAGTTTGGACGCAATACACTCCTTAACCTATTAAAGACCTGTCATATTAAAATTAACATTAAAATTAAGGTATGTGCATTAAAATTAGACCCACTTTGTTTAATCTTTAGTATTAATCATACATCGTAATTAAATAGTTATTAATTAACCTATTGATATAAAATTCACAAATACTTTAAGTAACGCATAAATTGACCATCACATTTACAGACATACATACTTACTGCTCATGAATCACGACTCGTGATTTTACATTAATTTAAATTGCTCTTAATGCTCAACTTCACGACCCTTCACTTTCTCTCTCATCCCTTCGATTACCTTATTAATAACAAACGCATTTAAATATTTCTTTACACACGTTTGCTTAATGTTTATTATTAAATCATGTATCATAATTACTTACTTATTAAGTGAAAAATAAAAATTGACCATCACATCACATCAGTGACAATCATTGCAGCATCATTAATTTAAATCGGTTCTTTCTTAATGCCCGAGGGATTAACCATCTTATGATAGACGACGAGTCGTCTCTCCCCATCGACAATTCTAACGCCATGAGCATAATAATTGGATGCCTTGAGCTGGGCGATGTACTCGTCCGGCGTAAAATCCACACTCAGCAGAGTTTCCGTACAGTCGGCCGGAGTTTGAGCGACTTCCGAAATCGGGTCATCATCATCCACAGGATTTGATTTCGTCGCTTGATCCGGAAGTAATTTTCTGGCTGACCAAGCGGCATCACTGGGTGGAAACAAGGTCGGATTTTGTCGGATGTACTCACCCGGATTTGTGAGGAAGAGACGAAAATAATAATCCGATTTATTCTTGGGGGCATTGGCAGCAAGATTGTTCGATGGTTGCTGGACACCATCTGAAGGAGGTGATTTCGATGTCGACGCCGTTTCAATGTTTCCCGGCTGGATTGATTTGTCCGCATCACTCTTTGGAGTAGATTCTTTTCCGGGGGCAACGTTTTCTTGAGAATCGACACAACAGCAAAGATTTGATGATGAGGATGGTTGCATAATCGCCTTTGGAGTAAGCTCTTTGTCCAATTGCTGGCTAATTTTTTGGTGTCGCAATTTCTTCCTCAAGAAAGACGTGTCTTCCTCCACGTTGTCGTCATAAAGTGACATCTCTTCAAAAAGCTGTCCCATTCCTGCCTCCAGAGCCGGCACCTTGTCCAAATCCACCGGACTATAAGCTCTCCTCAAAATTCTCTGGTGTAAATGGAACTCTGCCGACGGGAGATGACATTGTCGCACTTTCCTCCACAAATGGGCGACCATGTCATGTTCTTCAAGAAAAAGGGATGGATCACAAAAATTATCGGAAGTACAATTTCATAATTTTGAAATACAAGAAATAATAAACTTGCTTTTTACCTTTTCCTTATCGTGGGAGACGGCTCGTTTAAATAAGTGCCCTAATTTGTGGTCGAGCACGTGGGGGGATCAATCGGTCCATTTTTCATCGCCTCTGCCTCCGCCGTGCCGACATAGACCCAGATGAAAGCCAGCGCCTCCGCCGTACTGAACGGCTTTTCTTTACCCCCTCGGACAAGTTCGCCTATAATCGAGCCCATATACCGTCCCTTTTTGTCGTCAAAGATTGCCCTTGTCGCTGCCGTGACCATGGCGTCAATTCGGGGGGCGACATCGACCGGTTGGAGAACACGGGAAGCGAAAACAGTTCGAAAATCTTGCCGCAAATTTATAAAGGTTTGAAAGTTGGCTCGATTTGCTTCCTTCTCCGACTTTTGGGTAGCTTCCGGTTCGTTCAATTCGTTTCACGTCTTGTGCGGAACCTTGCTGCATTTTCCCCTAAAAATTAAAGTAATGAAGAAATTCCTATTAAAAATTAAATTAGAATGTCTAATAAATAAATCAATTTTTTCAAGCGAATTTCTGTATTTTTTTTAAACCTTTATTTGATTTGAGGAATCTCAAGTATTTCGGAATTTACTCTCCGAGTCGAAAGGTCTTACCTAGAAAAATGGGGAGAATATTGCTTCTTTAATTAATTAAATTTAATTAATGCACAATTAAAATTTAAAATGATTTGAAGGATAAACTTTATATTGTAAGATTTACTTTCAAGTTTCAAGAAAGTTTAAAAATATTCAACGCGACTAGATTTGCAAACTTTACACTCGGGTAGTTAGCATTCGTGAATATTGGATAACCCCCTGTAATGTAACATTACATTACTTATCATTTGATAAGTTAGTATTAAATATTAAAAGAAATAAAATACCCGGCACAGATATATTAATTTAATTTAACCGAAGTCAGGTAAGCAATTTTATATTTTATCCCGTACAAAATAAGTTTTCTCACCTTTTTTAATGAATAGATAAGTGGGAACCTAGTTTGTGATGAATAATCAGCGTATTAAATTCAAACATGGAAACATTTATTTAACACGGAGACGAAAAATATGACGAAATATGAAAATTAGTGTGAAGTTGGCCTCTCCTTTTTATTTTTTTTATTTTGGCCGAAGTTAGCCGGCTAAGCCGAATTTATCCGAAAACTTGGCCTCCCCGCCCATAACTCCCGCCTCTGTGGGGGCAACGTGAGATTCCCTCCCACAGCTCCAGAACTGTTGCAATTCAAACATATGGCCTTCCCGCCTCATTTTAAGGGGCAACTTGAGACTCTGGTTCATTTGGCTATTATCTAGTACATTAAGTATTATGAATACGTAATCAATACTTTGAAGGTTCTAGAACACGATACTCAACTTGTGAATCCAGGATGAAACCTTTATATGCACATACATGCACACGTGCATACACTAATTTAATATTTAATTTAATTTAATTAAATTACTAATTTAATTTAATTACAATAATCCGCGTTAAGTTGGGCATATGCAAATATAATATATACAAAATTCACGATTTTCGGAATTTATTTTCTCTAAAAGGGCGTCTAGGTTTTGGACCGGACCGGCCGTATTTTGAAGCCAGACCAGTTCTCTACAAAACGTATATAGTGGCTGGTCATGCACCTCTAAGATAAACGCGAAATACCCGGGTAGCATGACCAGCCACTATATACGTTTTGTAGAGAACTGGTCTGGCTTCAAAATACGGCCGGTCCGGTCAAAAACCTAGGCGCCGTTTTCGAGAAAATAAATTCCGAAAATCGGGGAATTTAGATACATCATATGCATATATACCCAAATTTACCCGGGTATTTGGCGGTTATCTTCGTGGTGCATGACCAGCCACTATATACGTTTGATAGAGTACTGTCTCAGCTTCAAAATAGGCCCTGGCCGGTCAAAAAGCTAGACGCCGTTTTTGAGAAAATAAATTCCGAAAATCGGGGAATTTTAATATCCCATATGTATATATACCCAAATTTACCCGGGTATTTGGCGGTTATCTTCGTGGTGCATGACCAGCCACTATATACGTTTGATAGAGTACTGTCTCAGCTTCAAAATAAGCCCTATCCGGCCAAAAAGCTAGACGCCGTTTTCGAGAAAATAAATTCCGAAAATCGGGGAATTTAGATACATCATATGCATATATACCCAAATTTACCCGGGTATTTCGCGGTTATCTTAGAGGTGCATGACCAGCCACTATATACGTTTTGTAGAGAACTGGTCTGGCTTCAAAATACGGCCGGTCCGGTCAAAAACCTAGGCGCGGTTTTCGAGAAATAAATTCCGAAAATTCGGAAATTTTAATATGTCAAATGCCTATTTACCCAGTTTTACCCGGGTATTTCGCGGTTATCTTAGAGGTGCATGACCAGCCACTATATACGTTTTGTAGAGAACTGGTCTGGCTTCAAAATACGGCCGGTCCGGTCAAAAACCTAGGCGCGGTTTTCGAGAAATAAATTCCGAAAATTCGGAAATTTTAATATGTCAAATGCCTATTTACCCAATATTACCCGGGTATTTCGTGGTTATCTTAGAGGTGCATGACCAGCCGCCATATAGGTTTTGTAGAGCAATGTTCCAGCTTCAAAATAAGCCCTCTCCGGTCCAAAACCTAGACGCCCTTTTAGAGAAAATAAATTCCGAAAATCGTGAATTTTGTATATATTATATTTGCATATGCCCAACTTAACGCGGATTATTGTAATTAAATTAAATTAGTAATTTAATTAAATTAAATTAAATATTAAATTAGTGTATGCACGTGTGCATGTATGTGCATATAAAGGTTTCATCCTGGATTCACAAGTTGAGTATCGTGTTCTAGAACCTTCAAAGTATTGATTACGTATTCATAATACTTAATGTACTAGATAATAGCCAAATGAACCAGAGTCTCAAGTTGCCCCTTAAAATGAGGCGGGAAGGCCATATGTTTGAATTGCAACAGTTCTGGAGCTGTGGGAGGGAATCTCACGTTGCCCCCACAGAGGCGGGAGTTATGGGCGGGGAGGCCAAGTTTTCGGATAAATTCGGCTTAGCCGGCTAACTTCGGCCAAAATAAAAAAAATAAAAAGGAGAGGCCAACTTCACACTAATAATATGAAATTCCACCGGCTGATTTGTGATGCGTTCCATACTCGCGGCTGTTCGTTCACGTCTCAACTTTTGTCCAAATCAGAAAATTCATTGAATTTATTTCGGAGACAAAATTTCTATAACTATTTATGGAAGTCTACGAATTTTTCCCATTGTAGCTTGACACTTAAACCACCTGTACATAATTACACTAGGGAGGAAAAGTTCAGTTGGTTTTATTAATATTTATGAATCATAAATTATGATTTCGAAAATCTGTGCTGCTTACAAATGTGGCGTTGTGTATGAATTTAGCATGAATTTGAAAATTCAATTTTCCCATGCAAATAAAAAGTATGAAAAATAATTAAAACACTGTATGACTTATAATCTGCGGTTAATTTCATTATCTATTTAATTAATTACGCAACACTGACGAGGGAAATATGTATTTGTAACAACTAAACTATTATCAATACGCCCATACTTTTATAATCAATCATGATATAAATGCTAATTAAAAAATTAACCAAAGTATTAATTTAATAGTTAATCTCATGGACTACAGTTTTAAATACGGCGATTGACTCTAACCCCACTAGGAAAAAATCACACCTAAAGTGGGTGTGGTTCGTCGAACTTTTTATGAGCAGTTCTTCGACCCCTCAGAGCTCGGATAATGCAAAAGTGCTCCTAGGATTTTGAGCGATAATTTGGACGGATTTCCCATTGTGCATTACAACAAAGACTAGACTAGATCAGGTCTCACGCTTCCACTAAAAAAGTGAGGGGAGTTCAATTTATTAACGTCGAATGTTCACAACGACGAGACACGAACTTTTAATTTCTGAGAAACCAAACTAAGAAATTTAAATAATTTTAATATAATAGCTTTCCCCTAATAACTAACTTAGACTATTTGTAAAGTCTAGATTAGTAAAAGGTGAGGTAATTTTTTTATCAAATCAAGTCACTTTTATAGTGACGAAGTTCACCCTTTTTAATTTATCAATCATAAATAATTTGTCATTAAATCAAGCCTCGATTTTAATTAATTTCGTGAGTATATATGAAAATTACTTAATTTCGAATATTTCAAAATATTAAAACGTCTTGAAATGAAAATTCATTAAAAATTTTTTCAAAGGTCTGGGCCGGAGTTCAAGTTTATTTACAACGAGTCATAGAAACTTAGTAAGCTCTGACCAAAAATTATAACTTACTTGTCAAATCCATTGGTATATTCTTGTATGTATGTATTTATGAAAGATTCTTAGTCCAATGGTAATTTAGGGGTGAGTGAGACGCGCAGAGGGAGAGTATGAAAATGAGCGTCATGTGTGATTGTCTTTGTGTTTGTCCGAGAATTTAGTCGGTCGACATTGACAATTATTTTAATTGTTAAAGTATTATTAATTCCAAATTGATATCTAAATAAAGTTAATTGTCAGTTAAGCTTCAGTACAGCTAGAGTGACTTTATTTTAGAGGAATTGATATACTAAAGTCATCATCTTTATAGTTCTTGCCCGACACAGTCAAAATCGGTGATCGCTAATTAACGGGTAGTTAGTTAGGTCGTGATCCCAGTGGAAATCTCGAGCAGATCCCACATTACTGGTTTCTTGCGTTCAATATTTCAAAATCTATATATATCTAAATAAAATTAACTTGCATATGTAAATTGACATATATGTTAACATGTACATACATCTAATTAATAAATACCATTGTTTTATTTCTATCCCTGATTGCTTTAATACTATTTTAGCCGAGTAGATCAGATCGCTTTTGACCAAGGACATATGTACATAACACAACAATATCATATCTGATTGGTATTTTAAAACAATTGAGAATTTAAAGTTGAAAACCAGAAGCCTGAAGTATATGTATTTACAATACAAATAAAAGTACACAAAATCTACCACAAATCCAGGAAGAAGCTATTCCTACACAGATTTGTATATGACTTTACCACATTTTTAAATGTATGATGTCGGCCCTGTCGGCGTGCCACTTTATCGGTCCCAAAAATGATATATTTTCACATACGTAACATGAGCGGACCTTAACTTTTTGTCTAGTTAAATTTTTGAATTTTGTAGCAGAGTGTAGATTTTTGCTGATCAGACCCCGAATTTGGAGAGGTCAACCGGGACAAATCCTAGGACGTCAAGTGTATTGAGCCCTTAAGGATTTCTAATTAGTTTTCAAAAAATTAGCTCCGCCCTACACGACGACAAAATGTTTAGCAATAATTTATCCACTAAAATAAAATGCAAAATACATAGAGTTTTAAAAGCAATTAAGGTTAAATATTACTGGTTAGTCATTTTGACAGACTTAAACCCGCATGGCTTGGGTATTTACTGAAAAAAATTTAATTTTCTTTCAACAAATTGCCTAATGGTAAAACTGGTATGAATGCCTTAAAATTGTGATAGGTGTCAAAGTACAAAGTGTTGGTTATGTATAATTGATCCAAAAGTTGAATGTCCGTGTTTACCATGTACGAAGACACTCTTGGGATTGCAAAAAAAGTATAAAAAAATATTTTAATAAATCGTACTTGGCATCATCATAAGCTACAAAATAACCTCCGGATCTCAAACTTGATCTGGTCAACGGAAGAGAGAAAATGACTTAATACATACCGGAAACTTTACAAAGAATAAAATATTGCAACAATATTTGACGACGAGAAGCTGGTCAATTTGCTTGTTTCCAGTTGAAATTTTTTTCGAGACCTCGAAATAACTATTCCTACACGGAGCGCTTCAAATCAGAAGTGATTTTGGAAAAATTTCCCAGACAAGCAACGTTTACGATTTTTAGAAATAAAAACCGCATTCTTTTGCGAAAGAGATGCAGATCAAACAAAAATCGTCCAAAATATTCACCACTGGACTCTAGACGATGAAGGCTTGATGAAAAAAAAATTGACGTTAATCTGGAAAATTAAAGGCCCTAAGTATGAAATCAAGAAGTTTTGTCGACTTTTTTTCGGCAAGTATGTCCCCACGGTCAAAATCATCTTCCGCGGCCACTGTGTATGAATACATAATGCGTATTGTGAGAGGAAGTTTAATCGAGCCATCTACCTACTTATGTACATGTGCATAGTCCCCACGTGGGTATTTTTATCCAGGAATTTGTCAAGTTGTCACTCGCTGCTATTGTTATAAAATACAACCTTTTCACACCTCAAGAAGTCAATGCATAGTTACTTTACGTGTCACTTATTCCTAAGCAACACCTGCGTAAGGAATGACTAAACATACATAACACACGGTAAGTAACGATATTTAACCATGTACATGTCTGTACATATATGTATGTATGATAAATACATGAACACCCAGATAACATTTAGATTTTTCGAGCTAAATCGCTGAAAATTCTCCATAATTCTGCGCGAAATATCAGCCGAATCGATGGAGAATCGCTAGCGAATTCTTAGTGAAGACGAAATTCGCATCGAAAAATCTAAATGTTATCTGGGTAACTAAACAGTACACAATTGTTATAACATCTATGTATGTACATTACAATCATTATAAATTCTATTAGTTAAAAAAATCCTTTTAAAGCGTATAACTTGTTGTCACTACTGTGTAACTATACTAATTTTTTCTTGTAGCTGCACAATTTAATTTATTTAAGTGCGTTGATTCTTTTTTAATATCAATCGACAAACCAAGCAACTCCCGTATCCACATGGATCTGCAGCCAGGCAAGAAACGGGAATGTGTAAAGTGTTCAAAACCGTTTAAAAGCAATACAGACTTGACCAGGCACATGGTCACCCACGATCCCGTTAGCCCGGTCAAATGCGAGGTGAGGGTGTAAATTTGCAAACGTGAAGCTACTATCCTCTTACTTAGGCTTGTCACCTCATTTGCATAAATCTTGCTATTCATATTTTCGGCGATACGGCTTTCCATGTTGAATAAACTCTGTCTCTTGAGAATGTGCCAAAATCTGCAAATGAGGTTACCGGCTATAAAAATTCGGCAGTACATAGTCCACATTTTTCCACATTCGTATACATATTCTAGGTTTGCCGTAAAATTTACAAAAATCGACCCAGCTTAAGTTTTCACATGAGGACTGTTCACTCCAACCGGGAGCGCCCAAGATGTGACACTTGTCACCGCGTGTTTGCCACTTTGAGCAAATTACAGCGACATAATACTGCCGTCCACAGCACGATTGAAAGGCCCCGTTTTCCATGCACGTATCCCGGATGTGAGAAAACCTACCTGACCAAACATCACATTGCCCAACACGTGGATAAAGAACATGCCGAGAATCCGGTCCGATTTCCGTGCACTCTTTGCGGAAAGGCACACTTCAAAACGAGGACTCATCTTGAGGGTCACATTCTCACCCATACGACGGAGAAACCGTACAATTGCACATTTTGTGGGAGGAGCTTCGCCGACAAGGGAAACATGACAAACCACGAAGTAATACGGGCCATTCACATATTAGGTCATCAAAAATCCTCAATTCTATCCTGAAACCAACCCATTCAGCGTAAACGTTAAGGGATATGGAGTTTTAACATGGGAAAGATAAGAAAACCAAAAGTACCCTCTCACTAGAATGATGACGTAATATATGGACGTGTTTCAAAAACTTGGGTAAATTAACGATGTGTATTCTAATTTTGCAGAAGACGCATTTAGAAAAATCAACCCGACTCGGGTTTCAGTGTCAGCTTTGTCCCCAGACCGTCTTAAATAGACCTGATCTCAAACGCCACGTCCGATTTGTACATGAAAATCAGAGGAATTATCCGTGCACAAATTGTGAAAAGACTTTCGCGGATCGCAGAGGCTTGACGCGTCACGTGGAGGCGAGACATGCTGCAAATCAGGAGCTGAAGATTCATTCCTGTGACAAATGCGAATACAAGAGCCACTCCAAAGGTAATTTAGATGCTCATAAAATACGTCACAATGGGGTGCGTCATGGGTGCTACTTCTGTAGGAAGAAATTCGTCATTTTTTCTCAATTGGTCAGACACTGCAGAGTTCATACGTTAGAGAAGTTAAAAACCTAGTGTGTGTAATGTGAACACTTCAATAATTTGCAAACTCTGGATAAATTTGCGACATTTGGCAAAACTTTGTTTGAGCGAAAGTAGGGGATTTTATTTTCAAATTTATGAATTAATTTGACACAATTGGGTAGTTAATTATTATTATTGATTTATTGTATTTAAACAAGCGCACTTGTTCAAATACTATGGAAAATTTTAAAAATTTTGATAATGTTCATCGCTTTATGTTAATCACTTAGCTAGAATTTTTCGCAAAATGTACGTTCTGTATGCGAAATAAATACGTTATTCTGACAATAAATACACGCATGTCATTACATTTTATTATGCAATTCCTTGCGTGAGCCTAGCACTTTACATGTGTGTCACTACCTGATTTTTTATAATATATGTACATATTTGAACGCACCAGGTCACGATATGACCCTCGTTCATAAATACATACAGACATATATTTACGTATATTAAAATAAATCTCCAATTTGTTTAACAAATTTCATCTATATATGCACATACCTATGTATACATATGTATATATGTACATATGTATGAAATTAATGCTGCAATGCAAAATTCAATAAAACAATTTTAAGTCCTATTATTATTATTATTATTCTCATAAAATATAGTGGACAAAGAAAATCTCTGTTTAACATTTTTCAAATGTATTATATGTATGTAAAATAAAACATTACAGGCGAAATGTAACAAAAGGCTGAAACCAGATATTCCTCAAAAAAACTGAATGAAAAGTTTAGCATTAAAGGTATACTTCATACTTGTATGGTCTCCAAGGGTGACAGGTAAGGTTGGTTATTTTGGTCCAGGAATTTGTCAAGCTTTCACTCGTTGCAATGGTAACAAAAACGGCAACCTTTTCCACACCAAAAAGATCCAAGTTACTTTCAATGTTCGCTTATTTACCTAGTACTGCCATAAGTTTTGACCATTAGACAAATTAATGTAGCGGACTCAGTTTTTTGAATATTGAAAAAATAACGATATCACGAGAAAGCCCATTAAATTCTCTAGAAAATATACCGGGCACTTTCGAATTTCGAATGAAATGTTCCCCTTTCGAAGCCACAAGAGCCACAAGTCTTGCTATCCACATCTAACTCGCGGTACGCACTCATTCCAAGGAATATTAGGCTCATTTCTAAGCGACATATTTTTTCTCGGATTTGAAACTCGTATGTGGTTTAGCACATGTATCTAGCTTCAGTTTGGGCCATATATCATATTCCAGAAGGTTGAGGTTAGGGTTGCCGCGGGTAACGGGTCGGGTACCCGTTACCCGCATACCCGCACGATTCTTGCGGGTACCCGTTATCTGCGGGTAGCGAGAACTACCCGCACGGGTATCGGGTAGTTCAGTTTTTATTTAATTTCCGACATAAATCAGTTCACAAAGAAAGTTAGCAGCAAGTTAGTGCATTTACCAACAAAAGCTTCAATTTAATATTTATCACTTCAAAATTTGCCATAAACTAGCGTTTATAGCGAGCGTGTCTTTTTCGAAACCACAGAAGCCTACGGCAGCCTCAAATGCTTTTCACGTTCCGAAAATGCGGATAAATTATTGTTTCTCAGTAATTCTCAGGTATATGTAATTTACCTGCTGTAAAATATCAGTTGTCATAATAATTTGACTTGTGTTTGTGTGTATGTATTTTGTAAGACCAACGAGATTTTAATTTATGCTTTGAAGATGAAAATTCTGAATCAGATTGAAAGCACAAATTTTATTGGTAGCAATTTTTTTAATGAAAACTTCATTGAAGTCAAAATTTCAAAAAATCAAACTAAACATTGACCTTTTTTCAAGGTACACCAAGATTCTCTAGCGAGTATTTATATCAGAAAGTCCAGCAAAAAATTAGGAATCGCGTGATACTTTCCGTTGAGTGCCCACTTTGAAGAAAAATATTGGCTGCAAAATTCAATTTTTAAGTAAATGTTCTGCTTCTTTTTCCTCCACTTAACGAAAACTAAGGCTAACTTTGAACTCTGCCACCCAATAGTTTTCTTTAAACGGGATATTCAACGGGAAGATAAGTGATAATTTCTAATTTTTGGCTTGATTTTTTGATATAATTTTGATATAAGAAATTCAGGTGTAGCTTGAAAAAGGTTCCATTGTAAGCCAAAAAGTTTGGTTTTAGAAACATCTAATGACATCTAGCAAATTATCGCATTCATTACTTGCACAGCATTATCTCAAACTACTGAACAACCCAAATGAGGAAATAATTGATTAAATCAGAGATATTCTGAAGGTTGGTTAGTTTTTAACTTAATTCTTATAACGGGTAGCGGGTAACGGGTACCCGCACGGGTACCCGTGCGGGTACGGGTAGTTGGGCAGCGGGTAACGGGTCGGGTAACGGGTAGCATTTTCGCTACCCGCGGCAACCCTAGTTGAGGTTAGGCGACAGTGAATTTTATTCCTGATCCGAAATGGAGTCAGAAATTTTGGAATTCTATCCCCTATTAACTGTTTTGGGCTTATGAGCAGGACTTGAACTCTCCTTGAATGTCTAGTGGCTATTTTTCAATAAAGTGTGGTCCAGTGGTGCTCCCATTCGTTTGATAACTTCAAAAAATATTTTTTGACAAGAAATTCCACCCCCAGAGGAAGAAAAATCACTTTTTTCACCAAATACAATTAACCTTGAATAAAAAAATCACTGAAACTGGATGTTGCGAGGGATTAATATTTTTGAAATTTTTGTGAATAGTATGGACTGGTAGGGTGTGGATAAAGTGCTTTTGCTTATTTTATCTGATCTGAATTGTAAAAGTTTGATCATCTTTCAAAAATACTTATTTTCATTTTTCAAGCGCGTACCGCATGATCAGCTCTAGGCTTTTGAGGGACCTACTTTTACTTGGCGTGAAGTTATCAAATGTTCCCCTTCACATCTTAAACACATAAGTCCAAAGTCGAGTTTAGGGGCATGGGACGTAGTTTTACTTGGCCCGTTCATTTGTAGGGAAATTTTTCTTAGGGTCCGGCATGAATTCGGCCGAAGTCAAGTTTTGCGCACTTACGTGATATTTTGTGACCTTTTTGACCGTTCCCTTCAATTCGGTTTTCGGTTATCAACACCGCCAATGTTAGTGGATCATTTTATGGTACGGTCGACCCCCTTGCGTTTAGTTCCGATTTTTAATGAGCTATTGAAAAATGTCGGATTTTTATGTTTACTAAAATTGTACTGAAAAATTGCAACACGTCGATTTGCCCGAGCTGTCATTTTAGCACCTTGCATCGCAAAAAATTTAGGAACATGGTTTCTGATATACAAATGCATGGGGAATTCAATAAAAAATAGTACAACTGGCTAACGTAACTGCTACTGATGTTTTTGACGCGCGGAATGCTTGAGACATAATATATGGCAGTAGTAGGTATATACCTAGTCGGGTACGAAATTCTTTGATAAACGTTTTTTACTTCAGAAAAATAACGGGTAAGAATTTTTAATTAAAATTTTCCATATGGATGCATAATATACCTGTGTATAATATAAAAATAGTAAATATCCAAATTTCCCCTTCTGGAGCGCACAAACTTACAAAATCTGATGGTAAACTGATCGCCTGGATTACGCACGGTTTCCTGTGGAAACTTATCCTATGCCCTGCGTAAATTTAACAAGGAAAATTGAAGAATTTGCACTAAGCAAAAATCATACATACCCCTGGCAAATAGAAAACGTCGAAGATCTCATCCCCCTAAGTCTTTGATGGTTTGGATTTAAATTAATCTGCTGGAGAAAGCGAAACCCTGTTTTTCTCTAGAAAGGTTACACCGGAAGCCAAGAATTACATTACCAAAGTTGCAAAACTTACAAGGGACACTCACGACCTGTCGTTTGAGTCCAGGGTACCCACTATATTTTTTAGAATCTACTAGGACCCCAGATAAAGGATCCATTCATATTTCCGTGTAAAACTCATATCTGGCGCCATGGCGTGGCGCCAAACTTAAAAATTTGCATTTTCGACCAATTTCAAACCACCATTACTTTTGCGGTTTATGTCGGATTTTTAAAATTTTATGCTTAAAATGATCAGAAAAGTCGAAATTTTAGAGAAAAAAATAAAAATAAAAAAATTTTAATTTTTGAGATATTTTTAGCATTTTTTCGACGAACCCGAAATTTCGAAATTTTGCGAAAAGTTAAAAGCGATAATTTTGGAAAAAATTTCATAGAATACGAAACTCGAACTCCTTGTCATGATTTTTGCCAAAAATTTTGAAAATCCGTCCAGGATTTCAAAAGTTACGGCGGTTTTAAAATGAAAAACCATCAAATTTGGCGAATTTGGCGCCACGCCATGGCGCCAAATATGAGTTTTACACGGAAATATGAATGGATCCTTCATCTGGGGTCCTAGTAGATTCTAAAAAACATAGTGGGTACCCTGGAGTCAAACGACAGGTCGTGAGTGTCCCTTGTTAGTGTAAAACCTTTGAAGTCCGGCCTATTGAAAAATAGAAACTGAATTTCTTAAAAGGTCACGGATCAGCCATATGGTGCAAAAATTGTCCAAAATTGACTATGAGCTCATTTCATCGATTTTATTTGGTCACAAAAATACCATCGGTAATAGCAGACCTTAATCATCTGGATTATGACTTGAGGCTTAAAATTGAGACCATGGCCTGCTCTAAAACTTCCACTGGTGCAGAAGTTCTCAAATTTTGTTTCTCAACGCTTGTGACCATTTTCCGGTAGAAACCGCGCGTGCTCCAAGCGACCGGCCGTCCATCAGATTTCTCAAGCGTGTGTACTCCAGGAGAGGAAATTTGGATATTTAGTATTTTTATATTATACACAGGTATATTATGCATCCATATGGAAAATTGTAATTAAAAATTCGTACCCGTTATTTTTCTGCAGTAAAAAACGTTTATCAAAGAATTTCGTACCCGACTATGTATACTCCTAACCATCACCTGCATACATACATAGGCAATGATTAAGCGATCCTACACAACACACGGTAAGAAAAAAAAACAGCAGGAATAACTAATTATGTAGTACAAACTCTATTTCTTCGTTATAATTATTAATATTGAGGGTTTTCCAGACTTTCGTAACTGTGAATTCGTAAAAAAAATATTCGTAAATTTACGTCATTTACGACGGGTTGACGTGAAAGACCCTTCGTAAAAAATATTTCGTAAAAATTGTTTTTAATTTTTCCTTTCCTAATATCATCGGTAACTATGGTGTTCAAAATATATATCATGATTTGTTATGCTTGCAAAATTTTTTTACGAACGAAAAAGATGCCTCAACCTTGCGTATATTTACGAAGCATCGTAAGCATGGAATTTTCGTAGATGTCGTAAATTTACGCTATTTACGACAGTTACGAAGGTGACGTGAAAACCCTCATTAATAAAATCTTTTTCATGTTGGTCGAACTCTTTTACAATTTGTGAATTATTAGTAAAAAACATTGTGAAACATTATACAGACACGTAAGAAAATTTTTTCTTACAGGTTTCTAACAAACTAAACGTTTTTTAACCATATAATTTTTTTTAGAATTTATCACGTGTACAAGCTCATTCATACACACACTAATTCCTAAAACAATTACCAAATCAACATGGATCCTAAGCATGGAAAGAGATGGGAATGCTCTACATGCTCAAAATCTTTTAAAGCCAATTACCTGTTGACCAGACACATGGTCACGCACGATCCCGATGCCAAGGTCAAATGCGAGGTGAGGTTGTAATAAATATAGTAAACTTAAAATGGAACATGTTTTTTCAAGCTAAACCCAGAATTTCTAGCGAGTTATTAATGTAAAAAAATGCAGCCAAAAATTAAGATACAGGTGACACTAACATTTCCGTTGAATGGCCCCTGAAGAAAAATATTGGGGGGCAATTTCACCCGCCCGCATAATTTTCCACCATGTGCAGGAAAAACCGAGAGAAATGTAACTCCAAAATTTAACTTTTCCGCCAATATTTTTATTCGAAGTGGCCATTCAACGGAATAATGAGCGCCATGTGATTTCTAATTTTTGGCTTGAGTTTTTGGTATAACTCGCTAGAAAATCCCGGTATAGCTTGAAAAAGGGCTCCATTGTGAGTGAAAAATTAATTTTACAAATATGTAGATGACCCATTTGGAAAAATCTACCCGGGTTGTAACAACGTGTGACGTCTGCCCTCGCACCTTCTCATGTAAAACTGCTCTTCAACGCCACGTCCGAGTTGTGCATGAAAATCGGAGGAATTATCGGTCCATATATTGTGGCAAGGTATTCCCCTATTCGCCAGGCTTGAAGGTTCACGTGGAGGCGAAACATGTCGCGAATAAAGAGCTGATCCATTCCTGTGACAAGTGCGAGTACAAGAGCCGCTCGAAATACTATCTGACCGAGCACAAAACGCGTCACAATGGGGTGCGTCATGGGTGTTACTTCTGTGAGAAGAAATTCCTCACGTTTTCCCACTTGGTGAAACATTGTGGGCGACATACTTTGGAGTATTTATAATAGCGTAATTTATGTACATATTTGTGAATAATTTCCGAATTTTGACTAAATTTGGCAAAATATTTTGGAGATGGATACGCCATTTTAGCTACAAGTTTAAATGTAATGATTGGACAAACATTGTCGTTAGATATGCAGCTATATACATATAACTATTGTGCTATATTGTATAAATTGATTTCGCCGTAGAATCGGTTAACTTTCTGTAATTAATGATTTTCATTATGCTGCAGCTTGGGCAATTTTTATGCAATTCATTGAGTAGATTTTGTTGAGCGATTGAATAAAATAATTTGCTCAACTACTGTGTCCCTTGTTATAAGAGTTCCAACTCGTCCGCGATAACGTTAGCAGAACGAGCTGAACTAAATATTTTATTATTTAACACCAGTTAAGTATTTTTAGTTTAGCGCAGAAATCATACGAAATTGAATAATTTAAAAGTTCAAATTAAAATAGTTGGTGTTTAATAATGAAATAATTCGGCTCATTCGGTTAACGTAATCGCGGATCACGTGGAACTCTTATATTTAACAGGTGCAACAATAGGTTGAGAAAAATTCATTTAAGATATGGCGTAGTGGCAATTTTACTCATGGTTTACCAAATACCACAGCTCAACTTTGAATAGAATTGGTTCAAATTTTTTTAGTGTGCTTCATAGGGTTTCACCCGGTATTAAATAAATCACCATTTTTACCTCGTGATTGAATCATTCTGTAAGTTAAACTTCTCCCAAAAATGCAAAACTAATTGTAAGCGTATAAATTATGTTTGTATGGTAATCAAGGGTAAACGGTGGGTTGTTTTTGGCAAGGAATTTGTCAAGTTCTAACTCATTGCTATGGTTACAAAAGGCAACATATTTCACACCACACGAATCAACATTAACCTTATTCTGTGGGTCACACTTCTCACAAAAACTGTAAAAGTAATTGTAAGCGTATAATTTATGTTCATATGTATGGTCCCCGAGGGAGAAGGGCTAGTTATTTTTATCCAGGAATTCGACAGTTTTTTTTACTCATTGTTACGTACGGATGAAAAATGTAACCTTTTTTTGACACCACACGAACCAACATACACATGCCTACTTTACATACTCAGTTACTCGGAAGCCACATTTCATACGTAATGATTAAGAAATCCTCATATTTATCACGAGTTAAATATTAAATTTATTTCTTGTTGTCATATGTATATAATAAATTATTATTTCTAGAAATTGCTAAAAAAATTGTGGTGTTTCATGTATTTAGGTCAATCCTTTTAAAATATTTGAAATATTTGTAAAAGCACACATCGCTTGAATAAATATAAGCGATTTTTTTCTTCCAGCTCTAAAATTAAATTTCTTCGAACGACTCAGTTTTAAGGGAACGCTACCAAAAAAATTTCTACTCCACATGGATCTGCTCCTAGGAAAGAAATGGGAATGTGTCAAATGTTCGAAAACGTTTAAAACTGATACCTCATTGAATGAACACCTCGGCACTCACGATCCCGACGTCAAGGTCAAATGCGAGGTGAGGGTGTAAATTTCAAAAGGTGAGGCTAAATTAATCAGTCCACATTTTCCCACTTTCGTATTTTCTAGGTTTGTGGCAAGATTTACAAAAATCCACCCACCTTACGTTCCCACATGTGGAATGTCCACACCTACCGGGAACAACCAATTTGCGAAACTTGTCACCGCTCCGAGCAAATTACAGCGACATATTGGCGCTGTACACAGCACGAAGGAAAGGGCCCGTTTTCCATGCACGTTCCCCGGGTGTGAGAAAACCTACCTAAACAAGCATCACATTGCGCAACACGTGCATAAAGAACACGCCAAACATCCGGTCCGATTTTGGTGCACTCTTTGCGGAAGGGAGTTCAAAACGAGGACCCTTCTTGAGAGTCACATTCCCACCCACACGACGGAGAAGCCGTACAATTGTGCCACTTGTGGGAGGAGTTTCTCCCACAAGGGAGACATTAAAGGTCACGAGGTAAGAACGTTATATTAAAAACTAATCAGAAATTAACGTCACATGTGTTATTTAATTTTATAGATGACCCATTTAGAAAAATCATCCCGGCCCATGTTAAAGTGTGACGTCTGCCCTCATACCTTCTTGAGTAGGGCTAATCTACAACGCCACATCCGAGTTGTCCATGAAAATAGGAGGAATTATCCGTGCTCACTTTGTGACGTGAGGTTCTCTAGCTCATCACATTTGCAGGGTCACGTGCAGGCGAAGCATGTCACGAATAAAGAACCGACCCATTCTTGCGACAAATGCGAGTATAAGAGTTACTCTAAAGGGAATTTGGCCAGTCATAAAAGACGGCATAACGCAGCGAGGCAAGGATGCTACTTCTGTAGAAAAAAATTCATCATTTTCCAAGAATTGGTGGTACATTTTAGAGTTCATACTTTAGAAACGTTACAGAACTTGTGTATGTAATGGGAATTTTCGAGCCTTATAAATTTTGCGGCATTTGTCAAATTTTTTGTTATAAAGCAGTGGGATTTTAGTTAGAAATGTATACTATGCAGTAAGTGGGCACAATTGGTTAGTTAATTATTCGTATTTATTATATTCGAGCAATGGGTTTCGTCGTAGACGAGTGACAATTACTTCATATCAAGTTGACATGTACTCAATTGTTTAGATACATAGAATTTTTCGCAAACTGCAATTTTTATGCGAAGTAACCACGTTATGCTGATAATAAATACGCAGTGTACATATATACATAAATCGTTGCGTGAGTATTGCATTTTACATGTGTCTCACAACTTATTTTTGTACAATTTACATGTTTGCATTATGACGATATGACCCACATATTATGTACATACAGATAATCATCAATCTGCTTAAGAAATTTCATGCATATACATAAATAATCGTGTATCCTGCAGTATATAATTCAATGAAGTAATTTTAAACACATTTTGAAATTTTTTCACGTCAAATATATTGGAAAATTCATACGACTAAAAATTGAAGCAAACTAAGGCAACTAGTTTGGTTTCAGAAACAACTATTGACATCTAGCTACATACATTATCATGGCATGCGTTATTTTCATTGAATTATCTGAAAGTAATTACATATCAACGCAAAGGAACAAATAATTAAGTATTTGGTTGGTTGGTTGGTTCGGGGGAGGGTAATGGTCGGAAGCACGCGACGAGAAGTTTTTCTTTTAATTCCTTATGCCAATAAAGTGTCAATAGAGTTACAATCAACTCTGTTGGCATACTATCACCGACATTAAATAAAATTGATCACATATATTTACTTAATCGTTAACCTTTTTTCTTAAATTCGTTATTCGTACGACGTGTGTTTGTGTTTTTTGATTGACTTGAGAATCATTGGGTTTGGTTTGCATATATGTAATGTACCACTTTTTGAAAAATTTCAGTGCATATTCATTGAATTCTCATTATTCTTTCAAGTACTAAGTGCATTCAGTTGTCTTTCAGATGTCAAGAATGCCAAATACATACTCATTAGTATTAAATAATTCTTTGCATAATTTCCCAGTAAACATAAATTGTAAAATATTTACCCTATCCCAAAGAGTTACGCTTAAAAGACAGACAGATGCTTCGAACTGGGTCCAAAGTTCGCGCAGAGGCCAAAACCGTACCTTTCGGCCAAAAGCACAAGAGGGGAAGGGTTGCTCACTGGCAAGGAACTTATTATTATGTAAAGTTTTAAAATGTAAATCAGAAATAAAATTTTTGAGCTTTTTTATGAGAACTTTTGCGTAATATATTTAAGTGAGAAATCAGATAAATGAGTGGCTACCACTAGCTAATTGGGTGGCTAAAAAAACCGACTTAGTGAAGATTTCAGCTAGTGGGAGGTACCACCAAAAAAAGTGGGAGCTTTCAGCTAATTAAGTGGTGCATTAGATTTAGGCCGTTTTTAATTTAATTCTCACAACGGGTAACGGATACTGGTCGTTGAACTGGGGGTAACGGATCGGGTAACGGGTGGCAATTTCGTTACCCGCGGCAACCCTATTTAGGTGTCACCGTATAGTAACTATTTGCAGGATTTGCACCTCGTGATTTAATCATGCTGTGGGCCACACTGGATCCCAAAAAAATTCAAAACGTATGCAGATTTGCAGATTACGTAGCAGATTCAAAAGTATGCAGAAACGTATACAGATTATGTTTGTATGGTCCCTAAGGGTGAAGGGTTGGCTATTTTTATCCAGGAATGTTTCAATTTTGTATTTTCCGTTATTACGGTTAAAAAATGCAGCCGTTTCCACGAACTAAAATCTAAACACTTTATACATTCTCTTGTACATTCTCTAGTCAATGAAATCTGCTTAACGTCCTAAGAAGTTCGATATGTCGCACGACCAGGTTTAAGTTGATTCACTGCATACCAACGGCCACACCCACAGAGGGTGTGGTTTACTAAATTTTAACTACGTCACTGAAATCCCATTGGCGAGCTGAGAAAATTGATATGTCACATGACCAGGTTTAAATTTATACATTGGATACCAATAGCCACACCCAGATGGGGTGTGGCATATTAAAATTTGAAATACGCCACTGAAATCTCCTTACCCGCCTGAGAAAAATGATATGTCGCATGGCGTGCATTGGTAAGGTATTGGCAGAAGCGCCGATAACCACACCCCCTGTCGCCATGGGGTCTACGACAATGGAATGTCGTTCACATAGGGGGCCTTGGCAAGATTACGTGTATTGGCGACGTTGAATTTCGGAAACTACGGTGGGGGGAAATTTTTTAACTAAATTAAGTGTGTTGATTTGACATCTGACCACCCCCACAATGACTCCAAAGCAGGGGGTGCGGCCTACTAGTCGCTGAATATGATGACCTGACTATTTCCGCCAAGAATTTACCCCAGGTCCGTCGAATCCAGTCGTAAAATTTTAAAATCCGATAAAGAAGTGTTACTTGTTTGTTGACCTTGTGACCTGGATTTCGAGGGGGTGGGGCAGAAGTTAAAAAATCTGAAAATATATATTTCTCCCCAAGGTCCAAGGTTTACAAAACGGGCGCCAGTTTGAAAATCCATCAGGAAATGACCGTGCAATTAATTTCGAAACTTTACATGTTATAGCTTATGGAGAGGTCGGCCATTTCACCTCCCAATTCCCTTGCTCAGTACTTTCTGGATGAACGATAAGAAAAACCTGCATAAGTAATGATTATTTAAACACAACACACGGAAAGAAAATATATATATACTTAACACTCTGTACGGTAAATTAATAATTAACAGTACACAATTTAATGCTTCCTGCCCAAATAAATATATTACCATTGGTAACAAATTTCTGTAAATGTGGCGCTTGTCTTTAAAATCATTTTAAGACGTATACATATTTAAATCGCAAAAAATTGGCGAAACATTGTGTGCATGTAGCATAATTTTATTTTACAGATACAAACCTAGACTTGTGTAAACACATTCATTTTTCAGAAAATACACATAAATCGAGAAACAGAGCAAGTACATATGGAAGGTAAAAAATGGGAATGTGCTAAGGAGGGGAACAATTAAATACATGTTTCAAAATTTCTCAGAAACAAATGATACATTTATCACTTGTGAGTGGGGTTTTATTATCATTATGATTATTCACGTGATTCTGTTGTATTTTTTTTACTTATTATTATTGCAGTGCACGATCTCTCTCCCAAAACGAACTACAAAGTAACCATCACTCCTGTGTACGATTCAGTTCAGGGGACTTCCGAGACATTGACATTTGCAACAAATGGTAAGCCATAATATGCTTTTAATGGTATCCCCTGAAATAATAATGAATAATTTTAAATTGATTTACTTGCTTGGTTTTTCATTGTAGGGAACAAGTTGCTAAAAGTCAAAGGACTTCAAGTTGATTACTCTAAAAAACACGGTACAGTTACCGTAAGCTGGCAATTATTTCCTGATCGACGGTGGGTGTATGGTGTCTATTATGGAAAATCAATTTCTGAGATTTCCAATCAGGGTAAATCATAAATTAATTTGCTGATATTTTATATATATTTTTAATCAATACTACATTTGTTGTATCCAGGAGTTCGAAAAATCACAAATGCCAGTTCCTTCGTCCTTGATGATCTCGATGCATGTGAAGACTATTTAATTGATGTACCCTTAATACATTTCCGAGAACGCCTCGCATGGGTCCCTTCAAAGTCAGGTATTCGATGTTAACAAACTGACCGCCTTGTAAAAGTTCGCGATGGTGAGGCCAACTAAGAATGAGGAGCTGGCTGGGATCACCGACAACGTCCCATGTCCAAGTCGTGGTAGCGACGTTTCCTGATGATTTTCAAAAATTTAAGTTATTTTATTTATTTATCAAAATTACTCTTCCCAAATTATTACCTTGCACGTTGTAACGGAAATCTAGCCCAGTGGCGTAAGTTGTAGAATAAGCATCCAACACTGCCTCTTGTCCTAAAGCTTTTACCTTGGACAGCCGAATAGTGGCGGACGTACCGGGTGGGGATGTAATCGTGGTGCCTGCCGCGGTAAGGTCGGCAGTACCCTCGACAATGTAGGGGAACCTCACTAGTTGCGACCCACAGATCTCGATGCCCTTTGGATATATTGGAGCATCCCATGGGTGAACAAGAACCCTGAAGTGGTTTGATGCCATGGCCACATTTGCGCCCGCCACACCCACTTAAAGGCGCCAAAAACACGAAAAAAGCCCTGTTTTCACTCAATAAAACCCTCGCCAAAAATCCAATTTCTATAGGATTTTGAAAATATTGCACCATTATACTCCCAGACAGTTGCATTATCATATCCAATATCAAACTCAACTTTTTTGAAATTTTAATTTTTTCGAAGACGTACCCCTGGTCAGGAAATTTTCGAAAATATTCAAAAAAATTAAAAAATATATTTTGGTGTCGGATATTATAAAGCAACTATCTGGGAGTATACTGGTGCAAAATTTTCAAATTTCGATCAAATTTGGATTTTTGGCGAGCGTTTGAAGATGGTGATTTTCGTGTTTTTGGCGCCTTTAAGTGGGTGTGGCGGGCGCAAATGTGGCCATGGCATCAAAGCACTTGGGGGTTGTTGTTCACTCATGGGATGTTCCAACATATCCAAATGGCATCGAGATCTGTGGGTGGCAACTAGTGAGGTATTCCTCCTAAGTGCTCAAAATCGTTTAAAACCAAGAAAGGGTTGACTCAGCACATGGTAACGCACGATCCCGATGCCAATGTCAAATGCGAGGTGAGGGTTCAAATTTGTAACTAATCTTCTTCTTATATTATAAACTGGAAATGTTTGTCTGCAACGGAAGTGAAAGTAATTTTCCGAAACGGAAGTGAAAGTGGAGACAGTGAAGTTCCGAATGGCGCGAAAATTTGGTATAAATTAAATTTAAAACATTAAATGTCTTAGAACAGTTATCTTAGTGGTTTTATGATAGTGCTTCTCTGGGAGTGGCTACCTGATGGTAGTTATCTAGGAGTGATTGTCTCCCCTAGAAGCTTGATTTTCTTTTACTTTCAATTCCGCTGCCGACAGACATTTCCAGCTTATAATTCTTGCTCGACAGGCGGAGACGGGCTTATACGCTAGATTTACATAATTCAATTTTTTATCTACCTTCCTCCCTATAAATATAGGTTTGCGGTATAATTGCCAAACACAGAATCGCATTATCCTATCACATGCGGAGTACTCACAGCAACCGGAAACGACCAACTTGTGACACCTGTCACCGCATGTTTGCCAGTTCGAACAATTTGCGCGTCCATATTAACGACGTCCACAGCACGGTGGAACGACCTCGCTTTCCATGTCCGTTTCCCGGCTGTGAGAAATCCTACCTAACCAAACGACACGCTTCCCAACACGTGCGTAGAGAACATGCCAAAAATCCGGTCCGATTTCGGTGCACGCTTTGCGAAAAAGAATTTAAAACGAGGGCTGAACTTAAGGATCACATTCCCATCCACACGACGGAGAAGCCGCACACTTGCTCCACGTGTGGGAGGAGTTTCACCCACTTGGGAAACATGAAGAGTCACGAGGTAAATAGTCATGTTGGGGGGAAAACGAAGTAAAAAAGTACAATTATGCATGCTAATTTTACAGAAGACGCATTTGGAAACGTCTACCCGAAACAGGACAAAGTGTAATGTCTGTCCGCAGACGTTTTTAACTAAATCTTACCTGCGACGGCCACACTGGAGTGGTGCATGAAAATCAGAGGAATTTTGAGTGTAAATTTTGTAACAAGAGATTCTCTGGATCAACACACTTGAAACGTCACGTGGAAGCGAAACATGCCACGAACAAAGAGCGGATCCATTCCTGCGACAAATGCGAGTACAAGAGCCACTCGAAAGACTACTTGGTCAAACACAGAGCACGTCACAATGCAGCGCGGCATGGATGCTACTTCTGTGGCAAGAAATTTTTCACTTTTAGAGAATTAGCGAGACATTTTAAAGTTCATACTTTAGAAAAGTAAAGATGCTTATGTACTTGTGTGTATAGGTAGGGGCGATTATTAGCAGATAAATCATTTTTAAATTTGTATTAAGTAATTAGATTTTAATTTTGACGTTTTGATCAGAAATTATTGAGGTCTTATTTGGGAAAATTAAAATAAGGCGTATCAAAAATTTGTAGGTTTTTGTTTAAATTTTGCAAAAAACTGGTATAAAGGGATTGGATTTTAGTTTCAGATGTATTTAACTACCACCTGACATGTGCTTATTTAGCTTGATTATTTTGCAAACTGTAGTGCTAAATATGAAAAATATGTAAAATAAATACGTTGTCAGCGTATCTAGTAAATGTAATGATAATAAATATTTGTGTATTAATAAATCTTTGGCTCACAATGCAATTATGCCAGCGTTTTGCCTAGTCTAATTAATGCAAATCCTCTATGTAATTGTCCAATATTAAAAAAAACATTTATAAACATTTAATCGGACTAGCAAACATTCGCAGAAATTGTAATATCTCCGATACTTGCAAAAATGTACCCGTTGGATAAAACCGTGGGCCTGGGCACCCAACGAAATGCAAGCCAGCCCTTGCTATTGACTTATTTTTTATTAATTTATATATGAACAAATTCTAAGCAGTATGAGTCAATCTTTTGGTCACAATTCTCCCAAGGAGTGGACAATTAAGTGTCTCATTTAACCTTGTATGGTACTCAAGGGTCGAGTATAAGTTATTTTTAACAAGGAATTTGTCAAGTTTCCACTAGTTTCTATGGTTAAAAAAGGCAACCCTCTTCACGAACCACGTTAAATACATACTTCACAATGTGAAGTTCACATGCTGACTTACTCTCAAGCAACACGTACTTACATACATATTTAAGTAAAGATTAAGCAATCCTACCCAACACACGGTGAGAAATGATATTTAAATAAATAAATAAACAGTACAAAAATATTTCTTGTTGTGCTTATAAATATAATTCTCTCAAAATTGCTGAAAATCTACACATCCCATGTTCGTCGAATCCTTTTAAAAGGTGCAAATTATTGGTAAAAAAATTGGTTTAGTTTAGTTTAGTTTAGTTGTCCTTTATTCATGTGTCAATAAATATCAGTTAAATTAACTGGTTTACAATTCATGACACTATACGCTAATTCTCTGAATAAGCATGTAATAAATATATTTACACTAAAGTAAACAGTTTGGGATTAATTTGGGTTAATTGATCATTAGAATACAAACAGGAATAGAAACCAAATCGAGTGAGAGGTCCACGTTATCAATATTAAGTCACCAGGTAAGGTAACGACTTACTTAACCCATACCATATCGCTCAAAATTATTTATGCAAAAATCATACTTATGTTTAAAACACTCGATTGTATAATACATTTCGTCAAATTGATTTCTTAAAGGATTTAACATTTTTACCAATTTACGCATTAATTTTTTATAATTATCTTGTTTGTTCATCAAAACGGTATCCAATTTACTTATGAAATCGGGGACGCAATTAGGACACGCCCAGTCTTTAGATAAAAAGAGGTTACAAAAAGTTATGTCGGAACATGTAATATTGCATTTGTTTTTATGGAAAACATTTAAACAGTATACACATTGAAGTATCCGCTATCGTCAGGAGATCCAGCCAGGTCATCTTGAAAAAGGGCGGTATATTTGGTTCCTTTGTATGTAAACGGGAAGGCTATTTCAACTATCACTTGTCCACAGAAGTGACAATCAGGACCAAACGCTTCGTCGTCGTCCTAATGTTCGAAATCAAGTAAGTCATAAATTTCGCTGTTTTCCTTGTGAGCCATCCCGCCAGTCAGGAGTATTGATTTGGTTGTGGGATGCGCGAGCATTACGGCTTCATCGACGGACATAAATTTTGTCATATTGCGACAGGGCCCGACAAAAAACCATACAATAATTAGGGAAGAGGTGAACCGACAGATATTTAATAATAAAAAATTAAGGATCGGATCTCGCCTTGTGAAGGCACTTTAAGTGCAACAGAACGGCCAGCCCGCATACAACCGCACGGTCTCAAACTCCGACCGAGCACTTGGGGGCGTAGAGGACGCTCCGTATATAAGCGGGAATCCCCTCAGAAGAAGTATGAGTGAAATGGCGTGAGCAGAATTTTCCGTCTGGAACAGTCCACTTCAGCAGTAACGGGGGGAGGCCGGTAGTTGTAGAATTTAAAAGTTGCACAGAACGGTCAAAACACGGTCGAGGCAAAAAAATTCATCTACCACTATCTTGTTGGGGTTAATAGGGAGATGATGACACTAATTACAGAGTTGGGGGTGTCGAGAAAACTTCAAATTTTTAAAAACAAAAATAATAGAGAGAGAGAGAGCAAAAGAGAATATGTGTTCCCTCTCCGTCCCTCTGTGATGATCAACAATGATGATGGTGAAACAATGTGTCAATATAAATAAATACGAGTTCCTCTTTGGCATCCAACCGTGCAGCACATGCACCAACATATGCTGCATCATAATATAACATCAATTCCTGTTCCGTTCGCTATAAATTTTTCAGGAAAAATCAAAAATCAAATATCATCCGTATTACATTTGGTTTTTGATTTTTCCTGAAAAATTTATAGCGAACGGAACAGGAATTGATGTTATATTATGATGCAGCATATGTTGGTGCATGTGCATGTCAAATTTCGCTTCTCTAGGACAAAGTTTAAAATTTCACATGAATCACTGCAAAAGTAGAGATGAGCGCCTGCACGCTCGATTCACATCAAAACAGGACTTTTTGTCAGGGCCAGAATCCCACTCAACATCAGTACCAAATTAAATTTGTTGAACTTCATCCCTCACATATTTCCTGACCCACATGGATCTGAAGCCACACACTGAACGGGAATGTTCAAAGTGTTCAAAAACGTTTAAAACCAGAAAAGAGTTGACCAGACACGCCGCCACGCATAATCCAGATGTCAAGGTGAGTATGAAAACTTGCGGAAGTGAGACTAATTTTACATTCCACACTTTCTAAATTCCCGACTAGGTTCGAAGCATAACTTCCAAAAATAGATTGACCTTGCCCTCCAACATGTCGAGACTTCACACCAACCGGGAGCAACCCAGTTGTGACACGTGTCACCGGGTGTTTTCCAATTTGCCTAACTTACGACGACATATTGACACGGTCCACAGCACGAGGGAACGACCACGTTTCCCATGCACGTTTCCCGGCTGTGAGAAAACCTTCCTGGCCAAGCCTCACATTTACCAGCATATAAATATGCAACATGCCGAGAACCCGGTCCGATTTCCGTGCACTCTTTGCGGAAGAGAGTTCAAAACGAGGGTGCATCTCGGGTAGCACATTCCCACCCACACGACGGAGAAGCCGTACAATTGTGCCACTTGTGGGAGGAGTTTCGCCCGGAAAAGAGCCATGAAAAAAGCCACGTGGTAAAAAAACACGTGGAAAAAACTTGGGAAACATGAAGAGTCACGAGGTACTAATATATTAAACATGTTAAATTTACACTCTAAGAAAACCGGTAACTAAGTTATTACCAGGCGCAGTATCCATATGACTCCACCGCATGATAATTAATTTGTTATTTATTGAGTGGTAGAAAATTAGTTACCAACTGGTAATATTTTCGTATTTCGCGACCGGGGTTATTACCAGTTTGGTAACAAAATGTCTACCACACAATAATAAATTAATTACCTTGCAGTGGAGTCACATACAGTGGCCGCGGAAGCGTGGGGACATGGGGACAATGTCCCCACGGAAATTTTGCCGTGGGGACAGTCAATGCATTTGTCCCCACGGTCTCGTGAGGGTCAAGCACATGAATAGAAAACATGGATCCTAGAATAGTCGAATTTGAAAATTATATCTAAATATATTCATTCCCGTTTGCAGAGGTGGGCAATATAAATGAAAATGCATATTGAACATGTATACATCGCCCATGTACTATAATATTCTTCGAAATACACTATAATGCCAAATTATAATGTAATACCAAATTCAAATATATGTACAATATACAAATATACGTACGTATATAATATACAGGATTGTACAATATACATACATACGTTGTCTTTGTTCCAGAGTAACATTTTCGTACTTTTTCCACTTTTTGTGTGATTTAACAAATCTCAGCCCTTAATTCAAAAATAGAAAATAGTCTAATAATTTGTTACATGAAAAAAAGCGCGAGATTAGGAAGGAAAACGTTGCCTTTGATCGATCACGAAAAAATTATTCCAAACCAGAAATTTGTAAGGTTTTTTCAAATTACACAAACTAGATACTAACGGTTGGGGATTAGGATTTCGAAGGCTTCCTCAAAAATTGAAATCGCGTCGCGCATTGCTCACCAATACCCAAATCAGCAATTATTTTTCAGCACTCAACATCGTTGTGAAACAAAAGAATAACGTGTGCTTTTAACTGAAAATTGTTTGCATTAAAGAATGGCAATGTGACATAGTATTTTATGTCGTTGATCGTGGGGTCAAAGCGGATGGGCATATCTGTAGACAAATTTGTCATTAAAAAACCTAAAGAATTTATTCACCGGGGAAATAAACAGAAAAGTCATGCAATCTGGAATTCCACACTATTAAAGCATTTGAACGGACATGTACCCAGTGCCCGTGCGACCCCAAAAATTTACCCGGGCAAAACATATTTGAGCGCCCCTAAGTTTTCCCTTCTTATTTCTACATCTACATAAATGATTTTTTCAAGGGGTACAAAAGGCTATAATAATATTTCCAACTTGTCTGAAAATTAGTTATTCGATATTTTAATTAGAAAATCTAGAAAGAAATAAATGGGCTCAACATGTAGGTCTTTCGTATTTAAAATTCTGATTCACTTGGGGCCAATTTTATTTTTCTCTCCTAAAAATAAGGACGCCCATAATTTTTTTCAGAATGCCCTAATTGCTCTAATTTGAGCCCGATACTTGCATTTTAATTTTTTACAGCCAAAACCTCTACTTTTTAAATTCTGGAACTTTTAAAATTCGAAAAATTCGAAAACATATTGATTTTCAGGCTTGGCTTATAAAAATTCATCTGCAATCTATATTATAAGCTGAAAATGTTTGTCTGCAACGGAAGTGAAAGTAATTTTCCGTGACGGAAGTGAAAGTGGAGAAAGTTAATTTTCGAATGGCGCGAAAATTCAAATCATTTGAGGATCTTTTTGAATTTTCACTTTAGTGTTCCTTAAAAATTGATTTCCTTCCGTTGGCGACAAAGACTTCCCTTTAATAAACATCTAAAAAAATAATTTGAGGAATTTCAAGTATCAAATCAACTCTCGCCCGGCGGGAGAAGGGCTTATACGCTAGTATTAAATTAAATTTAAATTTAACCAGAATTTGCTTCCGTGAATTTCAGAACATAAAAAATCTTAAACTTAAAATGACGCGAAAATTGTATTTTAATAAATAAATCAGATATTTCTTCTGAATAAACATTTGAATTTTTTAAGTCGCTGTCACCTTCGAAAAGTTCACGATTTTTGAATTCGCGCCTGGACAAAATACAATTGGGCTCATGTAAATATGTATTTAAATCTGAATTTTACATATTAAATAGTCACATTGTGCATGGGAAAAATAATTTGTATTTTGGTACCCGTGATTTCTACCAAAGGGTTCATCTCTGTGTCGCAAATAAGTTTGTGAAAATAAACGACGAAAAAAACAGAGATTTTCTAGAAAACCCATGTGTAAGGGCTTTTTCGGGGATTTTTGGAAGTTCTTGAGTAAATTAATTTATTCAAGAATACAATTTTTTCAAGATAGGATTTATGTACATGCTAGTGATATTATAAATTCAATTCACATGTGAAAATCCTCAAAATTCCATGCTGAATCAGAAAAACTTAATTTCTATTGATTAATAGTGAAGTTAGGTATGTTTTAGAGAAGTTAATTTCAACTTGCTTGAAAGTCTTACAAAAATCCCTTGATAGCATTGGAGTTGGTTTTCAGGGATTCGATTACAACAACAGCCACAAAAACCTAAGGCCATAAAAACCAGAATTGGCAGACCCTAATCAAAGAAAACTGAAAAACACCACGTATTGCTATTGAATATTCAATAGATAAACTTTAACCAGTTTCATTTTAATTGATTTACTACGATTATGGCAATAAATTATTCAACATATCATATAATCGTTGGCGCCCACCGGCGCCCCGGGCAACTGGCCGGCTTGCCCGCCCCTCTCACAGACCCTGCATGTACCTGTGCAAATTGTAGACGACAAAGACGTTATCGACAATATTTGTGAAGAATGTGAACTTAATGTGACATATGTAATATTTATCAGTTGTCTATGCTCCTCAAATCAATTTCTTACTCAAGAAACACAACCAAATTTTTGGCCGAGTTTAAAGAACTTCTGCCCGAAACAAGAATGCTTCTTATGAAGTTATTGAATTGTTAAACTGAAGTTAATTTTAGTTGTTCAAGCGCCTTCTGCAACCCGAGAGAGAAATGTTGCTTTTTTAAAAAGGCTCAAGATTTATTGGCAGAGTTGGGAGATTAGTTTATTTTTTGCTCGAATTACGTATTGGGGAATGCTGACTTAAAATTTTTGGATTAGTTCGGGAATTAGAATTAAACCTGGATTCGGGGATTTGAGTATCTAGTTTAGTTCCCCGTCGAAATAAATAATTACATTACACTGTGTACCGCCCTAGAAAACGGCATTTTCTGGAGTTTTAGAAAAAATTTACCCACTAAAATAAAATAGTGCTTTGCAATTAAGTAGTGCTAAGGGTTAGCCAGTATAATTTTGGCAGACTGAAACCCTCATGGTTTCGGTATGTATTGATAAATTTTCAATTTTCTGCCAATTTAGTAACATACATATTACACATGTCATAGTATTTTTTTAAATTGTCAAAACATAAAGGTATTGATGCTACTTGACCCCAGAGTTCCGTGTTTATCATTTACGAAAACACTTCGTAAAAAACGCAGAATAACAGGCAAAAGAAAACTTCGATAAAAAATATTTTAATAAATTGTGCTGGACAAATAACTATTCCATTCATTAAATATAATCCGCAGCTTCTTCCTAAAAACCCCAAATCTAAAATCTTGAAATTAATAATCATCAAAACCAATAATATGTCCTCACGGTCTCAAACATGATCTACTAAACGCGTTGAGTAGATCATGTAGAGTAGATTTCTAGGCGTTGAGTAGATTTTTTAAGTTGCAAAGTAAGATAGAAAAGTAAGATTGCAAGAAACTTGAGAAAGAATAATAAAATATTGCAATATTTGGTATTATTTAATACATAAAGACAAGAAAGTGTTCAAGTTACTTGATTCAAGCTGAAGTATTTTCAACACCTTGGAACGACTATTCCTACATGGGAACTTCAAATCAGACGTGATTTTGGAAACATTTCCCAGACGGATTACAATTTTAACGATACATTACAATTACATTACGATTCCTGGAAATACAAATTGCACCTTATGCAAAATTGATGCGGATCAAAATGAACGCACCCAAAAATTCACTATTGAACTCTTGAATGATGGATACCGGCTATTTGCAAGAATTTGAACATGAATCAGGAAAATTAGAGCGGCTAATCTAAGTATATATATTACGAAATCAGGAACCTGTTTTTCGATGTTTTTTTTAGAAAAGTATGTCCCCACGGTCAAAATCATCTTCCGCGGCCACTGGTCACATAGACACTCCGCCTGGTAATAACTTAGCTACCGGGTCTCTTAGAGTGTAGGAGAAACTGCAAAATTATGTACCAATGTGCACATTAAATAATTTCACAGAAAATATATTTGGACAAATCTGCCCGTGCGAGGTCAAAGTGTCACCTCTGTCCTCAGACCTTCTTGGCCAGACGTGCACTGCAAAACCACGTCCGAGTTGTGCATGAAAACCAGAGGAATTATCCATGCACATTTTGTGACAAGAGATTCTCCATCTCATCGCATTTGAAGAGTCACGTGGAGGCGAAACATGCCACGAATAAAGAAGTGAAAACCCATTCCTGCGACAAATGCGAGTACAAGACACACTCGAAACTAAACTTGGTCAAGCACAACTTTCGCCACAATTCAGCGAGGCATGGATGCTACTTCTGTGATAAAAAATTTTTCGTTTTCCCCGAATTGACAAGACATTTTCGAATTCAAACTTTAGAAAAGTAATAATACCTAAATGTACGTGAGTAATGAGCGCGTCAATAATTTGCGAAATTGTATTTGTAACAAATTTGCGACACTTATCAAAATTTATTTTTTTACAAAAGTAGCGTCATTTTAATTACAAACTTATGTCGTAAGTGGACACAATTGGTTAGTTGATTATTATTTCCTGCATTTATCAATAATTAAATAATAATCATGTATTCTGCAGTCCGTATTTGTAAATAAAATAATTTTAAATACATTTTAAAATTTGGTCCAGTAACATACATAGTAAAATTTGCCGGACAAGGAAAATCACATTTTTTAAATGCATTATATGTAAAGCAAAATGTTACGAACGAAATGTAACAATGTGGGGTGAAACAGATTAACCCTCAAAGACCACGCCATGATCTCGAGGGGGGTGGTCTGATGGGCTCAAAAAGTTGCTAGGATCCCACACTGGGGTCACAATTCTGCAAACCGATCTAGATTATGTATACATGTACATGCTTATAGTAAATAACATTTTCACCTCGTGCTTGTGTAACGAATATGGTTGAATTGTAATGGGAAGGGAGGATGATGTGAAATTGATATGTTCCCTCTTATATGTACTTATGACCCTATTCGCGACCTAATTCTAACTTCCTGGGGGGAAGTTATCCCGACTTTTCGGTGAAGAGCAGTTAAATGATAACGGCAACACAAAGGGGGGTTCTCTTAAATAACTAATATTTATTTAAAGCTGGAATATGAATCATTTTACACGCTATAAAAATATCTAAAGAAGAACCCTAAAATAAAGATGTTGCTCATAAGGAGGTATTAGACTGAATGTCTTTCCAAAAAGAGGAAAAGAAGGAGGAAAAAAAAGCTGAGACGAGAGCAAGGTTGCCTCGTTCTTCCCGAGTGGGAGAAAGATCTTCCGGCTATTGCCAGATGGCAGAAGGGATAGATTTCTCCCCGGGTGGGTCGGATTGAGACCCGTATCACTGGTGTGATCAGCACCAGTGGTACGGGTTACACTTGAATCATTCTGCGTGTTACACTCCTACATATGTATGAAAAAGGTTCAAAACTAAGGGTATAATTTATGTTTGCACTCATGGTGAAGGGTTATTTTTAACCAGGAATTTGTCAAATTTCCATTCCTTGCTATGGTTGAAAAATGCAACCATTTCCTCACCAACATTAATTTGACATGTTGACTTACTCCTAAACAACATCGGCATAAGTAACGATTTAGCAATCCAACACAACACGTGGTAAGAAAAGATATTTATGTAGCATGGATAACTAAACGGTATAAAGTCTATTTTTGTTAAAATAAATATCATTCTCGTTGAAAACGTGGTCGAATCCTTTAAACATGTCTAAATTGTTGTTGTAAAATTGGTGACATATTGAACTTATCTAACAATGCGATGGTGTTAAGTGTAACCCTCCGATTTGATTGAAATTTCGAAATTATGTGATCCATGTCAATATAACCATAGCTTCTTCTGGCAGTTTGTGCGATGGTCAGAATTTGTCAAAATATTTGAGGGCAAAGTTGAAAAATGTACAATTTTTAGCACGGGAAGAGAATGGAAGTTGAGCTTGCTTCCTTCGCCTGGTAAAAATCACCCGTTTTTCAACTTTGACCTCAAATATTTTGGCAAATTCTGACCATCGCACAAACTGCCAGTTTGAAACTGCCAGAAGAAACTATGGTAATATTGACATGGATCACATAATTTCGAAATTTCAAATCGGAGGGTTACACTTAACACCATCGCATTCTAAGTCAATTTTTTCTTTTAGATGAAAAATTAAATTTCTTTCAAAAAATAAATTTTACGGGAACACGTCCTCAACAAATATCGAATCCACATGGATCTGCAGCCAGGAAAGAAATGGGACTCTTCAAAGTGCTCAAAATCGTTTAAAACTGGTAACGGCTTGACTCAACACATCCTTACGCACGGTCCGGATGCCAACGTCAAATGCGAAGTGAGGGTGTACATAAATTTCATTAATTTTACAGTCTACATTCCTTTACTTCGTGTGTAGATTTGCGGCACAATTTCCAAAAACAGACACGCCTTAGCCTCCCACACGTGGTACGTTCACAGCAACCGGAACCGACCATGTTGTCCCACTTGTAATCGGGTGTTTCCCAGTTCGACCAAGTTACGTCTCCATATTGACACCGTCCACAGCACGAAGGAACGACCCCGTTTCCCATGCACGTTTCCCGGCTGTGAGAAAACCTACCTCGACAAGAATCACATTGCGAAACACGTGCATAAAGAACACGCCAAAAATCCGGTCAGATTTCAGTGCACACTTTGCGGAAAAGAATTCAAAACCAGGGCTAATCTTAAGCAACACATTTCCACCCACACGACAATTGTGCCACTTGTGGGAGGAGTTTCGCCCACAGAGGGACCATGAAATGTCACGAGGTAAGCACGTTATAGTAAGAACTAAGTCATACATATATTAACACCATGTTGATTATGTAATTGTACAGATGACACATTTAGAAAAATCATCCCGGGACATGTTAAAGTGTGACGTCTGCCCTCAGACCTTCTTGAGTAGGGCTAATCTACAACGCCACATCCAGGTTGTCCATCAAAATCGGAGGAATTATCCGTGCTCATTTTGTAACTTGAGGTCCTCCAGCTCATCACATTTGAAGAGTCACGTGGAGGCGAAGCACGTGACGAATAAAGAACCGATCCATTCTTGCGACAAATGCGAGTATAAGAGTTACTCGAAAGTCAATTTGGCCATTCATAAAAGGCGTCACAGTGCAGCGAGGCATGGATGCTACTTCTGTGGGAAAAAATTCATCGTTTTCCAACAATTGGTGCTACATTTTAGAATTCATACTTTAGAATCGTTGAAGAACTTGTGTGTCTAATGGGAAGTTCAATAATTTGTGAGACTTTTATAAATTTGCGTGATTACCTGTGAGCATCTACCAGATTATTAACAATGCTATGGAACCAAACTGTGAAGTAATGTTGAACTAAATACCTGAAAATTGCATCTGAAATCGGAAAAAGGTGAGATCCATGAGGTTTTCTTATTTAAATGCAATTCAATTTTTTTCTTATTTAAATGCTTATCGAGAAATGAGCATGCACGTACTTATGCGAGTCCACCAGATTTTTTGCAGTGTAAATGTATAATCTCACTAAATATGGATATGTAAATAGTGTAATAAAACTTCTCCGTCCAGCTTCGTCGAGCCCGACCAAGAATATATATGTTCTTTGAGCTTGTTGAACTTCACCATCCTGCATGCATTCTTTTAACACAAGTCTGGCATATTTTACACCGAATCCTTGCATTATTTAGTATCAAATTTTCCCATGGACTATTTAAATTTGAAAAATGTAAATTCGAGCGGATTACTTTAAATGAGTATCATCAGATGGACAGACATTACATCACTGCTATGTAAATCCTGGATACGGCTACAAACTAAATGTGACCTTGCTTATTCATTCCTTCATCTGCTCGCACATCTGGAATGAACATTTGGTTAATTATTTAATTCATGCTTACTTTTACATATCTGTCTCAACTCACAAGCTCAATACTCCTTTCCATCATTAATTTCCCTATTTTCGAGAGAAATTTGCGAATAAAATGCAGACAAAAGTAGCCGTTGTTACAGGAGCTAATAAGGGTATATCTTCAATTAAGGAATTCATTACGTTCATTTCGTAAGCAAATAAAAACAAGGTTGGCAATTTTACAAAAAAATGGCTTGCAACTTCATTTGCCAACTTCAAGTCCAGTACATACATATTTAATTTGCAATTCTTTTTTCGAAATTAAGTTACAATGCGAACATGCGAACTCGTAATGAATATCCCCAATATAATGTGCAAAATTTTAATCTGTCACAAAAAAAAATTGTTACCGTGTCCTTCGGTATCTTCCAATTCGCAGGAATTGGATTCGGAATTGTGCGAGGTCTCTGCAAAAAATTCGATGGCGACGTTTATCTCACTTCTCGAGATGAAGGGAGAGGTCGAGAGGCTGTCAAAATGCTGGAAATTGTAACACAAAATTACCGCTGAAAATTTAAATTTGACACAATTCCATTTCCAATTTTGTTATAAATTAGGAAGGATTGTCCCCCAAGTTTCATCCCCTCGACGTCACCTGTCCCCAAAGCAGGGCCACATTCATCTCCTTCCTTCAAGCGACGTACGGCGGCGTGGACGTCGTCGTCAACAATGCGGGAATCATAATGAAAAATTGCTGTTCGGACCATGCCCCCGAGGCGGATTCGTGCACTTATGAGGAGGCCGTGGTCACGTGTCGAACCAACTTTTTCGGCACGATGGACTTCACGAATGAAATTACCCCTCTGCTAAGACGGAACGCCAGAGTGGTCAACATTTCGAGTTCTTGTGGTAATAAAAAATTAGGGCTTCTTCTACATCATAAGTTTAATAATAAAAAAAACAGTAGGAGAAATGGGAGAAATATGTAAATGCTCATTTAGAGCGGAAATACATATCAAGAGTTGTGGGGGCATGTTATAAAATAAATTTACAAATCTTATATCCCTCCAATGTTAATTAATCCTTCCCTCACCTATCCCACAATGTCAGGTATAACCAGTATTTAAAAAGCGTGGCAAACTTTAAAGGGTCGTTCATTAAGCATGTGATCCATTATTCATGGCATTTTTACCACTACCCCCTGGTGAATAGGCACCATGTTATAATATCAGTAACATTGGAGGGATAGCAGGCCTTGACCCCTACCCCCTAAAATCGGTCACGTGCTTTCTGTACAGTCCCTTACGAAAAACGGCAGAAGTATTTATCTGATATGAAATCACTCCAAGTGATTTTTTCCTATTTGTTCTATAAGTAACCCTGTGACACATATGTATGTACATCTCTTGTAATTTAAGAAAGTAAAAAATCTCAAATTGCAGGATTTCTAAAGAAAATAAATGGACAAGCTCCTCATTCCTTGGAACTGCAGAAACGGTTCGCAGATCCCAACCTAACCGAAGCCGAGCTGTGTGATCTGGTCAATAATTTCATCGAGTAAGTAAATAAACCGTTACAATGAGGTCAAAATGTAGGTCACCTTTGAATTCTTCATTGAAAAATAGTAAAAAATGATGTGTTACATGTCAAAACTGACACGTGACACTTTTTCGTCACTTTTCGTCACTGTGACGACATCATCGTCACAGGTGACGTCCAATCGCAAAATGACATGAATTTTCGAATTTGTCATTGAAAAATGAAAAATAGTTAAAAATGATGTGTCACATGTCGAAACTGACACGTGACACTTTTTCGTCACTTTTCGTCACTGTGACGACGTCATCGTCACAGGTGACGATGTCACAGTGTCCATCTTCGAACTCGTCCTGTCCCTTGACGTTAGGAGTTCACGTTCAAAATTTTAAGTCTATGTCTTTTAGTTCAAAAGTTATCGGAGCTACGGACAGACGGACATAACGATCTTATAAAGGGCTTTCACCCCTTAATAATTCAGCATTTTGCAATAATAATGCTTTCATAAATAAACCGTCGCAAACGCGCATACGGAAGTAGCTTCAGACTACTTCACTCCAAGCACTCCCACGACATCGCGGGAACACTTGATTTTACTGTATTTCATCTATACATTCAATTTTTTCAAAAATCTCATTTTGCCCCGACCACACCCCCTAGTGACGAGGGGGTGTGGCACAACTCGGGAGCACTTTATTCTACTGTATTTCACCTATGCATTCAATTTTTTCAAAAATCTCATTTTGCCCCGACCACACCCCCTGGGGCCCGGGGGGTGTGGCACAACGGGGGAACTCAAAATTTCACTCCATTTCATCCATAGATTCAATTGCACTAAAAATCTCATTTTGCCCCGACCACACCCCCTGGCGACCGGGGGTGTGGTCCGGTTGCACCCAAAAGTTGATAGGATCCTCCCCCTGGGGTATTATGTATGATGGCGAAAACCGATTTCGATTATCTTTATCCGTTCTCCCGTTATCCTGCTGACAGACAGACGGACAGACAGACAGACAGACAGACAGACAGACAGACAGACAGACAAAGTCTTCACATAAAGTAGCTGAAGCTACTTAATAATAACTCGACGCTTAATTCCATCCCGATTTTTCACAAAATGATAATTCCGACATTGCTATCGTCCAGTTGTGAACAAATAAATTGTCATTCCTAGTCCTTAGTACCGTTCGCAGAAAAACACACACGGTTCGGTATGTACAAGTTCGCAATTAATTTAGGCTGGCAAATTATGTATGTAATTTTCCATCTTTAATTATGGTATATATTTCGCAATTTTTTTGTAAAATTATGGTACGGTAATGAATAGTCTCAGGGATTCAGAACGTGAAAAATATGTGACTTCAGTGCATGAATTTGATGTAATTTTGCAAATTTTTGCATGACCTTCGAAAAAATGTATCTATACATTTTTTCGAAGGTCATGCAAAAATGTATCTATACATTTTGTGCAAATTTTCCGACTAATTTTTAACAATTAATTCTTATGTACATACTGCATGACTCATGCAGCATGAGAGGCAAAAATCTTAAGTAGTTAAGTATTCTTAAGTATGTGTGTTTATTTGGCAGTATGTACATACACGTGTGTAATTTGATGTATGTATGTACATGCAGATCAACAAAGACCAACACGCATTACGCCAACGGATGGTCGCACAGTGCTTATGACGTGACCAAAGTGGCGATCACGTCCTTGACCAGAATCCACCAGAAGAAATTCGACACCGAGAGACCAGACGACGACATCCTGGTAAATGCTGTCCATCCCGGATACGTCGATACCGACATGACAAAACACCGGGGACGATTGACCATTGACGAAGGTGCCGATGCCGCCGTTTGGTTGGCCGTGTTGCCCCCAGGGGATCCCTCCTCTCCGAGAGGGGGTTACATGTGGTACGACAGGACCATCGTCGACTGGGTCAATGGTCCGACCCCGTCGACAATTTAGGCGAAAAAATGCGAAAAATTCGCGTGGTTATGCACTTTTCAAATAAAACCAATGTCAAATTTTAATCGGAAAAAAGTAATAAATATGTGACTCTGTTGAAAAAGAATTAAAAAAAAATATTAATTAAATCTTTAGTATTAATTAAGATAGATATATACAAAGATATCGTGTTTTTTCGCCTTCCTACGATATTCGAGCGTTATGGCTTAAAATTTGCGCGCAATATCGAGTAGACCAATAATCCTAAATTATATTAGGGGCGCGCTTAGCCAATTTTAAAGATAAACGCCAAAATGTGCGAATTTTTTAAAAATTACGATGAATAACGTGTAGGTCATGCAAGTACGTGATTCACTTAAGCCCTTAGAAGTTTGTTTCAATTCGTCCCAGCCTCTTACATTACAACCATGAAAATCATCAAGCATGGGTATTGGTTGGGATTTCGCACTTAAATAAACATAACCTTTGTCACACCCGTAGTTGTTAAAATTATATATCGAGCCATGCCATTGTATCCACGTACCTAATTAATTAGAGAAAAGCGAATCCGTTCGGGGTGCATCTTGATGAATGTGGATGTCCCCTCGTAGATATTTACCTCTACACTCCACTGAATTATTAAACATTTGGCGGACCTTTAATCTTACTAAAGTATTCCATAGACTTAACTGGTGAACATGAAATAAACGAGATAAACAAATAGGTATGTTAATACAAATGTCAATGATAAAAAGTATATTTCAATATGTCAAACATGCGACCATCATTTACGCATAGTCTTCTTAACATTCAACGATTGACGTGTTTTCACAGGGAAATCAGAAATTGGATTTTGAAATAGAATGCATGAATTCTGTGGACATAGTTTGTCTACAATATAAGCACTAGCTTTCGGAATGCTTATCAAGTCATTAGGTCTTCACAAATTTGATTAGTTAAAGAAAGAAAGTGTGAGGAATAAATCCGTATGGAAGAAAGAGGATAGGGGGACTTACTTGCCTTCATCCCTCAATCCTTGAATTAACTGAAAGTAAAAATGATCTCGCTGAAAGATATTTTTAGACTGATGGTGATTTTTATTAAACAACTTGGTTTTAAGGTTTTGACAGTACATAGGAGACATTCATACATATGTAATAATATGTGGTCAGAAGTGACCATACAAACTACGCAGAGTTATGCTCAAACGAAGTGTCCCTTCTAATGAGGCATAAAAACAAAAGGACCCTTTTAATCCCTTGTCCTGGGAAAAAGGTTGGAAAATGCTCAGCCCTCATAAAAGTCGACAAACTTAAAAATTGATAAATATGGAAAACTTTGTTAACATGCATATTTTAACATTAACCACTTCGCCCCTATAACGACTATGTGGCGTATTTGATCTTTACACCGGATACGACTATGTGGCGTAAGTTCCCTTGGCTCCGGAATACGACGATGTGTCGTATTGACCCTTGACAACGGGTACGACTATGTGGCGTATTTTCCGTTCACGCCGGCATACGACTATGTGTCGTATCCAGAAAAAAATTAGGTCATTGCTCTTCCAAGTATAGCAAAGAAATAGTTTTGAGTCAACAACACGCCCTTTGGGCGGAAAGATGAATTGCCTCTTCGCAATCAATGTTATAAAGGGAGGTGAAAACAATTTATAGCCAAGTGGCTATTTCTAGCCAACACGCCCAGTTTTGAAAACTGCTGTTGGATGGAATTTTTGTTACCAATTTCAACAGCGCTTTCAGACAAAATTAGAGAAATTGTTTCTCTCGGATTTAGAACGGGCGTTTTTGGCGGGAAAATTAAACCTTAGATGAATTGCATGAAATTAATATTATAGGCTACAAATAATATTGCCACTACGACAAAATTCGTCAAAATTAATTATTACATATCTGGAGCTGGTGAAATCTCTTTGGGCGGGAAAATTAAGAGATTGCCTGGAATTAATAGCAATTAATTTTCCTTAGAATTGAGTTATATACACCAAATGCGCTAAAGTCGATTTTGAACAGTTGATGCTATAATTATAGCCTGTATATTGTATGTCAAGAATTGAAAGCAATATTTGCGAAGTTAAATTTTCCCGCCCAAATCTACTTCTGGGGCGCTTGAGGCGCGATAATCGATTTTTGCGAATTTATGTACTATTATGCAAGTGTTACTCCATGTCTGTCTAACTATCCATGGGATTACAATCATTTTCAAAATGCGGCGGGTTGGCTATTTTCGGCTATAAATATTAGTGGTTCACAAAAACGCAAAGATGCAAATTACGGCTCAATATCCGTGCCAAAATGGTTATTCGCATCAACTTTCATAAAAAAGTGTCCAGAATAATTCAGGTGGGAACACCATTTTTTAATTGATCTCCCAGTAATTAACGTCATGCAGTTGGTGAAAATTGCGGGGTCAAGGGAAGTAAAAATTCGTGGTTGCTAGGGGTGAAAGGTATGAAAATATGCGTCTCTCAGGGGTGAAGTGGTTAATCCTTGAATCCTTGAGTCCTCAACAATCTCTCATTCGCAATATTATTAAGCTCTGTGTTTTATAGAGCGCTTTGGATATCAGGAATGCACAAAAACGCTCTAATTTTTTACACAGACCAAACTTTCTTGCCCAATTTCCAAATCAAAAATTGTCTATGTTTACCATGATATCAAATATATTTATATTTTATCAGGGAGCCTAAATAAGTATCCGTGAAGCTTTGGTAAGGATTTCTGGATTAATTTACAAATTAATAGATTATCTGTAATCTTGTTATCTGTATAATTATACAGCATTACAACATAAACTCTAAGTTATTATTTTTTAAATTTCTATCACATCCGGTGACTCCCCCCATCATAGCACGACTATAATTACTTAAGTATTATATATGTAGATAACCCAGACGTGTATATTTTTCAATACTCTGAAACAGCGGGGCACCAAGAGCTCCACAAGTTGAGGTCATGTTATTTTGCATGTCCCACTCGTTCATGTTTATAGACACGACAATTAAATTATTCAACTCTAAGAAACAATTCATACACAAACATTTTTAAGTTCTTTCTATCTAGACTTTATATCCACTGGCGTTAACTACATAACTGCACGAAATCATTTGTAGAACAAATATCACACACGCAACCAACGCCTATCATTGTCGCAAATATTCGGCATTGCCGATATCCATGTTAACTACGAAGACTGGTTCATATATGGAAGTTGAAGTTTCTTGGTGAAGATTTGATAAATGCTCATTGCCAAACAGCGACATAAGTACACAATAAAACCGTTGGGTATCCTCGCCGCCAGTTTTCACAGAGGGTGACGCTGTTCTGAGAACACATATATCATCAATCGCCAAAACTTGATTGCCATAATGGGACTATCACAGTCCCATTATGGCCATTAAGGCCATTGTTTCCGTCTTATCATTTTTGATATCACCATGTTGCCAGCTCGCCCTAGCGTTAACAAACTTTAACCACAATCCGAAATGCTTACTAATGACAACGTTAGCACGTGAAGTCCAAGTATCAAACTCGAACACCACTGATCTACAATATCAATACGACATCCACTTATCGTTCGCTCATCAGAACGGACTAGTCGTGAAACACTTAGATTACAAGGATTCTAAAACTCGACCCGTTTGGAAGATATGTTGCATTGAAATCGTCATTTTTTATGATGGTGGGAGTATTGGCTGGTTCTATGATGACGACACCATTTGGGGTCATGGAAGTAATACCGTAGTATACATGGCATTCTCGTCACATAGCTTAAAGTTCTGGAAAACACATCATTACCAGAATTTCTTGCATTTCTCAGGCCCAATCTTTTTAGTAATAGTTGATTCTGAACAAAACATTAATTGGGGCAAGGTACTCTACCCCGCAAGTAATTATGGTCAAGAAAAGTGGAAATCCTTTAAGGATAGTACCGGGCAACTGCCCGACAAGTTTCCGACGGGCGATTCTTTGATGAAATCTAGGCGATTACTTGACTACAACCAACAAATGTTTAGATTGCCTGTGTACTCGGGTTGGTTGAAAAGGTTGACAACAGTTGATTGTGAAAATCATCGCTACTTTTTATCTATCGGAAGCCTTTGTTCTGTACCATATGGACCGATTCAAGTATTAATGAAGAGTCTAAATTTTACGTTTTCCTTAGTCGGGTAAAAATTTTTTATTCTTTAAACTAAATACCTATATTACATTTCCGCTTTCATACATGCTTATGTGTAAATGTATCATGAATGTGTCATGTTAATATTTTAGTAATCAGACCAACCAACGTTCAGAATATTGGATTCAAGTGGAGGAAGTGAAATTTAAACCAGGACAGAAATTTTACCACGAAACAAATATGGATTTTTATATTGTCTATTGTCAGAAAAAGCCGATCCTATTGTCATTAAAGATTTCAAAGTTTTTTACCATTATGGATCCGTGGACTTGGATGGCGTGCATTGTACTCTCGCTGTTTTTGGGGCTTGCAAAACTAGGCGGATTTTCAGATATAGCTGTAACGGTCCTTCGGGTGCCTGTACTGGGTAGCGGGTAAGATTCACAAATGCGACAACTGCCAATCGCAATCACATGTTAAGGCACAACCTTCTAAATTGTTGATTTCAACCTAGCATTAATTATCAAATGTTTCTTTCTGAATAAATCCATAACTGTAATTCCATTACACTAGGAGGACCATCACATCTTTTGGGCTGCTCTGCATTGTGGTAATGGTTGCTATTAGCTCGTCTTATGACGCCATTATTACAACAGATATAACAAGGCCTCCTGAGAAATATGTGGTTACGAATATTCGTGAATTTTTCGCCGAATTCGGTTTCAAATTGTACTCATTCAAAGACAGAAATTGGACACTATGCCGGCTATCGATTTTAATGAATATTTCAGATTTTGAAAATTGCAACGTTTATATTTGGAGCGGAGGTATGCTAACCATATTTTATCGTTCGTTTCGTTTCAATCTGGACTTCTAAGTATGCTTTTTTTAGAACTCCCTGAGAAAGTGTACAACCATCGTCATCCTCATTCTGATAAGGTTATATTGGCGGACCAGGTCGGTTTTCTAACAAATAATTTTGGCGTGCAAAAAACATTTGTTCTAAAGACAAAATACTTTAAAGTTACTTGTAATGCGGTCAAAGAAATATTTTATCGTGGCACCCTAGCTTGGCGGTTTAGTTATTTTGGATCCGAAGGATTATACCATAATTTACAGTGGATAGGTTCCGGTGGAATTTTTCGGTTGTATACAGGGCTTTGGAAATTTCTTAGCGAATATGGCGTTCGACATCACCCTGCTGAAATACCTAAGAGTAATTTGGGGTTGGAAAATCTTTTAGTTGGCTTTCAACTATACCTGATTTTTGATGGCCTCGCAGTTCTCAGTTTTTTTTCAAGAAATCGCTTTCCACAAGCTTCTACTTTACCCTAGGGTAAATTTTACCCTGCTAAAATTGAGATTTCAGTTATATCAAGCGGGTGCTCGGATATGTTCTGTATTGGTTAAACCGAAAAATATGTATCAAGTGGTCTCTACCAAGTTAAAAAAAATGATGTGCTGGGTCAATTTTATTTTCCGTGCTTACTTATTTAAGTTGCTACATTGAGTTTAAATTAGTCAAATACCACATAACAGAAAATGCTAAGATTCTTTGATTTCTGAGACGAATGCAAATTAAGGGATTATGTACCCCGATGATGAGCCTGTAACCTATAGCTGTTAATCAATTTATCTCATTATTTTCATTTAGCCACGCTATATAACCTACACACTAAAGTTACGCACTGTTAGAAATCAATAAATAACTTTTGTATTTCTATGAATGAAAGCGTCCGTGACTTTGAGTCTTAATGAGCGCTTGTGTTTCGCCCTTCAATATCATTACTAAAAATGACCTCATTGTTTTTACTTATCAGGATAAATTTATAAAAAATACATTTCATTTAATTAGTATTAAATTACCATGCGTATGTACATATTTGGAACAAATATGTATGCATGATAAACGCGGCCTGGTTGACAGTGACGCATATCGTACCCTGACTAAATCTCCACGTTCGCCTCACTTAAGACGAGCCACACCACTTGACTGATTCAGCGCGAATTCCTCCCATTCGTTTATATAATCCAATCCACAAAAACCCGGGGTTGTGAACTCTACAGTCAGTCCAAGAAATATGTGTAGCAAACCCCACGCAAGCTAAATAAAGTTGGATATAGCTTTGGTGCGCATTATCAAATCAAAATGAAATTTTGTACGCATTTGACAAGTATAATGTAGTACTCCGTGAGGATACTCTTTTATTGATTTAAATTAGGTCAAAAGAGTTTTCAAATAATTTGTTGGAAAACTTGCAAAATTACTGTTCTATTGTTTGGATCTTTTACTTCCCGCCTGCAATGCTTGCAGTCACGTGATGGTCGTGCAGACAGATCATTATATAGCATCCACTTTTTACAAGTACCAAGAATTTACACACTAAAATTCATGATAATAAGATATACGAAAATAATTTTGGAATCATTTTAAGACCCATAAATTTTCGGATGAAAACACAACATGTCATGTCTGCACGACCACGTGACTGCAAGCATTGCAGGCGGGAAATAAAAGATCCAAACAATAGAACAGTAACCCAGAAAAGGTATTGGAACCCTTTAAATTAAAAAATTGTACAGTAAATAAACTTTATAATTTTGTTTCGAAAAACTGTTTCAACTAATATGTAGTACCTCCCCTCGATGCAATTTCAGCATAAATGAGGAGGGAGCGGGTCTAGAGAATCACAAATTTTTTGTTACGTAATTTATGGTCGACCGCATGAAACTAATCGCTGTCGCTGTCATCGTTGCCGTCGCTGCCGTAATAATCCCACCTTTTGTCCTTGAACATCTTAAACTTGTGCCTCGACATATTATTCGTCGCCATGAAAGCGAGTAACCTTTCCACCGTTGCTGTCTTCAACTGTAAACAAAGAAATGACAATCTCATCTCAACGCTCTTAAAAATAACGTGGCCCTATTGAAAAGTAGATGCACTCAGAATTCTATATTAAATAAACTATACTAAATCCAGAGTAACGTTCACTTTATAAAGAATAAAGTGTATTCCAGATTTGGTCTAGTTTACTTAATAGAAAAATCAGAGTGCATTTTCATTTCAAAAGGCAACATTACCCTTAGGAGTGAACAATTAAGTGTAAATAATTAGCTTTAAGTTATGAATTAATTGAATCTACATATGTACATAACTCACATAAAGATTTGAAATTGTGACCCTTTCTAATCCAGCCATCGGTTCTCGCAATTTCTTAAACAGATCCATTTCATCCTCTGTCAAATCACTTGTCGTATTTATCCCCCTGCCCCCCATAAGCTGGAAGGTTTTAACCCCTGAAATTTAAGCAATTTAATTAATTACTTCATTAATTGTTACCATCTAGGTATGAACTTTTATCGACCGGTATACATAATTTTATGATCTCCTTACTCTTAAGCAATTCCTCCGCATCGAATAGAATTTTGAAAAAATCCGTAACAATTCCCGTTACCAAGCTGGCACCCCCAAATTTAAATGTTTCAACCCACCCCAAGCCCCACACGCTTTTAGAACCACGTCCAACTTCATCTCGTTTTCGCCCCCGTGAAAACCCGTCTCGTTATCCGTATCCACCTTTAAACTTTCCAAGTTCGGAAAAACCTTCGCCAATCCCTCCAAAAGTGTGGGGTCATCCACCTCCAAAAGCACGAGGTTCTTTACTCTTCGAAATATTTTATTCGCGTTGCAAATATTCTGCAACTCGTCCTGCATACGACTCGACTTTCTGTTTGTTTTCCCGATAAAAATCGCTTCCAGTTCGGGCATAATTTCGAGAATGTCTTTTACCGGTAAAATATCGAGCATTTCATCTCGAAATGTTCGTAGTTTCGGCATTTTTCCGAGAAGTTGGAATCCAATGGGGTTGTCCATTTCGAAATCGAGGTACTCAAAAAAAATACAGACGGAAACTTAGCTCAACCAGGGTTTCCCTTACTTGATTCAGCATTCTACCAAGTTCCGAAAATGTGGCGGGTGTTAGACTGATGTCATCCGGAGTGATGCCATCTATCACGACTTCAAGGGTGTCAATGCACTTTGAATTTGCAAAATCTGGATGGAATCCCCACGGAAGCGTGAGATCCTTTAAGTTTGGGGCGGCGTTGACGACCAGTTGAGCAAGACAGGGAAGCAGTGGGATCACAAGTTTTGAATTTAGCGCGAACAAGGTCAAACCTGTGCAAGAAAAATATTTATTCATTCAAAATTCATTCAAGTTTAAAAGTGAAAAAAATAGTTGTTCATTATGAATTTATTCGAAATTCGAAAATAAATAATATTCACATATTCATTCATTATTCATTCTTTTCATCTCAAATTTAGCTTATTAATTAGTTTGATTTCTCAAAATCCCCAGTATATTCAGCATACAGTGAAAAGTGAGTAATGAATAAAACTACTTCTTCCTAATGAAGACTTCATTACAAATATTCACGAATATGAAATACATAAGGATTTAATTCATATGCATGCTTTCAATACTTTTGAAAAAATTATTCGTTCATACTTCATGAATGTATGAAATTTGAATGAATAATTTATTCATGCTCTATTAAACAAATGCATGTGAACAGGTATAAAGATGGTCAAACCAGGTTTTTCCACGAGTTGCTGGACCTCGGCAGCAATTACGTTCTGATTCGTTGCCGTCTTAAATTTGCACGTGATCCGAAGTTCTTTTAAATTGGGGCAGAAATTTTGCAAAACTTGATGCACTGATTTCAAACCGTTTTCTTGATCTATAGAAATTTCCAAAATTTGCACCACCTCGTTAAATCTGTCACACGCATACATTAATTTGGACGCGAATGGGTACAGCGACGCGGCAGAATGGAGACACGTGGCGCTAATCCGTTTCGCGATTCGCGCATCTATTGTGAAACTCGTGTCGAAAAATGGCACGGCGTCGGTGTCTTGTTCGGTAACCCAGTGATAGTGGTTCAATCGTAACCCGATTTTAGGAATTGGGAGCGAGAGGATGATTTCATTCCAAAATTGACACACGAGTCGGCAAGATCGCAAAGGGGCGCGGTGCTGCTTGAATATTTCTGCTAAATCTGGAAATTTTGGGATAAAAATGTTAAGATTCAGAAAATTAAAGATTTTTTTTAGTAATTATGAAATTATTTTGAGCTTACAATTGGATTATTCATGGCGATCTGTTGCACATTTCTGCTCATGGTAGGAGATTCCATTCCATGAAGTTGTTCTATTCATAATTTCATATAATTTTAGAAAACTGTGTTAAAAATTATTACCGGGCAGGAGTAACAATTCTACCCACATGGTGACATTATGTGCCAGTTAAATATGTAGTAATGCTATGGTTGTGAAAAATTTGCATACCACTCAGCAACAAACTACTACCATTCCGGTAGGAAATTATTACCAAATTAATGAAGATGATGGTGAGTAAATGTGACTCAATATACCGTATTTTTGACAGTGTACTTGTAGATATTTGCAATTTGTGCAATGGCAATAATGCAAATAAATATGTACATACTTACCTTACAAAACTCTTCAGACAGAATATTTAGGTTTTGTGTGTTTGGTATGCAGTTATTATTTTTCTATGATTTAAATTAAATAACTTAAGAAGAAGCGTGTGAAATATTTATTTACTTTTTTTACTGGCCAGATGCTGCGTCAGCTTCGTGGTATCCATGGTAACAGTGTGATTGATGCATATTTTTTTGTTAGAAATGGTTATTTACTTGTAAATACATACATATGTGCAGTTACTCGCTAAAATTGTCAGCGCATAAAAATTCAGAATGCAGCAGTGGTGAAAATTTTGTACAGATACAAGTTTACGATTTATAAACTTTGGTATTCATAATTTGCTTGAATATTGAATACAAAATGTTGGTCATGCGAAAAACTTGCTTGCCATGTCCTAATCGAATGCTTCCCAGTAGGCAATTCGAGGGTCGAAATCGCAGCGATACCAGCGAATTTAGGGCGACTTCGCTGCAGAGAAAAGTCGCTTCGACTTCGACGCCGACTCCACGTAGAATTCTGTACGACTTCGTAGCGAAAGATGCAACACCGAAATACATACGAAATTTCGCTACGAAGTCGTAGAAGTAAACTCGTTGCTCCTTCGAGTAGAGAATAAGCTCGTCGAATTCGTAGCGAATTCTCAGAGAATTCCGAGCAAAAATCGAACCAAGTATTTCAGCTGCGACTTCTGAGCGAATTCGCACCGACTTCTCTCCGCCTCCTGCCACAGCATAATTATATGTGGTAGTCTGGTTTCAACCTTCATTATGAGCACACGTGATCATCGCCCTGAGCATCTGCTGAGTAAAAGATCTCAACGACGAATAATTTCTAACAAAATTAATAATTTCTTTAAAAGCCTGCAAACTGGAAGTGAAGAAATTAATAATCCATGTAACGTGCAAGTACATATTAATTCAGAATTAGGACAAGATAGTGAAGTGACGAGTGATTTGGAATTATTGGGCGCCGGTTCACCGAATCAGTCCATTCAAATTTTTGAAAACGTCAGCTCTCCAGATAACAATTTAAGTGACTTTACACCCTGCATTCCAATCGAGGACAAAAATTATTTATTAGAAATCAGGAAGTGGGTTGTAAGTAATAACATTACTAGAAACGCTACTTCGGAATTATTAGAAATTTTAAAATCTCATGAGTGTTTTAAAAATTTTCCTAAGGATGCAAGGACATTGCTAGAGACACCCAAAGTTACAAATACTATTCCTGTGGGGAAAGGTGAATTTTCATATTTCGGTGTAAGTGCAGGATTAATTAAATTTTTGGATTGCAATCCTCTCGTAGCTGAAGTTAATTTGCAAATTAATATAGACGGAATTCCATTATTTAAAAGTTGTAGTAAGCAATTTTGGCCAATATTAGTATCACCCTTTAATACAAATTACGTTTTTGCTGCTGCCATTTTTTGTGGTGACGAAAAACCATCCAATTTAGAAGAATATCTTCATGATTTTATACTTGAACTTAACCAACTATGTGTAGAAGGTTTAAATCACAACGGGAAGAAATACAAGATCAAAATCAAGAATTTTGTTTGTGATGCACCTGCCCGTTCTTTTGTGACTGCAATTAAAAATCACACGGGGTATTATGGGTGTGGCAAATGTGAGACTAAGGGAAGTTACATAAATCATCGCGTAGTGTTTACCAAAACAAATGTAGTTCTGAGAACAAATGAATCTTTTCGCCAACAATCCCAAAGCCGTCATCATCATGCACCTTCACCTTTACTTGAACTGCCTATTGACATGGTCAATGATTTCGTTTTTGAGTACATGCATCTTGTATGCTTAGGCGTCACTAAAAAATTATTAAAATTGTGGACAGACGGCCCAAGGGCACCATACAGGTTACGACATGCAGAAACTGAACAAATCTCGAGCAGATTGGAAAGTATTAAATTAACAAAGGAGTTTGCTCGTAAGCCAAGAACATTGAAGGAACGCGATAGGTATAAAGCGTCGGAATTGAGAACGTTTCTTCTGTACACAGGCCCTGTAGTTTTGAGGGACATTTTACCAGCAAAATTCTACCACAATTTTCTAGTATTGTCTGTAGCAATTAGAATTCTTTTAAAACCACACCAAACAGAATCAAATATTGATTATGCTGGCAACCTCTTGACCTTTTTTGTGGAAAACTTTAAGGAGCTGTACGGACGAGAAAACGTGTCTTACAATGTCCACGGATTAATTCATTTGGCGGCAGATGTCAAACATCACGGATCATTAGATGAATTTAGCGCTTTTCGTTTTGAGAATTACCTGGGGAAAATTAAAAGATTAATTAAAAGTGCAAAATTTCCTCTCCAACAAATTCATAGGAGGCTGACTGAACAAAGTTGTACCCTCGAGCTCTTTGATAATTCAAAAAACATTACTTCTAACACATCCCAACAGTCGAAAGAAATTACATTTAAAAATACCAAAATTTCTGTAAAGTTCCCAAATAATATTGTACTTCTTAAAAGTGAACAAATCTTACTTATTAGCAAAATTGTGACTGAAGTGGATAAAGTTTTTCTCGCCGGAAATATCGTTTCCGCTCCAAAAAATTATTTTCAATATCCTTGCGACTCTAAATACGTTTTAGTTTTCAGAGTGAACTTAAAGAAGGTTGACACTACCGAACTTTTAATCCCTATGTCCGAGGTGTCTCATAAATGTGTTTGTGTTCCCCTCAGTAAAAGTGAGAAATTTGTGCTGTTCCCACTAATTCATTCGGAGGACTGAAAATGGATCAATCAAATTCAACCCATGCCATTGTCCACTTCCCATCTGACAACACAGTAGAAATTGTTCCAATAAATTGGATTAACGACCAGGCAACGCATTGCCAATTTCCACCATCAGGAGAGAAAGGGGTTAAGAAAATAAAAAAGAAAGGCGGTGTGCCATTACCCCATTGGGCCACATATGAAATCACGATACTAAAATACTTTGGTAAGTGGGCCGAAAATGCATCTTTCTTAATTTATATTAGTCGAATTCTCATAATTATATCATTTATAAACATTAAATACGTTTCAGCATCCTACAATGCAGCTGCTGAACAACTTCCAAAGGCAATAACCGGCAACAAGTTAAGCGATTCTGAAATACAGACCGGAACTAGAAGTAAAATGTCGTCGACTACCTTTTCTTCAACCCTACCCGTACCCCCACAAGTAACGACTCATCGTACTGAAATAGTTTCTTCTTTGGAATCAGGAAATGAAAATGGGGAGACGACTTTCGTTCTTCCACCTGAATTTGGTGGCAGCTTAATATTGGTATCGCCAGAGGGACAGGAATACGCACAAAACATCGCAAACACAGAGACAAATAATTCCAATTCGCCTAATTTCATCAATAATGGTATTATTTAATATTGCACATTTTGTATGTTTGTGGCTGCTATACGTTATTCAATTATTGTTATGTTTACATAATATTTTAGAAATCATGAAGGAAATTTTGGTACAAGTTCATCAAATAAAAGTAACTCAAAATGAGCACGGACGAAGGCTGACTAATATCCAGAATTTGTTGAGCAACCGAGACCGCAACCCCCCAGTGAATCCATCATATTCTTTTCCAAGGCAATTTTTCCCCCTAAAAAGTAAGGAAAGCTTGAAAGCTTTGGAGGAAATCTTGAAGGATCCTGCTCCCAAGATAGCATTGGTAATACTCAACCATCTTTTTTTCATTATTACGTCTCCAAAAATTAAAAATATTTAATGTTTTTGCATTACTTGTAGAAAAAATACTTTCTGAATGTGGAGGAAACACTTTGGAAGATTGCTTGGAGCTTATGGCAAAATATTTGTGTTCGGATGAAATGCTATCACAACATAGTTATCATGGACGCAGTGGGAAGACTCCATTTTTAAATCAATATCCCGAACTCAATCAGGTTGTATTTGGTAAGTTCCATTTTAGAACTATGGAATTGTGCACGAGATAAGAAAATATAATTTTGCGATGGTGAATTTTCAGAAGGCCTTTCACAAAATGATAACGCCGTTCCAGTTACCAGGAAGTCTGTCGATGAAGCCTTCCAGAAAATTTTGAAGCGGGGAGCTGATCGATTCGGAAAGAAAGTGTAAGTGGTGAACGAGTTTTATTTAGCAGAAGTGTGATTTACTAACTCCATTATTCTTTTATAGGAAACCTCCCTCCAAGCCGACATCGAACCCCGGAAATATTTCAATCGTTGGGACAGAAGAAACTCAATAAAAATAACAATTATATCTTTCTGATATTTATATTTGTTAATTTGCAATAAATCAAGTTTTCGTATAATTATAATGTGCAACGACAATTATATATTGAGGTAGCATCGAATTCACCTCGAATTCATAACGAAACTCCATCTCGAATTCGCTACGAAGTAGCGAGAAGTCGTTGCGAAATTCGCTGAGAATTCGCTGCTCCTTCCCAAAGAGTCGGCGGTCATGTAGCTGTTGTTTCGACTTCGATTCGATAGAGAGTCGCAACGAGTCGTTGTTCAAGTTTCGCTGCGAAGTCGCACAGAATCGCTGTATTTTTGCCTACTGGGTTATCTTAATGTATATTGAATGCAATCACATTTGCATAAATACATACATGCTGTAAGCAAAATGGTATTGAATCATTACTGAAAGGAGTTCGTACGTATCTGCATTCACCTGCACTTTAATACCGTGTAGTAAAGGGGAATTCGGTTACCGATTGTTGTCGAAATAAGAACTCAACACTTAGAAGCAAACTATTACTAATCCGGTAGAAAGTTATTAACAGTCAATACCAGCACGGTACATATGCATATGTGACTTCATCACATTTTCAACAGTGTACATAAATACATCTCTTAATAGTAGGTGCTTGAAGTTTGTGAAACACTCAATACTTGCATTTAATTAATTATTCAAGAGTAGAAAAAAATATTTATGCAACGTTTATTTGCGTCATGTACCGAGTAGAGTTTCATAAAAATCCTACTCGCAAATCACATCCCAAATTAGACCCGAGTTTCCGCTTAATCATCATCTTCATCAAGTTAGAATAAAACATTACACTCTTAGAAATCTTGTAAAGTAGCATAATAGCTATTGATTTCTCGGTATTATGCTACCACTTGAGATTAAAATTATACCGGTCCATAAAATTTTACTACCGATACGGCAAAGCTTCTCTTTCGGGTTATCACTACACGGTATTATTTACCAATGCCATACTCTGTTAGAGGCATACATATAAATACCGCTTGGTAATATTTCAATGCTGGATTTCTAAGAGTGTACCTGAGAAATGAGTCTTTTAGGAATTATCCCAATCTGGCTTTGTCTCACCTTGTCTTTGCTGCTCACAAGAAGAAAATTCTAACTCGTACCATTCACACAATAAAATATAGCAGATAAGAACAATTGCCACGGCACCCGAATTATCAAAATGACCCCCGAAACTTGCTGCTGTGGGTGCTGCACTGTGGCCAAGGGAACCCTGATCATTGGAATTTGTAACGTTGTCCGTACTTATTTATTACCACGCGTCCATTAATAACTATTGTTCAAATAAAAAAATGTGACTCTAGAAATTATGAAAGGTTACCTGGCGGGATTAATTATCCCTCACAAAAATTTATTTCGGTACTATAATTAAAAGTTGCTCAGATACTCAGTTCTTAAAATTAAAATAGGTGCCAGGTAACCTTGTAGAAAAATTTGGCTCAGCCATGGCCACACTTTTTCTTATATGACCAATAATTAAATATTAACTATTTGTACTCTAAAAAAATTACAGATTGGAGGAATTTTCGTCGTTATCGGCTCTGTAGTTCCAGTTGCTTTAAGGATTTACATATCCCTGTGCCAACCTGACCTAACAAATTATCCATATGGTCTGAGAGGTTCGGTTTAATTAACCCAATTCTTAATTAACCAACATAAAAATTAAGTATACTTGGTAAAATTTATGTTACATAATAAACCGTAGTAACGTTAGAAGTAGCTCACCCTGTAATACATAATTACCTTGCACCTTTGGACCTTTGATGCAAAATTATAGTATGTAGTTCAACAAAATAGATCAATAATTTGTATGCAATTATGCATCAATGGTGCAGAAAAACGAGGAAGACGGCGAAGTATTTTGCACCACTGTTGGAGATTAATCGCAAGGGACTGTAAGAATTTGTGTCAAAATTATATACTCCCTTCTCCCGGCTATTCTGTACCATTGGTGCGTTTTGCATCAATTAACCCAATTGTTTCCCATCATTTTGTGTTACCGATTGTCAGATACCAACGGTGCTATTAATTTATTAAAAAATGGACCTGGTCCATTCTAGTTAGCATCAATTGATGCTCACCCAATTGTTTCGCATCAGCTTGGATAGCCAACTGTTCAATACGAACGGTGCAACCTATTCCAAAATTGTAGTGCTTTCCTGATCCATTTGTACAATTAATTCGCACAAATTGCGCCACGGATTGTTCGATACCAATCGTGCGTCTACTTCATTCTATAATGGTCAAGGGGATTATTAATTAGCATCAATTGATGCAAAAAACTCGTGAACACACAGACAGACGGACGGACGGACGGACAAGAGGAATTCAATAGCTCCCGTGCTACGCATTGCATTATTGGTGCGTTTTGCGTCGCTGCCTCCAATTATTTCGCATCATTTTGTGTTCCCGATTGTTAGATATCAATGGTCCTATTAACTTGTTAAAAAATTTGATTCGGTTTGTTTAGTACTAATGGTGCGCCTAACGTATCCAATAATGGTCAAGGGGCTGTTTAATTAGCATCAATTGATGCAAAAAGGTCGTTAACAGACGGACGGACGGACGGACGGACAAGAGGAATTCAATAGCTCCTGTGCTACGCAGGGTGAGCTAATAATGGAGGTATTCATATTCCTTCATATCCTTACTATCGTCGTAAAATAGTTTACGAACATGAAACAAGGGGTCAAGTTCCGTAAAAGCCGCAACTTTAGTAATACGATTTTTTATGACAAAATCCCACGACGCTTACAAAATTTCGTAACCTTCGTAACTTATTTTACGATACGAACAATGCCAAGGATGCGAAGGAATAATGAATACCCTTATGGACCGTTAATAAATTGTGTAACGCGAGAGGGGGTGTCTAAGGTTCCAATAATATCGTGGCAACATATGTGCCACATGTTAAAGGAGGGAGGGGGAGGGGTCTAGAAAATCGGGATTTTTGCATTACATAATTAACGAACGGCCCCTCTTTATTTGCAGAATATAACACCGCCGACACTATCATAGTTTTGGCCCAATTGTTTTTCGCTTTGTTACATCTTATCGTTTCTTCGCTTATGGTACATGGCTGGCGCACAGTACGTTTTTAATGCATAATGACTGAGTTAATTAATCTTATCCAACCGTGTAAATTAATTATCGCTTTAATTTGTGTATTTAACAGCGTAATCACCGTTTAATTATGCCCTGGATCATCTGGAGTTATGTTGCCCTGGTTCTTCTATCTGCAAGAGTGATATTCCTCTTCTTGGACTTATTAGGTGATGGCTATCTTGCGGCTGGGATTTTTAGTCTGGCAATTTCACCGCTTTATTTCTTGCTTCAAGGATATTTTGTCTTTGTTGTGAAACGATTCGTGGATCAGTTGAAAATGAAAATTTCTTACTAATTCAGACGATTTGTTTCCTGTAAAAATTATATTAAAGGTTTAACGGTTTTAACAGGTGTCAGTACCCCTAGATAAGGGTACATCTTCCTCAGTATTATATATTAAGGAAAAGTTTACAAATTATTAAGAGGAATAGATAAATGAATACAGGGTGGTTTAAATAAAATGGCTCGCTACAATAGAAAATTTGAGCCTGTTTCAAAAATTGAACACAATTTTTGCTCAGAATTAGATACTTCCATGAAATTATACAAATTCATTTTTAAAAAAACCTTTATGCAATTGCCAAAAAATTATCGTTTTTAAAATTTTTGAAAACTCAGAAATAGCATAAAAATATCAAATTTTAAAAATTTCTCCCCATTTGAAGGTCACGATTTTTGCAAAGTTTACCCCAAAGTTTTTTTTTCTTCGTAAATTATTTTACGCTGCGTAGGAACAATGAATATTATGTAAATATTATTTAATTTAGTATGTAAATATGAGGGTGGAAAGATTTTCCGCCGATACTGTACATATGTACCAACTGTAGCACTTAAAAACGGAAATATACCACAAACTAAATAGATTTCATTACGCAAATTTTAATTAATTATGCAGGCACTTGACCCCATGTCTTATTTGGTAAAACCATGTAAGAGAAATGTCGTAAATTTGACACCTATGCAACAATTATGCTCTAAAGACATTGGTCTCAGAATTAATTCTGTTCGGTAAATATTTACATGCATTTTTGACTTATTTACCCTTGGCGACAAAACGTCTCTTTAAGCATTACCCAAAAATACAGCACTATAAATAGTATAGACCTGCACTATCTTCATAGCCAAACGCCAAAATGTATTTAACTGTACTTTCATGGGCCCGAAGAGCCCTTCAAAAGGATAAATCAATAAATCCTATCTTATCTTATAGACCTGCAAGGATGACAATTTGTCACCAAATTATTTAAAGTGTACACAAAGTTTACATATGTACGTACTTTTACTTGGATTTTATTTGCGGAATTAAATTAAATTTTTGAAAGGTACTACTTAGGAGGGCATATTGTCGACTGGGCAGTCCCAGATTTGGATGCCCATTTAATATGTTGCAGTACTAAATAGGTAAGTGTACGAAAAGGGTACGAAGGTTTTGTCCATTTGCGCCCGCCACACCCACTCGAAGTCAAAGGCCCGAAAAAAACAAGAACAAATCCCTGTTATCACTTGTTGAAACCTTCGCAAAAAGTCCCATTTTACTCGGATTTAGAAATTCTTCCCATGATACAAGAATTAATGCATTAATTTGTAAATTATGCAGGAAAAAAAGCAAAAGAGTGGCTAATTACGTAATTACACTTATTCCATCGTCACCTTCACTACTAAATGTTGCGAAGGAATAAGTGTAATTATATAAGTAATTAGCTACTTTTCAACATTTTCCTTGCATGATTGAGGAATTAATGTAATAATTGGCAATTACATGCAGAACAGTTTGAGATTTCTACAAGTATAAATACGTATTTAATATCCTAGAGTGTAAAACATGTCAGAAAACGCTGGCAAAATTCGACCCCTGTGAAATAAATACATGCAATTTTATGTAGCTTTCAAATTAATTTGCCGAGTCAAATTAAATTTTATTTTAGAAACTAAAACACACACTCTTAATAAATGCGGTGTTAATCGTCATCTCGCGGTGTGAGTATGTATGGTGACAATGTTTATCACCGCATGGTGACAAATTGTCACTGGCTGATTCGTTAATTTTGGACGCTATTAGGTACTTAAGAAACATTATCATCGCGCGGTGAAGTACAATATACACACAGTTCGGTGCCGATTTTCACCGGGTTTTTAAGAGCGTACATATTTTGTAGCATTACATTTAGCTGAATATGTAGATATTTATCGACTCGAGACTTGGCTAATTATTTAGCAATTACATTTACAAAACTAAGTGGTGTGCATCAGGTTAAATTAATTTCCTTCGATTTTAATGACCTTGTACCCAAAAAACACTTAAAGGATATAAAGCGCAGAATAAATAAAGCCGGAAGAACATAAAACGTTTCAATCCTAAGTTTAATTTACACAAAACTCAAAAATTTCCAACTTTCTCCAATCATTGGTACAACTTGAATAACAACTAGACTAGTGAAGCTGTGAGAATAGAAGAATTTAATAAAAGCTTGACTAAGGATTTTCTCAAATCTAACGAAGCAATAGATTGCCCGTTTACAGTAGCGACGGAAACTCAAAACATCTACTACTGTTGGACAGGCTGTAATTTTCCATACCAAAATGTGTACAAGGTAAGTTAAAAATATAATATTACACTGTTCAAAAATTTAGTGCTTATTCATTCAAGTAACTCAGTTTACCCTCAAAACCCATGTAAAACCCTTGGTTTTAAGTAGCAAAACCCGTAGTTTTCCTAACACTGCTGTGGGACTCGTATTGAAGATTTAATACAATTTTGCTACTAGTGTAGCTGCTTTGTTATGAATTTACTGAGACAGCAGATAGTGTCAGAACTTAATCCTATCCCAGTTTGCCCCAAACCTCCGACTACCCCAAAAATCCAGGTGAAACCCCTGGGTATCGATTTTCAATAACAAAACCTGGCGTTTTCTTTACCCTGCTTAAGTATGTATAAACTATAATTTAATTTTAACTTAATTAAAAATTAGCGTGGACCCGATAACCTCTAAAACCTTCAACTCTCGGACATTAAACGTTATCAGGATTTCTATGAAAATACTCGCATCTATGGGAAGTATTCCATTTAAATGGAACCCTAACCGTGGATCTTTCTCGGTTTCGACAACGCCGATGGCGAAATTCTCATTTTTTGCATCAGTTTTACACACAGTTTGCCTACTCTTCTTTCTCTTTTGGCGATTGGTCCAACACTCGCAAAACCTTGAGTCATTTCAAACCCTTGTTTGGCTCTGGATTTCGATAATTTTCACAATTTGGGCTTTGATAACTTTGCACAATGTGTGGACAAAGAAGGAGGAAATTGTGGCAATATTTGATGGAATGAAACTCTTGACCCTGCAGCTGGAACGAGGTAAGGTTTTGTGTCCGTCGAGCTGTCTTGGCAGGCACAACTTGACATTGACTTCTCTTTTTAGTGGACAAACTCATAAAGTTAGAACTTCCTGGAAGATTACACGCTTAAAAATATTTAAATATTAAGAGTCTTTCAGATGACTTTTCTCAAGTCAACATTGTGCCTGAATTTGCATAGCAGTTACGCACTCTCAAATTTTTCAAAATATCCCGACGCAAAAATGAAGCCGCTATTAGGTAAATTCAGCCCGATCGATGCTCATTTCATAGCTGTTATTTGGATCGTGTGCACTTACGCAGCCGCCGTTGCTGTAATGTTTTTCGTTGTGCCGGGAAGACCACATTACTTTTATTCGCTCATTTCATCCACGACGTCAGACCGGATGGACGTTGGTTTCTTAATATTTTTCATGTTTGAAATATATGCAAAGACAGCGCAGGCATTTGTCGACGCATCAGTAATATTCTCCATCTTTCCGACCTTGCTTCCTGCCGCTTTCTGGATGAAATACTTTCGCAGGTTGGCTCAAACATACATACATATATGTATAAGTATGTAAAAATACTTAGAAATGATTTTGCTACACAAATATGTGTAATTGGGAGGCAAAATAATAATTCGAAAAATAAATTGGTAGTAAGCTATCTATTTAAAATTGTTTCACAAATGCATGTATGTAATTTGGTACGGAATATTCCGGAGAATGAACTGGTCGAAGGAGGACTAATGCCTCAATTTAGTTTTTCTCAGCCCATTCTCGCATACATACAGCTAACTTCAATCCTTTATTAATTTCAACGTACACATACATATGTACCTTTTTGCAGATTTGGTCGTACCACAATCCAGATTTCCGAGAAGATCTCACTGTTTCAAAAATTTCACGTACTAATCACCCACTACAACCACTCCTTCGTGGCACTACTCCCTCCAATGTTGTCTATCGTGAATCCTTCGACCGCTTGTGTCATTTGTTACTTTGCTGCCATCCGATTTCGGAGTTTTCTCCCTGTTTTCGAGCATCTCCCCTTTCCAATTATGGGAAACAATATGCTCGCCATCATTTTCGTGACGCTCCTTCCCCCCATTGCTGTTTCTGAAGCGTCGGATAAACTACATCGGCATATCGTCAATGAAGTCAATGTCAAGAGTGGAAAACTGGTGAGAAAGCGTTTAGCAGCCCTGCACGCTTTTGGGGTAAAGATCGGCCCCATTCGTGACTTGAGAAAAATTACAATTATTATGTGCTATGATTTAATAGCGAATTATATTGTTTCATTCCTAATAACATATCCTCAGGAGGAGGTTACCCGATAAGCTAATAGGTATGTGGACATTTGTTAAACGAAAACCCACGAAAGCAATAATATGTACCACAAAAGCCCGGGTAGCACACCCTGATTAGATGTTTATATACTGATTTCACTCCAATTGGATTTTCTTCATGATATTGATATGCACTTATCTAGTACACGCAAGATAGATGAATGTATAGACGTAATGTATGTACGTGTTTCACAAAGAGGAGTATTTAGTTTACGCTTTGAATTCTATAGTTCCTGGTACCAATTATCAACAAAGTTTGGTTTAGTAAGCCTCCCTGGTAATGTTTTATTATGCAAATATGTATGAATTTATAAGGGTAGAAATTAGTTAAGAAAAATAATTACTTCCAGGAATAAATACATTTTTCTACGAAATGTACAATGTTCATTTATTAGGGAAGTAAAAATCGGGTTTTCGAAAAATTGCTAAAAGCGATATAGCATATTTACAATGTATTTCTCATTGTTCGGAGTTTGCAAAATTCTAGTAAACCGCTTTTCGATTCTGTGCAAAACCGATTTGGACTCGAATTAAAAAATAATTCGTGGTAGTAACTAAAATTGGAACCAAAACTAAAAGTAAGTCTAGAGGTGTCTTGGTTATCGATAAATATCCGAGTAATCCGGTCATGGATCAGTCCGATGTTAAATTCGGATCGAATCAGTGTTATAGTACCTGTACTATAACCATGTCTGTATATATGGTTATTAAATGTTAAAAATTTGGGCTCAAGACCTAGCCACAAATATAGTATTTTCAGTAATCCGGATTTGGAATCCCTATAAATCATTAATATAAATTCGGAAATTATTTAGGAAGTCTACATTGCAAATAAGTACGTTCAGTTGAGTAATGGCTACGTACATGTGTACATAAATACGTGTGTTCGTGACGGAAACCGATTCTACCTTCTTTCCCAAATCTGAAGTCAGTACTTCTACTATTTTTGCAATCAACATTAATTTTTTTCAAAATAAAAAGGGATTCGCATCTGAAAACCGTAAATATGCACAACTTCCTACCCCTCTTTTTCTTTCTCATCCATTCCGCGAAATCTTTCTTTGACAAGAAATGTCATCAAGTTGTGGGCATACCAACGATACAAAATCCGATTAAAAATAGTATCCAGCAATATGAAAACGATTATTCAATCTACGTAGAAAAAAGTCACTTAAGCGGATCGGTATTCAGTCACATGTATCTTTCCGGTCCACTTGATACCACATTTTGGAAACCAAGATGCCGACAAGTTGTTCTATTTTTACCAAATCCGGCCGAATTTGCCTTTGATCTCCCAACCATGTACAGCCTACTGAATTCTGGGCACCGAAAGAACTGCATAATTTATATTTTAGGTTCACCTGAAGCTATGAGAACCTTTCTGCAAATCAGAATAATTCTAATGTTTGACCCATTCCAAGCAGCTGTGGTATTAATTTACCCCAAAATTAGGGCACTCTACGACCCACGAACGTACAAAGGACGGGAGATTGCGCAAGATCAATCATCCTTCAAAGGAATCCTTGCTCAACGATCACAGATCAACAAAAATCAGAATCGCGTCCCAATTTGGACGAATTTTATGGATTTTCATATCTACGATTGTATCAACCTTAGGCTCTTCTTGGCCAACGGGGTGTCCTGTTTTCCCGCCTATGCGGCATTACAGATCGTTGGAAAACGGCTAAATTTCACATTTTGGGACAACAGGTATTCACGTTTTAACGGATTTGAGGACGAATTTCAGTACGTGAATCTCCGTCTGTTAACCGAGCCGGCAAATTTAGATCGTGGAGGGGAAATTGTTATTGAAAAAACGATAGAAATCTATGCCCTGTACTGCCAAAAGAAGCCGACCTTGTTACGTCCTTTGTTCAGTAAGTTTTTTACTATAATGGATCCGTATGTTTGGACTTGTTTTTTGGTGGTTTCCTTCCTCTTGGGGATTACATCTTTGGGGGGTTATCAATACGCAATTGTGGCTTTCTTGAAACAGCCGGTTTCGTCGGAACGGTAATGTACTCATTAATTTCATGGTTTCCGTATGAAGATATTCCGGGTATTCACGATTTTCTTCGTATCCTTAGTATCGTAAGATAGATTACGAGGATAAAACAAGGGATCAGGTTTCGTAAATTTGTAAGCATAGTAACGTAATTTTCGATCGCAAAATCTTACAAAATATCGTTGACGTTGTAACTTATTTAACGATACGAAGACTACTAAGGACACGAGAAAATAATGAATGCCCTGAATGAAAGTAAATTTTTGTAAAGGAGTATTATTATTATTATTTGCAGCTTAACAGTTTGTGGAATAATTTTAATTTTGATGGCTACAATCGTCAGCTGCTACTACGATGCCATAATCACAACTCATATCACTAGTCCATTAGAACCATACCGAATACAAAACCTTAAGGAACTCTTTCTGGATTTCAAATTTAAGCTGGCCAAACAGCCAAAAGAAGATTTAAATACGACCAAGTCTTTCCTCGCATTCAAAAACGAGATCAACGTTGACCAAGCCGTAAACAGTGAAGGTAACTGCATGCGTACACTCTTAAACAATTGTATTTAATCTTCACAGACCGGAGATTAAAATAATTTATGCACTTATGTATTACCGGTACCGTAATAAAGGGCATTACGTGTTTGCACATAGTATTGACTTACATGTGTAGGTATGTATATAGTATAACTTATCACTCAAGAACGAAGTATTAAAGAATTGGGGTTTGCGTGGTTTGGGGGATTTGGGGGTATTACTCCGCGTGTATTTGGGGTACCCGGAGTATTCAAATTAAATCAAGTATGCATGATAAAAGGACTTTACTGACAATCCTAAAATTAATTAGTTATCTAAATTGGATTAATACGCTGCTTTGGTGCGGAGTTACTAAAAAGCAGAGGAAACTTTATACGTGAGGCTCTTATTTAGTTTACCCCCATAACCCCGAACAACCTCAAAACCCAGTTAAACCTAGGTCTTCAATAACCCTGAGTTGTTCCTTATACTGCTTTAGACGATTCGACCCCAGACGCCAGCGACCATTTCGAATTGAGCCCACAGTGCTTGTAACATTTCTGATCTACTTCTTTCAGAACTACTTGACAACTATACATTACCCGGTTATATGGATGGAGCTGCAATTTTTGCCGATAAACTTGCATTTCAGCCCAATTCCGACTATTTGTTCAGAGTACTGCATCACCTGAAGTCGACTTACCGAGGAGTTACGTGCAACACAGTCGCAGAACTGTTAACTGAAAGGAATGTTATATGGGAAATGAGATACTTTGGCATAACCACGCTATACGGTGTTGTCCAAGGGCTGAATGCAAACGGGGTATTCGTCCTTTACAAAAACCTTTGGGAGTTTAAAGACAAGCAAATTGTGTTAAGGAATGAGGAAGAAATTGATGAAGATACGGGCGGCATGGAAAACGTTAGTGTAGCATTTCAACTCTACTTAATTTTTACGGCGGTATCCATAATAGGATTTGGGGTGGAATATGTCTGGATTAAATGGTGGTTTCGGATTAAGTCATTGGACGACCGGACTAAAGTGGTCATCCAGTGTCTTTATCAAATCTCGTATGACTTAATTAGCAGAATGAGCACAATTAACTTAAATGTTTACTGGCAAAATTTGGTTTCTTCAACTCTGAAAAAAATATCAGAAGCATGTAAATGTGTTTAATCGAACTAATTGACGCATTGTTAAATGATGTGATTTTCTTGTAAAGTTGTTCAATTGGATTTGTGATATGTAAATATGTAAGTGAATTTGTAGGTGCGAATCAATTTTCAGAATAACTAGATTAACATAAAATAGGTCTGGAAGTATCCTTGGAGGACGATATTTTTTATAGATGTGGAGTGGATACAGTCAGGTGCAAATCTTTACAGCCACCCTGATTTTCGTCACCAAGTCTGGTCGAATCATCAAAAAATTGCAAAATTCGGCTATTGTGCGTGGATTACCATCCTTTGTAACCAGCATAAGCCATGAAGTTGAAATACGCCGAACACTGGTTTTTTCTTACTTAATTAAAAAAATAGGGGGTGCAAAACTTTACAGCCACCTGGAATATTTGGCTATTAAATACATTTGTGCAGTTTCCGACTGATTGCAACGCGTAGATTTCTTATCTAGTACTTCATTGCACTTCAGTTCTTCGAAGTAAAATGATTAATTATGTTTAGCATGAAGTCAAAAAGCTTTCGAAGGGATACTTTCCACACTTTAGCCCGACCGCACAATATCTCATGTGTCAAGTGGTTGTCAGCTTCGCATGGGCTTAACTTTTGTTTAGATTTTCTAAACAGTACCCCACAATAATTTTGGATTGCATTAAGGTCCACCGACGCTCTGTTACATTTCGGTACATTGGTTTTATTGTCGTCGAAATAATTTTTCGTCTTTGTTTGGAAAATTATATTGCGCGATGTTGATGCAAAAAGAGCTTCCTCGCCTATTCGGGCTTGGTTCATCACACTTTGATCTGGGCAAACTTCGTGACCACCTTCTGGGTCCATTGTACCCTGAGAAAGCTTCAACTTCCCTTTAGTATATATTGCCGGTGACACTCAAATCCTTACATAATCCACCACTGCTTTCGCATATGAGAAATCAGTGAAGCCTCTCCAAAATAGTGATAAAATAGAAAGAGAACATCGAAGGCATCGACTAAGAATTATTTCATATTTTTGTAGAAGACGGGATGGACGAAACCCTATCCATATTAGCCCACTCCAGATCGTTTTTTCGTCTATGTTGATTAATAAGGGTTTGTTCCCTTGCCTTCGTGAATTCAAGCGATGGGATTCTAAAACGTCTCTTGCAATTCACTTATTGTGGGGAAGTTGAAATTGGTAATAGTGAGACATTGTTGTTGATTGTTGCAGTAAATTTTCATATTTATATATGCACTTCATGCTTAGAACTAATCCATCCCTCAATGCTTTACTATAATGTTCGCTAAATTTTAGATGATTTTGCCTAGACTAGCAGTTCTGACCTATTTCTTGCTAAATCTGGTGTGAGAGAGTGCGAGATGACTTTAAACTTGATATTCCGCTATATTCATATAGAGATGGTCATAATTACCTTCCAATGTTGATATAAATGCGAGCAAAAATTTATTTCTCCCAAAATGCATGCCGATCGGCTTAGAAACTCGTTTTGTACTAGTTAAAAATGCAAACTCATAAAACTCATTCCCTGGAAAAAAAAACAAAGGATAAATCTGAAATAGAAAATAGGTGGCTGTAAAGTTTTGCACCCCCTATTTTTTACATTTAGTAAGAAAAAACCAGTGGTTGGCGTATTTCGACTTCATGGCTTATGCTGGTTATAAAGAATAGTAATCCACCCATAATGTCCCAATTTTGTAATTTTTTGATGCTGCAATCAGAATTGGTGACGATAATCAGGGTGGCTGTAAAGATTTGCACCTGACTGTAGCAGGATATTGTATGGCGAGAAATTTTCACGGATATGGATACTGGTAGGCGAGAATTTTTGCTGAATATGGGTATCTGGGTTTTGGACGGTAAGGATTTTAAGTGGAGATGGACAACTAATATTTGAGGACGAGAGTTGAGTGGGGCGAGATTTGGTAAATCGGTATGTAAATACCGATACGCATGTTTTGAGGTTTTCACCCCATACCCGGCCAGCTCTTAAGCAAATACAATTGTCAATTTGTCCCATTGTCACTTTATAACCATTAATTCTGTGCTCGGTGAGCCACAGCTCATCGAGCACAGGTTACGCATTCCTCAACAAATAAGTACAAACTTATGATTTGACTTAATAAATACATGTTCAGCTGTTTGATAATTTTTATTGCATAAAAGTTTTTTTTGCATAACAAGCCTTATCATATCAATACGTATTGCATAATTGTTTCACACTTAAGATTGAGAGGAAATAGCACGTGGAAAAAACTACCCGAATTGCGTGCATATTTAACATCCAATTCGAAATCTATAGAGAATAGTGGATTCTAATTTCTGCAGGCTTACTTGACAGTTGTCAGTGTTATAAGTTTTGGTTGTTACGTATGTAACATAAGCGTAATCATGCAAAGTTGGGTTTTACACAATTGATAACCATGTAAAGTGACCATTACGTAAAATAGTAGTTATGCAGCAGAAACTATGTAAAGTGCTCGAATGCCTACATATGTACATATACATGTAAATATGTACCGATGTATGATATGTGTGTGTTAATTTAAAAGTCATTACTTGCTTAGTAATTCATTGTATGTAAGATACATATGCTTATTTGCCTGCTTCCATTATATAATGATCATTAATATTCAGTGCTATGTAAAGTAAAGGGTCCACTATTCCGTTCATGATTATACACAAACACAACTTTCCATCTTACTCACAACACACCAAAGATAAAATAACCTCATTAAGCCTCATTTGATTTAAATAATATCAATACAAACTAGTTTTAATATGTAAATGATGAGAAACAGAGGAAGGGTTCCCTCACATTCACACATGATAATTTAGAAATTCTTTCAACTCACTAAATAAATGTGATCTTCGTGTTGTCCACAGTGTAACACCAATGTGATACAATGGCATCCTAAATTTATTAAGTGTGCAAGTTGTGTTTACTTAATTTGTGTGTGAATTAAACTGATTTTTTTCATTTTTTCTCTATTTTCTCCAAAGGAAATTTTTTTTACATATTTTCCACTACATATTTTAAGACACGCAGTATACTTATCATAATTATATCGGATAAATTTTAGACAAAAGAAATTTTAGACAAAAACTTGTTTATTTTAGATAAATACATATAAATGTATTTATCCTGTGATTTGATAAATTTTAGACAGGACAATCTCTGAATAAATAACTACTTTTATTAAAAACCAGCCGGAACACTGGGCAGGAAACATGTTAATGTAAATATGTAAACAATCGAGAGTGAATTGCATGTGCGTACAAACATTTATCAGATTTCTATCCTATTTACTTACTTATAACAGAGCACGTTACGAAATACTTATTTAATTCGAGTCAATCATCCTTCACAGACACAACGAATAATATTTTATTACACTTAAATTTACACACAAATTAAACTGAATAAAATTGTCATGGATCCTGGACGGAACCATTTTTTAATTCTGATATCATTACTGTTAATAAGTGTTATTTCATTTTCTAATTGTGAAGATGGGGATGGCAAACGGGTGTCCAACAGACCCAAATATACGGAACTTAGGCGACCAACCAAGGTAAAGAAATTTCACTCTCAGGCCACAAAATTATTATCAAGGTGATTTCGGAAAAAATTTTTCGCATGTCTACTACGAACATTTGGAGCAAAACAAACATTGTTTTCCAGAAAGTCAAATTGCAAAAAAAAATTGCAAATATTTGGATATAATTAATTTTCCAGTTTTAACAACCTTGTCGTGCGTACTCCCATTCTTCATCTAAAATACAATTCAATATTTGGCCACTTGCCGAGATCGTTACACATCGACAGATACATTTATTTAAAAAGTATCTAAAAGCTATATTTTGATGGTGAAAGTTTCCATGGTGTAATTTTATGAGGGTGAAAATTTTAAAAACACAGGTAACAACGACTGCAAAACCGGAGGACGAAGTTGTTGACGAAGAAGAGTCGGAGGAAAATGCTCGCCCTTTTCGTGGACAGGATAGTCCATCAAAAGATAGCGAAATTCAACCCCCATCAGTAAATGGGAAAAAAAAAGAGTACGTGGAATACGTTAGACCAGGAGCTACCCCGAGGGTAAGTTGAAATTTTGCAGGTTTAGCTCTCTGTAAAGCGGTCTCTTTTCTACTTGATTTATCAACACTCTTAAAAATTATGCTATCCATTTAAAAAGTAAATTCACATTATCAAAAATTGGTGTTGTACACCCTAAAAAACCCGGTATTAATTGTCACCAATCCGTGTGCATATGTGACTTCACCGTGAGGGAATAATGCGTCTCACCGAATGGTGGTAAATTTACCACCAGCAAGTGACAATTTGTCCCCATGCGGGCAAGATTTATCACCAAGCGGTGAAAAACATTATCCCCATTTGGTCATGTCATAAATGCTTGGTGACAATTAACACCGGGTTTTTAAGAGTGTATGTATGTAGTTTAGCTAATGCAGAATTGAGAATGGGTTTATGTTCTAGAATGGTTACATTGTTTTTAAGAGTGTTAATTTTTTTACGGAACTTATTTTCTGCACTGCCAAATTCTTGAATGCATTTTAATACTAAAAATTTAAAATGTTATATTCGCACACAGCCTAGGACTCGCAAAACAACCACCACGACCCCTGCACCCTCAGAGGAGGAAGAAGATGAAAAACCTGACGTAAATGCTCGGCCCGACGGATGCAGCAAATGCCGGTTTTATTGCAAGCACTGCAAAGGAGCTGAAGAAGTGACTTCTGGAGGTGTTTGGGGATGCTGCAACCACAATTGTTGTGGAGGAAGGTGCGCTTGCCAAAAGTTTTAGAAATTGTTTCATAAAGTCAAAATGAATCTAAAATTTGAATCCCAATTAATCCTCGATAACTAAAAGTTTGAATAAACAATTACCAGGGTCAAAATTTACCTTAAGTTTTATTTTCAAATATCAAGCATAAAGACTTATTTACATACATACATAATTATTCTACATAATTATCGTGATTTGATCAAAATCAGAGCGAGACTGCTGGCATCATCGCATTATCAGTAGCAATAAAATCACTAATAATCAGTAATTTTGGATGTAATTTTGTAATTTGTAATTTGTAATTTTTGTACTAAAATTACATAAGTGAATTGGGCTGTACACGTACATACATACATATTTACAAAGGTTCATTAAGTTTGTTTTCAAATATACTTGATGACTTGAAAATTTCATAGTTACCCTATTGTTTAATTACGAAAGTGCAGAGTAGTACAAATGGTAGTTACAAATAACTCCTACATATCTATAAATGTACCTTTATATATACTTCTAGATCTAATGAGTAACTTCATTTTGAGGGTGCGAGACTAGCAGGTTAAAAATATAATCCGTCATAAAATCATAACATGTTAGAATTGCAATCCTTCGCACTTTCCGAATGGGACTTACAAGGGACACTCACGACTTGTCGTTTTAGTCCAGGGTACCCACTATGTTTTTTAGAATCTACTAGGACCCCAGATGAAGGATTCATTCTTATTTCGTGTAAAACCCATATTTGGCGTCGTGCCGTGGCGCCAAAGTCGTCAAATTTAAATGTTTTTATTTTTGAAACCGCTATAACTTTTGAAGTCCTAAACGGATTTTCAAAATATTTGGCAAAAATCATGACGAGGAGCTAAACTTTCGTATGCAATCAAATTTTTCGAAAAGTTGTCGCTTTTAACTTTTCGGCATTTATAATTCCACCCCCAGTATTTTTTATGATATTGGTTATTGTTACATTGTTTAAAATAATGTAATCATTTTAAACAGTAAATAAATAAATTCTATATTAAGGAAACTATAGTGAATCTGGATAAAACGTGGTCTTTATCAAGTTAACATTACCAATGCTAATGTCATTGGTATTCAGGATTTGGCATAATTGCTTTGGATATGTAGAATTAGGAATACATTTACTGTTCAAACGAGTAAGACTATTTTTAAGAGTATACAAAGGATTATTCTCGATATGTGTCTATGTAAATTTGTTTGACGTCTATGCATGACGCCTACATATATTCAGATACTTATTTGTAATAACTGATAAATATTTGTAATAATTCGTACACCTTTGAACTCCTGAAATTTTCTAGATTTTCTAAGACTTACCTTAACACGCAGAAAGATAGATACGATATTTATGTATGTATGCAGATGATGACAAATCATAAAATCTGACGAAATATAACGGTAGAGAAAAATTATTTATAAGAATTATAACGTTGTTGAGCTCGCCATAGCTTGACGATGAGTGTGATAAGGTGCGGGTGCGAATGAACCAACGTTAGGGAGAAGTGCGGTTTGGCAGGATGTGATACTAAGGCATGAGTCACAATTATGTAAATTTGTACGGAATAAAAATACCGATAAGCATTGTGCATACTAAAAAATGCAAATTTTCGATAAACATTTTATCAGATCCGGTATGATGTTGAATTTACTTTCAATAGGTACATGATTCTTGTTTATGTAATGCTTCACTTTGGTGATAATAAAATCCGCCAACGGCCACTTCGTAAAATTAACATTCCTACTCTCTGAATATATGTAAGAAATCCCATAAGCTAATGTAAAAGCGGGAGAGGAGAATTATTGAGTTTTCGTCGGACTTCTGCTGTGTTAGCCCTCAATCTGCTCCTATGTTAACGTTTGAATACTTGGAAAACCTAAAATAAATAATTCTCCTCGGCCTCTAAATAATCAGGGGGTGGTCCCAGACCCCATAAAGTATATATTCTGAATCCTCCCGGCAAGATCTTTCCAACGATAACCACTTATGGGGTTATGTGAGACTTGGCCTATTGACCTTTTGCCTTACTGCACAAAATTTGTTGACTTTGGAAAAATATGAAAATTTATGACGAATATGAAAATATAAGCCATTTAGATCAATTTGTACGAAATATGAAGAAAATCTATCCAAAATTGGAGAAATGGGAGCTATTTCAGATTAGTGATGAATGAGTAAACCTTGTCAGTTGACCTCATGTCATTTTCAGGTCATGGAGTTTGAATAGGGCCTAGCGCTTCCGAACGACCCTAAAGAATGCCCGGGGGATTGTCCATGACAAGTTTGCCCCCGTGGGCCTTTTAGTTGCTTCACAACGAAAGGAGAAAGTTGACATGTTTTGTTAAAAAAGGTAGTGCTTTCGCCCATGCCATTACACGTATGTACACTCTAAGAAATTGGGTGATAGGCGCTATCACCGCGCGACTGGAAACAGCAAGCATCACCGTAATGGTGATAAACCTATCACCGAAATTTGTCACCATTGCTGGTGATCACCACTACCACCGCACCATGGTGATAGCTTCGCTCTACACGTGACTTGCAGAGTGGCAAGTTTGTCGTACTCCACGTACAAGAAACAGCAGCGGAGTTGCAATGGTAAATTTACTTCGTATTTCAAAGTTTAAGAAGAAAAAAATAATACCGTGCCCAAATAGTTATCGTGAATTTATTGATACAGGTAAAAGAAATTAAAAGTTAAAAGTTAGCTAATTTTGGTCAAGTTAACTTTGTTTCATTTCTAGTTGGAGAGAAATTTAACTTTTGTATGTGGATCTGGAGGACCAGAATGTGCAGAAATTGAAGGATTTTGACCAGGTAATATTTGCATGAAATTGAGTAGCTTAATTGTTGAATCTGTACATAATTAATTAATATATTTTTTTCTAATTGGTCGGCCAACTGTAATCAATCTGGAGTCTACAACTCACGAATGTGGTCACTGGTTGCAATTAAAAAAATCTCGATAGTACAAGGGAATCTCTGCAAATAAGTAAATTTGTGGCAAAGTTGTTTTAACGGTAAGGATAAATCAATCAACCCTGATATTTTGACCAATCTAAATGAAGGTTAACTATTTTAAACTTTAATTACTTTCAGTCAGTGTTCTATGTCGTGACTGGAAACTATTCACAACTTCAATTGCTGGTGCAATTCCACAATGGAGAGGGACAGGTTTTACATATATAAATACATATAAAATATTCATTATCTGTGAAATTATTTGAATAAAGCAATAAATTGTGAAAAATGTGACATTTTTGTATGAAGTACCGAAATTACTTTTATCCATCATCAGACAGTGAAAATCCGAGCTAATTATGGTGGTGGCATATCACCGCGCGGTGATAAAAAATGTACATCCTTCTACCACCACCCGGTAGACGTGTACCACCACGATGGTGATGGCACTCTCTATCACCGCGCGGTGGTTGGTGACCACCATTTCGGTAGAGTCACATATAGTCACCGCTCGGTGATAGTCCGGTGGTAAAATTTCTTAGAGTGTAGGTGATCATGGAAATTTCAAAAACTGACCAAATCGAATAGTTCAATCCCCGTGAACAGGTTTTTGAGCTCAAACACCGGAAAATAAAATATGACGTTTTTTACCGCCGATAGCTCATGGAAGTCGTCAAAACATAACTTATAACCTTTATCTGGGTACGCAATGAATAATTTAGGAATAATAAACAAGGTCCCAAAAAAGGGGAAATCTTAGTGAGGTAGTACAATCATAACTAATAAATAAAATTAGATTGCAGAATTTTTGCATCACCGCTTTCGGTACCATTTTTGACTGGAAGCATTAATCGTATAAATAGAACACCTGCCCGCTCAAAAGATCTGATGATTTTGTCTGAATAGAATCTCCAAATTAATACGTTAAATTGAAATTATAGATTCGTATGTTTTTCAAACAAATAAGAAGTTCACAATTATTTAGCCATTATATTTCACATACCTATCTCAGTTCATTTAACCCACTTCTCGTTCACTACACAGTAAAAATGCTTTCAGTTCTCAATTTATTCAATGAAATTAAGAATTTATGCGTATACAAAGTAAAATTGTACTGCATCCAGTAAAACTGGTACCGAGAGCGGTGATACAAAAATTCTGCAATCTAATTTTATTTATTAGTTATGATTGCACTACCTCACTAAGATTTCCCCTTTTTTGGGACCTTGTTTATTTATAACTTGTAATTGGGATGTCAATGTGATGATTGCACCACCCGGAAATATATTCAATATTTGCATCCTGAATAATTTGATTAAGCGCTTGGGTTTCAAAATTGAATTATAACCGATGCACGTTATTTTGTTCGTAAAATATCTGGTATAAATTACTAAATACCAAACTGACTGGAGGTGCAACACAAACAATAACAATTTCATGCATTTTTACTAAGAGTATTACTTACAGAAGCAAAGATTAGTTGTTCTGTTTAAAATTTTGAATATTTATTTTGTGTTATATTTATTAGTCATGTGTCCTTGTCAATGACGATGATTCGTAGCACGTCTATGAATTTTATGGTCTTCAAACTGGAATAACTTGGTGAATTCTTAACGGATTTTGATAAATTTATACTCAAAATTTGCGGGATAAACTGTTCTACAATTTGTGGGGTTCAAACTCTTGATAAGGTTTGCTGATAATTTCTAATAATTACAAATGTGTTTCTAAGGCCACATTTTTGCTCATAATTCCGGTAAAAATCAAGTAATCGCTTAGTCGGATTGCAGATCGATTCTAAATTCCGTAACAATAATCGGTGCAAAATTTCATCAAAATCGGTTAAGAAATGACTGAGATATGTAGTTTATGTTAAATTTAGTATATAAACATAGTATATGACAAATTGCTAATTTTGGAAGTGGCTACAGCTCAATTGCTTGGCCGAGTCACTCGGCCCGAGTGACCATTTTTTCGTTGTAGTGATGGAGAAGTCGAGTGGTTTTGGCCTAATTTTGGAACGGTATTAATTTTCGGATTTTTGTTTAAATTCGATTTTCGGAACTGGTACAATTATACGAGTTTGCAAAATTTCTGGATACTTATTAAGCACCCCATAATCATGAATTAGATAAATTTTGCAATAAAACATGGAAACTGCGGAGTTCTTCTGTATTAATGAGCTCCATTTAAACTCAGGGTAAAAAACATTTTCCAAGTTAATAAATATTTAATCCAACATTAATCATAAGCTGATATTCTGGCCCGATTAATTTCACCCATACTGTATGGTAACGAAAAACATTAAAACGGAAAACATGAATTAAGTTTATTTCATCTGAAACTGCAATAAAAAAATTGGTAGAATTGAATTTTTAGCTTCAAATTTGAATTTTAAATTAGTTTTCTCTTCGTTGACGTACTATCCCACTGTGATTAATTCGAAATTTGACTTTCTGATATGCAAAGTGGATCGACCCCGAGCAGCCAATTTGATCTTATCAGCTTACCCGGGACAAATTTTTCTTTAATTTCGGCCAGGCATCGGGACTCGCAACAACTCCCTTTTGAACTACAAATTTCCTCAAAATGCCAAACCTTCACGCTTTGCACGTTTATCGAAAAGTTTTCCTATTTTATTTCAAATTCCCGTGTTCATATAACCCGTCCACTGGAAGATTCTATGTCAAATCGGACAATGATTTATTCTACACCTTCTACGTCCCGGAGTGTGTCATGCTTGCAGGCATAGGTTTAAACGATTTGCGGATCTTTGCCACCCATTATTTGCTACCCCTGAACTGCTACCCATTATCTGCTACCCGTGATTATCCGCCACCCATGAATTGCTATCCATTATTTGCTACCCGTAATTATTTGCTACCCGTGATCATTTCCTACCCCCACCCGCAAGCATTTTGGTATTTGTTCTTGTATCTACAAATATATGTTTGTGCATATTATTATCTTTATAAAAATACATAAATTAATGCAAATTATTGCAAATTGAACCAAAACGGAGTTTCGACTATGTATACTATCTGCCATAAGGAGTTACCCTAGGGGGTAGACCATACCGATTTTTAGAAATTGTCTTAAAAATATAAACTTCGGTACTGTGATACTTAATGGTTTTTTATGGATGCATATGAAGCCATACCTGCTCAAAAAAACTTTTTTCATTCAAAGTTCAATCATACCGATTTCTGACTGAAGATTTTCATTCACATTCAGTCATTTTCTTTCAAACTCATTTCATTTCACTTCATCTGACTTTATTTCATACTTCGCCCTACATATGTATTAAGCATAGGGTGAAAAATTAATCGAGTAAGAAATCCTTTCATTCACAGTCATTCATTTGAAATGACGGAATCCTTCACTCATTTTCATTCACATCACAGGAAATTCATGTTCATTCACTATCATTCTCTATCATAATCAGTCACATGAATGAAAGTGAACAGGTAAGTATGAAGTTAGAACCCAGTAGGGTCACCTCCACTGGTTTGTAAAACGGGCGTGGAAGACTAAAAAAGTAAAAGTTGGCATGATCCTACAAGATTAGATCAGCTTAATGAATAGGAAGTAAAATTTAAGATTTTTTTGCCAGGAGGACCCAGAGGGGTTTTTGAAATTGTTTAAAAAAGCTGAAAATTTGCAATGGATTGTGGGAACGTTTTTGACGATTGTGAATAGTCGTTGGTATGGATCATTTGGCAAAAATTTTGAAGCGGACTCTGTCCCTGACTCGAGCTATATAAACACTGCACACAATAGGTTTTAGAAAGATAATAATTAATTAAAGCATAAAATATTTTAACAAATAATCAAGCTGTAAAAATTGAGGTTCCAGCCAGAACCTTTGCCTGGTGCACAAGGACTAAGCATAGTTGTGTCGTAAATACTCAATACCAAGAAGAGAATATTAAAAAGAAAATGCAGGATTGTAGGAAAGTACAAACCGCTCATTACAAACCCCGCATTAGAATCCGCTCCTTTCAAACCGCTCGTTACAAACCCGGCTCAGTATAAACCCCTCACATATAAACCCTACTCATTACAAACCCTGGACACTATAAACCCGAAAAGGGAATTGGTGAGTTGCAAAATAATCAAACATTCAAAATATGCTTTTATAAATTTATAAATTTATTTGTGTCTAATTTCTGACTTGTCAAAAAGGATCAATTTTTTTAGTGCCCCAAGTTGTTTGTCCTGGCCGAAGTACACTCTAAATAAAATCGTTACCAAATCATTACCAAAATGCACACGTATATGACTCTGCAGAAACGGTAATAATAACCACCAGCTGGTAAAGAAATTGATTTAACCCGAAGTGGTAATAAACAACACTTTTCGGGATAAAATTAATACCGTGATGTATGACAGATGTACTACAATATGTAGTAAAATGTCTACCGCCTGGTAATAAACCATACCACTTTGTACACGGTGTGCTATTCATACTGGTATTAATGCTTTTTATTACGTGTACCCCATTATTACCAAATGTTGTGCAGATTTCCACCGAAAAGAATAGATTTTTTGATTTTCTTTACAATAATCTTTTAATCAATTAGAATCAATATTTGTTGTAAAATCATTTTGAAACATACTTACATAATTATAAAATTTCAAAAACGGGAAGAAATACTGAAATTCTGGTTTTGCTATAACTGGATTCATAATACATAAGTCAGGTAAGCGATTCTGGGGAGACATGTTTTCAAATTTTTAAGTCCGTGCTGAATTTCGAAAAATTAAAGGATTATGAAAACCTAATGGTTTGGTAGGAAAACAGTTTAAAATTCGCGCTTCGCGCTCAAATTAGCGCATTATGAAAATGGAAAAATGCGGGCATTCTTATTTTTTTGTATTGAGTAAAATAAAAATGGTCACATGGAAACGTAATATTTACATCTAAAAGATCTACATATATTGTTAGACCCCGATTTTATAACTTCGTACAGAGAGAGCAGACTCAGTCCACGTCAATGTTAATTATGTATGCATTGCGGGCCACGACTCCGATTCTAGGACCTATTTTACCATTAACGCGTAATACTTAAATAAAGTTATTAATGAAAAAATAAAAATTCTATTTATATTCGAAACTGCCCGAGAATTTAAATTTTTAGAAAAATTTAAAAACTTCTTTAATTTGAAACAGTAGATGTCACGTAATTTTGACAAATTTTTTGTAAACTTAAAAGTTATTGTAAACACCACAAATGAAATTATAAAATTTGAAAGATTTGAAAAACTTGCATTTTCGCTATCTTGTAATGAAAACTTCAAAACGCTATAACTTTTTGTACCCTGTTGTCTGCAACCCAAATTTCATAAATTCTAATGTCATCTTAGATTTCTTAACTACCATAAAAAAATTAGATTGAAGGCGAAAGGGTGCAAAAAGTTATACTGATTTTTCTCCGACACATTAACACATGTAAGCTTATGGATCGGAATATTCCCAAAAATGATCGAAAACAGGGGGCGTAAACAAAACGTTTAGTGAAGAAATTCAAGTGTCATATCAATCAACTTTATTTTAAACGTTGACTTCAAAAAATGCAACTTAAAAAATGTGCCCATGACCGTGTCGACATTTAAAAATTATCGTGTGCTACTCTCACTGCTGGTAAGCACCACCGTCAGTAGTGTCCCTCGGAGTGGAGAGACAACATCTCCGCTCCGACTCTGGCCCGATCGAAGGTATTGACATGGACTGAGTCAGCAGTAGTGTCTGGGGACAGTTTCCTCGCTTGAGATTTTTAATATCATTGACACGTCAAAACTCAGAATTGTTTTCAGCACAAATTTAGGGTGTCGAAAACAAACGTCCGGAAAGTTTCATGAATTTGGGAATGTTTTTTACTGAATGTGAGATGTCTTTTAATACATCGTATGCCGCTTTACGCTTTTTTTTGCCGAGAACGGATTTTTTCCCAAGAGGGCAGTCCTGACCAGCAAAATCTATACTGATGCGAAAAATCGATTACTGAAATATACATTTGCATATACCCGGTTTAAATCCACAAGTGCGTATTTTTTTGTGTTTTATGTATTATTATTTTTCGGTCACGATACTATCGTGCCAGGCCCCGGTACGGCCGGACCTTTGGTCCGGCCTGTGGACAACTCCACACTTGTCCTTATGGACGGATACCCCCTGCATATGAGAAACACGTACTAAAAAGGGTCGAATTTTAATGAACCCAATATGGACTGGAAATTTTATGGAAATATTACGTTTGAATCCATTTTTCATATCACAGGTTTTTCAAAACGTGGAAAAAAATGGGACACGTTGACCGTCACGTTATCAATTTTTACCGTCGTGGCTGCCGCTCTTCCAATTCTTTTCGGCTTACTTGATGCATACATGACCGTTAATGATAATCTGGCTCATCTTCAGTACGCCCTGGCAAATTCGGTCTGTCCCATGAAGACATATTTTACCTGCAAATCGATAACCTACATAGTGGTAGGAACTCTCTATACTTACGTTGGGTTCCAGTCCACTGCACTCCTTGTCGGATCAGTCGTTAACTGCGCGGTAATTTTAAATATGCTGATGGATTCGGTAAGTAACTTGGCCCAACTTGATCTCTGCCCACAATCGATCCAAACGTATCAAAGGTTTCGCGTATTGATCAAAAATGTTGATAATGTTTCGTCCATTTTGGCCACCCTGCTGCTCTTGGTAGGATTTTTATTTACGGTCATGTGCAATTTCACAACTGTTTGGATGTTCCGTGTTATTCGGATGCCCTTTTATCTCTTTTTTCCCACCGCGTCGGTCATTGGAATGGTTGGAATTGGAATATTGCTGCCCTATGGGATCGCATGTCATGAGAAGAGTGCAGAGCTGTTGGCGGGGTGGAAGGGGAAACTGAGAGAGAAACGGGGCACGATGCGACTTGAAGAGAAGATGGTGAAGGGGTTAAGACCGATTGGATTTAAGGCAGGAACTGGCGAATTCAGTTTTTTCGTGTTGAAAAAATCGACTAAATCGAGATATTACGTGACCGTGACGGATAAAACGATCGAAGCTTTGATGACATAAGTTGTTCACTAGGAACTATCTCAAGTTGTTATCAACACTAATGCTTTGGTAAGTTCTGACCTTCATGTGTGCAATTATTAGGGCCAACTGTGTATCAAATTGTCTAATTATTCAATGGTTAAAGGAATCATTAGGGATCATTAGTTCCACTAATTAGCAAAACAAAGCATGTATGAAACATGTATGAGTATTTTCAGTACAATTGTTGAATTTGAGACGCTAAGTAAGTTGTACAAACATATAAATTTACACCGGAGCAATGAAGTGATAATTAATTCGGAACGCCATAGATATGTATAGCGATGGGTGGATAACACACACATATTTATAATTCTTTCCCCATCGGTATTAAATTTTATTGACCTGTAAAGTTTAATCCGAAGCGGTAACGTATTTTATACGTATTTTATACAGATAGGTATCTGTAGGTACTTCAGTATGTTTTATCTTAAAAACTATTGTATAATAAAGATTAACATGCATATATACATATGCCCATATTATTTCCACGGATTACGTTAAACCAATATAGCATTTTATTATTAAAAATTGTCCTTGCCAAATATTTGTATTTTCATTTCTTACTTCATACATATCTATGATGACTTAAAGTTGGGTACATAAACGCCCAATTTTTAAATTAGGTCTCCTACGTATTTAGACAGAAACTAATCAAAAATTTGATCAACTTTTATACAAAACATGGAAACGGCGGAGTAGATGTGTATTAATGAACTCAATTTCAGCTCTGGATGAAAAAATATAATATGTAAATTTTCCAGGCTGGTAAATAAATAATGTAATAATATTAACCCGAATAATTTTCCAGCTTGGAAAATTACAATAATATTAATCATAAACTCATATTCCTGTCTAATTAATTAAAAATGATTCTTATCGAAAACTCCAACCCCAAAAAATATTGCGTTGCAAGCTTTCGTTAGCATAATATCTAATAATTTAATTATATCTAAATACTTTATTTATTGAATGTTCCTAGGAAAATAAACTTACTTTTTTTCAGAGAAACACTAAACAAGTCTAGGCTTGCTGAAGCTTCTGATAAATAAATTAGTCATAATTAAATTTCTAACTTAAATTCAGGCTTAACATTGAGTTTGCTTTTTTCAAGGCTTAATTTCAATTTTCACTGTGAGATCATTCATCCACCCACGAAGAATGTTCAATCTGACGAAAATTTTCATTTCGGAAATCTACGTGCCTTGATTGTACGAAAAGGTAAAAATTTATGCACGGTCCCAAAGTGATTAATAAGTAAATAATTATTCTTCGAGTACTTACTTAAAATGGGTCCACTCCAGCCAGACAATTTACCCTGGTAAAACCAGCTCTCTTTATTTAATCCCTTTGACTTTCACCATGTTCCCCATGAACTCCAAATTTTCTCAAAATGGCCAACATTAATGCTCAACTTATTTACGCTAAAGTTTTCTGGATTTATATAAAATTCCCGATTGCGTGTAACCCATCCACTCGGAAATTCTTCGTTTGGTCGGACAAGGATTTATTCTACCCCTTTTACGTCGCTGAGTGTATCGTAATCAGTGGATTTTTTACAAACGTGGCAGAGTTCATAAATATCGCGTATTCAGGAAAGTTCGAAATTGTACCAATCGTCCTTCTCTTCATTGGCGTGAGTCTAATAACATTCGACGTCCTTGCTGCCGTCGCAACTACGCTGATAAAGCATGAGTGCGCCGCGTTCATGAATGACTTGATGCGTCACGTCGATGAATTGGAAGAAGGTGAGAGTGATTTTTTTTCTAGGTATGCACGATTAAAAGATGGTTCACTCGCTATCGCAACTAGGAATTACTTTTGATTTTAAAGTGTTTACGAAAACTCAGAACTTGTCCCCATTTGCATCAAACAAACTGGATGTTGAATCTAAAGAAATTGCTACTTTCGTTTGTTCATTTCTTCGATAACAAATTTTAAGCGAAAAAATTCGAGCCTTAGAGGTATCAATGGTGCAAATCTATATTATAAGCTGGAAATGTTTGTCTGCAACGGAAGTGAAAGTGGAGAAAGTTAAGTTTCAAATGGCGCGAAAATTCAATTGAATTCTTAATTTTAAAAAATACACCCAGATGGCCACCGTATGACAACCACCCCCAGATCACCATTACCACTGTCTGACAAGCACGCCCAGACAACCACCTCATGATAACCATCCACAGACAACTACCTCCTGACAACCCCCCCAGATAACCCCCCGCTGATAACCCCCCTTCAGATAATCACCCCTGATAACCACCCCCAGATAATCACCACTGTTAACCACCTCCAGATAATCACCTCCAGATAACCACCATCAGATAACCGCTCCAAGATAACCACCATCAGGCAACAGGACAGGGTCGACGAATTGTGATACATCGGGACTGGGACGATTGTGCTGGGCTGTGCTGTACGCACAGCACAGCAGCACAGTCGACGACGGTTCTTCAGGGATGGTTATCCTGAGTGGTTATCTAATAATACTTATATTGGTTATCTATTGGTTGGCCAATGTACTTTACAGTAAAGTTAAAGTGAAATGGTCAATTGCGGAACATTTACTTTCACTACCCTTGATTCTTGACAACAGACATTTCCAGCTAATAATATACATAAGATACAATAAAATAATTAATTCGGTGGAGTTATGCACAATCCCACTCAATTTTAATGAAAATCAATTAAGCTGCCGCCCGGCGGGAGACGGGCTTATACGCTAGTTATTTAATATGTAAATTATAGCAAAACTAAACCTTGAAGGTTCTGTTTTTGTGTTTTTATGCCATACCTGTGCAGCTTCACTCAATTTAGGTAAATTGAGGCTTCATTCACGATGAGGGAGTGAAGGAGAGTGAAGCTGAGTGATGGAGTTGAAAAATTTGATCGAGTGAGTGAAGGTGAGTGAGGGAGGCTGAGACGAGAAGTGAGTGGATTGAAGGGTGAAGGAGTGAAGGAGATGAAGGCTTCATCTCTCTCACTCCTTCATCTCCGGGAAAATGGGTGAAGGAATATAATTAGTTTACATACTAAAATCACCGTGGCCATATGAAAATAATTAGTCTCATACACAGAACTATACTATTCTATCTAGAAAAAGTACTGGACGAGCGATAGTAGCCACACTATGAGCGCCGTCTATGCACATTCACCAACTAATAATACACTGGTAGGTGTTGCACCCGAGCGCCACCACTTCTCACCAAGCAACTAAATAATACACAGATGGGTATGTGCGCCACTGTCGCTCCAGTTGACACACAACTTTGTATACTCAAATCAGCAGGGAAAAATACCCATTGGTCTCATTCCACCCCAGGAAATTCTCGCCGTGGCCCAGACTCGTCTCACATTGCCCCAGCCCAGTCTCACATTGCCCCAGCCTAGTCTCACATTACCCCACTAGATGGCGCCAAAATATTTAAATCATGACGACACGAGGAATACTTAATTGAATGAAAGAAAGAGTGAGGAAAATAGCTGAGTGAGGGGAATGAGGAAGTGAAGGAATTGAGTGAAGTGAAGGGAATGAAGGAGTGAGAATCAGATTTGTCAGTGAGTGAAGCCTCACTCAGCCTTCCTTCACGTGAGTGAGGGGAGTGAAGGGCGATTGGACGTGAGGTGAAAATGAGTGAAGGCAAATTTACTTGCACAGGTATGTTTTATGCCTATGAGTGGGTGTGGCAGCGGCAAATGGAGCCATGGAGTAAAATCACGTCAGGGTTTCAGCAGAAAATATCAAAACCACATTAAAATCGACGATCCCTCCTACTTAATAATCTACTAAATAATAACCGTCGTACCACAATTTTGCGAAAATCAACTAGTGTTTGAATCAATTTGCCTATATCACAGGTTTTGCAAAACGTGGAAAGAAATGGGACAAGCTGACCCTGATGCTATGCAACTTTATCGTCACATCTGCCGTTCTGCCATTTCTTTTCGCCCTTTTCGAAGCATACTTAACCGTCAATGACAAATTTGCTCACCTTGAGTACGCCCTGGCAAATTCGATCTGTCCCATAAACACGTATTTTGCTTGCAAATTGATCACCTTCATTGTGTTGGTAACTTACTATACCTTCATCGGGTTTCACTGCACTGCTTCCCTTGTCGGCCTAGTCGTAACTACCGCACTGGTTTTAAACATGCTGGTGGATTCAGTAGGCAATCTAGCCAAACTAAATATCAGTCTGCAATCGATCCGAATGTATCAAAGGTTCCGCATTGTGTTCAAAACCGTGGAAAATATTACCACCCTTTTGGCCAGCATGTTTCTCTCGATCGGATTCGGATTCACGGTCATGTGCAATTTCACCACTGTTCGAATGTTGGGTGTTATTCGGATGCCGTTTTATCTCTTCTTCCCAACTGCGTCGTTCCTAGCAATAGTCGCGACTGGAATACTGTTCCCTTATGGGATCGAGTGTCATGAGCGGAGTGGAAAATTGTTGGCGAGGTGGAAGGATAAGTTGGCACTGAAACGGGGCACCATGCGACTCGAGGAGAAGATGGTAAAGGCTCTAAAGCCGATGGGATTTAAGGCAGGAACGGGCGAGTTAAGTTTCTTCGCGATAAAAAAATCGACAAAATCGAAATACTATGTGATTGTGACGGACAAAACGATTGAGGCTTTAATGTCATAAATTGTGGTGGTACATTATTGCAAAATAATGCGAATGTTTTGTTAATTTCAAAACGTCATTATGGGAAATTAGGGTCAAATTTGTATAATTTCCAACGTGATTTAACCCATAAAACAAATCGTGCTACATACACGTGCATATGTAAGGTCTGGTTGAACCTGAGATGTTGATTTGTGTTTAATTGTAAATTTTTTGATTGCACATACATTTATATGTGTGTTAGTTAAGAAGGAAGTTAGCTCACATAATTATTGGGGTATTTCGATAAAAATGGTAGTTAAACTTTTAGACTTATCTTTTCCCGATAAGCTGTAACATTAATTGTTTTACACCTTCAGAATACTTATGTACGTATGTATGTAGGGGATACAAGTTAGGCATATAAAACAAATGTATCTATATTCATATCTATGGATATGTATACAAAAAAATATCCGTCATAGCGAATGCGACTAAATAAAGCATGAAACCAGTGTGTCGTACACGACTAAGGATGTCACAAGAATGTCACAATGAATATCATATTTCCGACTCCGTTTGAAAATCTGTTAAAAGTGATCTGCGTCAACCAACTTATGTGTTACATTAGCTGTAGTCCAAACGGTCACCACGGGGCAAGTATGATATTTGTTGAATTGATCTATTTGGTGTTAAGTATATAAGATACGTAACTTGTATGGTACGAGTGACTGCAATAAATTCTTAATGAATTTGTCTAGTTTTGCAAATTTAATACTGGGAGGGTAGCACACTGATTGTGTACTAATGAATTTCTAAGTTAGGTAGTAAATTCATTTAATTTAATATTAAGCAGAAATGTGAATCTAATAATTGTATAACTACGAGTGACTGGGAACTTTTCCTTGATTTTTTTTTAAATATAACGTTTTAATTTTTACAGGTAGTTATGTTTATTATTATAAATAAATTGAAATTTGGAATAAATTTTGGTTACAAAACTGAATTTAAAAGATGCCAATGATTAATTCAGCACAATGTTACAATAGCATACTTATCGGGAAATGGTTAACTCACAAAAGTCAAAGTAACCCGTCATCGTACTATTTATTATCGATTAAGTAGCCTATTAAATTATAATGAAATTATTCCACGAATTAAAATTCAAATACGAATTTATCGAAACAACCACAACAAAATAAAAATATGCAATAAATGTCGTTATAGAATTAATTTCCAGGCATAACACCGTCTTATCAAATATTTGGCTAGTTTTCGACTGTTATCAAAATATTTCCATCTGATCGTCTCAAGGATAGTTTATTTATTTCCTGGTATATAACCTCACTCATTCCTACCCCTATCTTTATTTAACTTTCCATTCTTGTCATACTTATGCTGCAATTTGTGCAAATCTCTAACCTGTAGATTTGAGTGGCTATAGTCGTACCCTTTCGCACTTTCGTATCCTCTCCAATGTGCCAAGTCATGGCCTGGGGGGTTGCGAATATAATTTCGTTGCCCTCGTTCAATTTGATTTACTTCTTGTCGAATCCACCCCCTGATGTGACTCCCTTGCTTAGGGTCATTCATTATCTCTCTCAATTTCGCCGTCCTTCCCGCCATTGACCTGCTACCAGTGCTAGGGGGCGGCGGAGGCGGGGCTGGTGGTGCGGATGAAGGCGGTGGGCGCGAACCGCTTCCCCCCGCAGAAACTCTAGATGTCCCCAGGGATGAAGTTATTCCAGATGTGCAAACCCCATTTGCCATCATGCTCACACCCCCGTACACCTTCCGAACTGACGATCCGTCCTCCGAATCATTGCAAAATGCGGCAGGTACCCAAGAACAGGTCAATCGATTCTCAATTTCTTCATTCTTATCCCTCTCCAGTGGTGAAATTCCGGTCAAACCCAACAAGTTTGCGAGAACCTGGCCAGCCTCCCGAAGAATTTTCTGCACCGCTGCTCTAGCCAAGTCATCCCCGAGGGTGTCCAATCTTCCAGAAGAAAGCCAGTCACGGACACGATCCCTGAACTGAAGTGTGCTTTGTAGTCCAAACGTCTCAGAGAAAGTGGAACAATAATGGTTTAACACGTCTGCATCGGATTTTTCGAGCTGGGCTCGAATCTTGGACTCCAACTTGTTTCTCTCGTCGTATCCTAGTTGATAAGTGCTGATGCCAGCACTTCTTGCAGCATCGTTTAAGACTTCTCTTATCTTGGCGGGGGTGCATTGCGGATAACTCGAAATTTGCGAGTAAATCCTTCTCAACTCAGATTTCGTCTTTACACAAAGGTCCTCATAGTACGCTTGAGTTTCCGCCTCTTCCCTAGAGGACTGCACACTTCGAGCAATACCTTTCAAAATTCGCGCCATGAATGACATCTTCATTAGTTCTTTGAGACGTAAAAGCTCTGGGAAATGTGTCCCAATTTTGTCATACGATTGGGTAAAGTTCTTCGCAAATTGTTCTTCCGGTGTGTCCTCCCCCTCATTGAACACGTCTTCCAATTCACCTTCCAAATTTCGAGTCATCGGTCGTGTACAAAGCCGGGCAGCGACGGGGCCAAAACGGACAGTTATTGCACCCTCAGTTTCCTCCATTTTGTAGGGAATGTCGTCAATTTCTATCCAAAAGCGGTGCACGCATTCTTGCAAGAGAGACGTGACCTTGTCGTTTTTGATCGGTCCAAGAATCTCGTGCAGGTCGGGAGGAAGATTTTGAAGAAGGTTCACACTAGTTGAGCGCATGCGGAACGGCGGCGTCGAACTGATCTCGACCCCGGTGGTGATTTCTTTCAGTAAAATGTCCGCCCTCGCCATCGTGGCGAGATAATTGGTTCCCTTTAGTCGGGATGGGCCGAACCGCATCTCTTGGAATGGGTGTGACCTAAAATTTTCTCCTCCACTGGGTTCCTCCAGGGTGAAAAAGGCGGCGGAAATCTCCTCACGACAGACTTCCATGACGTCGTCGAGGCTAAATAATTTGGGTTTCCGTCCTTTCACAAGGTTAAGAAGGAGGGGTCTATTTCTCAACAAAAATTCCACCTTTCCCGTGTTCTTGTCAAATATAAAGCCATCAAAGGACTCGTAACTTTTTTGGCGGGGTAATAATTTTGTTGTTTTCTCTGCATTTACGAAACTTAACTTATTGCAGTGTCTCACAAAACCGTCTGCATCTCTGGGCTGGAGTCCCCATTCGAGGTTGTCCTTAACCATGTCCTCCCGCCAAAATTTCTTGGCAAGAATGGCGTCAATGCAGACTTGTTTCGTTGCGAGAAAATCATCATCAATCCACCCACGCCAAACTCCGTCGAATTTGTGGTACGCAAAAAGATGGGTTGGCAAGATTCCCGTGTGACAGTAGGGATTTGTGATTCGATGGGTGAAAAAATGCTTTTGAAACTCGGCCTGGATCATGGACACGTACAAATTGTCCAAAATTGGGTAGAAAGTGTCATCCAACACGAACGGGTTCACTTTCAAGCATCCAATCCGTGATTCGAGAAGTTTTTGGAGAAGTATTTTTATTGAAGGTGATGGGGATCTCGGTAGTCTAATGTTGTCCATACTTTTTCCCGCGATGATCAAAGCTTTGAGGAGCCAGGCGGAAATAATCCCTTCAAAGTGTGGGGTGCAGATACGCCTCGTAAATAAAAAAACTACCGTAACCAGTTCACAGATAAGGGAGGAAATCGCGTAAACTCTTCCGTCTTCTAAATTCTTGGTGGTCAGGGTGTCCACAAGTTTTGAAATGGCGCAAGTCCAACAAGAAATTAGCACAGTTCCGGAGTCAGCGCTGGCAGAAAAATCTAAATATGACATAGCGGCTTCGAAGCCGATGGCTTGGTTCTTTATTGCCGCTTCAACTTTGCGAATCGTGACCAATTCTTGGTTTCCTTTGAAATTTAAAAAAGCCTTAAATTTATGGAATGGATCTGGCAGGGTGACGTGTTTGTCACATTTCTTCGAAACCCTCATTAATTCATCCAGTAAACTCTGCACGGTTTGGAAATGAAGGTGGAAATCGAGCAGGATCGAAATCGCAGAGTTGACGGTGGCCCGTCCAACTTGCGGGCTCAAGTGAAGGCACGCATTGAAATGATTGATCGCCCTAACCACGTCGCCACGAACTTTTAGTATACATCCGGTAATCATATGATAGCTAATTTTGAAAATAGCGGGCAATTTTTCTACATCCAGATTACAAAAGTAGTCATGCTGACAAATTATTTGTTCCAGAGAGGCGACATTTCTCGCATTCGTGTCCACCAAGGCTTCAGCTAAGGATTCCAAATTGTACGATTCTAATGCCGTGGTCACCCTGGTTTTAAACTGGGGGGAAAATGACGAGGAAAATTTTTGTTTTGAGGCTACATCCCACTTTCCGGGGAGGTAGTGAAGTACCGCAATTGCTAGCTTTTCGTTGTCCTCTTGCTTCAAGAATTGGGCCAGCATAAACTCATGAAGATCTTGGAAGGCGTCGGAATTTTCGAATTCGTCCCGAAATTCGGCCACGATTGTTTTAAAGACGTTTTGCAACCCGGAATTGAAATCACCGCCAAATAGTAAAATTGCTAGATCTATGTAAACCGGAATTTTCTGAGGGCGGGGTAAGGGCTCGATTTTCTTGATGATTTCCCAAAAGTAGAAATAACTGGAGACCTTATCTCCCCCCTTGGTCATGAGAGCTTCTCCCTTCTCCCAAAGTATCCTTTCCGGCATGTCCCCCACTTGAAGATAATATTCGATTGCAGATTTGTGATCTCCCGCGTCGTAAAAGTCATCTGCTACATTTTCTGGGTGCGTTCTTCCCACGAGGAAGCATAAATCGGCCAAAATCTTGTCGTTTCTTTGCCTCAAAGCCATCCCCATTTTGTAGTAAATGTCCCCCGAGTCAAATAATTTGGACAATTTTGCACACAAGAGCAATATCTCGTTGTCAGTTTCAGCGTTTTCTGAAATGTCGTGAATCCAATTTTTTGATGGTGAGGAAACACTGTTAAGATACGTTCCGAGGGGAAGGATGGCATCGACTGATTTCTTCTTTAGGAGACGTTTTAACATGGTGGTAGCCAAGGTTACCAATACCTGTTCAAAAATATATTTGTTCGTTCAAAATTCACTTCATTTAAAAATTATTAAAAATATACTTTCATTTTTCATCGATTACAAGTTTGAAATTAAATATGTATTCGTTATTAATTTTGTCTCAAATTTGCTATTTATTTTATGGTGAAAAATGAAAAATTACTAAAATTATTAATTCATTTGTCATGAATAATAATTGAATAAATATTTATCCTACCTAAATACATATGTATATTCATTTACACGATAGATTTTGTAAATAAAAAATGTGAAAAAAGTATTTTATCATTGTTCAGGAATTTATTGAATAATGAATAATAATATATCAGCCTATATATTCTAAGTGAGTGAATGTGAACAGGTATGACTTTACCGCATAATCCGACTCGTTAGAACTGCCTTGTTGTAAGTAAAGGGCGCACAAGATTGGACTGCCGGCCGGGATGACGTCTGCACGAGGGAGTTTTTCCCTCCTGTATTTGAACAATAGGTGTAACGCGTCATAGTGATTTTGCGTCCATAAAAAATTGCCCAGATCGTCAATCCAGCCTTCTTGAACTTCAGCTTTCATCTCGTCAAGAAAATAGAATGCCAGAGGTCTCATCTCCGTTTCGATTAACATTTTCCCAACGGCAGCGAAAAATGGGGCCGTTTCTTCTTTTTGATTTCTGACCAGGGTAAAATTTGCGCAAAACTGTACCAAAGGGGTCAACTTATGTCCAGAAAGGGCAAATATCTTCTTCGTCAGAGAAAAAAGTTGGTTCGGAAGCAACCTATTAACAAATATTTCCTATTCAAAATTCATTCAAGCTAAAAATCGGGAAACAAATATTTATTCATTCATTTATTATTCGCACATTCATAATTATTTTTTTTAATTTGAACTCAAAGTTGCCCTATTTAATTAACTTCTCAAGAGACCCAATGTATTAAGAATTGCGTGAAAAGTAAATATGTAATGAATAAAATTCTTCATTCTTCATGAATACATATAAAATAAATAACTACGTATGTACTCAATATTCATTCACGCAAGAATTTATTTCCTTCTATTCATTCATTTTTTGAATAATGAAGAAATAAATATTCATTCTCTATTGAATAAATGCTTGTGGACATGTCAAGTTCGAAGGCCACATACCTCGCTTCCAACACGCAGTGCGCCGATAGTTGAGCAAATGAATCATATTTTGCAAATTTGTGGGCTAGTGATTCCCAATTAGCGTCGTCCTTATTCATACTTAAAATGCATTTAGCTGCAAATCCAAACAGTTGCTTGGAGCAGAAAAATATCGCTATTTCTTCCCAACTTTGCTGTGACAAGGTGAAAAATCGTGCCAGAGCGAGGTAAAATTTATACATTTTTGTCTTTTTCGCCAAATCCAGGAGAATCTTGCAATCATTGGGAAGCGGAGAGATACCTGATCAGACATTTAAAAACATATTGCTTCATTAAAATTCAATTCATTCGCTTTACAAATAATTCATTTATTATTCATTCATTATTCAATTATTCAAAATTTTAAAAATAGTTGTTTAACAACTGTTGTATAACGAATACCCCATGAAGTATACATTATTAGTCAACGTGGGACTCGATGACGTATGGCCAAAATCTTTAAAATAAACGCATTTCTTAGCTCTGGGAATTTATTTTAAAATTTCTGTAGTCCGTAATTTGCTTAATAGAATGTTGGTAAGTTTTTTAAATTAATTTTTTGTTTCCAATTTTTCTGAAGGCTTCTAAAAAATGAGATCTCGTCCTCCAAAACTGTTAAAATATTAAGTGTGCATATATTCTTAACAAGTTGTAATCAACCTGTTGTTCAAACTCGTCGTCTAAAGTTTTAAAATAAATTCTAAGAGCTGAAGGATGAGTTATTGATTTTGGCGATAAGTCGTCTACTTCGTTATGCGATACAATGAAATTAATAAATATTGATTCACTTCAAAATTAGAAATAATAAGTAATTCCCTAATTAAATGTCCAGTTGAATAGTTAAATGTAACCGCATATTTACCCGAGTGCCAGTCAAAGTTGATGCAACCAAGGGCAAACAATTCGATGACATCGTCCTCACAAGTCTCGTCCTTGGTCTCGTTAATGACTCCAATTACATAATTCGTCCAGAGTTGAAGGGTCCACGTGGTTTCGAGTGGGATACAAGTTGCACACATCCTGGCGGATGAATATCCCACGGAAAATATTCTCTGATTGGGCAAGCTGCAAGATAAGCATACCGTTTTGCCACAACGCCTACAGTGGTGGCGTTGGGGTATAACATAGCCAAACGTTACGTCGCAGTAGGAACAATGCCACGCGTTCTGAAATTTTCCGGGAGGGTTAGCAACAAAGGTGGGGTTGGGAAATGGTGGGCGGGATTCCGAAGCAGCATCATCCACTAAAATGGTTAATGTTTCTCCCGCCAGGTCAGCTTGGTCGGAGAAATTCAGGCATTTATCCAACTTAATTTTCACATCGGTGTTTTTAAAAGTAACGTCATTCAAAAGGAATCCGGGTAATTTGGTGAAATTGATTTTGTCCAATTTTTCACCTGGCCATTCACAATTAATTTTTGTACTCTGGATAAGTTTTGTTACACGTGGTTGCACGTGGTTCCAATTTTTCCATTCCGGTGACCCCCAAAAGGCGAGGGTTTCTTCGCTGTGGGAAAATCTGGAGGGTTCCCAAGAGGTCACATTTTCTCCGAATGTTGACCCAAATCGGGCCTTTGTTGTCGGGTAGAGTTGTTCATCTCGGTGGGGCTCGAATAAATTGGTGTATGGCTGGACTGCTACGGTGTAATGGGTGTCATCGGAAGGGTAAAACTTTTCGCAAATGTGGCAATAGTAAACGTCCTCAGTTCTGTTATTTTTTGCATTCTGCGATAAGATTGAGTCGTACTGGGAGACGAAGGCTTTTATCGTGTCGACAATGAGGGGCAGGTTTAGAGGGGATATTCCTGTTTTTAGGACAAAATTTCAGAATTTAGAATTGTATTGTTTATCCCGATATACTTTTTTTAAAGTGAAAAATAATGGGGGTATTCAGTGTGATATTTTAAAAATTATTTTACGAGGCGAATACGCAACCTCGTAATTATTAAATGTCCCCGTAATTTTTTTTCAAAATTTTGAACTGCCTTTTCTTATTTTTTTAGCCAACAATAGACACGACCCAACCAAACTGACCACGGTAAACAGGAGGGTATCAATAGTAAGAAAACAGAAGAAATTTGTATTAAAATTAAAAATTTCTAATTTCCAAAATTTTTTCAAATCCAATTTCGAACAACTATCTCTAAATTATTTCAATAAATAGCAACCTATAAAATAAACATTTACCATTTCCACTGTTGTATTCTTCCTCCCATTTCGCCACTTTTTGTCGCCACCTCTCCGACGCCCGTTCACCATCTGGGGGCAATTGAAAAGAACTTTTGTCACCTCTACCTCCAAAGGACACGTCGTCCTCTTCGTCGTCAAATTCCTGATCAAAGTCCCTCCGGAGAAGGGCATCACTCAAGATTTTGTAGGCCTGATTTAACTTCTTGCATAACTCTGCATCTCCTCCCTTATCGGGGTGATGGATTAATTGTTGGGCACGATAAGCCCTTTTAATCTCGTCTTCTGTTGCTCTCGGATTTACGCCCAGGATTCCGTAGTAGTTTGTGATTTCCTCCATTCCGTCGCGACGTGATTATGGCTGAAAGAGATGCATCTAATTATGTACACTCTTAGAAATCCAGTATTAAAATAATACCAGCCGGTATGACTCTACCAACGTGGTATTGATAAATAATACCGTGTATGTAGTCATAACCCGGTTGTTGAAGTTTTACAACATTAGGATCAGATTTTTACGGACCGGTATAATTTTAATACCAATAGGTAGCAACTTTAATACCGAGACATGTGTGGCCATACTGGATTTCTAACCGTGTACATATTACTTCCAAGATTCATAAATGATACATATGTACATATTTACACCCTTAAAAATAATGCTACCCTTTCACCCTGAGTTCGAAATTATGTAAGCAAACCAGACTAAATTCAGAGTAACGTTAACTTGATTTAGTGTCAAGTGTTTTGCCCTCTGTTCGATTTATTTTACTTAATTTAAAATTTAACGTACTTAAGTATACTTACTTTTAAAAATGGGAACACCATGTTAAACAATGTACACTCACCTATAAATTTACGGTCTTGTTGGCAATCATAATACCATAACTGGGTCGATTTACCACTATTAATATATAGTGGTAAATTATTTTTTTAATAAATTTGACTACGTTTTCCACTAAATCTCCGTGTTCTGAAAGAAACACTCAAAATTGTTAAAGGCTGCAATTATCTTATTATAAAAATAATTTATTTGGCACAAAACGTTGCCAAGAATTTAATATGGCTTCTTAGTTAAATCGTTAAGTGCTTACGCAGCTGGCTGGTCCTGTCTAACAAGGGCAGGATCGTCACCCCACCAATACATACATAGTTAAATCGTACCGGATAAATTACAGATACATATGTACAAAATATCGTTACTCGCCTGCATTCGAGCATTAATGTATGTATGTGCATACATACATTTATATTTAACATACATGACACTAGAGGTGAGCTGGATCGTCATTTTTTGAGATCCAATCCGTCCAAATCCATTTCACCCAAAAAATTTCGGATCCGATCCATCCAAATCCGTTTGGCCCAAAAAATTTCAGATCCAATCCATCCAAATCCATTTGGCCCAAAAAATTTAAGATCCAATCCATCCAAATCCATTTGGCCCAAAAAATTTCAGATCCAATCCATCCAAATCCATTTGGCCCAAAAAATTTCAGATCCAATCCATCCAAATCCATTTGGCCCAAAAAATATCAGATCCAATCCATCCAAATCCAGTTGGATCGGATCAGGGCATGGATTATCCAAAGAATTATATATATAAACTCATGGTTAGTGTTCGGGATAAATCTGATTGGACTGTATATGTGTCACAGTGTGTTCCATGCAACAAAAGTAGGGCCCAGTTAATGTTAGGATGAGATCGGAGTGTTAAAAAGAACACTTCCTGATATTCTTTATGGTGACGAAATTTATCCAATTCGACCAAATCCAATACACCCAGATCCTATTCATCCAAATCCATTTCACCCAAAAAATTTGAGATCCAATCCATCCAAATCCAATTCACCCAAAATTTTTCAGATCCAATCCATCCAAATCCATTTGGCCCAAAAAATTTCAGATCCAATCCATCCAAATCCAGTTGGATTGGATCGGGCCATGCATTATCCAAAAAAATGGATATCCAGCTCACCTCTACATGACACCGGGCAATATGCACATTATATTTAAGTTTCTATATTGTTATGTTAGAAGTGGGCCTCTCATCCCTCCTGGTTAAACACGTTGGCAGGGAAGCCCCCAATTGCAAACGTATGTAATAATTTAAAGAAACCCTATGTACAACATTACAATCTTGTACATATGTACGTACATACATATTACCGATGATGCGAATGAGAATAGTTATCCCCTTCACATTCACGTTTCCTAATGGACTGTTATTTAATGATAAATATGTACATGCATGCATGAAAGGGTAGGTTTCCATCTGTGGATTGTGAATCCTGGTCAGTATCTTGTGCGTGTATGTAGATATGTGTGTCTGCAGTTGAGTACTAAATGTTTAACTGCATACCAGTAATGCTATTTTGTTACTGTAATTTCTGCTGCGTTGTCCGAAATACTTTGCAGCATTTTTGTGTTAAATTACATAGTAGCGAACAGTGATTTCGCTCATTCCTTCACAATGAGTCACTCGAAAGTACCTTGTGATTCATATTTTGTGGCTTGATTTTTAATAAATATAACTCCCTAGACAATCCCGGTGTAGCTTAAAAACGGTTTAATTTTGAGGGAATTATACATAAAGATGTAATTCTGATCGTATTGTTTTGTGAAAAAAAACAATTACATAGATACGAGTCTATGTAGCAGTTATGTAACTCATAATTACAATTATGTATATGTATAATGATTATCTTTATTTAATTTTTGATAAATGTAAGTTAGGTAAGCTAAATGTAAATAATTACATTAGTATTCACATTAAGCTAAATTTCAGCCTTCAGGAATTTCCTGAATGAATGAATTGAATTGTCAGCAGGGGGTCTTCCTTCCGGGCTGGAGATTATTTTACCATTTTTTGTGAAACTGTTTACATTCAGGAAAATGTAAATATGTAAATATGTATGATTTTTAGCACGGGGTAAAATAAAGTTTGAGATTTGAACTTTCTCCAAAATAGAGTTGCCAAGTATTCATACGAAAAACAAATATTACACTGAAAATTGTCTAAATCAGGTCTCATCTTTGTTCATCCATCCATTTCCACATTTGCTACATAGATGTATGTATGGAAAGAACGTGTCAGTGGTATTTGAAGTGCACGTGGGCGACTGAAAGGTGTGCCTGCGGTGTGACAGATAACGGATTCATGGTAACTTTCACTTCATGCACCACTTTCCTTTGATCTGTAAAACGCACTTGGACTTTTCTCTCTGTGTGTGTGCACTTGACTCGAGTCATGCTCTTAAAGGTATTTGCGATGAGATTCAGTTGAACGAGTTAACCTTTCACATTTCACATGCAGCTGAATAATTCCGGAAATCGAGAAAGAAAGTAATATATATATATTTCTGGAACAGTTTGCATTTTAGTTTTTTCTCGGACGAGATGATATTTCGTATTTTACAAGAATTTTTGAAATAATGGAAAGTTATCAATTTGTTAATTTGTACTTCGATGCTGGTAAAATATATGGATTTACTGGGCATACTCACGTCAATTTAGTTGTTACATAAGTACATTGTATGGCAATTCGCAACGCAAAATCTATAAAACGTTTACTTGACGAGTTTTCACTTCTGAGTAACAAATATTGACAATCAAAATCATCCAATTTTTAAAAAATTTAGTAAATTTCCTAAACTTGGACTGTTAATTTTACAACGTATAATTTTCAAGCTATATAAAGATTGTCGTTTGCGCAGAACGTTCATTTAATTGAGAATTATTTCCGCATAAAACTTAATTAAATTTAGACCCACATATTTTACTCGATAAGTAAATATTTAAATTTCTATTTACATATTCATGAAAAATAAATGTGTTTAACTTTTTAGAGTGAAAATAAATTGCAAGAAAAATAAACGGACAAGATTTCATTTTCACAATGATACTCATCTTATCTACCACCTGGGGATATTAAGGACATCCTTATATACACCAATTTCCTTCTCTCATTGCACATAAATTCTCACGAATAGCCAATTCTGCATTGTGTTTTCGAAGAAAGAACTAAATTATGTGGGCATAACGTTCCATGATCCAGTTTCCCCTGGGTGAGCTGATCTTACATAACGTTTTTATGAATACATACATGCATACGGTTTTTATTAAGTGAAATCCATGAATTTGATTTTGTTTGCAGTCAGGGTTCGATTTCTTCGTATTGATTCTTAAGTATTCTGGTGTTAAAATTATACCGGTACGTAAAAATTGCTTACCGGCAAAGTTAAAATTTAACTCCAAGTTAGTCCTACGGTATTACTACAAATAATCAATACCACTTGAGTAGAGTTACATATGAATTACTATTATTGCTTAGCATAATTTTAAGACTGGATTTCTAAGAGTGTTGCACACTTAATTATAAGGACGGTCCAGCAGATGGCGCTTATTTCTTGCATTTTTTCACTCGTGCATACATAAATCAGCCTGACAAAAAATGACTTCTGGCACCAGTTTCTTGCAGATGTACTCATTCCAAACCCTGTTTCCTGTTACGACTAATAATGGAAGGAAGGAACTGGAGAGGTTGCAGGAATTGCGAAGGAGGATAATTGCGGATTTCGTAGGTTGAACAGAATTCCTCCTACTGAAATATTTAAATAGTGAATCCTAAAAAAGAAACGGAAAATACGGTGCGGTTGACTTAGTCGTATTGTTGGTTAGTGAAAGAGGAAATAGGTAAGTACGAGTAAATAAGATGTTCGAGAAGGATTTTTGAGGATGAGAAAGCCACAGAAATACTATTTACCGTAGTGAGGAAGGTAAGACGGCATTATCCACTTGGTGCATTGTACTGTATTGTACTGGCAATGAAATCATGTTGGGAAAGAAATCACCAAAGTAAGTAGGAGGATTTATAGCAGGACAATAAAAGCTCGTGGCTTGTATGTAAGTCCTGTATATATCTACATCCGGTAGGAAATAATAAGTCGATTGGAAGTCCGGATTTTTCAGAAGTGATTTAATTCTACCGACATACGTTTGTACATACACTCTAAAAAACAATGTCACACTTTTGAAACGTATACACACTCTCAACTCTAAATTAAGCGAACTACACAAACTTAAGAGTAAAGTTAAATATCTCGATAAATAGCAAAGTTTACTCTGGACGTGATTTAGCTTACTTGCATAATATAGAATTTAGAGTGCACGTATGTACTCTTCAAAACGGTAACATTATTTTTAAGAGTGCAAAAATATTAAGTCATGCAATATAAAATCATCCTACTCAAACTCCTCCTCAATACATCATTTCAATTGGAATGATCTACAATTCTATGGGCCATGAGTCTTATGAGAATGATAATAAATCTATAAATGGACTATTGTGTTCTACAATCTTTATGTGCACATACACACGTACTGCGCGGGTGGGATTTGTCTTGCATACTTTCTCCATATCACGTTAGGAAAGAAAGTATGCAACAGGAAATATCAATGAAGAATAAAATAACATGCTAATTTCAATTCTCAAGTGTGTTTTATTGTGTTTAGAGAAAACTACTCGTCACGCTTGAATCCATGCGTGGGTGCGGATTAGGGTTGCCGCGGGTAACGGGTCGGGTACCCGTTACCCGCATACCCGCACAATTCTTGCGGGTACCCGTTATCTGCGGGTAGCGAGAGCTACCCGCACGGGTAACGGGTAGTTCTGTTTTTATTTAATTTTCGACATAAATTAGTTCACAAAGAATGTTAGCACCAAATTAGTTCATTTACCAACAAAAGCGTCAATTTATTATTTATCCATTTCAAAATTTGCCATTTTCAGGCAACTAGGGTTTATAGCGAGCGTGACTTTTCGGAAGCCACAGAAGCCTACGCAGTCTTAAATACTTTTCACTTCCCGAACATGCGGAGAAATTATTGTTTCTCAAGCATAATTTGCATTTATAACTCGTACTTGCTAAAATACGAGTTATAATTTGACGTGTATATGCGTGTAAGACTGGCGAGATTTTAATTTATACTTTAAAGGTGAAAAACCTGAATCCAATTGAAGGCAAAAATGTTATTTATAAATAGATGAAAACTTCATTTAAATCAAAATTTCAAAAAATCAAACTATAGATTGAATCTTTTTTCAAGCTACACCAAGATTGTCTATCGAGTATGTTAAAAAGTCAAGCCAAAAATTAGGACTCGCGTGATACTTTAAATTGAATGTCCACTTTGATGAAAAATATTGGCGGCAAAGTTCAATTTTTAAGTAAATGTTCTTTGTTCTGCATCTTTTTCCTCCACTGGACGCAAGCCATGATAGACTTTGAACTCTCCCCCAATAGTTTTCTTTAAACGGGCTATTCAGGGGAAAGATAAGTGACAATTCCTCATTTTTGGCTTGATTTTTTGATATAATTCTCCAAGAAACCCCGATGTAGTTTGAAAAACGTTCCATTGTAAGTCAAAAAGTTTGATTTCAGAACCAACTAGTGAGATTCCCATAGCAAATGATGGCATGCGTTACTTGCGTACCATTATCTCAAACTACATATCAACCCAAGTGAGCAAGTAATTAATTAAATCGAATTTATTCTGATGGTTGGTTAGGTTTTAACTTAATTCTCATAACGTGTAGGGGTAACGGGTACCCGTGCGGGTACGGGTGGTTGTGCTGCGGGTAGCGGGTCGGGTAACGGGTAGCATTTTCGCTACCCGCGGCAACCCTAGTGCGGATCACAATGAATACGGTCAATTTTATTAAATATTTAGATTCCTGGCATATGGATAATTGTAGCCGATGAATGAAGTTGTTACATAACGCATTTATTTACCTGCAGATATGTAACTAACTGGATACAATTGAACTCTTAATAATATATATTGTCCTCTTATTTATATTTCGTTCAGTTGTTTCATTAGGTGCATATTTCAATTTTCGTCTTCATAAACACATTGATTTAATATTACTTAATGTTATGCTATTAGGTACTTGCAGTGGAAAAATAAGATGCGTGTAAAACGTGTGTAGGTGGCAATAAGGGAAATGTGAACCATACTGAACGGTTCGTAACGAAACGAACTGTGTAAAAAAATCCGTAACCAATGTTTTCATCCAAAAGTTTTATACCAGACTTTGAATAATTACTTAACGAAGTAAACTAATTTCCTACAGTGCCCATTGTTAAAGTAAGTAATATGTACATGGTTACTTTAACTTAAGTAAATAAACGCATGTTCAAATCATGACAAGGTAAATTCAAAATAATGCATGAACGCAATCACAGTTAGTTCAAAATGGGCGTATTCACGTCAAAATCCTGTCGCTAGGAACGAGACTAGTTTGGAAAATTTGGGAAAATGGTTATAATTTGATTTTTAAAATAAATATTTCCGTGTTTGCTCATCACGGATAACATGTAAATTAATATGTGTGGATTTATTTATATAGATCTCAAAGTGGTTTTCAAAGTTTCCAATGTTTTAGTGAGCATGCAAATTCGACGTGAATGCCCCTAACCTAAATACACATAAATATTCCCTTATCTATATCAATAAGTATCAAGACATCAACTCCTCCAAAAGTTGACCTTTAACATATAAAATGTTTATATTTACATTTCCTTCCACAATTGTGTAAGTACACACAAATAGTGAAATAAAATAAACAAAATTGTGCCCTTTGTGGTTCGAAATATGTGCATATTTCATACTTTCTCCAAATGTTACATCAGACCGGAAATTATGATCGCATAACTTTTTAATTTGAAGAAACCAGGTCGTCGCCAGAACTACGTCTTAATTTTATTAGACATAAAACCATACTTTCATGAAGAAGCATGGAAAATGAAGTTTTATTTATTTCGTAACGATCGTGGTTTCCTTTTACTGCGGAAAAACTATCAACAAGGGAAAATGAAGTGAATAATTTGGGGTAGCAAGGGGAATAACGTAAAAGTAAGTACATAACTACATAAACTTCGATACTTGATACTACAACACTTAGGAAACGATTGAGCGTAAAAATAAAATTGGTTCATGTAAAACGCAAAACATATCTATTGCTCGTATTTATGAATCAAACACTCTTAAAAATAATATTGTTTGCAATTTGCAAAAAACTTTGCCTGACGAAGTTCACAGTTTGTGAAAGAAAGCTCGCAATAAAAATATTTCAAGAAAATGTCCTCAGATGCCGATGAAATTGCTTCAATAATAATATTGTTATTTTGAACAGTAAAGAAACCCTGAATTCTAAATTAAGTATACGCTGTATTGAGTACAGAATTTTCTATGGTTTACGTAATAAGAAGTTGAGAGTGCAATTACGTTTCAAAAGGTTAAAATTAGTTTTTAGTGTGTACACTACCCAGCTAAACACAAGGTTGAAATCGGCGACATGCCTTATGCACGACCCCTCATCGTAAGTTATTAGAACAAAAGAAACGATCTCCAATTCCTGATCGAAAGCTGTCTTCTCTTTTAGAGTATAGAGGTTTTGTACGGGGATATGTATTGCAGGAGAAAGTTGGACTGCTCCAGTTTCACTTTCACTTTCTTGTCAAACTAGGAGCATAAAGTTACCCATGAAACACTTTGATTTGCGAACAGGTACGATTTCAAAGGTTTTCGTAGTTTATTCTGTTACATAAGCATCTTGACGCAGGATTTTGATTTGTAAAAACCAACATTGCTAGAAACTTTAAAATCAGACTTATGTAGATGCATAAATATGTATGTACATATATACGTAGTACGTAATTGCATAACTTATTTAACTATTTGAAACCGGATAGACAAAAAGTCGTACAAATTCAGAACATTGATTGTTAATCCAAACCTGCAGAATATTTCGTATTCGATAAAACATTTTCATTAAGGTAATTGTTTGACACATATATATGTGCATGTACTATACATACCTTTTCTTATTGAACTAGTTCGACATGCAGAAATTATGCCACGCAAAAATCGCAATTTTTTTACCCTCTCCTCCTCCCATTTTTTTACATGCGTCACATAGACATGATATCACTGGAGTCTTGGACCCCCTCCCCCTTCTGGAGTGACATAATTTATGGACGGTCCCTAATTACAAATGGAAGTTGAAATTTCATACGTATGCATAAAAATTGTTTTTAAAAACCCGATGACCACTTTCACTTGGATTTGCTTCATTAATTCGACGTACATACTTCCATTTGTAGTGGGAAGGATTTTTCGCTAAAAATGCGAAAGATCTATGAATCTGATAATAATGTGAAAATATGTGTATCATTAAAGTTTACAGCTACAATTATCACTCAATTAGCGATGCGCGACCAAATTGACAATCTCATTTTCCTCGAAGTGCAAATGTGACACTAATTGAATCCAGTACTTCCGGTCTGGTTGCAAAATGTAGTCAACGTATGCAATTATCGGTGACATGTACTTATTACACTACAAACCGGGATTATTATCTGGAGTTGGACAATCCATGTCTTATAAAGGACGAGCATTCCATAAAGTTTATTGCGAATTCCGTTCCATCCAGTCGCTCTGATGTATGTAATTTACTTGTTGCGAGTCTCGTCTCGTGAAATGATCAACTTGCAGCGATCATTCCACCAGAAATAAATGGATGATACGGTTGGACACATAAATTCATGTGGACAACAGACATGGACATTATGGTTAACTTGATGTGGTACGAACATTGATAGAATCATAAACGAGACAAGGAAAAGTTACGCAGGAATAGTTGGAAGGAATTTTATGAATATGAATACATATTTAGGATTAGTTCACCTTTTACCATTAAATATAGATATTTAATCTTTTTAGCTGAATATTCACCGGAAGTGACCGTTTCACGGATTCGAGGTCAATCGTCATATTTAACGCGCCATTAAACACACTATTCTGTCAAAATTCTACCAATATCGGGCACATATTTTATGCACGACCCGGAAATGTTTGAGTCCCGGGGAACAAGTTATTTTCTTCGATTTAGAAGTTATGATGATGGGCAGCGATGATGCGTGTATGCAGCTGCATGAATATGAAGGGTATAGTTGAAGTGCATAGAATTTTGGGGATATTTTATGGCAGTTTGTGATATGAGGAGAGGATTTGGAGGTTTATGTAGAGAGACAATGATGATTTTGCGATGTGTGTCGCCCAGAAAATTGTGGACATGCTGCCTTGTTTTCACTTGTCAGACGACTATATAGTTAGCGCATATTTCGTATCAAAATGTGGGAGAAAGTCGTACTGTGAAACTACATGCTTCATGATAATTAAACATCCAGAGAAATTATGATATGAAATTAAAAAGTTTTTAAAAAAATAAGAGCAAAATTTCCTACTCACTAAGACATTTCCTTTCTACTTTAGAACAGAATATGGTTACAAAAAGTTTTAAGTGGCCTTACGCTTAAATACCGTCAAGGACACGGTCCATTAGACAGTATCCATTAACATGAACCCTCTCAAATTGAACAGGTCGGAATTCTCATTAGTAAACCAATAGGACTTCTTGGTATAAAGTGCAACGTTCTTGCTCTTAAGGTTTCCCATCTATGACAAATTAGGTGAAAGTTTTAGACAAAGATTTATCGCCAAAGTTCATCCGACTGTCATGTGAAGACTGACAAATTGGAAATTCAATGCTTGACTGAAGATGAGTAAAATGCAGAATATACTTACTTAAGTAAATATTAGTGGCTTTACTTTATCCACAAACTTGTACCGTTATTAATATACTTGTCACTTATGAAAACCATTAGAACGAAGAATGTTTGTTTACGTATTTATTTATTGGAAATGACGCACATCCATCACGACAAAGATTGATCATGCCCTAAATACTTGTTTATTACTGTTGTGCAATCACACTTTGTTGTGCTGAACTCATTCATCTGAGGATTGGATTGCTGCGTAGATAACTTAATTACTGACGGAATCTGGACTTGTTCCCATTCATTCGAATGTCACCCCAACAAACAACAAGTCAAATCGGATGCTCGGTAAGGGTTCGGTCGCAGTAGTGACAAACAAGTACTTTAAGCTGTTTAATGTGGGATTACCAGTGGTAACTTATCCAATTACCACACCGGTAAAGATGTTCAGTTAATGCACCTGTTAACTGCTACTATCTAACAACTAATTTGTGACGTGAAGAGTTCCCTAGTGGCCCTTATTCTTCGGTACCAGACTGGTAACGAAGTGATTGAGTCTAAGTATAAAGGATATGTATGTCAAAGACTGTAATGTCTATTTTTACCAATTTGGTAACGAAATCTCGATCCTGTATCCGTGACAAGGCTGTTTCTCGGGTAGTAAATATGCCACGATAGAGACAAAATGAGTTGTCAGATGGGATTAAGTAGGGATATTTCTGTGGTATGAAATTCCACCAGGAGAGATTATTAATCCGTGTGCATGGTCAAGCTAAACGTGTACGTGCACAACACCATGTGGTCGAAGGTTTGTTATGTAAGTAAATATTTTGTCCGTTAGATAATGCCCATTTAGGTATTTTTTTATATTCACCCCTTCACAAAAATAAGTGGACAATGAGATGATTAATTCTTGTAAATATTTGTAACCCTACGAAATTACGGCTGGGTGACACAAATCTGCATAACTTGTATTATTTTTTGCGCGTTTTCTTGCCAAATGTGCATCATCATCATCATAACGTTCCTCCCAGCTAATTTGGTTCCTTGCCAAGACAACGGAATTGTCGTGGAAACCTAAAAGGTATAACTTTCACCTAATGGACGACTGCTTTCACTTTCACTAGAAGATATCCATTACACTAAAAGCTCAGATTTCACACGACGCAATTTAGAGACGCAGATTTCTCCAAAGAATATATAATTGTTCATGTGCCAATAGTATGCATTAGTGTGATCATATTTCAAGAATATACATATACGTATGTATGTACATCCGAAAAGTGTGAACTCTGGACAAGGAATATTTTTAAAAAAATATGCAGATCATCGATGCAAAATAGTTTTGTAGAAAGCATAGAGTCCTGAAAACGTACTCAAACCTGTCATTAAAAAACTACTTATTTACATTGTGTTAGGTGTGTAGATAAATTCGTCGTAAGAAATTATCTGTGCACAAGTTATCATAACAAATTCATACGTAGGTTTATATTTCCAGTGGAAATTGGCGTAATTTGAGTTACAAAATTGGATAAATATGTATGGGTACATGTTTTCATAATTTCAGAGAAAATTGTATTCATAGTTTTATTTATTTACCGAATTTGTGCACACCTGCATTTGTATACATTTTTGTATACATTTTTAAGTTTCAGCTGCCCAATTGTGTTAGTTTTTGCTGTGAATGCGCATTATACATATTTATTACAAAAGCGGAAATAAAATGTAGATTGACTTTTCCCTGCTGCTTTTCATGATCCCAGCCTTTTTTGATGATCCCTGCTGATTTTTATGTATGCCAAAAATAATAAATCGGGCCATCAAAAGCCATTAAAAGACATTAAGTGCAATAAAAAGCAATAAAGGTGGGACAATGGAAATCAAACAATGGAGACAGCTGAAGGGTAGGGGACCCTTTTTGAAGGTTTCCCCAGGTAGAAAATAAGGGTGCAGTGCATCCCTACCGGAATTTGTGATCAGTCGTCAGATCGGAATCGAGTTGAATTGTTCTCTGGTTGAATTTTAAAATCTGCAAAGTTTCCAATGGCTGAAAAGGTCCCTGGTCCCCCCACCCCCCAGATAATAATGAAGAGGGAGGAGTACATGGTAAGCATTTAATTTATTAATAGCTTGTGTTTGAATGTATTAAAAATTTGGCAGTATTTACTCCGCGCACACATATTCAATTAATACTCTTTGCTGGTATTATTTGGTAAAAAAATTCCTATAGGAATTTCTTTCTGACAATGCGATGATGTGAATGGTAACCCTTTGATTTGGTTAAAATTTTGAAATTATGCGGTCCATGTTAACACAACCAACGTTTCTGTGCGATGGTTGGAATTTGACAAAATATTTGACATCAGAGTTGAAAAACAGACGATTTTTATCAAGCGGTGGAAGCAAACTCAACTTCCATTCTCTACCCGTGCTAAAAATCGCATACATATTTCTCAACTTTGACTTCACATATTTTGTCAAATTCCCAACATCGCACAAACTGCCTCAAGAAACAATGATTGTATTGACATGGACCTCATCATTTCAAAATTTCAAAAAAATCGAAGGGTCACACTTCACACCATCGCATTGTGAGTGGTAAATTTTCATTAGCACAACATTTCCAAATATAAGGTAATTCCCGTTATCTCCGTTCCGGTGAAGTCAAGGTGACATATTTACACTCTTAGCAAAGTGGTGCTGAATCATAACGATGGGAATAAATACGACTTCACCGGCCCGATAATAACTGGCATTACCGTATAGTAATGAAGGTACACCGTTGTGGTGAAGACGACTTATACATAACTCAGAATCAGAATGTTACCACTCCGATGAGAAGTTATTAACAAATCAATACATACTATCACGAAGTGTACATATGTATCTATGTATGAATTCACCATAGTTTTATGAATGTACAGTACCCCCGGGCAGTAATGATTTAATTCCAGTTTTCTAACAGGGTACGCGTAATTAGTTCAATTTTTTTAGAAATGATATTGTATGCGAATTGTGAAATAATTAGTGTGCGAATATAATTTCGCTATGAAATGAAATAAGTGCCAATTACGGACTCTTGACATATTTATAAACTGAAATACAGATATTTATTTTTTCGTTTATTTTTAACCTAAAATTTTAAATTTTTACGGGAATGTATTTAGTTAAATCTGGACTTTTTTGAATTTCCAGGCCTTACTCCGACCGTGTCAAACCTGCTCAAAAATGCAAAATCAATTGGCCGAGTTACACGTTGAGTTGAACAAATCAACTCTCGCAGCTTCTGAAAGGGAGAGATCTCATCAGGACACCGTGCGCAGCTTGAAAGACCAGATTTCGCTTCTGCAGGACACGTGGCGTTCAAAACTCTCCAATGTGGAGACCCCACAAACTCCAATGTACCCCAGTCCTGGTCCTGTCATTTATTATTACCAAGCTCTCCAGGCCACCATACCACCACCGTACCAATATCACCGATAGGTTCCCAGGAACGAAAAATTTGTTAGGAGTTTATATATGTATTTCTTCCTGGAAGTCAGTTTTTCCGTAGTAAAGTGTTAACCTCTGTTTTTCTGATCATCTACCTGGAAACTATGGGATATGTTTATTAAATATTTTTCAATTGATTGCAAAATTGTTGATTTTAATTTATGAATTTGTTAAATGATCCAGTTGTTTTTTAGGAATTTTATATTATATATTCCTGGAAATAAGTTTTTCGGTAGTTTAGTTTTTTTTAATGTGTAACCCCTGTCTGTTTCTCTTCCCATTTCTAAATATGCAAACATTTAAAATGTGTTCACTAAATAATTTACTTTTGATTAACAAATTACCGTAAGACCTCTTTTTATAGCCCTATTCTAATTATAGCCGGCCTCCAAATATAGCCGGGTCTGGGGACCAAGATTTTAAAATTTTAACCGGGTCTCTAATTTTAGCCGGGTCTCTAATTATAGCTGGGTCTATAATTATAGCCTATCTTGTCCGCTGTGTCCCGTTAATGACCCATTCAAGAAAGAATGTTGCACAATGTGCTAATCAACGAATTAGTTGACCTACTAATTATTACCTATTAATTTAGCATTTGAAGTCAATAATGGATGTAATCATGATAGAAAATTTAAAGAAAATTGCAAAATTTCGCCTAAAGATGTGGATTTAAAGTGAATGGGTTACTGATGGCATATCTTGCTACATAAGAAAACTGAAATTGAGTCAGAATTGTCTTGTAACACCTCAAATTTTGGGCGGAACAAAATTTAGCCGGGTCTCTAATTATAGCCGGCCTCTAATTGTAGCCAGGTCCGTGACCCTAAGTTTTGGATTTTAGCCCCGGCTATAAATAGAGTATTTACGGTATTATTGTTTACTTACTATTAGCTAATAAATTTATGAAATTTGTTTTATGACTAAGTTTTTAAGAAATTTCTTGCCTAATTAATTATAAGTAGTTTTCTACTTCTTCACTATTTTTAAAACTACTTGAAATGTCGAACTCTTGCGAGTCTTAATTTTTTAGAACTGGTAAATTATTTATATAAGTTTAAATAATATTTAAACTTATAATATTATGTATGTATGTAGTTAATTAACTTGGTGCAAATTAACTTGCAACACTCAAAAAAGGGTACGACTTCTCTATGTCGTACCCTAGCAGAGTTGCAGACATACATATGCCTAATACAAGAACCGTACTAGTATAAAGGCAAAATACGAGGTCTGGGGGGTTGTGGCAACCTACATTATTTTTGTCGGGATGCCCACTCCAGCAGATCATGTATTATTACAAGTAGGGACATCAAAGTGTGGCCCTTGCTTGACTTATGCTGTAGAGATGTCACAGCCATCCGTACCCAGTGGGGGGGTATTGGAGAGGTAGTGATATCCTCAGCATACATGGATAGAAACTATGCATGCCCCCCAGAGGAGATGCGTCAGTTGGTCTCATACTGTGAGACCAACGGTCTACCTCTGGTGATAGGGAGTGATACCAACGCACACCACACCATGTGGGGTAGCACCAATATCAACAGCAGAGGTGCACAACTATTGGATTACAGTGCACAGGTGGATCTGCACCCCATTAATAGGGGACACAGAGCCACCTTTGTTGTATCGAATAAGAAAGAAGTGTTAGATGTTACATTTGTATCCTCCCATTTGCTGGACCGGATAAAGGCCTGGTGGGTCGACGACAACGAAAGTTGCTCTGACCACAGGTATATTCGGACCAGCCTAAGCCTTGGTCCACCTGACCCTATCATCTATAGGGACAGGAAGAGAACAAGGTGGGACCTATACAAATCAGTATTAAAAGGACTAACGGAACTTGACCCTGCTAGGGCATGCCCAATGTCATCTACGGAGGAGATTGAGGCAAGCGCTAGTAGGGTCAGTAACTTTATCCATAAATCATACAATGTGGCCTGCCCTGAAAAAGTACTCAAATCCAGGAGGAAGAGGGTACCTTGGTGGAGCCGTGAGCTGACTTCTCTTCGGAAGGAGGCTCGCAGGCTTTATCGGGTTGCCCGCTTCGGAGGAGAGGAGGCATGGGCGGAATACAAAGCTGCTCGTAACTACTACTCCTACGAAATGAGGAGGAGGAAAACTGCCTCGTGGAGAAGATTTTGTGAGAGTGTCGAGGAGGCACCTGTTGCTGCCCGACTCTCGCGCATCCTTCGCAACGATGGCACAATCAAACTGGGATCACTGGACAAGGGTGATGGTGTTTACACCAGGACCCTTTCTGAGACCTATGAATTATTATTGGACCAGTCGTTCCCGAGGGACCCTCAACGGGTTCCATGGGAACTTGATCATAGTAAAGTAGATGATGAATCTATAAATCTGATGATTACATCTTCAAAAATCAGTAACATAATTAACTCGTTTGGCCCACTAAAAGCGGCTGGAAAGGATGGTATCTTTCCAGCCCTTTTACAGCATAGGTTAGCCGAGTTAATTCCGTATTTGGTTCCTCTCATGAGGGGGTGCCTGACCTTTGGTTATACACCTCTGAAGTGGAGAGAGTCCAGAGTGGTATTCTTACCAAAGCCAGGAAAGGAGAGTTACGAACGGGCGTCCGCTTGGAAGCCCATCTGCTTAACATCCTTCCTGCTCAAAACACTTGAGAAACTGGTAGATGGCTGGGTCCGCACGCCTGATCTTGTTGATAGGCTGCAGAGACACAGTCAGTATGCCTATATGAAGGGCGTTTCCACGGAGGCTGCCCTTCATCAGATCGTTAGCCTTGTTGAGGGGGCCCTTGACTCTGGCGAGTACTGTATTGCAGTGATGTTGGATGTTAAGGGCGCTTTTAATGAGGTTAGATCTGATACCATTATCCGTAGCCTTAGGAGGTTTGGCGTCAACGAAGTATGTGTTCGATATATTGAGCATATGCTTCGGACACGAACCACTTGGGTAACTGATTCTACTTACGAGATTGGGAGGGTGGTGGGGAGAGGGTGCCCTCAAGGGGGTGTCCTCTCACCGCTTCTCTGGGATCTGGTCGTAAGTGAAATTCTGGAAAAACTGCATCATCGGTTCCCTCAACTGTACTCACAGGGCTTTGCCGACGATCTCACAACAGTGGGACGGGGCATTGACCTCGGTACAGTGGGGAGTCATGTGCAGAGAGCAGTAAATCTTGTTAGTGATTGGTGCAAAGAGGTGAGCTTGTCAGTCAATGATAAGCTTGCCCTGGTACTATTCACTAAGAAATACAAATTCATTGCTCCTGTGATCAAGTTGGATGGTATTCCCATCCCTTATCAAAAACAGGTAAGATATCTTGGGGTCTTATTGGATCACAAGTTGAACTGGGGCCCACTGTGCAGGGCTAGGGCACTAAAAGGTATGCGTGCCCTGGCCCAGTGCAGGAGGGCCATTGGTAAAACTTGGGGTCTTTCCCCCAAAATTACAAATTGGATCTACAAATCCATAATTCGCCCGGCCATGGAATATGGGTCACTCTTGTGGGCTCCGGCCACAAAGGTGAAGTCCCACATGGCCCAGTTGCAAAGAGTACAGAGGTGTGCCATGCTTGGTACAACCGGTGTAATGTCTAGCACTCCTACTGCAGCCCTGTAGTGTCTACTGGGACTTGTCCTAGTGGACATCCGGGTTCAGCAAGTTGCACTACGAACGTACCATCGCCTCGCTCACCACGGCCAATGGAAAAAATGGGCCGGGGGTGATCGTACGAGGGCGTTAAAGCATAACAAGTTTGTCGAAATCATGGCGTCTGATATTGATGAATTCCAGATGCCGTGTGAGAAACTTGTTAATCCGCCAGCAGAGAGGAACTTCGAAACCTCTATCTGCTCGGTGAAAGATTGGGAGGATGGTAGCGTGCCCATTAATGCCTCCGACGTGAACTGTTTTACTGACGGTTCACGGATGGGTGAGTGTTCGGGTGCGGCTTACTACTTCACATACAACAATCTTGCTCAGGAAGCTGTGAGGTGCTCAATTCCTCTGGGATGGGCACCCACAGTTTTCCAAGCAGAAATTATGGGTATTATCAGGGCTTCTGAAACGTTGACCGACAATACTCATAACTATAGCACCGTTGACTTCTTCATTGACAGTCAGGGTGCCATCAAAGCGCTCACTAGCCCATGGCCAGTTTCATCACTGACTGCTGAGGCTATTGAGATGCTTAATCATATTGGGGAGACTAAGAAGGTAACACTTCATTGGATCCCTTCTCACCATGGATTTGAAGGAAATGAAGTGGCTGAGCTGTTGGCCAAGGAAGGTACTCTTACTGGGTACCTTGGCCCGCAGCCCTCTATTCCTCTATCCAGAAGCACTGTAATCTCCAGCATTGTAAACTGGGCAAGATTGCAGCATACCAAATCTTGGGAAAGCAAGGGTTGTTTAACTTCTAAAGATTTTCTCTCTGCCCCTTCATCGGGGCTTAGCAGTAAGCTTTTAACCCTAAATCGGAAGAATCTCCGATCAGTAACACAAACCTTAACCGGGCACTGTACTTTAAACGGGCACCTCAGAACAATGGGATTAGTTGATGAGGCCATGTGCCTATGTGGCCGTGGCCCTGAGACTGTATTTCATTTTCTTGGGTCCTGCGACAAGTATTGTGCCCTAAGGTCAGAACTCTTTGGGAGGCATGAGTTGCCACCAGAGCAAATAGTGACTATGTCTCTGCCCGATCTAATTCAGTTCATAATCAGATCAGGGCGGTTTGTAGGTCAAGTTAGATCTGTAAATCGTGAGAGTCATGACTTAGCACAGTAAAGCGGTGTATACGGGGAGACTGCAATAAGCCTTTAGTGCTTGCGCAGCTGACGGTCCTGTCCAACAATGGCAGGATCGTCACCCCACCAATACATACATACATTACTTACTATTAGCTAATAAATTTATGAAATTTGTTTTATGACTAAGTTTTTAAGAAATTTCTTGCCTAATTAATTATAAGTAGTTTTCTACTTCTTCACTATTTTTAAAACTACTTGAAATGTCGAACTCTTGCGAGTCTTAATTTTTTAGAACTGGTAAATTATTTATATAAGTTTAAATAATATTTAAACTTATAATATTATGTATGTATGTAGTTAATTATTTTTAATTGTGTGTCTCTTGAATTTGTAAGATCATTTCTGACTCCTTTGTTGATAGGGTTTTAATTTTTTAATTTTTTAAGGATTGGAACCAGGGAAATTTTGCTATCTTTATAAATATAAACTCAATAGTTCATCATTTACTAACTACCTACTGATTGTAACTCTTGAAATTTGAGACCCTTAAAATAAACACTTTAGGTACTAGTCTGAATTATTAAAAAAAAAACTGGATTTATTTAAGCTCAGCGTTACATTCACACAACATAAAAGAATTAATTTCCATATCGCAACAAAGTTGATACCACACCCACGCACGAAGAAAAATTTCGCAAATATACATATATCCAAAGTAATCCCACATGTAGCATCATCTTCTCCCAATTTCGCACTCATCCAGACAAACGATTACGTGATGTGGTTTGACATTTCATGATCTCCGCGTGGGTTGTGTATGTATCCAGTAGGTGTGATTGTCGTGGTGAAAGCCTGGTGCGTGATAACTTGACTTCTCCACTTTCACCCACTCGTTGGCCATCCTTCTTTTGCTTTTGTGAAAGTTTCTACTATTCCGTGGATTTGATTTGTCTCGGATTTCGGAGAAAGTCAAAATTCTGGTATGGTTAAAATTGTTGAAAACTTGTGCAATTATCTAGCTCTCAATTTCGTTTTAGACATGATGATAATAGAATTTATTCAAATTAGTGATACTAATCGCGTAGAAAATGAAGATAATTTTTTTTGCAAACTTTTCGTCTTTTGTTCAGTTAGTATTTCAGGATGACGACTGGATTTGGAAAATACTATGGAGTTTGACTCAAACCATCCTTTTTAAAAGATAATTATGATTTAAATAAAACTTTAAAAAACGTTTTTCCTTTTCCGCATAATATTTTCAGCTCATAAATTACTTGAAAAAACGGATATTTTTCACAGAAACGTTTTTTTAATAACAAATTTCACATTAATGAGATGAATCAATCGGTCACTAAATATTGATAATTGCACTTTTAACCGAAAAATACAGTGGAAAACGGATGAAATAGAAAAACTGCCCTTTTTGCAACCCTTCATTGTAAAAAGGTCGTGATTTATGATGGCCGAGTCTGTCTTGAAAGAGAGAAAATGGGATATTTCCCATCTATTTATATGTATCTGTTGTCTGGTCATCTGTTTCGCTATTCGTCTTCCCATTGTTATCGGCTCATTTTGCATTCAGAGGAGCACATTTATTTTTCTCCTTTGGCTAAATAACTCCAGTACTCTGCAACTCCTGGACAATGCAGGCGGGCGAGATGATACTTTCGGTGAAATTGTCCTGGCAGGGTTTCGTAGGAGCAAAAATCGCTTACCTTTGTTAATTATAATATTTTTTCAAACTTGCACATAAGTATGAAAAATGGGAAAATTTGAAAAGTTAAAAGTTAAAAAATAAGAAATCTAGGAAATTGGAAGGACATAAATGTAGAATTTATATGGGGAAAGGGAGCCTTGCTTTATAATTAATAAATAATATCCTACCACATTTTGGTTTCAATCATGAACTATACAATACCGGTAGATAAAATTTTGTAGCATCTCGCATAAAGTTTCACCCAATAACACGGAAATATAAAATTTGATATATTTTGTCCAATTTTCAAAATGTGAAAAGTCGAATCCCTGGCTTAAGCTTCTCTTCGAGCATTTCTTTAAAGGAATAAAACTCTAAGGTGGACTTCAATTTTTTTCATCCCATTACCTTTCACCCTCCTTTGTGAGATTTGAACTTAAAATGCAATAAAATGGGACTGAGTACTCGCTCGGGTCACTTTTTATATATCAAAAAGCTGAAAGTCGCTGTGTGAAAGGTTGCTTTCACTTTTGCTCCATTTTATTAATACGAGCTGGGGTTAGTGAAACCAATATGTTCATGTCTGTCTGTCCGTCTACAATATCGATAGCTCCAGTTGAACATGTTCAATTGGGGTAAAATTTTGCATAAAACGTACTGCTCGAACTTATGTCTGAAATTAATGTGAAGAGTATTTACTTGAAATGTCTTAAAAAACCGGACACATTTCTGAAAAAAAACGGGATAAATTTGTATCAGAAATGCTTTCGAATATCTGAGGCTCGGGCTTATTTAGGAAAGTCTATTCGTTTCATTTTAATACTTAACCCAGACTTTCTCTCTGCAGGTAAAAAGGATGCTTTCACTGTCACCTGCAATCCAGTCTCCTTCAAGTGATAAAAGTTGGGAATGAGATGGGAGTGTGAAATGAAATGGAAAAATATGTTAGAAAAATATTTTTACAGCTTTCAGGAGGTCAGAAATTGTAAAATATGGGATGTCTCGTGCGAAAAAGAGAAGCTGAAAAGAGAGGAATGGATTTAAAGTAATATTTCAAAGACCAGACTTTTTTTTCAAAGTTTGTCATTTTGCAATGTTTGATGGGGATGCAAGGTCGGGCTTATCGGATTTGTAAATGCTGACTATAAATATACACAATTTGGTGATGCAAAATGTTTTCAAATTACTTGAAATGTACTATATTTAATTAAGTAGAATTTAGGTATATACTAATTTAGCTAAGTTAACGATGTCTGTGGTACTTTGTTTTAAACTAAAAACAAAAAAATCCACTTCAGACATGCAACACTCCAATCGAGACCCGTTGACGTATTTCACTTTCAATCGGTGTTAAGAAAAAACGAGAGCTCGTTAGAAAACTGCTCTTCACGCAGTCTAGACTGCAAATTCAATTTCACTCTAAAAAATAGTGTTACCCTGGTGGAAAATAAATACATCCTGAATTCGATACTAAGTAAACTATACTAAAACCAGAGTAACGTGAACTTGATAAAGAGTAACGTTTACTCTAGATTTAATCTAGTTCACTCAACTTAGAATTCAGAGGGCATTTAAATACTTTCCACAAGGGTAACATTATTTTTAAGAGCACAATTTCCGTGGTTTGACTCACTTTTGGAAGAAAATTAGAAATCCACCCTAAAGCCAAATCACTTCCCGGTTCACATTATGGAAGACACCTCGAGGACTTGCATTCTAAAACAATACAATTACTTTCATTGGATACCGGAACAACTTTAAATTCAAACAAATCCCTCAATTAACAAATGAAATCACTGTTCAGTGCCCTAAATCAAGGTGATTAGTGTTAACTAACTTGTCGAATTGGAGGAGAGCATATGAAATAACAAGATCCACCGTGTATATAACACGGGTAGCGGAAAAAATATTCAATTATGGGATAAATGAGAACATGCCGCTCTGAATAATAAATTTCTCTACGAGTAACTTTCACTTTTCCAAAAATATCCAAAATTTCAAGCAGTATATTAATATAGAGCGTGGTTAATTTTATGAGATTTGTGTACTCACTTTCAAACTTCTTATATAAGCTACTTCAATATTAGAAGGACCGCTTTTAAAATTTTCATATGAGATTTTTAGAAAAATTATCGATTTTTGATCTTCACTCAATTCGTTATAGATAATATTACGAATTAAAGATGAACGTATTTAGCTGCAATTCATTAAAAAAAACTTTTTCGGAAAATTTTCAAGCCGAAAACTTATTTATTTCTAAAAAAAAACATTTTTTAATCAATCTATTTTTTTCTCAATTTTATTTTTATCTTCACTTAATTTGTTCCCTTCAAAAAAACTAACGCTGTAACAAATGAAGTCATTCCATGATAAACGATTCTTCATCACGAAGCCATTTCACATTAATTGCAGATCCAATTTTATCAGCAATAAAAGAGAAAACCGTTGTGTAAGAGGTGGTAAAAAATCGTTCATATAAAGAACAAATCTCTGCAGGAGGTAAAGAGAGCCATTTGCACATAAAAGTGCTCGCTTTGGCATAAAAGCTATTTAATGATGTACTCAAAGTCGCTCCAAATGTGCAAACTAACGCAAAAACAATCACATTTGTTTGTTTGTTCCTCCGACCGAGAAGGAAAATAATGGCATTGTTTCGCACCGTCTGGAAAGTGAAAGCTCCAGAGGTTATCAACTTTTTGAGTTATTTGTACTCCACAAAATAAGTAATTTGCCTGTAAATTGTTGTAACAAACAAGCCTTGAGGGGTATTTTATTGTAGGATTCAAAGTTTGTGAACAGTTTGATAAGTTTGGACAGATTTACCTGGGGGAGAAAGTATGCAGGGTTGCGTTAATTGCACTACTTAATTATAAATAATACGCATTTACGGGATTTAGTGAAATTAGTTCAAGTCTGGGTCAAAATGAGTTTGTGATTCAGCAAGATGAAACTGTGATAAAAATGGAAACGATTGATGCCACGTACGTAATACCAGCAAGGATATGCAACCCGAAACCCTGTACTTCGTGCCATTGAACTTGCTTAAATACTAATCCGTTTTAATTATTTCTTAAAACATTTGTCGTGTAAATCTAGCAAGATAAAAATGTATATTTTGGAAAAACTGTGGTGAAAACTATCTTAAACCCTATTAAATCCTGATTAAACCGGAACTATACCTACTTGCTTAACATACATAAATCAACCCATTTGAAAAAATTTGTTCATCAACTAAAACACAATACGTGACAGGAAAATGGTTAAATGTAGTAATTTCATTCATAAAATTTTGACTTTCACCGGAAGTGTGACGAAATTAAATCCACACAGAAATAGAAAGCTTTACATAATTGGTGAGTGGGTGAAAGTGGAGAAAGTCGTCAGACACCAACAACACGCTTGCCATAATCCCTACATAGATACACCTCCCACACAAAGAACTCTGAAATATCAAACCACATCACGCACCCGTCTGTCTGAATGTTGACACTAGATGATCATTTCGTCGATTTTTACGACCAAGATTTCAAAAAAATAATCATTATTATAACTGCCAAATTTAAACAGGATTGCGCAAATGTCCGTTTTTCAATTCTTATAACCCAAATTTTAGCAAAATACAATTTCTTGATAAAAAACACATTTGGAGCGCTAGGTTCCATTAAACTCTACAAATCGGTTTGCACTCTAAATAAAGTTGTGTAAAACTTACCTGAGGTTCAGCAAAATTGACGATGACTACAACGTGATAAAAAAATCTATGTAACGTTGTATCAAATTTGATTTAACAATAGACCAATTTTATCCAATTTTTGTGCTCTCCTCTATTTTGCTCAATCATTGGCAAATTTTACACATCCTTATTTAGAATGTAGAACAAACCTAAATCGTCTTACGTAATGTTGTTGTCCACAATAAAAAACTGGACACGGTTGGATAGTTCCACTCTGTAATGTCTTTGTTTGATCCCGATTCATATTTTGGGTTGGTCAGTCGGTAATCATCATCATCATCATCATCTCGCCCAGTGGTCGGTAAAGATTGCTTTGATCTGGTCATCTCTGCAGCTCGACGACACAAAAGAGTCATTTGGAGGTAGCCATCCATGAAAACTAATAGCACGACGAATAAAAAGTAATGCTTTCCTGTCCTGTATTTTGTATACCTTTTGTGTCGCGATCATTTGGACTGCAGGGAAAAATAAAATGATGCTCATTCAGGCCATGAAAGGGTTAGAATTCAGAATTCGGACTGGATGAAAAATCAATCAAGTTGGAACCAATCTTGGGTTTTGGCCGGATTTTCTAAATTTCGCCAACATGAGAACAAGTTAAATTAGGAGAGAACGATTCGTGCTTTAAGACCCTTAAATTTAACGCGACGTAAAATCCACTCTGAGATCGAGGTAGAGAAACCTGCAAGATTTTACTGCCCAAGTTAACCTTTCACCTGTATTGCCTAGTTAAACGGGATACGGGTTACTTGTCGAATCCTATGTCGTCGAAAAGGTAAGTCGTCGAAATCAACTTGTCGAATGGAAAATTCGTTAGAAAGGCAAGTCGCCGAATTTAGGTGGCATGAAACTCGTCGAATTTCATATAACATTTTTACTGATTTTACCTACCAATATATAATGAGTTCACAAGTATGCACAACACATGTGCATCGTGGGACGGATATACGCTGCGGACTTTCCAAAATACTTAAAACACTATACAGCAGTAATTGCGAGGATTGTTTTTTTTTCTTTTTTACCTTATATTTTACATTAAAAATGTCAAATTACTGTTACGAACTAATGTAACGCAGCAAAGAGAAACTTAAATTTGGAGATAAGCTGTTCTGATAGATTTTGAACAAGCTGAGATAAAAGCTGTACACGACACGTTTCCAGACGCCGTACTTCACGGGTGTCATTTTAACTATACTCAAGCGTTGTTTAGACATTTGACACCCAATTTAAAGAACCACTACGACCAAGACGTTACAATGGCATTATTGTTCAGCCCGATGATTTAAGAATTGAGAATTTAAGAATTCATTCCGAGAATTGAAAGTATCGCTCAATTTAAGGGTCAAACTAAACTCGAACTGGATGAATTTTTTAGTTATGTTCAAAAAACCTACATACATCGGTACAGTGTACGATCCACCAATGTTTCCAATACTCTCCTGGAATGTGCACCATCGTGTATTAGATAATATTTCCAGAACCAATAATGCAGTGGAGGCCTGGAACAGGCGGTTTGGCATTCTTGTTGAGAGTTCTCATGTAAATGTTATTTTATAAAATTATAATTTATATTTAGAATCGTATTTTATTCAAAAAAAAATACTCTCGACAAGTATTATTTTCGACCACTTGCCCAAACGACGAGTTACCCTTCAGACGACTCGTCCTCGACGAGTTACTCTTTCGACGACCGTGTTTTCGACGAGCTACCCTAGACCCAGTTAAACAAACCGCATTTCGATTACAAAAATGCATGCGGTTTAAGAGAAAGTAAACAAAAAGGCAAAAGCCAAGCAATCATAGCAAGATCCTTAATTTCACACCACCACCAAGGACTGCATCTTTCTTACGGAATATTCACTTTTAAAAATGATTTTATCTTATTGTAAAGTAAATGCAGTCTGATTTCTAAATTAAGTAAAGTCTACTAAATCCAGAGTAACGTTAACTTGATAAGGAGTAAAATTTACTATCGATTTAGTATAGTTTATTTAATTAAGAATTCAAATTGTATTCACTTTTTAAAAGGGTAACATTATTGTTATTAGTGCAAATATTCTGTCGAAAGTCTTAATTTTTAAACCTTTATAATGCAAAATCCCGTTGATCATTGCACCATTTTGATACTTTCCAACTCCAATTTCAGTCTCGTTTAAAAACGCTTCCACCAGAAACAAGTTATTTATGGTATTGACGAAATCAGCCAGATTGCAAAAATACCTAAGTGAGAGTCGGAAAGATTGTAATTTACCATCTTGCCGATTTCATTAAGATCATACATAAATTCCACCAGGGAAGCATCTAAAAATGAGATAGGAATTGGAGCAAGCGGATATAATACAATGTGTTGTGATATAAATATTATGAAATAACAACATTACGAGATACAGAAACCTTACATATTTATTTATGTAGACTGCACCGGAATTAATTGGACGGATGCAGTTCTTGGCAAGGGTGTAATTAAGTAATTTTGTAAGATGCTCTTTTTTGCTTTGATTACTTTCTCTTTGACCACACCACATTTGTTTTGGTGTGGGAGTAGGGAAGTTGCAAGAAGATTAATGTCGAAAAAGCTAGAAAATTCTAGCTGATTTTTGTTTATATTTGCAACTTTGGATTTTTCTTACGTCAGAGGTTACAGAGTCAAATGATGCTATTTTTACTTCATTCAAGACCTTGTACAAGTGAAAGCATAAGTAGCAAGATGTAATAAATGTCGCCCACGTTGTGTTATATATTCAAATGCATTTCCTAAAGGCGTGCAATTCGCATTTATTTATAACTTTCTTTGAATGTGTGAGGAAAAATTTGTCCGAGTCGCCTCGTACACCGTAAAAATGTTTTTAAAATGCTGTCGACCAGTTGCATACGATTTGCGACCAGTATTGATGTATGAACTGTCCACGAACAAGGTCTCTGCACTTGGGGGGTTGCTTTGGAGATGAATTCGAAGCTACAACAGGCTGTGTCAGTTTATTCGATTTTTAAAAAAAATTTAAAAATCCGGAGTTAGAGAATTCGCAAAATTTACTCTCGATTTTTAATTTGTAACTCTTGACAACGTAAAAAAATCGAGAGTCAATTTTGCGAATTCTTCAACTCCGGATTTTTAAAATTTTTTTAAAAATCGAATAAACTGACACAACCTGTTGTAGCTTCGAATTCATCTCCAAAGCAACCCCCCAAGTGCAGAGACCTTGGTCCACGAAAATGTAATATGTCGGCTAGTTAAAATTGACGATATCTTGGTTTGACCACCAGTTGCTTGTCGATCAAGTTGGTGTCAACGACTCGTATTCCGATCATCAATCACCAACCCGTTCAGTGTCCTTCACAATTTCTCCCTTAAATCTAAATTCATTCATTATAAATGAGGCACCCTTCGTACCCTTTTTGGTCTTCTTGGTCGTTTTTTGCCTTTATTACAATTTACGTTCATCCATTTCTAGCATATCCAAATCAACTTATTTATCTACAATTCTACGCCATATGTATGCTTTTGGATGTATTTGCATGTATGTATTTATGTATTCACCTTGCACCATTTCTCGTACATATTTACATAGCATTACTAAATAAATAAATGTGAACCTTAAGGCAAAGGAGTATAATTTTTATTGGTGCAACATTCCATGTCTTATTACGCAACACGTCATGATGTGTTGCATAATATTGACATACAAATCTTGCAAGAAAGGGCAAAGGGTATGAATTTCCACCTTTTCTCCTCATTAAATTCTGCACAACGGAGTTTCATCTGTTTTCAAAACCACGTACACACAAACAAAGAAAGTTGGAATTCTTGACATGACTTGGCTGGTGTCGTGCAGGTTTGACAGATGACACGAACGAGGACTCACCATTGTCTAAAATTAACGAACAACACACTGTTTCGCATTTTCTTCGAGATAAGTAGGAAATGGCACTCTGGGGGGTAGACTCGTGTTGTTTGTGTCAATTTCATGTTGGTTGGCTTTAAGATGGAGGGTGAACAAATGTGGGGGTGGATTTCTGTTTCGGAAAGGTAGACTTATTCTCACACAATCAATATTATGCCTCCGGCATTCATGGGGCGTCCTTTTACCCAATTTAAATTTACTGCTGCAAAATAGTGCTAATTTTGTCAGAATAATTGCGAAAGAAACTTGTGGTATGGAAAAACCGTACAAAATGTGTTTTTTCAATTAATTTCATGCCCTTGAGAACTACATAAGCTAAGCATTTTTTTTTTACTTTCTCCTGTTTTTTTGGCAGTTAAACTATGTAATGAAATGAAATTGTTCTTTATGACAAGTAAAATAATTTAGAACGAGGATACCGAGTGTCTGGATGTCTTGGAGATAAATCTGATGGAAATGTTAAATTTAGTAAGTTAAATAAAGTTATGACAACGTGATTTCCTGGCTTGGTACGTATTTAGTACAATATTAACGCCCACTCTTAAAGTTTCAAGTTAACGATACATAATAAAATTTAGTTCCGGTCTAATAAAATTAATGACGAGTATTCCAATCTTATCTTCCTCATAAGGAAATACTCATAAAACAGGATGCGACAAATGTCCTTTTTGTTGATGAGTACGTCGTCTGCACATTAATTGTGCTCGTTTGATCTTTGCTCCCGAAAATTCGTACATATTACCCATTAAGTTAGTAATTCATCCTTTTGAAGTCTGGGCACGTTTGGTGGCGAACCAGACGACAAAGGTTAAAACGAAATTTTAGTTTGTGTATGTATATATGTACATGTTTACCCGGATGGGGAATAAATCGAATTAAAATTATGGTACTTATCACATCAAAGTCTACAATGCGAGTAACTATGTAATTAGTACGTGAGTACTTTCACCAAGTAGATTTCGTCAAGGATAACATCTGCACGTTTGTATGTCTCCATGTATGATATGCATGTATATATAATTAGATAATAAATACATAAGTAAGCGTTTAGTCCCATTTTGCAGACAGTACATACACACGTAGGCATACATCCTGCGCTGAAAGTAACAGTATGCAATTTTTTACTACATTGTATTTGTAAGCCATGCAAAAAATTTTAGGTCGTAAAATTTGAATATGAATGGGAAACGATACGCAAACGAGACACCTGTCTGTAACGCGTAAATATCTGTACATAGCAAAACATCGCTTCCCGCGGTTTTGCTTAAAAAATGCTTATGCAAGTTACGAAAAAGACAAACGCTGTCAATGAAGTTGATGGAAATGACACGCCATTATGGAGACCGAGCTGAGTATGAGTTTAGTTTCACCACTAGTTTCCTACATATCTAGGTTTTAATCACTAAAAATATGTCATTGGATCCACATGCATTGTCGAAATTGTCTCTATTTTTTCTTCCTACTCTTGTCCAACCATCCCGCTGCTACGATGACATTGCACGTACACCATGTCAGATAAATATGTATATATCTTACACCCCATTGTTTCATTCGAAGTTAAAAAAACAGACGCCTCTCATTCTCAGCTGGACATCGTAAATTCGGTTGACGAAGAAAAACAGAACTTTCTCCTCCATCCGGAACCAAGTGACAAATAAATAAGCATGCTGCAAAAATTGGGCACGTGGACAAGTTGTCTGTAGGTGGCTGGTTTTTTGTACTTCCTTTTTTTAACGTTAGGCAGAAGTGTTTGACAAATTGTTAGAATTTGTTTATGCAAAAATAAATCTGACAAGTCAATAAGTAAACAACGACGAATAAAATGCTGTACAGAACTAGTGATAGAATATAGTATGTACTGTGTGATTTATACTATGCCATACACTATCTTTATTTAGGCATATACGCGTGAATAAAATATACGTATTTCATGCATATTTACATATATGTAAAGAAATCCCGATTTATTATTTTCTACCAGATTCGGAGTTGGAGATTTGTAGCTGCAATGTGTCACCTGTCGGAAGGGTAAACCTTTCTCAAGTACATATTCGTACCCGTTGTATATCAACGTACATAGAAGTAAATACGAATGAATGTATGTACCTACATACGCATATCAGTTTACTTTACAGTAAACTACTCAATCGACAACTTTCTAGTTTTCACTATTGAGTAACCAATTTACATAACATATTATGGGGAGGAAATCTTGGGAAATATATTATCTCCTTGTTTGTCTCGCTAGATCAATCTGCTTCCGAAATAACCAACTTTGCTGGCGTAAAATACTCTCCTCCATGAATTATTATACAGAACGAACGTTTAGCTCAAGTTTATTAGGATAGTAATATAAAAATAATGTAATAATAATACATATATATTTATATGAAAGAGGAAAACGTACTCATCAAATTGAATATTCAATTCTATTATTTTTCTATGCATATTTGAGGAACGTACAAATTACCGAACACGTCAATTTGACAGATTTTCAATGCGTAAATTCATGGACAGGTTGATTCTGATCTAGATTAAACTGATGCTTTGTAAAGTAATACAATCTTTCTCCGGGAAAGTTTAAACTCACTTTGACAAATAGCTCTACAAAGGTCAGACAGTTTTCGATTAATGCTAATTTAAATAACATGCAAAAAAACTATGCAGACATACATACATAATTACCAGGGTATCGTAATAAACTCTGCATTTTCAGGACAGCTGCATAATTATCCATGGTTGTCTCAGATCTTTTACAACCTCCTTGGTTACGACTACGTAAAATTACTAGACTGCGAAACCTCCTCTCATCGAGTTCTGATATCTCGTGCCAAGAATGAGGAAATAAAGATATGCCCCCAATTAAAATTGTGGGCTTGTCTGGCCAACACCAATTAGAAATTGCAGACACTTTGACTTGGCACACTTTCACTCTGACTTTCACTCTTACAGCAGAAAAATATCCGAACTTATTGATTATAACAAGTTCAGACCTCCTACACTTCTGTTTTTAGGTATTACGATCTCTCTCGGACTGCGTGACCTTATTACTTTATTGCTACCGTACAACTTTCTCCGTCTGACCCGAACAAGTCTCTCATCCGTCTAGACTAACACACATTGTACATCTGCAAAATTGATGTTCGTTTTGCTACAATGTCATGTGTAGGGAAAGGAAACAAATGTTTTTCTCACATTGCCTCCTATGGGCCTCATCATACGAGTTCTTGTAAAAGACTTGGAAACAACCAACAAGGGAAATATTTCTTTGGGCCGTGTGGCACACAAATTTGATACTGGCAAACAATCATACCGTGCAAAATTGTCAAGGAGGATTATAAAAAATGTGGGCACACAAAATCAAATTTTTCTCGTGTCACACATATTATTTATATGTTGGTCAATAATTAAATATGCACTGTTAGAAATCTGGTAGATTTACACAGATATTTAATTCTCGGTGTTAAACTTTCTATCCTTTGTTATTAAAATTATGACGGTCTATCAGAATTTACCACTGATATGGTATAGTTAACTTCAATACGCAGCTATCAATACACCGTACTACTTACAAATACAACTTTGGTAAGTTATATATCAATACAGCTTGGATTTCTAAGAGTACATATTTACATATTTACCTCAATAAGCTGTTAATTTTCACTGGAACGGGAACGAACTAATGTTACCGACACAATATGGTTAACGGTTCACAACGATCGGATTGCATTTTTTTCAACAGCATAGTTTTCATTTACGCACCGTATATACAGTTTGACCATTTAAATCGAACTCTGTGTACGAGAAATTTTGTTAAACAACTCAGCAAAAAGTGGAAATAAATGTCTGCACGGAGTGAAAGAGAACACGCAACAAATTGCAGCAAATGTTTCCACCCTCGTCCATCTTATCTTGTCGTGCGATCAGGCTAAAGTTGTACAATGTCTAGTCCAACCTCAGTAAAATAAATTGCGGGCATTTCGAAATTTTGATCTAGCATTGAAAATGTATGCCCGACGTTTGGGGTATGTCATTATCATTTATTTTTAAAATTGGTTTTGGGGTAATTAATTTAATTTAAATGGCAAATATGGCACCATTTTAAATGAAAAAATGCCCACAAGTATGTACAACTCTGGTTGAGGCGATCACACATGTTACTTGGTCTCTCCCCGTGCCACCATCTGGGACAGGAACAACTTTCTCTTAATGTGAAAACTTGGTCTCATCGTAAGCCAACACGGCACTGCTGGAGAAAGTTTAACCGGAAAATGTTCACTGGAGAAATGCGGAAGGGACGGTGGACGAAATATTTTCACAAATTGCCTGCTTTTCACGTTAAACAAATTTTTAGGCAATTATACAATACGTGTAAACTGTGTAATTGCGAACAAATTTAGATGAACCATAATATGTACGTAATTATGTCACCACTTGAGTCAGCCACACATACTTAGATTTCTAAAAAAATTAAATAAAGTTTGAACTATCCCAAAAAATTTATCTTTGATAGTGGTTTTATTATATTTTGATTTTCAAAAAATAATACGTAAAGTTAACTACTATTTACCATTCTAGTAAAGTTAATTTGATCAAAAGAAAGCTTGCTCAGGGTTTACTAAATTTTACTTGATACAAACTTTAGACTGCATTCACTTTTCTTAGAGGGAACATTATTCTTAAAAGTGTACAAATATATTTTTGTTAAATGTTATGCAAGATCATTGCGATAAAGAAGAACTCAATCTCTCCCCTCGCACAATTTGGTTTCTCTATTTTGAGCACATCATTAACTAGCTGGTGTGCCAAGTTGAGCACGTGTTTTATATGCTAATGAGTTTTGCTTTCTTCACAGAAATTTCAATCTTTTCTTCCAATCCATTTCTTCTCTCGTTTCGCTTTTCAAATGGGTTTTTATCAAGTTTTTCTTTGTATATTGAACTCGTTTTATTCGAGAATATGAACATAATGCGCAAAAGAACAACGAGAAATGTTTCTGCCTCATTTCCTTCATTTTATTTCTTTCGCTCGCATTATTTTTAATGGGAGCAAAATTTGTATTTAGGTTATGTTATTGATATTTATTTTTGTGAATAATTTATATTTTGCAAGTTATATAAATGCAGACACAAATGGCACCAAGTGTTGCTTGTGCTTGCAGTATGCAAAAAATCCTTAGTAATATTGTAAATTCAGCAAATTCGCAAACTTTTACACACATTTATAAATATTTCCAAATAAAATTGTATCATGCAGAGATTTTTCTAAATTTGCTCAGATCTTTTTACTTCGTAAAAGTGTACAAACCTTTTCCGACACTCTTATTATAAACGTGCCAATGGTATACCAGGTTCTGCGAAAATGTATGCCAGATCGCGACTGCAAATTTCAGACAAATCGCAAATGTGCAAAGCTAAATGTGCAAAGCTAAATGTGCAAAGCTAAATTTAGTTTGTAAAATACCCATCGTGCAAATCATAACTTTCAATTGCGATTTTCCTTTTGAATTGAAAATATCATATTAAGAAATCACGTATTTTTATGGATATAAATATTACCTGCACTTACACTTTCATGTAATACGACACCAGTCAATGTTCACAGTCTTTTAGGCAGAAGTTTTTTCTATGTAAGTTTCTTTATCCTTTATCTCCTTTTATCTTCTTAATTCCACAAGGAATTGGTTGTCCTGATTGCATTAGGTATTCCAAACTCATATCAGAAACCAATCCTACATTCCCAGGAAAATCTTTCCCTCACAAACTGCTCCATGTCGGCAGTAATCATAACATTTTTGTAAGTATCAATGGTAATAGTAAAGTAGTGGGCGAACTCATGTCAAAGTTGTAACAAGTATCAGATCGCATCTAATTTAGCAAATATGTACATAATACCTGGAAAATGAAATCATGCCCATAATTTTGGATAAATTTGCGAGCAAGAATGAATGACGAACACGTGGAACTTGGCTGAAATTATAAATAATTTAAAACATTACTTACATATAGATACATATATTGAATTTCTGACCAAAACTGAAATTTCTTTGCGGTCTAAAATGACAATAGACATTATCATTCCAAGTTTTATTTTAAAATGGTGATAAAGTTAAGAAAAATCGCATACTTTCCAATTTCCCGAGGACCGTGCAAAAACATGTTATCAATCTTGGTATGTAATTCACATCGAATTTGCTTATCGTCAAAAATGCTGTCAAACCTAGGTATGGTGTAAGATCTCGCTAATTAAATTGCACCATTTATGCACGGTCCATCATCATTATCATGTCACCACGTGGCTGAGATTTGAACTGGGTACTTATCAATGCCTCGTAATATGCTGGAGGTCATGTCCCGAGTAAATTTTCCACCCCAGAGATATTTCTGGAAGGGAAGGATGACCGTTAAATAATTCATGATGTCGGCAGACTCACTTTCACCACGAGGAAGCTACTCAGCCAGACGGAGAAAATTTCGTAAATTGGGCTTCGTTACGGCAAATGGGACCGTTCATATTGGACGTGAAGGTTTTGAACTCAATTTCCTTGATGTAACCGATCATACATAGAAACTTCGCGTTCATATTTATGTTTGTGACTCACGGTAATGATTAGGATTACAATTTTTTAATGTGGTTTTAATGATAAACTTTCCACTCAGAAATAAACTTCTACACTGTAAATAATCTGGTAATAAACATTACTGAAAAGCACAAGTATATGACTCTACCAAAGTGGTAATGATAAGTTGTACCATGTGGTAAGGACTTGGTAATAAAGTTTTACCATCATGGTAACGAGTTTTTACTACGTGGGAAAATATTATTACCAAATTTATTACCGAGAAATCATTACCTGCGTGACTTTACCGGATGTATTTTGCCAATTCCTTATTAATTAAACGTGTTTATAATTTGTTGCTGCTAGCTTAATCAAACTCTGAGAGCATAAACTGGAAGACCTCAATTATGCATTAGTTGAGTCTCACGTCGTGTCATCATATAGGTACATATTTATTATGAGCATTGAACATGTTAAAAAAGTGCTTAAACAACCAAGCATTAGCTGAAACAGCACCGTTTCATCATGTAAAGATTACTAAGAAAATTAATACCCGCTTAATATTACTTTGCGAAACACGGCCTTAATCCGAAATTTCCTACAAAAAGTATAATCCGTTCTGGTCTAATTCCTCCCTCCCCTATTTATTTACTACATGTCCACTCCACGAGTTAATAATTTATCTGCGTGGATTAGTGACTATTTCACTCCGAACGTACATAGATAAGAAGGAAAAGTGGCGAGAGTGAGAGTGAAAGCCGGCCAGTTGGCTAACTTTCTTCATTGTGCCGTGAATAATGGGATCACCCGCAGGATGTACTTTCTCCTTCCTTTCTCCCCACGAGCCATGCCTGTGTTTACTTTGCTCTTCTTCGCTGACTCGGAGTGCAAAAAGTTTAGTTCGTCGTATGGACAGTGAGTGTGAGACGTAGTAATGACTGGAAGTGAAAGCTCTTGGCAGGGGAAATTATTTAGGAAACTTATTTTTTTGCAATGGGAGATGCGAATGTTTAAAGAAAGTCAAATGACATTAGAAAATATCTGGATAAGCTTGAAGTTGATGGAAATGCTAGTATTTCACAAATAAATAATTTATTAAATACTTAATACAGCTGGTTAAATTTGTCGTGCGATTTATTAAAATTACTCACAACTGCTCATTATTTTTGAGTGTCTTACAACAAATAGCTGGAAATTGATAGTTAGTTATACATGATTTTTTAAATATTTTATTAACTGCCTTCAAAATTTCTAGTGATTTATTCACAATTTTTTTCAAGACAATTTCAACTGAATATATTTTTTTTCATGGAAATTGTGTATGATCTATTTTATTTTGTGTAGACATTTCTATGCAAATTTATAATTAAAGATATCAAATTTTCTTACATATTTCAATGGAATTAATATTAAATTTTTGAAATGGAATGATGAAAGGTTAAAAAACCTGGTGGGCTAACATTGAGAAACCTAAAATTTATTGACTTTGCAGAAGATAAAATTTAAAAGAAATATAATAACCTTAAGATTGAATCGGAATATGTATCAGTATCAATTGCGCTGTATAATATCGGAAAGTGAAAAAAATTGAAAATATTTTGCTTAAATAAATGAGAATTGAAGATACGCAAATAATAACATTAAGGGCTGAAGTTCAACTCAAAAATAATATTATTTTATTCATCTTCCCTCTCAAATTCCTCTATTTTCTTGTTTTCTTTCAAAATACGGGAAAATGATTTTCCCTTGTTCTTTTGAGTATCCGATTGAAAACAGGTTACGACATTAATACTCAATCATCATCCGTTACCCTGAATTGATATTTAGTACAAATTGCCTTTTTCCAAGATTGGGTTTCCCGATTTGTAGAAAAAAATTGTTACGAAGCGTGAGAGTTTTGTGGATTGATAATGACTGACAAATGAGAAATTGATTGCATGACTGATCGCCACAAATATATTGTTAAAAAGACGTTTGTGTTTCTACGATGAAAATCAGTGACACTAGGGCAAAATCTGGGTTACGTATAAATGACGCGAGTTAAATATTATTGTTTCTTATGCAAACAAATTTTGTCAAATTATGTCATATCGTACATAACATGAAATTGAGATTGGAATTTGATAACCAATCTATTTTAGGCAACTTTATTTTCACTTTACAAAATGCAAGTTAAATGAACTTTAAAGTTATTCTATTTTTTGCGAGTTTTGACCAGGGTTCGGAAAACCCAGGGGTTTTTGTAGAAAAACCCAACCCCGGGGGTTTTTCCGGGGCTTTTGGGGTTTTTGTGGGTTTTTGGGTTTTTGTGGGTTTTTGTGGGTTTTTGTAGATTTTGGGGCAGGTTGAACCAGAATTCCTAAAATTATTTATTAGAGATAAACTAATTTAATATACAATTTTAACATGCAATTTTAACCGTAATCATTGATTTGGACTAATTACATCGAAAATTCATGTTTGACATGTAAACTTGGAAATATGCAACGATATTTAGAAATTCAAGTCGCAAATGAAAATTCTCAAAATTTCTAGATGAAGCAGAAAAGTTAATTAGCATTGATATCCGTTGTAGTTTAAAGGATTTTGTTTCAATCTGCCTCAAAATCCTACAAAAACCCTGGAAAAACCCACAAAAACCCGCAAAAACCCCATTAAGCATTAGGGTTTTTCCGGAAATTTGATACCCCAAAAACCCACAAAAACCCCAAAAACCCCAACCCACAAAAACCCGGGGTAGCGAACCCTGGTTTTGACAGCAAAAGCAAATCCGTTTTGATTAATTGTCGTAGGCAGTAAAACAAATATGAAAGGGTGGAATTGTTGATGACTAATTTAGGAATGACAATCATGGGATCCAGTATTTATTGATATACATTTCAAATTTTATCGTGCAATGTACATCGTTCCAACAATTAATTCCAACAATTCATTCATCCTCAACCGCTACGAACGTACATGTTTTCTTCATTGCTTTTCATTACATAACTTTTATCAGTCCAGTATTTTTTGATCAGCTTCTATTCTCTTTTCCGATTTTGGAATGCAATAAATACGTTACGAAATGTCGGGTGGGGGCGTATTTTCATTATGTGTTTATTGAAAGTAAGCGTGCTTATGAAATACAATGCTTTCACTTTCGCCTTCACTTTCATTTTATTGAACCCTGTGAGACATACATACGTACAAATGGACTTTCTCTGACCAAATTATTTTCGCACTAGTGCACACTCTTTGCTTGTCTTTTAGAGGCTAATTTCTTAAAAAAAGACATGCAATTGCGAAATATAAAGAAATATTTTACATACTTAATATGACATTCGGCTCCACATATGGGAATATATGGAATCAATGGTACTGATTGGCTTCTATTTAACAGTAATTATGGAGCAATACAGTATCACCGAGCTGTGACAATGTTTCTCACAGTGCGAAAATATTTTGAATCACGTTTTGCGAAGCATTTTATATCACATTTTGCAGATATATATTTGTCGGGAAGAATAAAGCAATTGCGACAATGGACCATAGGAAGGAGGAATAACCTTCAAGATCAAATAAAGGAAAACTATTGGCAAAATGGCATTGAATTGTGCACCAAATGTTCACTTTCACTCGTTTCCCTGCACAACCGTCTAGTAATAAGAGTGAGAAGGTCTGACTGAACTGAATGACAGCCACGTATTGCACTTTCACTCGAGAAAATAACAAGAGAAAAGGAGAGCTCGTTAGAAGACAGCTTTTCACTGCCGGCTGGAATTCCACTCGTCTAATTGCGGTGGTTAGATTCACTTTCACAGGAAAAAAGGGGAAAGCAAAGTAAACCAATGGCTGAATCAGTGCGGGGAGAATAATGGGAAAAATAACACCAACCGTGAGCAATTTCGTGGAAATTTATCTTTTTAAAGAGCAGGTTTAAGTGAGTAAATTCCTGAATAACTTCATCTTAAGAGAACTGAGCATTTAAAGAAAAGATGTTTAAGATGCATAGAAAAACGCTTGGATAAAGTGACTAGATCATGGACAAATATCTATTTAGACACTGCAAACTAACTCACAACTTGCAAAATACTTAACTAGTTTGCGAAACAATCTTGCACAATAAAACGTGCCCATTGTCGTGAAAAATCTTAGAACAAAGGTACTTATATACATAATCCTTTTCTAAGAAAAGTTTTATGAAATCTTGTAAATTTCGCAACATTTTGCAACGTACATAAGCCTGTTGATGTGCCCAGTTGGCGACTTTTATTCGCCCAGTGGTGTGGATGTTGTTAATTAAGTCACAAAAATAATTTGTACTTGTCACATTGTTATTTTTTTGCAAAGAGAAAATAAATACAACAAGTAAGGTCTTTCATGGCACGATTTGCGCTAAATAATGTTTCACATCCTTTCTCAATCTTGTGCAACAAATGATGAAACACATGCTCATAAATTAATATAATTACTTTTACGTGCATTAAGTTATGCAACTATCATTGCATCCTCCAGATATGTTGAGATACAGGAAGACATCGTCTTTGTTAAGAAATTAGAAGTGGACTTTTTCAGATTTATTTTAATCACTGGATTTTGTAATACTAAATGTCTTAAAGTGCAGATTCTAGCACAAACATTCTCATTACACGAGCTTCATCAGAACAGGAAGATTAGTACGTACGTATGTATGTAATGTGCTAATCTCAATGCCATTCCAGCACATAGGGTTTCGTAATAATTGAACAATTTATAAGTTTTAGTCAAGTTTCTGAAACTTCTAGTTAACTAAAACTTACATATCAGAGAGGACACATTATGGAATTAAATTTTTATAATTTGTCTCCCTTGTTAACAGTTTCAGACAAAGTTAACAAAGATATTTAATTAAACGTGTGTGTACGTGTTTTATTATTGTTGAGCAAGTTCGTGCTGCTGGAGTGAAGACTAAATACATATGTGCATAAATAATTTCGAAATATTTGCCTCCTTAATATACATACATAAAGTGTTAAATATTTTAAGACACGTTTTGATATTCATACCAGCTTCAAAGCTTGAAAAAATTATGGGATTGTCACACAAATATATTTGATTAAACTTATTGAGCAACCGGACTGATAATTTAATACTAATTTAAGTGGGTGTAATCCACGTGAATTAGGTCACTTAATTTTCGTTTTTCCAACGTATCGCGAAACACATTTTTGACGACAAAACTCAAGTCATTGCCTCCATTTCTTGAGCATTTGAACTTTCTTCGCTGCAACGATTCAATATTATATAACAATTTTGTAGCCTGGGGCGAACGAAGGAGAGACTTTTCTCCACTTGTTACTTTATTTATCTCCATTTCTGTAGAATTGTAGAATTTCGTAAACACAATCTCGCCTCGAGGGAAATATGAGCATAAAGACGGAAAAATCTGCTTAATTATTACAACTTTTTACTCTTTTGTACACAACCGACGAAATTTTTGTCAAACGTTCTGCGAACTCGGGCTTGTATTAAAAATTTCTTATCATGATGCTCATATCAATAAGTATGTATGCATGTACATATTAGTGAACTATCCATAAAAACGATTATGAGTTTCGCGAGAAGATTATCTTAATGTGGGATTCGGAACATCAAAAATATGAATATTTTATACCTTGCATTTTACATTCCTTACAATCATACACCTTACATATTACAGATCTACACTCTTAAAAACAGGCAACATAAATGCAGGTGCACTCTAAACTCTATATTAAGTAAATCATACGAAATCCGAGTAGGCTTTGCTCTTTCTCAAGTTAAACTTACTCTGGATTTAGTATACATAAGTAGTTTACTTAGGAGTAGAAGGTCACTACTTGTCGGACCCCGATTTCGATCTCCTTTGGATATGTTGTAGCACTACATGAGTGTAGAAAAAGTGAAGGAGGGTTAGACTCCATGAGCCCATTTACGCCCGCCACACCCCCTCAAAGGCGCCCAAACCCCCAGAGTTGCCGCACTAAAATCATCGCCAAAAATCGAGTTTTGGTCAGATTTTCAAAAAGTTTACATTTTTGTGATCCCAGATAGTTGCTCTATCATATCCAATAGCAAACTCAATTTTTTTGAAATTTTCAATATTTTCGAAGATTTTCTGACCAAGGGTATGTATTGAAAAAATTCGAAATTTCAAAAAAGTTGAGTTTGCTATTGGATATGATAAAGCAACTATCTGGGATCACAAAAATGCAAATTTTTTGAAAATCTAACCAAAACTCGATTTTTGGCGATGATTTTAGTGCGGCAACTCTGGGGGTTTGGGCGCCTTTGAGGGGGTGTGGCGGGCGTAAATGGGCTCATGGAGTCTAACCCTCCTTCACTTTTTCTACACTCATGTAGTGCTGCAACATATCCAAAGGAGATCGAAATCGGGGCCCGACAAGTAGTGACCTTCTACTCCTTAATACCAAATTGAGACTGCATTTACATATTGTTTTCAAAAGGGCAATATTATTTTTAAGAGGGTAACAGACCACTGACATGTATGTATTATGTTATGTTATGTAGAAATCCATTTTTCGAACACATGTGAATGCATACTCTATTTCATAATCAAAAGAATTTCTAAACAAGGTCTTCAACCCAGAAAAATGTCATAGAAGAAAATAAAATTCAACTTTTGTCTTCCTTTCTTCAAATAAGTAATTCCATGTTTTATTCAAATAACGATTCATTTCAGCCGTCTGAGAAGACGCTGCTACATGCACGTATCCGATGCGAACTGTTTTGTAATTCAAATACCTATTGTGGGTACTCATATGAAATTTGTTCATTCTCTGTGTGGGCAGATTTCTTCTTTGCACATGTGTCTCTTCACGGGCTAACTACATAGATTCGAAAAGATCAAAGATTATGTCACTCTGGGATGGACAATACACTCTTAAAAATAACGATACCCTTAAAAAGAGTAAATTTAGTCTCAATTTTATATTATCTAAATAAGTAAACTGTGTCAAATCCAGAGTAACGCTAACTTGATACTGAGGGGAGTCCACATCCGTGAAAACGATTTTGACCTTTAATATCTTAGGCACTGGTGGTAATTTCAACTTGAAATTTTGTGAATTAATAGGCACTAGTGTTGGCATTGTAGGTGCAAAGTTTCAATTCTCTAGTGTAAAAAGCAGACCTTCAATTAACCCCAAAGTAAAACAATGATGACTTTTTTGTTCCAGACATAAATTACCCGATGAAAGGACATGGAGCAGTTGATGATAGGCTACAAATGTCAGGAAATAGCAAATTGTGTGAGCCCATGTCCGTAGTACACAATTCAGTTTAAATTTTGATACAAAATAGCTGGGTAGAGTTTAAGAGTAAAAGCTATAACAGCCCCCAATTTGTCAAAATTTCGCTAATTTTTCCCAAGTACCTCCATTACACGAAATTAAACATTTTTAGTACAAAATCTGTTTGCATTACCATCAGTAATGTCTCCTCTAACTGCTAAAATAATAAACATGAAAACATTTCAGCTATTGTGATTTATAAAATTCCATTTAACACAATAACAAACTTTATTCACGATTTTTTTTTGTACAAATCCACCTCGTATGGAATGAATTTTAAAAAATTGGAAAATTTTGAGTTATTTATGAAAGCCACATAGATGCCAAAAATTTTCATACCACCTACATAAAATTCCATAAACAATTCACAATTCTAGAAGGTTTTAAAAATATTCTGAAACTTAAAATCTATGCAGTTTTGGAAAGTTTTAGAACAGCACTATTTTTTCGTATGCATATATCTCTGGCGCCATTTAGACTAGCGAATTGAAATTTTGCACCCATAATGCTGACTACATGGTGAACAAATTGTAAAAATTTCAACTCAAAATTTCTACTAGCGCCAAAGATATTAAAGGTCAAAATCGTTTTCACGGATGGGGACTACCCTCAGTAAAGACCGAAGTTTACTTACAATGGATGCGCAAACCATGTTCAGCCCAGATAATTTTTTGACCATGTTAGTTTGGAAGAGCAAGTCTTTAGAAACAACATTTGGTTTGGCACTGGCGCAGATGCGCAAAATTCAGCACGTTATGAGCGCCGCAAGTTCGCAAAAACGCTTGATTTTTCAGCAACGTCGATCGCGAGCTCATCTTTTTTTACGTTTCTCTCGCTCGCTCTCTCACTCCCACGCGAGGACATTGGCCCTGCAGCCCTTCATCATCCGAATTTTTCATCAATAAATTCAGATTGTTATATTTTTAACTTCAAATTTTGGAATTATGTATTCACACAATTTCGGAAATTTTGGTAGATTTTTTTTTTCATTATGGAAACGATCAATATCACTTTTTCTGTCTTCTTCATTTTTCATCCGTGTTTAGAATACAACCATAATGAGAAAAAAAATTTATAAAATTACAAATTGTTTAAATAATTCCAAAATTTGTAGTTAAAAATATAATAATTCGACATTATTTATTGATGAAAAATTCGGATGTGATGAAGGGTTGCGGGGTCAATGTCCTCGCGTGGGATTGAGAGAGAGAGCGAGAGAAACGGAAAAAAAGTTAAGCTCGCGATGGACGTTGCTGAAAAGTCAAGCGTTTTTGCGAACTTGCGGCGCTCATAACGTGCTGAATTTTGCGCATCTGCGCAAGTGCCAAACCAAATGTTGTTTCTAAAGACTTGCTCTTCCAAACTAACATGGTCAAAAAATTATCTGGGCTGAACATGGTTTGCGCCTCCATTGTTAGTTATGGTTTAAAATAGTTTATTTAATATGGAATTCAGGGTTCACTTACTTGTCAAAAGGGCTACATTATTTTTAAGAGTGTAACAGACAAAAACGGAATGCAGTAGAATTTGGAGTTGCAGTTTGTGCATAAGTTATATTTATTGCTTTGTATGAAGTGAGGCTACGTAATGCATTGTGAGCTTTCAAGGTTTCCGAGGTGAGCAAATTGGAGAGGAGAAAGTGAACTAGGTACTTTCACCAGGTAGTCCTGAATGTAATTCCGCCAACTGTTGCAACCCGGTATGAACAGATGTGCAGCGTTTTAGGTAGATATGCCTATTTTCATTATGCTAATCTACGATTCTAAACTAATTAATTGCATAAGTAGACAAATTCTGCACCCGAGACGAAATTTAGTCACAAGATTGGTGACGTTAGAAATTTTAGCTTCGAGAAATGTTACCATTTCTTGTTTTGAAAATATGTATCTGACGATTGTTGACAATTACGTATATGTAAATACGAGTCGCTAAGCCCATTAGCAAAAAGGACGAATATCTGTAGACTAATGTATAATCACGACTAAGAAAATTAGATTTTTGGTTGTGCAACATTTCACCCGTGTTCCCTAATTATCGTGACAAACTTGCCTTAACTCAAATTATTAGTCCCAATTGACCAAAAACTTTCTCCTGCTTTTTTTGGTTTAAGTGGGAAAAACAAACTTTGCAAATTAATCGAATCTTACTTCCTGCTAAAAAATTTATCCCCCGGGACTTTGTCCCTATTAACAAAAATCTGTAGACAAATCCGCTAATTACAATGTTACCATCTGGATAAATTAGGCAAACACTTAACGACATCAACTTATGCAACCGCTTTCCTTCCTAGGGAAATTTGTTGTTAAGCAAATTAGCGTTAATTTTCGTAAGAAACAGCCCGCAGAGAAAGTTGAAGTTGCAAATATTGCAATGAAAACCTTATATAAATAAAATGAAAATTTTAGGTATTCCAATATTTCAAACTTTATTAAAATTTTCAACTTTCTCCAAAATTCGGGAAATGATAAAATTCTCTACTTTCTCCAAAGTTCCTTACACTATTTATTCAAGCCTAAATTGAATCGCAAATCTGTACCTAACAATTCTTGTTGACTGACTTTCTCTTCCTCCTCCTTTGAGCTTCACTCACCTGCAGAAAAGTCAACACAAATCCAATTCACGCCAAGAGCGTCCCCTTAATGAAACGTGTTTAGGATGAATGCGGACGTTAATTGAATCCTTGTCAGCTTAAATTCACCTCATGGTGAGTGGAGCATAATTTATTTTGGGACTACTTTCACCACCACCTTCATTACTTCATTTCCTAGCAGTGGCCGCGAAAGCTGTGGGGGATCATACCTGTTCAGGAATTTAGTTTTCATTCAAAAGTCAGTCATCCCGATTTGTCTCACTGAAGATTTTTATTCACATTGAGTGATTGTCGTTCAAATTCATTACTTCTCACTTCATCCGACTTCATTTCTTACTTTGCCTAATGTATTAAGCATAGGGTAATAAAAAATGAAATGAATGAAAAATCCTTTCATTCACAATAATTCATCGGAAATGATGGAATCATTCAGTCATTTTCATTAAAATGACATGAAATTCATTTCCATTTACTATCATAATCAGTCAAATGAATGAAGGTAAACAGGTATGCTTGGGGCATCAGTATTATTTGATAGAGGAGCCAGGGTTTATACCACATGGCCAGATAATGGGGACATCTAATAACCGTGAGGACATTGTCCCTCTGTCCCCACGCTTCCTCGGCCATTGCTTCCAAGAACTGAATGGGATGAAAGTCTTGGTGTGCATCACTTCACGGTGAAAGTTATTCTTCGTTTAGTAGAGTAAGATGCAGTTGAAGGTCGTGGGGGTCGTTAAGTGAGCGGAAAGTGGGATCTGGAACGGAGACGACGTAGTTCCGAGTAGAATAATGCAGTTTTCCAGATGCATGTGGTAAATAAATTTAATTTAGATTTCTATCTGACACACTTTCTCCTGGCATGTTGACTTTGATGTGGGATTTGGAGGAGAGGAGAAAGGAAGGAAATTCTTTAGGGAAGAAGACTGGGGAAAGCAAAATTTTGAGAACTTGGTGTAGTTGGAGATGTACACTGTTAGCAATCTGGTGCAGTCAGGTAGGTATTGATTTCTCGGTAATAAAGTTGTTACCGCTTGGTATTAAAAAAATTATACCGCTTCGTATAAATTTTGCCACCTATTTATAACAAAACTTTAACACTGAACCATTAATACACCGTACTCCTTTTCAATAATAATTTTGTCAGGTCATTTATGCATTTATGAATACCGCTTGGTATCATTTTTATATTAAATTTTTAAGAGTTTAGTTTTTGTGCATACTCACATTCAGGTTTCGAAGGTATGGATAATGAATAATTTGCATTTTTTAAAAATATGTCAACGTTTATATCAAGTTCATTTACTAGGCTTCTAGTCAACCTCTTATGTACTTTAGAGACATTTTCTCTAAATATTTTTCCAGCCACGCTTTGTTCGAATGCAAGAATTAGCGTGAATTGCAGCCCAGGCAAATATTTCCTGTTGTGGCATCCTGCTGTCGAGGACACTTTCCCTTTATTAGGGTTAACTGCATTTCGTCCTCAGCTGTCTCTTCACCAAAGAGCTGTTTTCCTTCACATTTATGTATGTATCTACCTAAACAGAATCAGCCTCTAAGAGCGATACAGAGAAAAAAATGGTTCACTAACGACTTGAGAGGACACTTAATCAAAGGAATTGAAGGCGACGTGTGACACATGAAACAAGGCGACCTGTAACAATAAGTGTGTAGATAACGTTTTTAGTTTATTTGTCATGTCTTTATTTTATTGAGAAAGTCGAGAATTCTAAATTATACTTGTCACTTGACTGACAATTTTCTGGTTTACGCTTTTTCTCAATCCTTCTCCTCTGCTTTATCATATACTACACTTTGGTAAGTATCGTTTGGTATTGTTTTAACTTTAACCCTGGATTTCTAAGAGTTGAGGATTTCATTTCTCTGTGTAAATATTTTGCAACTTTATTACTCCATTGTCTTTCTGGAGATGTGTCTCTCCTTCTGCAGGCTAGACACAATATTCTCGTCGGTCTAGAAATACAAGATAAAGCCATTCTCATCACTTATATTTCCGGTAAATTCAGACTCCGTGGAAAGTAAAATGAGGTCGATTTTGGAAAACTAATCTCGAGTCGAGAGAAGAAGCAAGCGTGGAGACAAAAACTTGAAAAGTTTGTATAATTAAAGTTTTGCTACTCGCTTCGCAAAATCCCATGTGGAGAGAGGTATGAATTCTGTAAAGACTTGATAAAACCTTATTCCCACAATTATTAGGATGAAGCGTACGGTTTTGCTGGGTGGAAGTGTACTCAAAAACTGAAACACTAGCCAATACAAATATATTTATAATCTTGAACCATGCTAAATTTTATAAAATTCTGGGAAAATGTAAGAGTTTCTGGTTGACAAACCATTATTTTTGAATTACATACATATTTTGTGTACTGGGCAAATCATGTGAACCTAACCTAATTTTTTTTTAATCCGGTAGAGTCAATATATTTTTGTGCTCTATGCTGTTATGGATTTGGTAATAACTTTCCAATTGGTTATAAAAAGGTTAAATTATTAGTATCACACCGAGACATGTCCCGTTACTGAAATTCGCAAAAGTGCTTACATATTTCAGTAAACTTTGCAAAGTATTGACACCACAATATTCCGAGTTGGTGCTTTTGGAAAGACTTACACAAAATACGAGCGGACAACTTTCTCCTTTATCTTGACTAATAATACGAACCTAAGTTCTTCGTAGCTCAAGTGAAATCTTGAGGAGAAAGTTGTAAATTTTCAAGGTTATTTTTCGAACTGCGGACTTTCCCATAGTAGGGACAGAAATTGTGTACATATTTTTTCGAACGGCTAGAGGCACAGTTGAGGACAAGTACGATTTCTGCATATAATATTAACTCGACATTAAGGGGATTTTACTCTTACCGCTTAAATATTTCTGGCTTGAAATTTTATGTGCAAATAATTTAACAAAAACTGTAGTTTCTCGGTTTTTAGTAGGTACTGCATTTTCCAGTTATTTTGAATATTTGCATCGCGTCACTAAAATTTATACCCCTTGGTGCATTCTGACTCAAAAGAGTGTAACAACTCAGCAAGCGTGTAAAATAAAAGTCAAACAATGTGAGTAAAAAAGGACATGCAACAAATTTCCTTGTCCCTTTGTCCTTAGCTTGTCTTATGATCACACTCTTTTGAGCTTTTCCCACTTTCATGGCTCTAGGAAGACTATGTACACTCTTAAAAATCATATTACCATTTCGAAAATTAAATACAGTCAAAATTTTATATTAAGTAAATTGTAATAAATTCAGAGTAAACCTTACTTTTTACGAAGTTAATGTTACTCTAGATTCCGCATAGTTTACTTAATATAGAATCAAGAGTTCGTGTACTTTTCAAAATGACAACATTATTTTTAAGTGTGTATATGTGCATCTGGTTCCGGTAGCTGTTTTTTTTGCTTGGAGCAAAAGTCCTGCAAAATATTAAATGCTCAAAATGTAAATTACGTGGGACTTTCTTATGCAGTCGTGGACGTGGAATTCCTGCTTTTAGTTTTCCAAATTATGGAGAAAGTCATAAATTATGAAAGCCGTATCTAAATTTGAAATTCTTCACACAAAACGCTTTATAAATATGTAGTATGTTTAATTTACTCATATTTTTCTCCTTTTTAAGTTCCTCGAAAAACTCGCAAAATAACTGTAATATGGATTCCACATGTTTTTACGATTCTCATAAAATCATTTTAATTTCGACCCTGAAGTGAATGTGATAAATAAGACGTAAAGTGAAATAATATGACGAATTTAATTAAATAGTTTAATACCTTCACATTTCATGAATTTCATAAAAAATGCTTTATTTCAAGATTATATATGTTCAAAATTATGTTCAAAATTTAATTACAAATATTTACACGTACATATATACTTATTGTGACACATGAAATTTATTATCTCAGAAAACTTATATGAACTTTATATAAAAAATTGTGAACCCTGATCAGTCCAAAAACTAAACTAACTCTACCACTGATCACCTTAATTTATCAAATTCAATAAATAATTTGGTCGAAAGTTATAATCAATTTTGAGAAATCTTCTTTGTTTTTTTCATGTTACACAAACATTAAAAAAACATTCCCTTTGCAATATCAATGACATCCTTTGTGAACAACCCCTATTAAAAAGTTGACTTTTTACACGCTAATTTATTAACTCATTTAAATCGAGCCATTGAAATGTTCCGAAGACGAGCAGCTGGATTTCGGTGGGATTAAAAACGTGCTGACCACAAGACCAGGACCGCTCCGGTTGGAACTTGTCGTTGCCGTGGTCATGGTCTCCTGTTGTCATAAAAGAGGACTTGATCCACGTGGTGGGTCGAGAGGGGTTGACCCCTGATTTCCTCTCCCGCCGGATATCTTATTCGTTACGATGGGTGATTTCTTGCCATTCTTGGGTTTGAAAAAGGATAAAAATGTGGTCCGAAATTCCCGAGAGAATAAACAGTAGATGTAAAATGTTAGTGAATAGTTGGTCAGTTCGAGGAGATTCGCGACGGAGCGGAACACCTGAAAGGTTTTAAAGGAAGGGTTATTTAGTAGGGGTAATATGACATCTAATTTCGACGAGTGGAAGTGAGAAATATCGATTTTAAAGTTTCAGCATTTCTTGCACCGCTATGCAAATAATGTGAGGTGTAAAAAATTCAAGAAATACGCGCCATCTAGCGGCTCACAATTTCAAATGGATTTAACGACAGGGATTGTCTGCTAGATGGCGCTTATTTCTTGCATTTCTTGCGCTCTTGAAATTGTGTCTGCGACAAACAAATTTCGTGCAGTTTACGGCAATTAATAATTTGTTCAAGTTTCCATCATAAAAGTAAATTGTAGAACTCCCGTTTATTTAAATTACACTAAATACTGCCCTACTTTCAAATTTAGGACAATTTGAACTTTCCCCCATTTATATCGATTGTTCCCCGGAAATCAATTTTCTCCGAATTGCATAAAACCCTGCAACTAACGGCCATATTACATACTAAAAATATTATGTCAATTTAAATACCTGGAACGAAAACGATTTCAGTAACGACTTTGTGAACATGAGGCTCAGAATGACCATTGGTGTCACACAGACGAAAAATAGGACCGACGTGGACCCCAGCAATAACATGATTCTGCTCTCCTCAGCAAATTTCTTGCTTTCATCTCGGCTCGTTTTTCCTGTAACAGATCATTACACACACGAATTTTTAGTAACATTTTCTTTAAGTGATACATACATGCATCAATCAAAAGTAGTGTTTTTCGTTACACAAATATCCTACTTATTTCTGAGTGAAAGTTTTCGACGTGTATTTATTACAAAATATATTATTTTGGGAGAAAGTAGTAAACACCCATTAGAGAAAGAATTCGGTGCAGTTGACTGACAAATAGGGACTGAAATAGTTGAGTGATTGCAGAAATGGTTCAGAAAGACATTAGCGGTTTTGCGGTGAAAAGCAATGAATAGAAAGTCCACACTCTTAAAAATAATGTCTATAGAAAAGTATGTGCGCTCTGAATTCGATATTATGTGAACTTTTTTATGGCTTGTTTTTTTTAAATAAGGGACTTTTCTAAATGCTAAGCTTATCGTTGTCAGTGTCTTATTTGCATACGTATAAAAATATTTATTCATATGTACACTCTTAAAAATAATGTTACCTTTAGAAAAGTAAACGCGCAGTCAATTACACGATAAGTAAACTAAACAAAACCAAATAGAGGGTAAACTTTGCCCATTATCAAGTTAACGCTACTCTGGATTTGGTATGCATAGCTTAATTAACTTACAATTCAGTGTGCATTTACTTTTCAAAGTGGTAACATTACTTATTTTTAAGAGTGTACACTAGAAATACTAGAAATAAATAGCAATACGTTAAATTTTAGATACAAATACACGATTCTCTTCATGGGAAGTGATAGACGAGAAAATTGAGTCGACATGACGTAAATAAATGTATATGACAGACGAACTACGCGTATGTATTGGCCATGGCCTGAATATTGTGGCATTGTGCAACGAAATTACATACGTGTTTGGCTCACGGGAATTCCACAGATAAATTAATTTCTGGCCAAATCTGGGTCTATTTCTAGCCGAAGGAGAAGTATGTAGGGATAAAACTGGTAATGAGTTGTTATCAGATGGATGCCCAGAATCCAATCCGACCAGAACTGCACGACTGCACAAATTAATACGAATTTTGGTATGTCTTCACGCAGGAAAAAACTCAATTATCTACTTTCTTTGTTCTCGATTTAATCGAATTAATCTTGTTTTGTGATTGGATACACCTACTCATTAATCTGCTAAGTAAAACTTGTGTTTGTATTTGTAGCGATGGATGATTACACGATAATCACGCGATCCCTCTTAAAACAGAACTTTTACAAGGTATATATCATGATAAGAATATGTTTGAAACTTACCCGTCATGAGCCTCCTTCTGGCACAAGTTCTTCGATAAGCCACAATAATTCGGAGGTTCAGATAAGCCAGGAGGATGGTGGGAATTAGGCGGAAAATCAAACTGATAAACCACTTGTATACCAGGTAGAAGGTGGACGAGAGAAAGGCCTGGTTTTCTTTTCCCTGGTATTTTTCAAAACCTACGAATCAAAAATTAAAAGGTTTATTTTTAGAAATTTTAGAGCTTTTCGAAAAAGTGTCCTCAGGGCTTTTGTAAATTTTTACAGATTAGTTAACATCATCAGATTATTTCGAGCACTTTCACTGCTCTAGTTTCACTGCGGATATTGCGATCTATGCAATTTGATACTAGTGAGATGATCAGATTTCCCCCGGCTTCATCTTATTTTTATAAATGGAGTCTTTAGATTGGTGGAATGTTTGTTATTGCAAAAAGTTGGGGTAGCATGTCATGTACTGTAAATTCCAGTGGTGATTATGTAAACATCCTGAAACAAGTTATTAAATTTTCTATAAATATCTTTAAATTAATAAAGTCTCAGATTTCAAATATCCGGAACATGCCCTCTTAAAAATATTGTTATCCATTTAAAAAGTAAATGCACTCTAAATTAAGTAAGCTTCACTAAATCCCGAGTAACGTTAGCTTGACAGGGAGGAAAGTCTCTCTGGATTTAGTATATTTAGATAAATATAAAATTAGTTTTCTAAAGGGTAACGTTATCTTTAAGAGGGTAATGTTTCAACTTTTATCCATGTCTACGTTTAGCTGTCAACATTCCAATCTGCAGGCTAAAACCTGAGCTACTTACTAATAAGGTTAAACATAATTAGATAAATATTTCACCCATCTAATAACCGGAAATTATAAAATCGTCAATATAAAAATCCAATTTATGCACTAATTAAAAAAAATAAGTAACTTTAGAAAATTATAACTCCTAAAATTTGACCAAAATTGACTTACCGTCGTCCGTTTGACACTGCACAAGTGAAAACCTCATCATGTGTGGGGTGTGTGCAAGCAGTGTGAGTACGGGAATAGAGGCAATGATGACGTACGCCTTGTGCGACCCCTGCAACGCTCTCGACTTTTCGGGATGACATACCGCCACAAATCTCTCCATCGTCAATGCCACCAGCATCATGACACCAACACCTGAAAAGAAAATGATGAAAATGACCTTGATTTTAGAAAAAGGGTTGAAACACTTTCTTCTACACTGTTAACAATCTGGTATGAATTTCTCGGTATTAAATGTGTCTCCAGCTGATATTAGAATTATAGGCCACTAACTAATACAGACATTGTACAAATTTTATACCGAGACTATTACCGCACTGTATGGCGTACACTATTACCAATCTGATATGGTCCCGCAGGTGTTGATTTCTCGGTATGAAAGTTGCTACCTCTTGGTATTAAAATTATACCCGTTCGTATAAATTTGAAACGGATATGGTAAAACCTTAATACCGTGCTAGTGTTTACTACGCTTCACTACGCTGCTTACTTATCAATACTAGTTTGCCAGTGCCACACATGATTCCCGCTTGGTATTATTTTGATACTGGATTTCTAAGAGTACTTTTTTTGAGATACTGCACCGAGAGAAAGTTGCATGGAGAAAGCTAAAAGATTTATGACGTGTTGTCCTGATTTATTCCCTTTCTTTCCGACGTGCCGTTCGACCTCTTCGATATCAAGATTTCTATTCTTTCACCCAATGCGGTTTTCTAGTGATCTGCGGTCTGACTTTTGTTTCACGCTTGTGCAACTTCACCAACCGAAACACAGAATTAAGTAGTTATGTAATCTTTATTAAATCCCAATTCTGTATTAGCATGTCTATTTATAGGCTTTTTTTAACAAAGCGTGTTAAAGAAAGATCTTTTTTTTGTCATCGAACTTTTTTAACCCTTAAGCACGTCAGGTTCAGAAATATGCACACTTTTATTTGGAGAAAGTTTTCTACGTGATTTGGTTTTGAAGGGTGCATTTGAAATCCGTTATGTAATCGGTATTACGCAATCAGAGGAGAATGAAGAAAGTTTTTTTTCTGCAGAGGAAAACTGCCAAGTGCATTCAACAGATTGAGCACATTATCCAAACTACTTTCACTTATGGAATGGATAATAGCTCTTCAAATCGGTGCGACGTGACGGCTTGCTTAAATTCACGGTTATTTGAGGCCGAAGATCGAGATGCCTTAAATAATAGCTGGTAAGTATATTAGATACTTGAGAAAACAATTGTACGGATTATGAATCCAACAATTTTGAAAAATTTGTATTTAAATTTTTAAATTTTTGAAATTATTTTTGCTAATAATCGAGGTTCTCATATTATCACGTGCAAAATCGCTTGGCGGACATTCTAATCTTGTTAGCATCTGGAAAAATACTCCGTAGTTTGCAAATATTTCAGAACACCCCAATTTGCGAAAAGTTTTATCAAATCTAAGTAAATTAAGCAAAACTTGTGGAAGTATTTTGTTCGATTCGAATGATATGCAAAAGTTATCGTGAGTTCGCCCAGAATTCGTGTCATTTCCTGTTTAATATTGTAGGAAAGAATAGATCCGAAAGTTGGAATTGCCGCAGGATAAAATGTCACTCTTGTTAATCTCATCCCTCGCTTTCACTCAATTTCAGCACGCTCCCAAAAACGTGTCCGTGATGTGTGTGTGTGTGTGTGGGAGGATGGCTTAAAAGGTATTTGGTAACCCGAGAAACACAAAAGGTTCATAACCTTCGATTCGGAAAACCGATATCTTTTTACCGCGTCACTGGTAAGCAATAGCCATCTTGTGTTAGCCACACTTGCACTAGATTATTCTTCACTATACTGTAACAAAACATTTGCTTTTACCGATGCAAAAATTCAAAATATTTACCAACTTTGCCTAATCTCTACGTAATATTTACCAATTATGTACCAGTTAATATATCGGTACGGTAGCGTGTTGCTCGGGACTGTTGCAGATTCACCTAGTGTGAAAAGTTACATAGTTCAGCTATTTCACTTTGCTTAACCTGTTTTGTAAAACAGTATTGCCCTACGTTCTACTTTTTATCAATCTTATCACAACAGGTTAGTATTTGTTTCAAGACTAAACACAATGTATAGAATTGTTTGTATATTAGTCGTAAAATTTGAACTATCAATTTGCCTCGCTTCGCCCATGATCAATTGTTTGACTTGTTGTAAGTACTATAATTAAGACAATGATGAATTGCACCATTAACTTAATTAGATTTAAATAATTTTCCACTCCCAAAATTTTGTCACTCACCAAGACACGAGTTTCCCAGATAGAGCTCGAGATACGTGTGAAAGAAAGCTTGGTACAGATTGCTCCAGGGACCGACCTCATTGTGAAAAAGGACCCGGACAGCGAACGGAATTGCGACAATGATCGCCATCAGAGCGGCGGAGGAATAACCTGCAATTTCAAATAAACGAGGGATCCCCATTAACAAAATGGTATTGAAATGTGCACCAATTTCACCACCCACACGATTCGTAATGAGAGAGAGTGAATGACAGGCACGTATTGCACTTTCACTTTCCGCTGGGTAATAACTGGAGAAAGGGAGAGAGCTCGTTAGAGGAGACAGCTTTTCACTGGAAGAATTTCGTTCACCTAATTGCTCGTGGTTTTTTGGACTCACTAACATCAGGAGAAAGTAAAAGGGGAAGTATTTAGAAAAATCTGGGTTTCCTATAGCTAAGCATTCATGTTTTCACACTCTTCAAAATAATGTTACCCTTTAGAGAAGTAAATAAATGCATTAGAAATTCAATGATACGTATTGTTAAGTATTCATAAGCTAAACTAAATCTAGAGTAGCGTTAACTTTATTTTATGCAAAGTTTGCCCCGGGTTTAGTACAGCTTATTCAATATTTATTTCGGAGTGTATTTACTTCTCCAAAGTGTGCCAGTATTTTTAAGGGTGTGTAGAACTCTAATTTAAAATTGTAAGTTCCTTCAGTAATGAATTTATTCTTGTAAAGATGTAAGGATGACTTAATTAATGGAATACTGCTGTCTTGACTACCCAAGAATTTAATTTATTTATTTAAGCCCTTCATTACAAAAATGACATTCGCCAAATGAGAAATGTAGACATGTTGCTCACTGTAAAATATTTACCTAATTCAATCATGGAGACAGGAAAATTATTGCGGACTCCTTTTTTAATTAAGGGAATGAATTTCTTCATCTTGCATACTGGAAGGATGATGTTCAAAGTTTCCATCGCCAGATTCGTAGGACAAAAACAAATTTTACAAAAAATGGTAAAATTCAGTCAGCAATAAATTTGTGACAAATATATTTAACCACCTTATCTAATTTTTAAGAGATAGAAAATTTTAAAACTGAGGACTTTTTCTATATATTGCTTAGCTGCATATATCTGTAAATTCAAAATGGTTTCAAAATCTGGCATTGCATACTTTGTACTCTCCCCGCCTGATCCTTTAGTCGAAAGAAGACACAAAGTTTATGTACGTCTCCCATAAAAAAGTTATTAAACATCGTCTCTCAAGTCAAGTACAAAGGACAGAAACGAGGGAAATGTGTCTCGAAAATTAAGTGGTTGCCATTCTATCTGTCCATTTTTACACGCGCTTTATGGTTAGGTTAACAGAATGCTACATTTTTGCAGACGTCGCTTCACAGTTCACACATGGATGTATACAAACTAAGGTTGAAGTATTTAATTGCATTTTTTTCAGGTAGATGTTTGAAGATGAAGATAACAAAATGATTGACAAATATAAATATATTGAACGCACGCCTGTCTGGAAAATATTTAATAACGTGAAATTAATAAAAAAATAATCAATTTCACCTTTCCAATTTCACTCTTGTATTTTGACTAAACTTTCCACAGTGTTAATTTCCATTATTGTAATCGAAAATTAAGAAACAAATGTGCAACACTGGCCTATTATGTATCTAACTGATGATAAACGCAAGCAAAATACAAAAACATTTATCTGTACGTAAATTTGTTAAGATTAATGCGAAAAAGTGAAAGTCATGATGAAGAAATATTTCAAAGTGTTGAACAACGAAACACTGGTAGAATTGAAACTGGGGATAAGTAAATATCTACATAAACATAAACTACATAAACTTGATAATACTTTCTTGTGCCATGATAGGCACGAACATTTCGCATTAAATATGCCGTTAATGTGCGTATTCCTTGTACACATTACGTTAAGAACAGAGCAGCAATCCATACAGGTATTGATAAAAGACCTTCATATAAAATGAAAAATCGTGCCAAATTTCGCCACCATATTCGCAATTGCTGTGTAACACATGCGAATTAGGTATTTTGGAAATTCACGCAGACATTGGTAACTTTGAAAATCAAAATCGGTAATTATGGTGGAATAAATTTACAAACTTTTGCACAATTAAGAGACGTATTTGATTTGAATAATTTCACGAAAATTTGTTAGTAAATTTTTTATAGAATTATTTCTAAAATTTTGTAAATTTTCAGAATACACGGATTTTACAACGTTACCAAGGTCTGGGTGAATTGTCTCATTACATAAATATTTAAGCATACAAATTTTTTTAAGTACGAAGTAACGCAACAGTAAGGTAACAACATTTATGGACCCACATGCTTTTTTAAGTAAGGTATCAAATTTCAAATAATCAAAGATACACGAAAAATAAAACAGAAAATAAAACTGCGTACAAGGCAACCAAAAATTCCACCCTTTTGTCATACAAAATTCCATGTTTTATTCAAAAAACGATTCATTAAACATTTATGTATTGGTTTTGATGTTTTCCGCCTGGCCAATTTTTCTCCAATTCTAATTTCCACATTTGAGAGTCTGAACGGATTCCTGATTCATAAATACGTGATCTCGCTCGTGTGCGTACATATACAGCACGCCACAAAAATTCGACTCACTTAAAAGATCACTGCGACGGAATTCTGCGGTAAGAAGGAGTCCGGTCGATGATTACGTAATGCAGCAGAATAATCCAAACATCGCGAATTTCATGGAAATTGCAATCCGCTAGCTTTGTTTAAGTAAGGAAGTGAAAGCGGGGAAATGTGATACGGTGAGTTTGAGATGAAAGTGAAAGTAGACTAGGTCAGGTGGCTGGCTGGTGGTGTGAGTGTGCTTTCTCCGGAAATGGTAGCATATTGAGTTACACAAACCTTTCTTCACCAGAAAATACCGGATCATATTACGAGCATCCAAGATAGAATATGTTTCTGAGCGGAAAAAAATCACGCAGGGCAGCAAATGTGGATTTAGTGAAATAAATAGGGTTTATTCTTCATATGAGGAAAGTCATTTAACAAAATTTAATTCATTTGTCGTAATCAAAGACAATTTTCGCATGTGGAGGACGCCAAAATCACTTCACACGTATTAAGAGAACTTTGTTCTAGAAAATGACGGGATTTTTGTTCCTTAATTAGAGGGTTTATTCGGAATAAAATCTTGACTTGAGTATGTCCAATATTTTTTGTACAGATGAAATCGATATTTTTAACCAGAAATAGGAAACAATTCTTAGAAACTAGAAGAGAGGGCTACAGTTTTTCTTTCTAGAAATCCAGTCATCCAGTAAGATCAAAGTAAAAGTACTTGCTACAGGGACGAGATTTTGCAGATGGTGCCATTATCGACAGGACAACGAACAATCCAAGTCAACCATGCACACACTTGTCCAACCGACTGGCAATTTATTTCTTGGGCAAAGAAATAAAAAAACCACGAGTCCTTAATCCATTAGGAAAAAGGTGGATAGAACAAGTGCGTACATCTTATCGGGCAAATTCAAAATTCAATTTTATGTAACTGCAAGGCAATTTTGATTTTAGGTGACATATTTTTATGTAATTAAGTAAATAGCATTTGTTGTAAGTTTTATGCTGGGTTATATATAAACATAATTTCATGATCCTGGCCGCAAAAATACTAGTATCTACTTCCACGAATGCTCAATTTAAAGGATGAAAAATGACAGCAGTTTAGTTTTTGAAGTTGAACAAATCTGTTATTTCTAAACTAATTTTAATTCCGTAAAAACACGTTTAGCGATTAAGATAATGATATGTTTAGTGTTTCAGCTAGCAAATGCTAACCAATAATTTTATATAGTTCAAGAACCACACGTTTAGGGTCGAAGATGTCTGATTGGAGATTTATAATCTGTAGTAATAAATATAGGATCTAAAAATTCGGCGTTCTGTTTCTCCAAGTCGCAGGAAAATTCGAGGCCATGCATAGGTTTAGAGGATTGGCAAGACCATACTTGGCTGAATTTTTTGACGCGTCGCTATTGAACTTTCACTTTTTCGACTTTTCCTTAAACCGACTAAATCTAGCTGAAAACTTGCTCAGCTCAAACCCTTCGGGATCATTTAAGTCATAAATGTGACGTCTCAAGGGCCTTTCTACACAATTTGGTTATCTTTCTCTTACCAAAATATATAGATAGCTTATTCACTTTCACTTCCTCCCACACCGATCGCATGAATACCTTCGTACCCAATCTAGATAAATTTCTTCTTTAACCTGAAACTCGTGGCGCTTTCGAGGTAAACAAACCGCAACCCAAACTTCAAAATTCTCCTGCCTGGTTTGCTTTTCCCCAAACTTTCTCTTTTCTTTCCGCAATTCACTATTCAGCAAAAACCTTGGATAAAACTGGATTGAAGAAAAGCCCTCCGAAATCTTATTCACGTCACGAGGAAAGAGTTAATGAAACGTGTTTTCGGCTTGAGTGCTGACGTTAATTGATTCCTTGTCAGCTGATACGCTGCTAAAAATCTGGTTGAGTCATATACCTATTGCGCACTGGTAGTGATTTGGTAATAATAATAACTTTCTACCGGATGGATGGCAGTTCGTTTTTAAGCGGTAAATTTTTCATTACATCATTCCTAAACGGTAATGTCCGTTATTACAACACACTTAATACTTTATGATACCATTTTTACAGGCGGAGGTACTACATACATACATACGTATACAATTCTACCCTTTTGGTAATAATTTGTCACCGACGTATTTATGTACATACAGAAGATAAATCCTGCTCAGTCCCCAGTATCAACGCTCTGCTAACAAAAATATAACCGTCCACGCAGGACATTTCTTACTCTCAGGACATAAGTTGTTACTATTGTGTTACCGTGCGGTAGAATTGGGTACACATGTGTATTTAGTATCTCCGCCGGTAAAAGTTTGTCCACATAAATACATATTGATAGTTCATTGAATTATTTATGCATGTATTCCGGTTCACTAATGATTCAATGCTAGTTTTTTAAGAGTGTACGTAGATATGCATTTTCCTCTCTACTCGTCGCAAATTAAGCCACAATTTATTTCCGAGTTGCTTTCACCCCAGCCGGCCGTTAGTTGCTGCAGTGAATGACGTGTTTGTTATTTGGTCGTTAATGGTACTTAGCTTTTATTACTTGTTGTGATGCGATGCAGTTGAAGGTCACGATTAAGTGGGTGGCTAGATGAACGTACATATGTGCATATTCTAAGACGCAGTTCTGTGCAACAAGCAAACAAACATACATAAACTGTGTAATGGAGATGAATGCACGTTTTGTGCTTCTTGTGGTGGAATTAATTAAGATTCTCGACACTCTTAAAAATAAGGTTGCCCTTTTGAAAAGTACATGTACTCTGAATTCTACAGTGTTCAAAATGTGATGAAGTCACATATACACTCCGTGCTGGTATAGATTGGTTAATACATTCGTCCCCGATTGGTAATTTGGTAATAGTTTGTTCCTCTCTGGTAAATTTTCACTACCACAAATGTATACTTCATTGCTGTACGGTAATGTCCGTTTTTACCCGTGAAGGTTAAGTTATGTATATGCATTCCGGTCGGTGATGAGTCAATACCATTTTGTTAAGATTAACGTTAACTTGATAAAGCGTAAAGTTTACACTGGGTTTTGTATAGTTTGGTTAATTCAGAGCGGATTTGCTTCTCAAACGAGTATTTAGAGTAACATAATTTTTTAGTGTGTGGCATGAATAGAGGACAAATTTCTGTGTCGAGATCTTGAGCAAAGTGCAGTGGAAATTGGACGGAGAGGAATTCTGTTTGTGCATCATGTTCGAAAATAAACAAGCCTCGGTCTGGAATGGTTTAATTTATGTGTTTACCACGGAAAAGTTGGGAATCTTGTGCATGCATCGTAATTAAACGTGGGCACAGCTTTAATCACGAAAACACTATTTAGTTAGAATTCTGATATTGTACAAAATTAGTTTTGTGTAACATAGGTTGGTAACAAAATTGTCACGGCATATTATCAGTATACATTCATGGGGCTTTACCACATTAGTAAAATCTTGCTACAATAATTTCAGCAGAAATTAAAATGCTAAATTTTTCGGGTGGAAATTGATGAAAATGTGGTAGTAATTTGAATCTCCCCTAAATTAATTTACTTTTCGGTAGCAAATTTTTATCAACACATGGTCGTGCTTCACACGGTTTTGTTACAAACTTATTTTGAGTATAACATGGAATATGTCCTTAAGGATAGTTTTGTCTCAAGTCTGATCTACACATAGACATGTATGCAAGTATTTTCATTTCATGCTCTCTATCCTGTAATTATAATCTCCTAAGCATTACAAGATAAATTACGTACATATGTGTAAATATTGTGGATGTATTTACTTATGCATTCAAGATTAAGTTTCTCGAAAGGAATTTATTTAGGAAATCTGCAATTTATTCATTCGTGACAAGAGGTTTGTCTCAGCCTAATTTCCACTGCCAGTCTTCAGTGTCACTCGACTTTCTCCTCCAACTTTCTCCCGGGGAAGCGATAACCTTGGCATGGAAAATGAGGGAGATTACAGTAATTGCCTATGTATCTGCTACCACAAGACCTGAAATATTATGCAGGAATGGATTACTTACCACTTAATACATGTCACATAACACGTATTTAGGTAACAAACCAGTGAATAGTGGTTAAGTGTGTGGGAAGATAGTGGTTAGTGTGACAAATGACATACTGTTTATTTGCGCATTATTAGTTTGAGTGCGACCACAGCACGTGGAGAAAACATTATAAATATTCATGGTCCTTAAATACATACCTGCACCATTGTAACCTGTCAATTAAAGTAATTGGTCTTCTTACATATGCAAATTAGAGAGGTTGCTCCCGATGAGAAATCATTGACGAATTCCGCACTAGACAAAAAGATTGATACATACACATGCTATTTCAAAATCGTATAGAAAACTAGTATTTTTTTATTTTGCGGAACTACATTTTTATCAGTCTGAACAGTTTTCTGTACAAATATTTTTGTGTAAAAGGTCCTATGAAGAAAATTGGGCCAAATTACGGCACGAAAACCGTTCAAGTAACCGTTCAAGTTTTTACTCCGTGTGAATTACTCGCTGACTCCATCCTTTCCAAAAGGACAGTGTATATAATGCAAATGATATTTACAGGATTTATTTTAAAATACTAATTAGAAATTTTTGGGTTTTTTGAAGTAATCTTTTTGCGATACTGTTTATCTTACAGTTTGTGGAGGTTCTCGGAATTTCTATTCGTTATTGCAAATATACGCAGAAACTTGGGCATATATACTTACTCATTCACTACATGAATTTAATAAATGTTGAACAAGTTTGGCCACTGGGTTTTTGAGAAATTGTTGTCTCGATTTTCTTACACGGTTTGATTTGACGGTGGTGATGCAAATACTGTGATCGAGTTGAATATTGAATGTTTGGACAAAGTTTGTCAGATGTTTTGTGAGAAATGCGAAATTTCCATGTGGCGGATTGAATTTCTTGGATACAGGGTTCTAAAGACTTTGGTGGTTTTTGCTGGCATGCATGCTTTGAGTACCGACTTCATATAACTCGGTACTCAAAATGTATATATTTAACATTCAAACACAACAAGTTTAACTGGATCATCCTTAAAAGAATGATGTTTTAAGAACCCTACTCGAGAAATTTGTGATTAAACATGAACATAATAGAATAAGAGTGTGTAATGTGGTTCGCGTGATAAGTGTGGACTTGCAGACGACAGATTTATCCTTTAATTTTCTCACGACACACATACTTGCATACTTTACACGCTTTACGTGAAAATATTAAATATACAGAACAAGCCAAGATTGTATGTCTAGCGTGCATAATAATGTTATTAAATTGATTTCCACGACAGCACCACATAATTTCTCCAATGGTTTTATTATTTTACGACACAGACTTACCAAAATATTTCTTTAGCGAAATACATAAATATGTACATGTAGAAAGTTGAAGAAATTTGAGTACCATGAAATCAGGTCATGTATTTATTGGACAGTTTTGACATGACACATGACAACCCACCTTTGTTTATGTATGGATATGAACTACTTTCAAACCCCGACTTTCTCAAACTTCTCTTCCTGTCAGGAAATTGCCCTGTGGGGGGCAATTTAGCAATTTATTGTATTTTTTTACAGACTACATCGTGTGTCAATTTATATATCGTAGTTCGTTTCAAATAAATAAAAGAAATGGAAATGTGGTGTGGATGACATTCTGCTAAAGAAAGTATGCAATTTTTTGGAATATTTATGTGCAGACAAGAATATACACATGTCAAAGTTTAACCCCTGAAATCAAAGGGTTCTCGTTGTTAACGTTTCAGTAAAAATTTCAGTGTTATTTTTGTATGCTTGGTTTTTGGTAATTTTATTAAAATTATTTTATTACTGAGGAAATTTTAATGAGATCAAATTCTCCAATTTCCTTGAAAATTCATACTTGTCTCCACGCACATATGTACATGGCTCAACTAAATTATTACAAATCCCTTAATCATGCAGAACATCCATAGCAACTTATTTATATGGGGCGCGTTCTTTAGGCTCTTATGTAGAATTATGTAATATACATATTTTGGACAAACTGGGCGTAAAAGTTGTTCTACTTACATTTCGATAATTTTACATATATTCTGATCACGTCTGTTGATGAGCCAGAAAACAAAATTGTTCGAGACAGTTGGTGAAAAGTAAGTTTATACTAAATTTCCGAAATTTATAGTTGTTGGTTGTTTCACGTCACATCAAAGTGATCATTCCGCACAAATTATATAATCCACGCCGTGAACCCCGCAAGTCTTTCATCTTCATTACGTAATGAGAGGTTGCAATATGCGTGAGTAAGTAGGCAGGCCGACAGTGTAGTTCGGGTTAAAATATTTGTTACGTGACTTTCACCGGTTTCTAGCTACCAAAGTAGTAAAAATTCCTTCAGGACTTTCACCTCATTGGTGTCACGTAAATTGGGAAGGGTTACAACGGCAGGAATGTACAGTCAAGAGCAAAACTTTACGACATATGGAAGAGACTTTTGGGACATGTTATTCAAATGGGGAATTAAAGGCCGTAAAGTTTTGCACCGCGTACCTTTCCGAATAATTTTTTTAACGCTGTGATATAATTTTTATTGAATAAAGCGTGCAAAAGTAGGGGGTGACGTGGTAAATTATTTTTGTCGCCGAATTTTTTTCAAGGAACTACAAGGAATTGAAAGAATTAATTTTGGAAGAGACTTTTGGGACAACACATTGTGCTTATGGCTGTCCCAAAAGTCTCTTCCAAAATTAATTCTTTCAATTCCTTGTAGTTCCTTGAAAAAAATTCGGCGACAAAAATAATTTACCACGTCACCCCCTACTTTTGCACTCTTTATTCAATAAAAATTATATCACAGCGTTAAAAAAATTATTCGGAAAGGTACGCGGTGCAAAACTTTACGGCCTTTAATTCCCCATTTGAATAACATGTCCCAAAAGTCTCTTCCATATGTCGTAAAGTTTTGCTCTTGACTGTAGTCCTGCATATTCTAACGTGAAGGCGGCGAAGTGGCCAACACAAAAAATCAGTATTGTGACCCGTTCAACTGGAGAATGTAAAATTTTGCAAAATTCCTTGTATTTACAGGAAACAAAATTTTATTTATAATATACTAAAATGTCATTTATTGAGTACCACATCTCAAGCTAAATTTTTCGGATTTTATATATTTTCCCATGACGGGAACGCATTTTCTAGAAACTAGGGTTGCCATCCGATCGGATAGGATAGGATAGGATAAAAATAATTTTTATCCGACCGGATTAGTCCACTCTTCGGATAATCCGAATCGGATAATTTCAGAAATATTGTCCTATCCGATATCCGTCGGATATCCGACGGATAGGATAGGATAATCAAATTAATTAGCAAAATAAATACAAAAATTTCAAATAATGCAAACAATTGTCGGGTATTCGATTTACATATGCTCTCTTAAAATTATGTATGTCAAGTGTACAGTCTGTACTACTAAGGGAGTTGTAGGAATTATAAGTGATTCATATGTATATATTTGACAAACGTCTTTCTGTAAGTCTCCACTTTTCTTTAATAGTTTGAATAAGTATGATACGCAGTATTTAATCAGGTCAATTTATCACAATGTCAATATTCAAATTAATTACTTTAAAGCACCCACAGAACTAGATTGATTCTTTAAGCAATGGGAAAATAACCTTACATATATATAAAGGGAACCGTTTTGTGTCTGACATGGTAATAATTTTACATCTGCTAGCTTTACTAAGATTTGGCTGGAATTACTTAAATATATCCATGGATGAAAATGAAATACAATTGGAGATGGAATATTTACTTTCGCACATATACGTGTCCAAATTACACTTAACTCGTCGTTTTAAATTATCCGATATCCGTCGGATATCCGACGGATAACATCGGATAATCCGAGTCGGATAATTTGAAAAAATTATCCTATCCGACGGATATCCGAATCGTATTTTTCCTTATCCTATCCGACATTATCCGATCCTATCCGATCGGATAGGATAATCTCGGACAAAAACGGCAACCCTACTAGAAACGGACAAAAAACATAGATTGGCACAAATTCTGCCTGCAAATATACTTAACACTCGTTGACTCACATCAGAATCATTTTCATATTTTTTATCATTTATCGCCTCTGGAAATTTATTTCAAAATTTTGGACTACACATTTGTAGAGAATGGAGTTGGCAACCTTTACTTCTATAAATGCATATGAATCCCAGGCTTTGAAGGAAGAGATCAACAATTTCTGAAGCTTCAAAAACTGAAACTCCCTAAAGTGGCTAAAATTAAATTAAAAAACTAACCACCATTCTACTAATCAACTTACCCTCTGCCCAGAATTTTAAAATAAATCCCCAGAGCTGAGAAATGATTAAAAATGTGTTAATTTGATCATTTACGTGAAGAGGCATCAAGCCCTACGTTAAAACAATGTTTAGAAAACAGCTCCCTCATTTGTTTACTTAATTTAGTCCTAAATTTATTTAGTACAAGTCTGTCCATGTCACGACTACATTTTATTCCCATGCTTGACATGTATAAAAACACTCGCAACATAATTATTGCATCAGTGTTAGGGTGAGTTTTGGACAGAGAAAGTAATTTCTTTCTTTTCATCCGAGTTGGCATCCTGTCGTCCGCACTTTCACTTTATTTGGGTTAAAAGCACTTCTTCTTCCAGCTGGTCACCAGCCAACCGCTTCCGAACATTCACAGACAAATAAAAGTGGACTCCCCCCAAGGAAAAAACAACATTGTTATTGTTCTCTCATTAATGAGTTCGGCGTAACACTTAATCATGCACTTTGGCTGGGGTGAACATGCAAGCTGCACAAATGGGGTGGATTTTATGAGGTTGTACATAAATGGTGCATTTTATTTCCTGGGGTAAAGAATTTTTGACAATTTTTGATTAAAAAGCACCCGCAAGAAATTTCTTGAATTTTAAACAAGAGACAAAATTATTTGATTCAAAAATAACAATTTCTTGCCGTAATTTTTTGCACCTTACATTTCCTAAGCTTCTTATAACTCTGTGCAAGGAATATGTAAGATGTAGCATAAGTTCAACCCTGATTGCGGTATTAATTACTTGGGTTTTTTGATCAGTACTAGGCTACTTAAAAGGTTAATTGGGGATTTCATAGATTTCCTGCAATATGTAGTGCTTCTTTTAGTCTAATAAGACAATTATTTGTCATTACGTATTGAATATGATTATAATTCAACGATTATAATATATCACGGTCGACTATTTAACACAATACTTAAGCAGATTAAAATCCTGATGTACTTGTATGTATGTATGTATGTATCACATAATTTACTGTGCATCCATCTATCCAACTTTCCACTTAATGCATTCCTACATACATACCTTTCTCATATCCACGCCACCACACTATTTCACATATTGAATTGTTTAGCAAACTATAAATCCTCCTTTCTACACAAATAAATAGCAAAACCTAAACCTACGCTTCATCAAGCCGCCCGAACCCCGACAAGAAGTCAGAACAAGTCATTATGCTCTCGGAAATAAAGCAGGTTGCCTTTCTCCACATAGTTTATTCATTCCGTGCAAATGATATTGAGCAGAGTGCACGATGCGAACGGCACGAAGTCTGTGATTTATGTCGGTCTACTCCTCGTCATTACTGCTAAAATACTCTTCAGTACTCGTGGTTTGGTTACGTTGAGTTGGGATACGCATACATAAAAAATTAACATTTATGAAGATCTACGAGCAGGAGAAGAATGTATTTACGTACGTATGCTGAGTAGCTCGGTAAAAGGAAAAGTACAGAATAATGGGCTAAACGACATGTTGAGTAGATAAATCAATTCTTTTTCTGTGTACGAAACTCGATATGGGGCATACTGAAAAACGGGGATTGTACACTGTAAAAAATCTGGTAGAGGCAGATATATGTATGTATATTTCGTACTGGTGTTGATTTGGTAATAACTTTCTACCGGATTGGTAGCATTTTTGTTTCTGAGTGGTAAATTTTTCGTTCTCATTACTAAACAGTAATGCCCTTTATTACGAATGCCGGTAGTCATTCTTGTCAGTAATGATTTAATACCAGGTTTCTAAGAGTGTATTTACCCTCCCGCATTTTAAATCGAATAAACTTGTCACTCGAGACAACTTTGGGAATCTAATCGGGTAGAAAATTTCGTGGAGACGGCCTTAAAAATGAGACAAGTAAATAATAAATTTGTCTGGCCTCATCCTCAGCCCGGTTTCCATTTCAGCTATCCTTGAATCTGTAGAAACTGGATTTATATACGTACATATGTACATATGCGGTGTGTCTGTCTGTCTGTCGGTCTGTCTACGAGTCGCTATCCATCGCATTGTCTCGTGCAGTGTAATCTCGCAGAGCACGCGATTTCATAAATCTCACGGGTTGCGGTTGGTCTGGTTGGTCTCCGCCCTTTCGAAATTCCACTTTGATATCGTTTGCATTTGATGTGATAATAATTTTGATATCGAAAATTAGAGATCTCGTGCCAGGAAATATCGACGAAATGGAGAAAGTGGAGAAAGTACGAGGGTATATGTTCCCATTGTGAGGAAGACATCAATTAGGGGACGAAAATAAAGGATGTAGTAGATTTTGGACTTCTGCACTCTTAAAAAAGTGGCATATTTCGAAATTAAAATTCAGAAAATGCGATGCTCTACACTCTAAGAACTCTCATGTTAAAATAAAACCAGGTTGAATCCATATATGACTGTACCAAAGTGGAATAGATGACCCTGTGGTACTAGCTCGGTATAAAAATTTTACCATACCCGTAGCAAATTTTTTGCGGACCGGTATAATTTTTTTACTACCAAGCGGTAACAACTTTAACATCGAGAAATAGCTTTCTGACTATACCAGATTTCTAAGAATGTATCTTAAACTCGATGACATCTTATCTGCACACCACCCTCTCCAGAACATAGAGACACTGCGGCGTCTACTTTCACTTGACTGGTGAAAGTGATAAGTTATAAGGTTTATTATCTTATCCGTAGAATTATACTCCTACAGTTAGTTAGTTGGGTTTATTTCCTCTCTATATTTGGTGACTTTATTATTTTATGGTTACATTGCCTCCTCTTCTGTCTCTCTTTCTCTTATACTGAATGCGTCTCTGCCTCGTCTAGACGATGACACGTTTTTCCGCTTTCCCCAGAAAAGAAGAAGGGAAAGTTGTGGTTGGTCACAATTTTTTTACCAGCTAATCCTACTTACTTACTCGAGTCGAGAAAGTCAGATTATGTTTGTGACGAGTATGTCGATTTGGAGAAAGGGCTAATCTTGCGATGTGTGGAAAACTAGGCAAAAGTTTGCATAATTAAAATTTCGTCCTGGGAAAGTCCCATGTGGAGAAAGTGGCGGAATTGTAACGTGGGAAATTTAGATTTTAAATGAAATACTCAACAAATGTAGCAAAATTTTAGTTAACTGGTCATATTGACTAAGGTTCTTTGAAAAAATAGAGACAAAAAAATCTTAGGGGTTATCTGGCAAAGCTTGTTTATGTACTTCACAAATAATTCTATAAAAAAGTTATATTGTTGTCCCCATTTTTTGACCAACAGACGCTTTTATTGCTAGATATAAAAAAGTAAATCTGAGAGGTTATCTGGCAGAGCCTGTTAACATGTTAAGAAGAAAATTTAATTTAGACAAAATGTTAACACCTTCATCTCCTACACATTTTTTTGAAGAAGTATTTTTTTGCATGGACAGCCTTACTCATTTTAAAAATTCGTTCAGTTTTTGACGAATTATCGTAAAACCTTGAACAATTTCAAAAAAAGGTCGCGAATTTTTAAGCCGGTGTTCCTAACCTACTTTTTTCTTGACTTGTGTAACCACGGTTTGCATTCATATGTACTTATGTAACGTGGTGTATGCTATGTACTTGATTTGTGACCAGCTTAGCTTGGAGAAAGCCCTCTGGGAAAGGATGAAGATAAATAATATATGGAAAAGTTTCTCTATCTTGTCCACTAGTGCTGAGTAGCTGCAGCTCAAGAGGGACTCACGTACAAATGTTGCGTCGTAGTTCAGTAGAAAGCAAGAGATTTGCTTAAAAATGGGAAACTTTAGACAGGTCGAGTTTCTCCTTGTCTCAGAAAAATTATGCTTATCTACTACATACCTAAAAAGGTGAGTTTTTCGGTGCAGTTGTGATCAATTTCAGTCTCCTCTTGATAATAGGCCGGCCTCTACATGAACGGATCCTTTTTGTCTTTTACCTCATTAGTCACAAATTTTTTGGTATTTTTTGTTTATATTTTATACGATCTTTTATAAATTTCCGTGATGATTTCCTGCTCTTTATGTGTCTTAGCGTCTTTCAGCGTATAAATATGTGTGTGATGTCGTCTGTTAAAGCTATTAACTAGTGTTTTTAATGATGATTAGAATTCTTTTAATCAAATTACGATATGAGTTAGTGTAAAGTCGACAAATCAATTTTTCTAGACTGTGTACTAAGAAATTGAGTAATGAAATTTTATACCGTTCTGAACCTACCCAGCCAGCCTTAAATTAGGTTAGGTTAGTTTAGCAGTTCAGCCTGAACGTGTATTTAAAAAATCTATAAACGCAGCTGACTTTGTAAATTTATCGTATCCTCGACTTGACTTGAAACACTGTTCCTACAACTCAGCAAGATTGCACATAAACGTTGAAGTGAAAGAAAGAACACGTAACAAATTTTACGGAATGTTCTTTCTTGTCCCTTTGTTCTTATCTGGTCATGCAATCACACATTTTACTTTCTCCATCCTCTCTCTTTCTCTATCTGCAACCAGACGTGTGTGCATCCGGTCTCTTTTTGCAACTTTCGTGTTTCTTCACAATCGTCAGTCAGCCATGGCCGAGGGGAAGTGGCGTGACAGTTTCGAGAGTGAAGAAGGAAAAAACACGTGCAATGTTTTTTTTGTTTCTGGCAAAAAAATGTTGCAAAACCATACATGCATACATACATAGAGAAAGAACTGACTAGCTCAATTTGCAAAAATTTTGCAAAAAAATACTCGCAAATTATTTAAATGGGGCATATATAGTTCAAAAATTACGTTATATAAATTTTATGTCGAATGCTACTGAACCTTTCTCTTTTAAATTCCACCTCATTGTTAATTTTTTGAGAGGAAATTAAGAAATAAAGATCATATAAATACTTCTGAAGGTTAGTTTGTCACAAATTTTAAAAGTCCAAATTTGTGAAATTAAAAACTACTAGCGTCACAATTTGCATATGTTATTTAAATTTACAGCGAAAAATATGCTTATCTTCATTTTGTATCTTTAAATTTCCACCGTTAAGTACGGGTACGGTACGGTTAAGTACTTTTTTAAAAGAAAATTTGTAAATAAATATTCTTCACATATTTTTAAAGGTTAATTTCTCTCGATATCTTAGAAGTAATAAATTACGAAAATCTCGATTGAAAAAATTAAGTTAAATCTTACTCGAAAAAATGTGACTCGTTTCCCACCCAATCAAAATTACGCTAAATTATTAATTTTTTTTCCGGGAACTTAAGAAATGAAGATATTTTCATATTTTTTCATTAGAATGGAATGCTCGCTGTAAGAAATATGCGCTTATTCGGGAAGGTCTTCCTTTTCATCGGGCTACATAAACGAGGTTAATTTCCGGAATCTGTTGAATGCAATCTGTAGAATTTCACTGCTTTCTCTCCACTTTCTCTTTCACTTCAGGCGGCCGGGCGAGATTTGACTGGTCTGATTGCATTACGTATTCCACTCCGGAACTTGAAACGATTCATATTCCGACAACTTTCTATCAACGGGATGATTTTCAGGCTGCTTTTGTTCTTCAGAGTCAACTTTTTCAGGAGGGGCCGTTCATAAAGAACGTGACTGCAGAGTGGTTCAGGTTCATCAAACTTCTACCGCGGAACATGTGAGACTGATGGCCAAATTGGGCGGTAAAATTGATCACGTGGTTTGTGAATGGTCCCCAAGCTATTCAAAATTTGGCCCTTTGTCGTCCGTCCACTTGTGATAAGTGGTCTGCTCTATTTTTCATAATTAGCATTCTCTGTGAGAAGGGGGTCCTTAATTAGGACAAAAGTGTGTAGGTCATTGAGATGGTTATGGGTTTCTCTAAAATTAACACATCATGAAACCATAACAGTTAACAGGTGAACAAGGTTTAATCAACGTTTTTGACAAAATTATTTTAGCAGAAATGCAAATACCGGGCGAAAGTTTGGTAAAAATGAAAGTGGAATTATATCATGGAGAAAGTTGTGCTTTCTCTTCGAATGTTTTGAGGCAAGTGTAAACATTTTCTGAAATTATTCTGCAACAGTAAGTGCTCAATCATATTAAAATTTAGTACTTAATAGGGTTCAGAAATTAAAAAAAACTTTTGAATTTTGAATCCTAACAAAATCATGAACACGTAATGGAAAGTCTTGAAATCCCGAAGGACAAACAATACATACTTACTAATCATGGGCTCACTCCTCACTGTGCAATGTTAAATTTAGAATTTATAAAAACTCAATATGTAACTGTATTTCCAAAATTATTCTTTTTGAATTTTCTGTTTCTTTTTTTTGATTTTCCAATCTATGTATTTACTTAATTCCTCTCCCACGATACAATTTCCAGTCTAGTGGATAATACTTTCTCGTCTCCACTTTTCACGGGATTAACGACCCTCTTTCTTTAACTTGCATCAGATTTAGATATCGGTGGAACGAGGGCACATGGTTGACTTGGGGTGCTCGTTGTCCTGTCAATAATGGAACCATCTGCACAATCTCGCCCCTGTATCAAGTATTGTTTACTTTGATCTTCTTGGATGACTGAATTACTGCAAACAAATGGAGTCTGTGCCACAAATTATTTGCACTATTCGTCCTAATTCCTTTAACTTGATAAAAATGTCGTGCTTTTATATAAGATTTTAGGCGTTCTCAAGCTAACTGTGTATAACACTTCTTGCAAATTTCGCATGCCGGTGCACTTCTATATAAGATTTTGCAAAATTTCGCAACCCAACTTACTGCCAAATTCAAAGATATTTGATGAAGACTTTCTCCTAGAATTGGTTGGATTTTGTTCACAAATCTCAGAACTTTCTGTTATATATTTATTCCCACAATTTATTTGCAGATTACTTGCGACGAGAAATACGTAAATAGTACGTTGACTTGCTCTTCCTGTTGTGCAAAAACATATTGGAAATATTTTAGCATGAAATTTCCTCCATCTTTAAACTAATAAGTTTTGCTAAAAATATCTAATTCCCTAATTGAGTAAAATATCTTTACATTTTAACCAATACTACAAAACGGTTGCTCTTTGAGCTGTTCCCTTTCCAAATTTATGTTCAAAGCCTCTCTGGAATTTTTTAAGTAATCTACTAATACGCGTAGGAGTATCTTATATTTAATGCATAAAGTTTACTTTCCCCGAGGAGTTAGACAAATTAATTGGAACATTTCTGCAATATTTATGTTGTCCCTTCAGCGTCTCATTTCGTTAATTGGCACAATACACAAACATGTTTTATTTAAGCATACATAACTCAAAAAATTGTATCATCCATCCGCCAAAAGTTTATTTAGTTTATGTAACTCGTTGTAAATTACAGGATTAATTATGTTTAGGGCAAGATTTATGTGGAACTTGCTCAATTAGAGGATCCTCTTAATCATTTAAGTGGGTTAGAATTAGTGCAAGCCAAATCTACTTTTTTCATAGTGTTCCTTTTTCTGTTGGCATGCTAAATATCGTCCCAAGATTTTGCAACACTTTGGCGTGTCAAGTACTACATTATTCATAAAGTCTGAAAAGTGTCGCATTTATTTGCTTGGATAAATAAGTGTTTCCAAAATATGGAGTAAGATGCATGGCACGAAGATTATTTGTGTGAACATATGCATTTATTTACAGTGTTAAAAACCTGGTACATAGAAGCATATATTTACAAATATCCTCAGTACTGGTATTGATTTAGTCATAGCTTCCTACCTGAGTGGTAACAGTTTCCCTTTTGGGTGGTAAGTTTTTCATTACCACAACACTACTAAACTGTAATGCGCATTATTACCTGTGTCGGTAGAGTTGCATACAACTTTAAGTATATACAAATGTACTCCCGTCAGTAATACTTTAATACCAGTTTTATAACAGTGTGAATAGATGAAATTGATTTTTTTACTAAGCAATGTTCTTAGTAAAAATGTGTTCATTACAAATTTTTACCAAATTGGTTAGAAACGTATTCAACAGGTTTGGTAGTAAATACAATAAAATTATTTATTCATCACAGTCCAACGGTCGAACGGAGAAAATGATTCTCAGATTACAAATTTATACTGAAAAATATGTTGAATTCGGACAATTAAAATTGTTTTTATGGAAAATGAATTTAATGTTTATATGTATCTTCTGTCGCGGTATGCATTTAATTTTTATGAATTTTGCAATCGAATTTAGCAAAAACTAGATATTACATAATTTTGACAGAAGCTCAAAACTTTTGTATCTGACATGTAAATGTAACTATGCATGTAATATATTTAAATCTATTTATACGTAAATGTTAACTGAGCGCTTATTTGAATAAAACTCTCTCTTATCTCAAAAGAACAACAGATTTAGATTGGATTTGCTTCTGTTTGAAGTGCAATTAGATCTGGTCGACTAAATACATAAATCGGTGGATTGAACAATTCCTTTGATTACGAAAAAAAACTGTGTAACTTTTGAAGTTACACAGAAATTCGTCAATAACAATTTATTCAAACAAAAATAAATCAGTGAAGCTTAAGCAGTATTAAAAGGACATACAAAACTGCGCATTTAGTTTGCACTCTAAGAAATCGGATGACAAACGTGATTTATCCGGGATTGTAAATGGGATATATCGGTGGGAAGTATGATTCCCTTTGATGATAGATGGTCACTGAACCAGTGGTGGGTAGTGCCACGAGGTTATTACCTAGCGGTGACACTTATCACCCACGGTTAATTAAATACCATGTACTGACTGGTCAGCAATAATCCAGTGGCCAAATTTCTTAGAGTGTGTAAAGTAAGACAGACATCGTATTTGCACTAATGATGCACAAATGTCATAATGCAGTTTATTTACGTGTGACTGAAATTAGATTAAATTTAATTGAGCTATTATGTTTGCGAATTAAAAGAGAACATTTACAAGAGTTGCGTCCAAACCGAGTCTGCGAATTTAATTAATTTTATTGACATGAAAAAATTCATTTAAATTTCAAGTTAAAAATGCATCAAATGATTCAATTATTGCAAATCTGACTTCGCAACTGTGTCACGTGATGGGATGAAACTCTGTTATATAATCTCAAATAACCCACCCACATATTTATCAGTAATTTATGCAGCTTTTCCATTTTATAAGTTGAGCTTCCATAAAATTTGCAAATTATGAATTTTTAAACTAGATCGTACATAATCTCGAAAGCGCACAAACAAGAGAAACCAAATCAACCCATAATTCAATAATCGAGCATCAAGGACTCAGAGAAGATGGCGATAATGTAATTTGGTCGATCTAGGTTGATTTTTTTTCAAATTCCCATTTTTCATGTTCCCAGCTCCCTGAGTGAATTGAATTCGGATCCTGAGGAAAACAAGGTGGGTGGGTGGATGGTTGGTTGGTTGGAGGAGAAAGTAAGAGACTGGATTTTGGTGATAAAGGAAGCGATAACTTTTTATTGTTGGGGCACGTTTTCACTATTAATTTTCATGGATCAATAATGTCACCTTATGGACTTCCATTCAAGTCTTATACGGAAAGAAGAATATGTTCCCACAGATTTGGATCGAAATAGCGCTGTTCGATGCATCTTCAAGTTTTGAAATTTTACAGGGTTATGAATACTGCAAATTTTTGAATTTATGTGCACTTTGAAAATCTGGTATATGTAGTCACGCAGGTATTACAAATATTTCTATGTACTCAACTTGCTAAAATTATATCGGTCCACTAAAATTTACCACCAGTATGATAAAATTTTACTACCGAGCTATTATTACATACACGGAATTGATTACTAATCTAGACCACGTTAGTATAGTCATATTTATATGAATGGTTTGGTTTTATTTTAATACTGGATTTCTAAGAGTGTACGAATTATGACGCACTTATTGTTAGATTAAACCCTTCATTCATAAGATCACCGTTACACGCAATAAATTCCCTGGGAATTTATACCAAAAATGTTTTAAATATTTTCATACCAATGCTTTCAGTTCAACCGTTGTGAAATCATCAAAGGAGAAAACGGAAACGTATTTATTTTACATAAAGCTAGAATTTCATAACAAATACGAAACTTCCATCAGGGACGGATTTGCTCAAAACAGAAACGAACCTAATCCTGTTGCTTTTTTGTTCTTTCGTTTGAAACAATTCCTTCAGAAATGTGAAACTTTATTGCAGTTGAACATTTTTAAATAAATGGCATAATTTGACGTGGCATGGATAAGAAAAATGGATATTTTCGTCTTGCATAGTGACACGAATTTCTGCATTTTTGCAAGTCTAGATATTGTTCATAAATTTGAATGATTTCTGCATGTATCAATTTTCCATCAGAAGCAGATGCAGTTTCGGATGAGAAAATGAAATGCACTTTTTCATAATTTATTGCAAATTATCGATACATATTGCAAATTTTAGGCAGTTTTTCTACACTCCTAGAAATTCAGCATCAAAATAATACCAAGCGGTATGCATACATATGTATGTGATTCTACCAAAATGGTAATGATAAACGATACCATGTAGCAATAGTTCTGTACTAAAGCTTTATCATATTTACCGATATGGTAAGGGTGGACCGGTATAATTCTAGCACCAAGCGGTAGTAATTTTAATACCGAGAAATCAATACTTGTCTGCTATCAGGTTCCTAGCAGTAAATGATTTTTTAATTAATTTTCACGCCTACTTTTCATCAGCTGGTGCAGTTTCCAATGAAAAATGATCTCTTAAAATACACTTTTTAATAATTCATTGAAAATTATCAAGCAAAAATAAAATATTGCAAATTTTTTGCTATCTATCCTGAAAATTGCATAATTACATCATTCTCCCACGAAATTTTGAATTTTCATTAAATTTCCATATTGCCAAAATGTCCAAGAAGACTGCAGTTCTTATCGAGTTCTCAAAATCTAATCCTCCCTTCAGTCATGCCAGACTGCGACGGAGAAGAAAGTAAAAAGAAAAACTGCAGTAAAAGGGAAATAAGGGCGTAAAATATTGCAATATTGGGATCCTGGGTGAAATTTGCATCTTTCTCATCTCATCTCCTCCTCGATCGACGAGGTCCCCCGCATTTTTTACGAGGATGGACATGCCTCGAATTTTTTTTCTTGGGAGAAATCTGATTTGCATAAAATATGAAACCATAACCAAGACCAGGATTTAGCTGGAGCGAATAAGATACAACTAATTTTGCGGTTGAGTTGCTCGCATCATATTAAATTTTGTTTTTGACGAGAATATGTAAATAATGATGGGGATGGAACGTAGGAATAATTATTGCGGGAGTGCATTCATAGGCCGAAAAAAATTTGCAATGTACAATTTTTGCAAAATTATTATGCAATCGTATACCTTCTTTATTTTTATTGGTTTAAGTTTGAAGAGCGGCTCGCCATTTACAAATCGTTGCAAATTTACGCATTTTGTGAAGTTTTGAATTTGTCGAAATTTAAGAGTTTCATATTTTTAAAACTTTATGTTGTTTAGATCCGTAGAAATTCTGAATTTAAGTTATGTAAGTTCATGTCTAATTTCTTCGAAGTATATGAAAATTTTCCAATTTTGCAGTGCTTGGTATTTCACAAACGTATCAATTCAATTCAATTTACAAAAAAAATTAGCATGGTTCTGATTCGCAAAAATTTGGGAGTTCAATTAAACGCTTCAGGTGTAATTTTGCATATGTATAAACGAAAAATTATTTGGAATGATACCGTAATTAATTCCAACAGTTGTAAATCAGTAAAATCGCCATTTTCGTTAAGTTTATTACAATCCCAAACCCAAATTGACAAGTGTGATTTGGGTAAATTTGCAAACTAAATATGATTTTATGTAACAATTTATTCTAATTTGTCCGATTACGAAGTTCCGAGTGAACTTTGTTTCCTCCCCTAATAAAATTATTGTTTTCGTCTATACTTTCGCCAAATTATTTACTTTGCTAAATATTGCCTGATGAGAAACGCTTGTCTCTCACTTTGTCACAGTTACACTAATTTTGGCACACTGAGAAATCAACAAATGTCTGATTACCGTCTTCCATCCGCCCACTCGCAAACTTTCTTGTTGTTGTGCCAAATTTCTTAAATTAAATGAACTCGAGATCACACTTGACAAAAGATTACGCCGAGTCGACAAAACAAGTCTGTTTAAATTAGAATTAAGTGAGTAAAGAGCACAAGATGAGAAATTAGGTAGTCACACTAAAAGACAAATGATGATAATATATGCGAGTACATATGTCACGCAAAGTTAGAGTCTTAAATTATGGAAATTATGAAACTAGAGACAAAATTAAGCAAGTTGACAGACGCATAACTTATGTACACAAACTTAAACTTATCTATTTAGGTCTCATATTTGTCTTCATAGAATACTATACTAATTTTAGGAATATATTTCTGGAAGGTTTGTTTTTCAAAAATTTGCAGATTTATTCGGCACACAATTGTCTGCGAAAAAAATGACGCATATTTGTATTAGAATATTAAACTAAGGTCAGAAATATAGATTTCTGGATCATTTGGTTATGACGAAATGCATATTCAAAAAACTTGAAAATTTATTTTACACAATTTTTTATGCAAATGAGCACCGATTATTTGGCTGGTTTGACATTTCCAATTTTCTAACAGTGCAGCCAACTTTGCTCAAAACCTTGCACTTATAAATTTAGCTTTAGATTTAAAGTTTTAGAGAATAAAGAGCTTCCAGATTAAAGCAGGTTTGAATAACATATGTTATTGAGTAGAAAGTGTTTTTGACAATTGTTTATGTATTCCGAATTTAAATTAAATATTGTTGTACATTACTGCGAAATACATATTGCAAAAAATGTGAAGATAATTATTATTATTTACCACGATTTTGCACCTATGTACATATCCCACACTCACAGCTACCATTTGACTTGATTCATATCTGAACTTCCATCAAGCCAAAATACTCGTCTGACAAGTTTACCAATAACAATGAGACTTATGCCAAAACATATGCAAAAATCTGTGCCAAAATTCTTATCACTCACCCCTCATATAAATATACGCCGTCCCCTTCATATTCGGCTGATTGAGAACGACCAGATTCAACACATTTCCAACAATCCCAAGAGCACAAATACTCGGCCAAATTATCCCATAAGTCAAATACTTTAATTCCTGTATCGTTCCGGAATCGTCACTCGAATTCGTCACGGATAAGTGACGTGCCGAACAAAACGGTAGTGTCGTCATCATCGTCGTCACTGACGGTGTCATCACTGTCGTCGAGTAATCAGTCACATTTGAATACGGGTCAAAAAAATCAAAATCACTAATTGTCGGGTAAAACTGTGTCACTTCACCCATAATTTTTTTTGCAAGGGGGTAACTTGATACTAAAATATTAGAATCTGGTCAAGCTGAGAATTACAACTTCTCCACTACTGTTTTTCTCTTCGTTAAGTTATAGATTACATATTTGCAAATTTGCAAATAATTTGCATGCGTCGCGTCGCCTTATTTATCTGTTTCTTTGTAGAGGACAAATTCAATGCATAACTTGTTTTGTTGACGGTGGTTGTGAATTAGATGCGTATGTAAAATGAGAGATGTGAATGTGTTGAAGGGAATTTGAGACTTCTTTTTACCAAAGATGAATGCGAAAACTGGTTGAGAGTGAGAAAGGTTTGGGTTTGGTGTGACCCTGCTGTGGCGAGAGGTTGACTCTGACTGAGGCAAGTTCTGGATGAGAGTGGAATTTTGTTGGATTGGGAATGTTGAGATGGATACGTGCAAGTGAGGCATGAGTGCATAGTAAGGAAAATAATACGTGCAGAAATATGTAGCAAATAGGCAATAAGAATGAATGCATACATATGCACATTTCTTGAGTATGTTGCAGTGCATTGTAATTTATAGTAGATCATATTTGCAGTGTAACTAATCCAAAGTAATGACAAGGTTAAGAATTTTGTGCATTGGGCGGACTCACAACAACGGTGGAAAAATAAATATGATTCGGAGATGTGTAAATTATACTAGATTTTTTGAAAATTGCAAAATTGCATAAATAATGGATTTGCGAAATTTTACTGGATTCCTGTTTTCTTGTTTACCCAGTTTGAAAATTGTCATGTTTTTATTTCGTAACGATATTTCGCAAAATATTTGCAACATGTATGATTAGCGATGTGGTGACAGGATGTTGAGATGGGTATGTACGCCCACCTTGAATTATCATGATGTTATTGTCCGGTTTGTAAGCGTGTTGTTGAAGCATTTTATTTTTTAATGGAGATATCTTAACATTTATTTGGACTGGTTTTTGCAATATTTGATTATCGGGTCTGTGTGTAAATATTTTGCATTGGAAATTTGCAAAATAAAGGGATTAAATCTATAATGTATTTTTGGCCAACGAGCACCTAAATGTGGCTAATTTTGGAATGGATATTTCCAAAAAAAAGTGGGAGTTTACGCGAATTCATGCCATTTTCCTTATATTTCGTGAAATTTGCTCATATTTGTGCAAAATATAAACCTTTACGCAGATTTGCAAATAAGCATTACTTAAACGCCTCCACTAAAATTTAAATAATTCCCCATTCCGCCTCTACATAATTATTCATTCATTCATCCCCTGGAATAAGTAAAAAGGCAATTAAATGCGTACGTAATTTCATCCAGGTAATTCAAACCCGAGGGAAACTTGTAAACCTGCAGAAACTCCCATTCCAGCCAAAATGGAAAGTAACGAGTCGTTGAATTGGTTACACAAGAAATTGTGAAATGCAAAGTTATACACGTTAATTAAGGTGGAAAATATACGTACCTCTTGCGAGTCGTGAATTCCAATAAAGTGCAAAATTATACTGTTTCCCTTAACAAGGAGTAATTATTATGCGGGCAACATACCCGGCTCCCACTTAAGACCTGGTTTATTAGCTGGACCGGGTTTTATTGGTTGGTGGTTGAGTCCCGGGTAGTAGGTGTACATAAATATTGTGTTTTATACTACATACTTTTACTAGACGAGGATTTGCTAAAATTTTTGTTGGCGTGGGACCAAGTGCAATTTGCAAATATTATGTTTGCCTAGTGCAACGTAATGAAGGAAATATGAGACGATTTTTTTAGAGCCACGTTTTTTTAGTTTTTGACTGTAGCAAAAAAGTAAACCAGAATCAGTTCACTTTTCGGCTAAATATTTACTAATTATAGGTAGTCGAGATCTTTATGCACATTTACATATCTTGCCATGGTCAAGTGGACATGACGCACCTTGTAAAAACATAATACAATAGGAAGCCACGTAGAAATCACGCAGTTCGTTAAGTGGTATGCGTACGTAATTATGTATCAACCAGTTATCCTACAAGTGGATTTACGAACATATGAATCACCATCAACCCTTTCTGTCAAGATGAGACATACATACAATACTTGCATATTTATTCGCAGTAACAAATAAATTCATTCTGCTTTATGCACACTTGGGGGTATTCAAGTCAAAGCCCCCTGCCGCGTCGCAGTTTGCCGTTAGCATATAATTTAACGATTTTAAATATTTTTGGTTGCTTGCTAAATAAGAAGCTCACATACATATTTAAGTACATAGTTTCCAGTGAAACATGTATTTTTGCTAATAGTTAATTGTTAGAAAATACTTACAGTATTGAAGAAAATAATCAATAAATTTAATTGGTAATTACTAATTACTACTTATTCCAGTTTGTCTTGACGATTAAACTGGTTGCCTTTTTTCATGAAAATAAATATCTACGAATTTCGCGACTCGGTTTGCCTTCAATTTCAGCCGATTTGACGACCCTGGAATGATCCAGGAATCAAAATAGTTGACATTCATGGGATAATAATTTATACCCCAGGGACCGTCTGCAACGTGCTAGAGGTTAAGTAAGCCCAAGATGACATACTTTTACCTAAGAAAGTAGCTGACAGCTGAGTCTACAATTTCTTAATTGGTTATTATATTAATATACACATAGAATCAATGGGTATGGATATAAATACTTGAATGAAGCAAAGTATTATCACTATCTATGTACCTAACTTTGTGGGTGAGTTAGTAGTTATGTACATAATTGTTATTGTTATGCGTAAAGTTATCAGACAGACAAGAAAGTTGGGATTGTTCATCAAAGTGGGCTGATTGACCAAAGTCTTTCCCGAGATGCACTGATTGGGAAGATCATGTCAAATCTTTTTTCAGCCAAAATTAGCAAATATTTTTGTACGTGATACACATAACTCCCTCAACAATTTAAAATTTTGCTCATGCAAAAATACAGTATTAAATACGTAGGAATTACATACAAAATTTTAAAAAGAGAAAATTTAACGTTAAAGTTTCTTATGAAAAAACTTTAATACGCTTTTAGGGATTCCAATCCCGGACGATTTTTTAAATCCCGGGAATCGGGAATCCCGGTTTTAGCCGTACAAAATCCCGGGAAATCCCGGGATTTTTTCCCAGAATTCAAAAATTACCTCATAACTTGAAATAAGTTAAATTTGGGTATACGAAAAAGTACAGAATATAAGCATATTTATAATACTTATGCACATGCATACTTGTGTTTTTTAGAGATCTGTGCATCCATAAGTATTATTATAACATATGGAATTTTCTGGCCTTCTCGAAATAAATATGATGGCAGTACAAATTAGCGATTATATAGTGGTGTGTCTGCTTGTAAATGTAAAAGTTCGGTGCAATGTGATAGTCTAATTTTCCGCCCTTTGTCTTGGGGAGGTGATAAGAAAAATTTTGAAAATTTCATTCCAGAAAACTTAAATAACTAATCAACGATTTGCTAGCATTTTAACCTGACCTGAAATGCATACATAAATTTACGTTTATTATTTGTGTACTATTATAAAAAACTACAATTGGACAATTCACAAATTTCAAGTTCAAATATATGTATGTATGAGCAACCTCGTTCATTCAGCCTTCGACTAAAATTCGAAATTATATATTTCTAACATGTTAGCTTTTTTGAGCATAACTGATTTCAGATTCTATAATTATACCGAGGGTTAGGTTTATTTCTTCCTTCAAATTTAAATCGGACATCCAAATTAGAAAATTTTGAGTTTCATTTTGTATTGCAAATTTACTTGCGAACTATAAGATTAAGATATATGTACGACATATGAAGAAATTTGGATTCCCATGATGCTTTAATCTTGGAGTTGAGAATGAATTTTGACAGGTTATGCTCATCGAAACTTTTTCTTAGCACTAATATAACGAAAAATTATGTAAAACCGCTACTAAAAGCAAAATATAAGGAATTTTCAATCCTGAATGAAAAATTGAAAAATTCCGAAATCCCGGGATTTCAATTCTTAAAATCCCGGGATTTCGGGATCCCGTTTCCCGGGAATTAAATCCCGAAAAATCCCGGGACTGGAACCCCTATACGCTTTACTTTTGCTATCTATACCATTTCAGAAATTTTGCTGATACTTCAAAATTTGTAGATTTTTCCTGGGTACAATGTACGTAATTTAATCAGACCTGAAGTTCGATATGATGATTAATCATATCCTGGTTACATGCGGTTGCGGCTTCGAATTATTGGCTAACCACATGACATACTCTGACACCTGAGGAGATGAGAAAGTTGCAAATTTCAGTCCGTATCTGAAAATATATATTGCAGTCCGGATCTCGTACTGTAATATTTTACGCTCTTATTTCCCTTCTCGCTGCTGCATCTCTTCCTTGCAGATTCGATCATGAAAAATATTGGGGTAGGCAGTTTGATTTTATATTTTGCATATAAAAATTAATTTCTTTCGGAAAAGTAAATATTAAGCTATAATAATTTACATAAATATTCATATTCAGTCGTTGAAGAAGCACACGTGCTTCCAATACTTACACTGCGACCCACAAAACAAGGACACCTAGGATTTTTTTCCAATTTCTCAAAGGCCCTTCAAAATACTTATGTGCTTCTTTCACCATTAAGTACTACGGCGCCTGATAGTCTTGTTGCAAAGTTTCGTTAAAATTGATGCAGGGGCGGGGAAGTTATCTAATAATATGTCAAAATCAGGTGGCTCATAAAACAAGGACAGTCTTGGAATTATTTCAATTTTAGCCAGTTATAGTGTATTTGATCAATTCTCTTCCACAACAATACTCAGTATAACTACCCACTTTATTGATATCAGAAATAAATTGACGATTCATTGACGCCACGTGCTTATTGACATGACTGATTGGTATTGAATCACGTGCCTCAATGATTCCTTGTTTTTGTTCCGAACCTGTTGAACACGGCGGAGTATTAGCATAAACTAGACGCGACTAATATCCCTAAATAGTTTTAATCGGATTTCGATCAAAATATGTCACTGGCCAAGCCAGAATGTCGATATCGTTGTCGTTGGACCATTTCATTGATCACCGAGGAGCATAATATGGGGTATTATCTTGTTCAGATTGCCACATTTTCTACCGAATTTTTGTTGCAGAAGAAGGAATTGTTCTTCTGAAATGATCTGATAACCTTCTGAGTTCAAAGTAGTCGGAACAACACGATATTGAACCCCATACCATAATCCCCGGGATCATGACACCACCTCCCCCGGTCTGTCTGTGGTAGATTTAAGTTTGGTTGCCTAAGGTCATGAAAATGATACTTATTCCTTTCAGGACAATCCAATGTGACTTGGTTTTGTTCCTAAATATGATGTTGCTCGGCTTAGAGGTCCATGACATTCGATGTTTTGCCCACTGCGATCGAGCATCTTTGTGCTTCCGGGAAAGCTCACGCTTTTTCATCATTTTCCTTCTGCAGAGGATCGGGAAAGCACGCCGAACTTTATTTGTCCTTGATTTCGCTGAAAGAAGCTTGAAAACCACTATAGTCTGGTTTGCACTCACAAAGGAGTTGCCTGAGCGACGTAGAATGATGGATTTTTCGCTCTGCATCATCAGAGGCATGCCTCCTTGCTTGTTTGTTCCACCGGAGGTGGTCTCTTTGGCCTTGAACGTTACTATGGAATGTCGCCTGACAATTACGTGCTTCGCAATTTTCGATATACCCCTTCTATCCGCAAGTAAAGCTTCTACCTTGCCCCTCCGCCACATGGCCTGGAATTTACCCCTCGCCATGACATACCTGCCAAAGACAAAGTTTGATTTACACCAACTATAGACCAAAATATCACAAACATACTGATGATAAAATTTCTGGTTCAAAGTCAATAGATTTCGCCCTGTGGAATAACAAACATCCTGTTTTGTGGGATATGTCCTTGTTTTATGGGTCACCTGAATTTTAAATTTTTGTAGATTCCCAAGTTGTATGATTATGAACCAAGATGAAAAGTTGCGACAAGACTTCTACCCACCGTAGTACTTAATGGTGAAAGAAACATATAAATATTTTGGAGGTCGTTTGAGAAATTAAAAAAAATGATAGGTGTCCTTGTTTTCCGGGTCGAAGTTAGGGCATGCAATACCGGTATTCGAGTACCGGTATTAACCGGTATTACCGAATACCGAATACCGGTTTTGAGCTAACCAATACCGGTATTCAACTCATAAATTTTACTTATTGAGACTAACGTTCAGTCAACCAAATTTCACTTATTAAATTCAAAATTGAAATCAGGTGTTGATAGTTATATTTTTAGCAGATTATAAGCAATGCATTGTACATGCACTCATATATTTAATTTAATTTTGATTTATTATATTTACTACGTATGCATGCATACAGGTATGCATTTATTTTTAAAGTTCAAAAAAATTGTGTCAAAAATTCAAAAGAAATTAACTCCAGAAATAAAATAAATCATTGAATCGTTTTCTCAGGAGATTTTCGTCTAGCAAAATTTCCGATAGGTTTCCGATAAGCTTAAGTCCTCGGGATGAAATGTTTTCGATGCAAAGTACTGTTAGTTTGAATCTCTGAGAGAAAATACAAAATTTTCAATGGTTGAATAACTATTGCTAAAATGGTACCAACGCCAAAAATATACTAACACACTTTAATAAATAGACCCGTTCAACTTAAAACAATTTTACGACTCATGGAGCAATTTTTAAAATCCTTGAAAATACCAATCGTAATTATGAGTAATGCAGCACACGAAATGAGTTTTACATAAGATGATGTTAAAATTTTAGTGGTTGAAATTTGGTTCAAGCATACATATATGTAAAGTGTATGAATTTGAAAAAGCTGGGACATGGATTAAATAATAGGAAGTTTGGGTGCACAATGAGCTAAATTTGAATCGTAGGTAATTTCTTGTCAGAGCTTCCAACCCTCATAATTTCTTTTGCAATTAGGCATACAACTACATATAAATAGTTTTTAAGAATATGTATGTTCACTTCAGTAACAAATACTTGTGTATATGATTGCACATCAACGATTGATGTCTTTTAAACCTATGCATTGCTTTGTGCGATCATTTTTATTGGTGTATTTAACATGTTTAACATATTTAATATATGGGTCGGTAATACCGGTATTACCGTCGGTCCCAATACCGAAAATACCGAATACCGGTTTTGAAAAACAGTACCGGTATTGCATGCTCTAGTCGCAGTGTAATCCACATTTTATTACACGTAATTTTGAAGCTTCCGTGTATGCTGCACTTTTAGAAATCTGGTATATTCAGGAATCAGTATTAAATTTGCTACAGCTTGGTATTAAAATTATACAAGTCCGTAGAAATTTGCTACCGATATGGTAATGCTTTAATATTACTACATACACGGTATCACTTATCAATACAATTTGCTAGAGTCATACATGAATACCGCTTGTTATTATTTTAATACCGTATTGCTAAGAGTGTGCACATATTTATTTACAACTTGAAAACTCCATAAATTGTGCATAAATTCTTATATTTTTCTTATGATTTTCACTAAAATGTTTTCATATCTAGTGCCAAAACCGATAAGGCGAAAATCGATATGATTATGTACACCCTTAAGAAGAAGAAGAAGAAAAAGCTTAACATTAAGATGGGCGAGATATGCATGCACAAATTCCTCCCCAAACTGCAATATGCTTTAAGTTTGACCATATGTCAACAAAGAAAGTGGCAGAGTTGCAGAATTTTGACAGCAGCGCAGACATCATTGTCCCCACGAAAAAATATTTTATGCGGACCCGAGTCTATTCATTCATGAGATTTGTGTCATCCGCATTCTCACAAATCCGCAATTATTAGGGATTGAGCAAACATGATGTCATGTTTTGGGAAGCGTTTTGAGGCTGATTGATAAAGAATTCATGAAAACTACTTACTTGTTAAATTATAATTTTTGCCACACAAGAAATTTTGCGAAGTACATACTGAAGCAATTCACGTAGTCTTTGGTAACTTTATAATTTGTTAAAAATTATTTTAAAAACTTTCACAAAATAAAAGGGCGTCCTTGATTTGTGTAGGTTTTCAAAAATTTGTAAATTAATTTTAATTGTAAAATTTTGTAACAGTTTTTAACTTTACAAAATTTACGGATTTTACAATGTTACCAAGGACTTCGTGAATTGTCTGAATATTACATAGTCTTTATGAAAAATTATGTCTCACTTTGCCCCCCAAAACAATTCCACGTTACCCCATGGAATAAATGGAAATATTATGAATCTGCAACAATTTACAACTGTCCCGAATACTCCCGAAATCCAAAAACTATCCCCCTTGAAAATTAATGACATTATTTCTGCCCGCCCCATCCGAAGAATGAAACGAGAACAGCTTGTCTGCATGACAAACATCTTTCTGAGGTGGAATGAAAATGAATGTGAAAGGAGGTCGGAGAGTAAAAATATATGGTTTCCTTTATCGCAAAAATCCGATCTGTGCCATACCTTTGCGGGCGAGCGAGGAAATGATACCCATTCGGATAAAGGGCTCCCATAAAGAAGCAAAATGGAGAAAATTTCGGCCTGAGTTATCGACTTGTGATGGTGCTTTGATGATCTCCATACTTTTCGTAATGTGAATTTTATAAGGTTTTCGCCTATTTATGTATGTATGCACGTGTTAGCGGGGAATTTGAATAATTCAGATTATGCATTCCTGGCAGACCTTATGCATATAATGTACACTTACGTATAATTAGATTAGCGAATTACGTAAGAAATGGGGTACTGAACATGAGGATTTTTAATTTGAAGGAGTTTCTGGTGTCAAATTCTAACAAAGAAATCAAGATTTTTTATAAATTTTACTACCCTTCATAAAATAAATAAACCCTGATGACAAACTTTACTGCTATATGTTTTAATTACTTTAATTTGCATAATGTGTTTGCAAATCTTTGTCCTTGCATGCGTACATAGTTAGTTATGCATGAAATAATTCATGCGTAATATTATACCCTTTATCATAGATGCAAGACAAACTTACTGATTTCGACATTTAAAATAAACGTGGTAAACTCCAAATACACAAAAGTTAGCTGAAAATTAAATTTCTAAAGTACTGAATATTTTCAGGATTTTTTTTTCAATAATTTGAGTGAATTTGTCAAATAATAGGCAAGCAATTTATAGCAATATTATTGCATAGATTTTCTCAGCAGTTCCTGCGAATTGCGAAAACTCGGAGACAGATCAAAGCAATTGTTTTGATTTGCCCAGACTATTCAGTCCACATTTAAATACGAGACACACAAAAAATTCATCGGTCTGCGGATTTTCTAAATAAATTTATTTTCCCTGTTTGTAAAGCCTATCACTGTCTGATCTCTGTCTGTATCTAACAATGCGATGGTGTGAAGTGTAACCCTCCGATTTGGCTTAAATTTTAAAATTAGGTGGTCCAAGCCAATACAACTAACGTTTCTTCAGGCAGTTTGTGCGATGGTGAGAGTTACTCAAAATATTTGAGGTCAAAGTTCAAAAAACGGCCGACTTTTTTCAGGCGGAGTGAGAAAACTCCACTTCCAGTCTCTTCCCTTCGCTTTGATTTTCACTCCGAAAAATAATTCATTTCAACAATTTTAAATTTAATTTTTTTTGTAGAAAAATATTAATTATTCATTGTACATGTGACCATATGATTATTTTCATAAAAGTCCACAAAACAATACGATAAACTGCACCAGCTGAATTTGATGAATGTGGGATTGCCACAATTCAGGTCGCAACTAATATTTTTTTTCTCTAAAACAAACGTCGTTTACATTTTTAAACTCGGGCTTTTCGTCATCACCCCATAATCCGCTCGAGTACCAACAATATCGAATCATTGGAACAAACACAGGAGCACTTAAAATACAAATTAATTGGAATAACCAACGCGTTCGAAATGGAAAGCAAGTTACGTTTTTCCATGTTTATTTGCCGTTGGCGAATTTATAAATTAACTTTATGTAAATTTGTACTAGAAATAAGTAAAAATCGCACTTATTTAATTATGAATTAAATTATGTAGAATGCGTATTAATTGCTTTTTAAGCTGTAGTTAATAATTTTTATTTTTTATTATTTTGCATCAAAGCCTGTGCTTGTGCATGAAGGCGTATGCGTGAGCGAGACACCTGCAAATCAAAGCGAGGGGAAGAGACTGGAAGTGGAGTTTTCTCACTCCGCCTGAAAAAAGTCGGCCGTTTTTTGAACTTTGACCTCAAATATTTTGAGTAACTCTCACCATCGCACAAACTGCCTGAAGAAACGTTAGTTGTATTGGCTTGGACCACCTAATTTTAAAATTTAAGCCAAATCGGAGGGTTACACTTCACACCATCGCATTGTAAGCAAATTCCGCCCACCCATTTAAATGACAAATTCACACCAAGACAAAAAATGCAACTACTTTTCACTCCCGGAAGAAGAAAGGAACAGCATTTTTTACACAAAATTCGACAAAATCAGCACGTTCCATCGAAACTTTGTGTTTATACAGGACTCGAATTGAGGTTATGTACCAGCTAAGTAAGTTCCTTAAGAGGGAATTGTTTGCCAACCAAAATGTATGTGAGGAATTTGATACTATTGAAAGTAGAGATTGGAATAGTGAAAGTTGAGTAGGTAGATGTGGAAGTGGAGTGGGTGTGCTTTCTCCGGAAATGTGGAAAAAACATATTGGGTTGCAAAACCTTTTAACCCGACAGAATTCTTCTCGTGTGGGAAAGTAATCATAGTTTTTGTAGTGATTGATTGATTGATCTGAAGTATGTAAAAAATACTGAAAATGTGGAAAGTCCTAATTTTGAGGTGTAAGTATTTCGAAAATTATTATGAGAGTTAAATGAATGGGGTGGGTTTGATTTTAGGTACACTATTAGAAAACTGGTATTAAATCATTACTGACCAGAGTACTTACACATACATAGTGGGGTCATAAGTTCTCGTGAATGCATTTCCGGTAATAAATCCCAAAGTATTAGAGCTATCTGTTCGAAATTTTTATGGATTAACAAGGTATTAATATTGTTTAGAAATCATAACTTCTTTGTCAAGATTTCGTCCACGGGCAATTAGACAAGACATAACTCGTGACGGCCACAGGTTGATCGTGGTACGCGCCAATTTTCGTGCAAAAAGTATTTCAGACTTTTCACCGTTGGCAAAAAATTTAATAGAAAAAAAGGCCAGATATTTGTTGTACAGAAGTCTGACATCCGTTTAAGTATGCGGAAGTCAATACGAAGTCATCACCGTGGTGTGAATGGGAGCAAGTTGGCTGGAGAAATGAAATCTCTGTTTTTTACCGCAAAGGGTACAAGTTGAAGCCAAGAATTATTTTCAGAGTGTCCTAAAGCCAAACGTTAATAACCTGAACCCTGGACCCTCCGAAAATCGACATTGGACCTTTCAACAAAAATCTGCTCATGCGCAAGGTGCAAAATTGTCCAAAACTGGCTTCAGACGAATTTTCATGACTTTTTTTCATCCGTAGAACGGTGCTCAGTATCTGCAGACCTTAATCCCCTAAATTATGACTGGTGGTCAAAATTATAGGTACAAGTATGCTCTAAATTTCACCCAAGTGTGGAAGGGCTGAGGTCGCACTTACTGAAGATCTGGCGCTTTTCCCTGGAAATCCGTGCGTGCCGCGATCGAGCAGTTTTCGCCACGACTTATGTCTTGTGTACAAGCCCATGGAGGAAATTGTGAAAACGAAGTTATGATTTCTAAACAAGATTAATACCTTGTTCATCCACAAAAATTTCTATCAGATGGCTCTAATACTTTGGGCTTTATCACCGGAAATGCATTCACGGGAACTTATGGTCGGACTATGTATGTATATATTACCGTTTAGAAATCTTATGGAAATGAAAAACTCACAACTCAGAAACAAACTGACTAGTCTGGTACCAAATCAATACCAGTCCGGAGCAGATAAATAGGTATGTGCCGCTACCAGATTTTTAGTAATATACAAATTTAGCATTTTTAACTTCACATTTACCCAAAATTCAAATATTCCCAAATGCAATGCCAACATTGATTAAAATTCTATTGCAACATTTTTGTTTATTTTTCGAAAAGTTCTGATTTTGTTTCTAAATATTTGCCGACAAAATTAGAATTTTCCATTAAATCTGGAAACTTTGAAGAAGGAATTCAAAACACATTTGACATTTGGTTTAAATGAAAATCTAAAACGAAACTCAAATTTCTTTCCCTCTCATCTTTCTCTTTTCTCTTTTGTACGAATAAATTGAATCGCGTCCTCACCTTGACACGTGTACATGGTAAACAAGGCAAACTTTTTAACCGAAAGACAGCCCATCTCTCAGGTGACACAACCATGAAACTTAATGTTCCGCTTGGCCACACAATTCGCCCACAACGACGCACAACCACTTTCTCTCCTAGAGGAAAAACCAAATGGCGGCACGAAGCGGACTTTCACCGAGGGATTCACTTAATGAAAAGTAGTTCGAGGTTTGTCCCAGAGTGTAATTGACTCCGATTGTCGTTACGTTTCTAACCGTGAGTGACCCGTAATTAATTTCCGGTCGGGGAGCAAGATCATTAATTTTGGTGCATTTCATTTTACACGTAATGATATTGCAAATTGGGACAGTTTGTAGGTAGATACGGTTAATTAATTGATGCGAATGCGGTGCAGGTTTTGAAGGTTATGTAACTTCTTTTGATTAATAAGGGGATATCATAATTTGGAATTCGAATTTTAATTAGTTTAAGGTAAAAATATTTCGAAAATTCATTTTTTCGTTTTTAAAGATACTAGCCGGCCAAATTTTCACCATTTCTTTGGGTAGTCATTTAAAATGGGGCAATTTTCAAATTTCAACGCTACTTTAACAACTCGAAAGCAATTTTTTCCTATAAATTTGATTTTGATGTAATTTTTGAAACTGTGTACTAAAAGTAGGAACTGATTTTTCGTTTTGCATAATGCACACGTGGCGGAATTTGTAATGTTTTCCGAAAAAATAGACAACATTTTATATCATTTTCTTGAATTTCTAATTTGCTCCAAAAATTCGAAAACTACTTTCTCCCTGAAAGTTGACCAAGTTTTTAAGTTGAATCTCACTTTTTGTTTTGCCTAATGCGCATATGTCGAGATTTGCATTACTTTCCGTCAAATTAATCAATAATGCATACATTTTTTTTGAATTTTTGATTTATTTCAAAAATTCGAAATCCGATTTCTCTTCCAAAAGTTGATAAAATGTTTCGCTGCATTTCACGCCATAAATTATTCTCTCCTGCATCTCCCATCCACCTCGGGCAGTAGATCCATATTTATTCAGCCAACTTTTTCATACTGAATCAGTGAAGAAAGCGCAAAGTAAATATTTCTTATTCACACACGAGGAGAAAGTAGAGACGAAGTGAAAGCTCATCCCATTATTCACAGGACAATGGACAAACCAAGTCAACCATATATACTTTCACCATCGGGAAATACACGGGTCATGTATTTAGCAAGGGAGAGCGATGAAGTGTCCGCGGAAGCGTGGGGACAGAGGGTCAATGTCCCCACGGTTATTCGGTGTCGCAAATCATCTGCCCATGTTATATAAACCCCTCCTTTCCCTACCCTACAATGTTATTATCCCCACATGGGCACCTGTTCAAATTTTTTTTTCGTTCAAAGTTCATTCATTCCGAATTCTGACTGAAGATTTTCATTCACATTCATTCATTTGGTTTCAAACTTATTTCATTTCATTTCATTTCATTTCATCTTACCCCATTTCTTACTTCGCCCCATGTTCTAAGCATAGTGGGAAAAATGAAAGTATTGAAAAATTCTTTTATTCACAGTCACTCATCTAAAATGACTGAATCTTTTACTCATTTTCATTCAAATCACAAGAAATTCATTTTCATTCTCTATAATAATCAGTCACATGAATGAAAGTCAACAGGTATGCCCACATGTCCCCACGGCTTCCGCGGCCACTGGAGAAACACGATCATTAATCTACTGCTGAGAGAAAGTAGGAGAAAGTAGAGTGGAGTGAATTCGACATGTGAGAGGAATCAGGTCGGAAAAGATGGATCGATGCATGCTTTTGAAAATTCCCAAGTTTCCGAATTTTTTTATTTTTCTCCTTGGCAACTGAAATCGTTTAAAACTTCGCAATTGTTTTCAGTGAACTTGCAGTTGCCAAGTTTTCAGGGGAAATTGCGTAGCAGTTGTTTCAAATGCTAGAGAAAAAATGAGAAAGTTTATTTTCTCGGTTGCACTTTCTCTTTTGATTGAATTTACTTCGACATTGAAAACTTTTTACGGCGTTGAAAGGAAAGTTAAGACAAGTGTGGGCCCAGAAGTTTGTGTGCGAAACCTGTGTGAATTGGAAATGTGACACATTTTCCGAGTGTTGAAATATTGAAATGGTATCTTATGTAAGATGATGGAATTGATTTTCAATTTTGCAAATGAAATAGGTGATTTTGCAAAAAATTGGCATTAGAATAATTTTGCATAAGGAAATTTCCATCAAGGACGACAGGGTAAGTATTTATTAAGTCAATAAACAAGATTTTTATAATTATGAATTGAGGTGTTCCTCATAAATAGGTTTGGCAAAAGTGTAGATTTCTTTGGCATTTAATCGGCTTATTTTTTTTATTTCTAAGAAGTTTTTATCTCTTGGGCATCAAACTTGCAAAAATTGTGGCAATTAATGGACTTAATTTTACAAAATATGTGAGTACCAATTTTACAAAAATATGTAGGCTCACATTTCCCAGCAAACATTACGATAGTGACCAGACATAAAGGATGTGATCAGTTTTCGGGTATTTTTTGCCGTTATCTTGTATTTCGATAATGTTAAAAACTTGACCCTCATTTTAAAGAAACTAATAGAAACCCATTATCAAATAAATGAAATCCTTTTTGCCTGGACCCTACATGTTCCAAATTAATGATACGGATTGCAATTTTGACACTGAAAATACTCCACGCACAAGACGGATCATAAAAATGTTCATTCACGTCTGAAATGGGACGTGTCACGTGGAACTCGACCATCGACCATGAACCCGTATATTTTTTGCACTAACGAAGACAAACGCTTCAAAATTGGTTTGATCTCACGTGAAAGTAGAAAGTAGGAGGTTAAAGATCATGCATTATTGATGACTCGTCTCCAAAATGTGTAGGAAGATCTTTGCGGCGTACAAAAAATTGTGTGGAGACAACGAACGTGTTTCAGTGTAAGAATAGTAGCGGAGAGAAAGTATACGTATTAGGTAGCTTGTAAAATATTGAGGAAATATTTTTTTCACAGAGTTGCGGTCAGTGGAGAAAGTCGGAAAGGTGGAATCTAGTCAGGGATGTAGACGTGATTTATAACTTCACTTCCGATGTGCGAATTGATCTTGTTAGATTTCAGGGGAGAAAAGGGTCAGGATTTTTTGATGGATGAGATTGCGGTTGACCGATACAGTGGTTTTTGTACCGGTGGAAGATTCATATACGGGAATATGTGTGTAATGTTATCTAAAAGGGGTTATCTAAAATTGAACTACAGGTTGAAGATATGCATGCACGTTATTAAATACCCTATACACTTATTTAAACCTAAAACTTTTCAAGGATTTTCACTCATTGCGTACAAACAAAAATTATTAGAATAAAGTTGGGAAATTTTAAAACGGAATTTAACTAATGATAAGGCATACATATAAGAAAGAGGAATAGTTTAGCGTTGTCGGTAAGTTAAGAATTTCTTAGTTCAATAGAACTGAAGGCTGAGTTAACATAATTTATATTTCTGACCCTGTTCTGTTTTGCGTAACACTTTAAAAATACAAGGAAGAACCTTACATATGTACGTTTTTAGACAAACCAAGACTGGTGGAGTATATCACTACTTTTATTTTTAGTTGGCGTCCATCTGCTTTTAAACCTCTTGTTACATAAGCAATTCACGTGTGAACGTGTAATGCCATGTATTTTCACACTGGTGAAATTTCTGTGGCGACTACTGACCAAAAATTCCAAGTCCATTACAATTAGTGGAATGTCGTCCAAACTCCTTTTAAGTTGAACTGTACCCACTTAGAGTTAGGTACATATGTACAGGGTGGTTTAAATGTCACGCAACAATGGAAAATTTTCTAATGGGAAAAACCCCTAAATCTCCATTAGTTACAAGATTTTGGATCAAGATTTTTGTAATTATTATCAAAACTGATGGAACATTGATGACGAAATTTTTAAAATATTGAATTTTAGCGACAAAATTTCGGTAACTCATGGAAATTTACGAATTTTTCCCATCGAAAAAATTTTCCATTGTGGCGTGACATTTTAACCACCCTGTACATATGTGTCTTACGTAATTATTTTGTTACGTAACGGTACGTATACATAGGTAGTGAGTTTCTCTTATTATTGTACCGTACAGAAACGATATGCTTGATTTTCGCGAGCTTGTTACCTGCACCCCTTTCCTCTATGGTATCAATTCATATGTAATTTAAATCATAGAAAGAACAGGCTATCCTGAACGCATGTTATCAATGTCATAGCTTATGTATACGCGGCTCGTATACCCTGGATTGTGTAATATCCGGTGCATATTTAGATAAACAAGCATTCGGTTTAGTAACACTGCGCTGGGATGAATTCCATGCCCCCAAATAAACGCATACGTACATATGTATCTACTTGTTCTACGTGGCTTATCTTCAGTCAGGGCTGCGTTAATACAACTAACATACCCACGTGGTGCCCACGTTACATATGTATACATAAATTAAAATAAGGAATCGCCATTTATTTCAGCTAATGCATACATGTTTGGTAAAACGGTAAATAATTTTTGCAAAAACAACAGAAGAAATGTAACGTAAATAAGCTCCATGCAATAAAAATTTTTTAACATTTTTAACTTTGACTTCATTAAAGACACATTTATGTAACTAATGATTCCTTAGAAATCCTTTTCACAATATGCAAATGCAAATTTAATTAATGCAAATTAATTAATGCAAATTAATGCAAATTTTACACACACAAAATCAAAAGTAAAGTTCAGTGTTCGACTACAAATTTTGTAATAAAACAACTCACTTTGTGATATTACGCCACAGAATATGAATGTATTTATATATATATGTACAGATCGACCTTATATAACGAACATAACTTACCTATGTATCTTATCATACCACTAACGGTATACTTCGATATCTAGGCTCGAGATGTTTTACATATTCCGTCAAATTTGACAGTCATGTGACTTCGTATTGGATACATATCTACACTTATCTTTGACAAACCAACCAGTCTGCACTCACTTTCTCCCACGAAGGACTTTCCCTTTTCTGCTTTTACTTCCCGATAAGAGAATGAATTTCTACCTACGTCACTGGCTATCTTTCCGTTGCCCAGTGTTATCACCGAATTGAGAATTCAGCACAGCAAACCTTTTACTTTCGGAAATATCATCCCCCGGTCTGCTGTCGAACTGATAAGTCAAAGCTACATACGCATTTAAAGAAATACTCGCCATTTCCGTCGCAGAATTTTAAAAGTGAGTTTTTTTTACGAAGCTTCTTCTCATCCTTTCATTCCATTACCAGAATCTTTCTTTTCAAGCAAACCTTACAAAAATCCGCTAAGGTCACGGTATTTATGTCTTTATTCAAGCGATGGACGAATGGTGACTGAAGAAGATAAGTTTTTTTTCTTTCATTCATTCTTCAGGTTGACATACTTTAATATTGAGGCCGCATATACACGAATGCTTTAACATGAAAGAGAGAATTTTTACTTTCACCTTCCCACGTGGACTTTTATATCTGACTAAAAGCCTGGAACATGTAAGCATTTATGAGTAAAAGTTAGCCGTGCGGAAAAATGTGTACTTTTATTGTAAATACGAGATGAGATGTCTCGGACTTTTGAAATATTTGTAAAAAGATGAAAAGGTTAAAAATGTAGGGATTCTCTAAACTCCGAAATGTCAAGGGGTTTCGGAATGTTATAGAATTTCGAGATATGTATCTGTTAACGTTATATGTTTAAGTTCTTTGTGCGTAAATATATTTATTTTATTAATGTGAAAAAATTCAAATACAGAAAAATGAGACCGCAACTCTTTCTTTACCAAGAAAAAAAGAGAAAGTTGTTGACTCACTTGTCTAGACTGGGGATAGACATACGTGGTCAGAAATGACGAGGCAATGTAGCCATCATGTAATAAAGTCGTTAAATATTGAGTCCTTGCACAGAAAATAGGGCTATTTCGACCTGGTAAGAGAGATAATAAACCGGGTTATTCCTTTCTGTAAGAAGAATCAAAGGAGAAAGTGAAAGGTGACGCCGCACTGTCTCCGTATTCCAATCGATATTTATTATTCTCCGTTAACGACATATCATATCATTCTCATGAATAGATATTTTATAGCACAAGATCTATTATTAGAGAAATATGTATTCTCTCACAATCTAAATGAGACACTAAATGCATATACGAAATTACACATGCAGACATCAAACCCTACATAAGATCACCGAATTACGAAAGGGCGGAAACCATGGCCAGCCAGATGAAACTTATGATTTCGTGCACTGCAGTTTCTCTGCAGGAAATAAAACAATGAGATTAATGGGAATACATAGAGACAGACCGACGGAGAAACACGGTGTACAAATTCTGCCCCAGAAATTTCGATGATGAAATCACAGAAATTCATTTCTTCCTGGAAAACACATTTTTCAAGTTGTCTCAACTTGATTAAGTAGTCTTTCACTTCTAAAACAACAATTTGCTTTCAAACACAAATTTAAGCTCACTTCTTGTAAAAAATGAATGTACGATATCTGAGAAATGATCGTGATGTTGTAGAAGTATTATTATGCTTTGTTCGTGCAAAATTGAAACAGGGTTCATAGAAGCGTTGTTTAATAAAATGTGTATTCCGTTGTCAAATATGTTATTCAGAAATAAAAATAATTTAATAATCTACAAAACATATTCAAATTTACAACTGAAAAAGTTTAAAAAATAATAATAGGGATAATACTTATCAACTATTGACGTAGCTACATATTTAAAAAAGTACATACGAATTATGATTTGGAACCCTAAGTTCAAGAAGTGTATGCGATTCTGGAATCGCATTCCAAAACCTTGTTTTGTTTGATAAAAAGCAATGAATTATGTTTATGTACATATTGAACATGTCTTCATATTTCATGAGAATTCTACACTTTGCATACTACAAATATTTGTTTCATTTGTACCTAGACACACACTCTCGAATATATGTACATATGTCTTCATAAATGTGAATTTTTACCCATTTTTCAACCGACCAAAACCACTGTCTACAAAATCACATGCATGATTAAATTCCCACCGGGAAAGTAAGATCTGTGACAAGTTGATGCAATTTCATATTTACTACTTACATATGTACATTCCGCTAAATCGGAGTAAATCATACGCTTGACATGTATTAAACTGAACATTATTTGCACATGAGTGAAACCAAAAATGCACGAGATACGTACATATACCTTTTCACCGCAAGGATAATTATTCATTCTGACTTCTTGATATGCTAATTTAAGATTACATTTCACGACGCTACATAAAACTATTTATTTATTTGTCAATGTACACACTTAAAAATAATGTTGCCTTTTTGAAAAGCTAATGCACTCTAAATTCCGTATTAATTAAAATTACACTAAATCCAGCGTACATAAGCTTTTGTCTTTATCAAGATACCGCTACTGAGAGTTTAGTTTTTTTACACAATTAAGAACTTAGAGTATACTTCCTGCTCAAAAGGCTTACATTGTTTTTATGAGTATAGAAAATCCTAGGTTACCTTAAGGTGCACAAAAAAACGGACTGGAGTTAAATTAGAGTCAACTTCAAGAAAGAGGGAAACAACTTGCAAAACACAGTTTTTGTGTTTACGTCACCTTTTTGCTGGCAACTGCATCCGGTGCATGATTGAGTGTCACTCTCGGCTCATTAGTGAACAGGGAAAAACGATGTTTTTTTCTTTGTTTTGCTACGCTCTTGTTTGAAGTTCTTTCTTACGCCTGGCTGATAACTACATGGCTGGATAGCGAGGTTTCGTTAACGCTGATAATGTGAAAGTACACTCAAAATAAAAATTTGTCGAATCAACACCGCCGGTGTCAATATATGACTTAACCGCCTTGGTTACAATGTTGAATCCGAGTTATGATGATTTTGATACCGGTCATTATAATGTTATGACCGGCCGGAAAGAATTCATTACTACTCGGACTCACGATTGTAACCAAGGCGGTTAAGTCATATATTGACACCGTTTTGTTTTGAGTGTATCCTGAGTGCCACAAACAGAGAAGGGACAGCATGATACAGAGGAAAAATATTTTCTCCGCCAAAAAAATAGTCTAATTCTCACATTGTTTGGTCCAATAATTGCACTGCTTACGTATACAAATTTATTGAGACACATGATACGAAACCTTTCACCTCCCTGTACCCTTCGACCCCCAAAACAATGTCGATTTCGAGTGTAAATTAGGATAATTCAGCAAACCCTTAGTCCAAATTGGGTCTAGGTTTGTGATTATTTCTCTAGTAAAAGTTTACTACAACTTTCCGACTCGGTACTTATTAAATTTGCCACAATTATTTCAAGGATTTGAAGTTCAATGGTTCAAAGACGCAAGGTAAACGTTTGACAAAATTATAATTGGGCAATTTTGAAAAATTTAAGGTACATACGTGGGTGTTTTATTATTAATTTTCAAAAGGTATGTTCCGCACTGTTTCTGACCAAACTTTTGATGAAATAACAAACTTCAAATACTTTTAGGATGCTGTGATTTTTTTCAGTTCTGTAGGTTAACATTAACACTAGCAATAACTCATTAAAATTTACCTCGAAAATATGCCAAAATTTACGACTTGATTTCATTATCATCCGAAAACCGTTTTCCCCTGATGTTTTTCTTTAAGTTTCGAAACGAATAATAATCACCAAGGGACAAGTCTGGACTGCACGGGGCGTGGTTTGTGCAGGTAAAGCGATTTTCGTCTGCACTAACCCTCGCAAAAAGCCAGGTATTAGGTGGCGCGTTGTCGTCTAAAAAAAGGCCAACTCTTTATTTTGACCCCACGTTTCTTTTCAACCGGAGGACGCAGCTCCTTCGGGGTTCCTGCATACACGGCCCCATTTATTGCAGTATTTCCAGCAATGAATTTTATAAGGAGGGGACCTTTGGTATCCTTGAAAATGGTCATCATCAATTTTTTTGTCAGATTTTTGCACTTTTCAATTCACGGGCGGTGGCAACCCCTCGAGCTTCCAATGAGGGAATTATTATTTGGTCACCGGGTCATAATAGTAAACCCAAGTACCATATGCAGCTAATAAAATATTGAGCAGGTTCCAGTTTTCATTTAATAGGTTAAAATTTGCATTGCAAAAGTCGACTCGATCCTGTTTGTGAGATGCCGAAAGCAATTTTGGTACCCAACGGACGGAAACCATTTTCATACCTAAGTCTTCAGTTAACATGGAACAAATTGCTGGTTTTGGAACACCCATCTCATCTGCTATATAGGACAGTTTCAATCGCGGATCTCTCATTATTGGTTCCTCTAGTTTCCGGAGCCTTTCTGTGGAAGAAGCGGATTTTGAGCATCCTTGCGACTTTTTGCCCGAGACCTCGTTTCGCCATAATTAAAAATTATTGACCCAATTGAATTTGTGTTTCGTGTTGGGCAGTTTTCATTGTACATTTTAAGCATTCAACCATAAATCTGCGACACGTATTGCCTATCCAGCATTAAAAATTAAATCACACTACGATATTTAATTTGCAAATCTAGCATTTTTCCGTCGAGGTAAAGTTTGCCGATTTATTGCTAGTGTGGACGTTAACCTTAAGAACTGAAAAAAATCACAGCCTCCTAAATGTATTTGAAGTTTGTTATTTCATCACAATTTTGGTCAGAAACAGTGCGGAACATACCTTTTGAAAATTAATAATAAAACACCTACGTACATAATTTGTACCTTGCGGAAATAATGTTCATAACATAAATTGTGCATAAATTACGAATGCACATAAATATATAGCATATTATTTTCTGTTTTAGCCAATATTTAAATGTCAATTATTCTTATTATGAACCTAAAATTAAGAAGTATTAGACACTGATTGACGTATGTATGTATGTAAGTCTCGAAACAAATTTGGGTTTAAACTTTAAAATCGTGCAATTTTCCGGTATATGCATGTGTTGTTCGTAAGGATGGTATTCTAACCTTACCTATGAAACTCGGGAATTATGTCATAAATACGTATGTAAATAGGTGTATTTATGGTATGACTATATACCAATTTTGTATTAACTTACAGATGGCATAATTATGTATTGTGCTGACAACACATGGTAAACCAAGTAAGCATATGTATTTGTATAAATACATACGTATGTATTATTTGAAAAAAATTTTCATAAGCTTCAAACCTCAATAATTTATTCATATATTTCGAACTAACCAAATAAATACATGCAACCATATATCCAGCATGTTTAAAGAAAAACATACATAGGCATTTACATATCCTTACTATTTGCTTAGATTTATTTATGCAAATAAACCGCTTATTTAATGATACCATAATTTTACTTTTTTAAGTACGTCATTTTTATATAGAACTTTCTCTCGAAATAAAACCAATGTCACTTTGTTGAATATTCCGTCGCGATGACTGCTGCAAACTTATTTCCAGCTTTGACCAAATATTGCAAACTTTTCAAGTTTTTTCCCAAAAATCCCATGCAATGGGACCCAAAGACTCGAACGTTTCACTTCAGAACGTGGCGAACTGGTGTTTCCTGGTACCTTTACCTGACCTTGGTCCACTCGGTCTACTCGTTTGCCATGATTTATGCCATAGTCCAGCAACTTACGGGGACCGGTCCGCGCAAATCTGCCACGAAACAGATTGTTCTTTATCTCTTGGGATTCTTCAACTTTTGTGGAACGGCGGTACACCTGATAATAGCGTTCGAAGGAAAAGGAGTGGTCAATGGGTGTAACTCACTGCTAAAAATTTGGGTGGATGTCCTTCTTTGGCGAAGAAAACAAGGTATGTAACTGAGATTTAATTTTATAAGGTATGATTGTCAGATTTACACGGTCGGATTGACCTCATGCTATAGATACTGACCCAGCGACGTAAATATACTAAACACTTACTGCATTTACATTTCATGGAGGTGAGCTGGATCGTCATTTTTTGAGATCCCGATCAGCCCAAATCCAATTTACATAAACCAATTTCAGATCCGATACATCCAAACCTAGCTGGATTGGATCGGGCCATGAATTATTAACAACATGAATATCCAGGTCACCTCTAATTTGCCCATTAATAATTACCTTAATTTCATATTAAAATATAGTTTAAAAGTTCATATTCAAATAGTAAAATTAGTGCTACTAAATACACTAACAATGGAGAGGTGTCAGGTGGTTATCGCCAATGTGGACCGGACTAATTTTAAATTGTTCAGGCCCAGAAATAAGCCCACCCGTATTTTTTCGTTTTCCTGAATGGGCATATTTACGCCCGTGGCGGAATTTTCAAAAAAAATTTCAGCCAAAATCCTGATTTTTAAAAACGCTGTAACTTTTCGAATTTTAGCCCGACTTCAAAAATTGAATACAATTTGTGTTCAGAATTACTTCCCTGAAAATATAAAAATTCATTTTCAAAAATTTTTTAATTTTCAAAAAATTATCGTTTTGTTCATTTCTAAAAACTCAGAAATGGCATGAAAATATTAAATTTAAAAAATTTTTGAAAATGAATTTTTATATTTTCAGGGAAGTAATTCTGAACACTAATTGTATTCAATTTTTGAAATCGGGCTAAAATTCGAAAAGTTACAGCGTTTTTAAAAATCAGGATTTTGGCTGAAATTTTGTTTGAAAATTCCGCCACGGGCGTAAATATGCCCATTCAGGAAAACGAAAAAATACGGGTGGGCTTATTTCTGGGCCTGAACAATTTAAAGTTAGTCCGGCCACATTGGCGATAACCACCTGACACCTCTCCATTGTAAGTATATTTATGGATGGCGTGCGGCGGTCAATGTAGCTCGGGGGCAATATATGGCATGGGGTCAACCTGTCCACATCTAACCCTTTTAACCATTTTGCAAAGCTAAATATTCTCCAGGCACCAAAACCTTCCAACAGCCCAACCCCCCCAACACCGGCCACAACACGGAAAAAATACTCATGTCCGCCATGGTAATAATGGGCGAAATCGCGTCTTACATCCTAGCCCCCTCCAGCATCATATTAAGACAGGACGTCCTCTACCCAATCGTCGTCATGATTGCCGCCCGCCTCCGGCTTTCCCGCCCAACCGCCATCCTTCTCCACATCATCCGCTCTATAATGGTTGCCGTCAATATAGCGGAAATCTGCTTGTCCATCGTCATCCTGATTTTAACCTTTCTTGTCGGACTAAAAGTAGGCAACGAGGTGTTCGCCGTGCTCATAGAGAATTCAAATTCTCGTCCCGCCCAGTCTCAGGTTACCCTGTACTTAATCAAAATTTACCACTTGCTTCAAATCACGATCAAGAATGTGGCCCCATTTCAAGAAGTGGGAACTTTGACACTTCTCGGATTTGGGATGATGCTTTCCACCTTCGCGAACTACGTAACGTTACGATGTTACGATTTATTCCCGCTTCCAGTGTACTTATTTTACCCGTTTATTTCGATCATTGTGGGGATAGTGTTTTATCTCGTGTTGCCCCTGACGCACAGCGTAACGGACGATTCTGTCCGGCTGTTGAGGTCATTTCGTATCGGGTTGGCGGCAAAGGGAAATGGTGGCTGTGCGGGAAAGTTTAAAGGTTGCGAAGCGCGAGTAAAGAAATATATGAGGAGGAAGATAAGGTCGATTCAATCGTTGAAATTGTACGCCGGGATTGCTGGTAGTAAACTGTTTTGCATGAATAAGGAGACTAAACGGGAGTGGTATGAACATGGGATAGATTGCACGATTAATTTGCTTATTGCTAGATCTGAAGGTATGTAATTCAGTTTGCATGAGTTTTTGGAAGCACATAAGTATTTACTTAAATGTTTTAAAATACAATTCAATAATGTGTGACAGCTAAAGAAAATGTCTTAACGTATGTCTGTAATTCTAATTAATACTTGGGAAGTGGAGGGAACTTCTAAAAATCTTGGCTTGCTAAAACCGGCAAGTATTTAACTTTTACTCTGTACGAAATGAAAATTTGTGGAAAAATGAAATATTCAAATGCAATCTTAAATACGCTTGAATCTCTTTGATGTATAAAAGTCGATTTATTTATATATAAACTAACGACTATGTTTGATAATATTTTTGTTCGTGATGGATTAACTGTAAGACATTAATGCGAAATAGGTTAAAGGCTACATAATCGAATATTAATCGTGTCAAATGTATCTTAACATGTTAATTTTACAATTGTAACATTTTTGTCAGTGCAAGCTTAAAACACAATACTTCTTATGTAAAAATTAAATTGTTCAGAGGACAATATGCATCTTTCTTTTTCTTGATTTACTGCAGACATCGATACAGGGATTTCTACTCGAGCCCCCATCCAATTTTACATCCAGTTCCTTACTAGTCCTTATTGTCACCACGCTTGATCAGAATTAGAGACGCGGTCTGATTCAGACAGAAATTCTGAATTACCAACGGCCTCCCATTATCGATAAAGTTTGATCCGAATTTGATTTTCAACACGGCGCACGCCTTTGCACTCCTCCTCAACACAGAATTCTTCTTATCTGTCAATAGATTTCTTTCCTGTGTCCGCATTACCTGCACGGACACGTTGTAAACCCACGATGCACACGTGAAGACGAGCACGTTGAGCAACGTGGCGTCCAGAAGGAGCAAGGGAAACACGAGAAACCCGGGCATTTCAATTTCATCTCGAATCTTGATGCACACGTATTGCGCCACAATTTGTAGGATTGGTCCTCCAATGATGAGGGCAGGAACGATTCGCTGCGTTACGTAGCTGTTCATCAGTTTTTCCAAGAGTTGGATACTCCGGTAGGTTCGGATGCAGAGTTTGTTGTCATATTGTGTTTTTGCTTTTCGGATTTTTCTAAATCGAGAAGAAAAACTTGTAATTAATTAATTTCGAATATATGTTATTATCAGTGTTTTGTTTCTTGCGGGCTAGCTACACACAATTAGTGCACCACAAAGCAAGTAACGAAAGAAGCTGACCTACATTTCTTGCAGGTCAACGTAGCTACAAAACATTAATTTTTTCCACGAAATGAAAGGTGCCAAATATGCACATCTGGTTGTTCAGGCTATACAGTTCTGTACATTATTATTTAACTTGTCCACTAGATAGTGATTATTTCTTAAATTGTTTTATTTCGTGCAAAGTATTATGTTTTCAATAAAATTCTACATCTTGTTCCATGTAAAATATATTTGTCTTCAAAAAAGAAAGAAAACAACACTGATATCGTTTTTCTTAAGTTCTGTTTTTTAAACAAAATGCATACCTATCAAGAACCTGGAAATACGCCAGGAGGCAAACTATTCCTGCAAAGAAGACAAAACTGATCCAAGTCGATCCTAAGAGGGACAAATGCAAGCAGATCCACATTTCGAAGAAAGCTACCCAAATTTCCCATCTATACATGTTCCACGACATGACTCCACAATTTGGCGAAATTGAGAGAAGAAACGGCAGTGTACAAGGTTTGTATATTATGAGACTAAATACTGCCAAGGTGACGGCGAAACACGTGATTTGACCGACTTGAAAGAGGAGTTCCATCGCTTTCGATTCCAGAGAGGGTTTCAAATTTGGTTGATCTGCATAGAAAGGGATGAATCTTAATTGGGTGAAAAGGTGGATAAATTATCTTAAATTTTGCACTGCATGACGTACTGCATACATAGTGCGTGACATGTATTTTTGGCAGGCACAATTTCTAACAGTGGTGCAAGAAATGCAAGAAACGAGCTGCATTTAGCGGAAAATCCCTAGAATGAGTGGACCTATTTTTTGTACTTCCAATACCTCTCATTTTTTCCATGCAAAAAGATACCACAAATTCATTTCTTGTACTGATCCTATCCCTCCAACATATGCACCTCGGTTACAGTGAAGTGATGTTAGTGGTGGCACATATAGCGAAGGCAAGTGCACAGTGCGCGGATCATTAAAAAAGCGGACAAATTATTTTCAGGTTCGAATCCTAGTCGGGGCGTTATTTTGCTTTGCATCTTTGTTGACGTTTTAAAGGTGGAGGGTCCAGAAACCACTATCCGTTTGACATTCGATGACCTGGTGACCGAGAGGACTAGATGAAAAGTCGGAAAATTTTATATTTCTCACTATTCGTCCCGTCCTCACGGTCACCAGGTCATCGAATGTCAAACGGATAGTGGTTTCTGGACCCTCCACCTTTAAAACGTCAACAAAGATGCAAAGCAAAATAACGCCCCGACTAGGATTCGAACCTGAAAATAATTTGTCCGCTTTTTTAATGATCCGCGCACTGTGCACTTGCCTTCGCTATATGTGCCACCACTAACATCACTTCACTATAACCGAGGTGCATATGTTGGAGGGATAGGATCAGTATCTTAAATTTTTTGCATTTTTTACAATTCAATGTAATACTTAAATTTCAGAAAGGTACAAGAAAAACTACGAACTTCTCATTAACTTTTCACTTCGAGCAAACATGTATCGATTATTGATAAATAATTACTGTCTGATAAGAACGGTCAATCAATTATTAAATCAGCAGTGATTCCATTAATCGACACATTCAAAATGCTTTAGTCCGAACATTGGTTGAAATAACGTATTAACTTCTGGTTGGTAAATTTATTATTGCAGGGTTTTAAAATTATTTCTACAATCAGAAATGTTTTACCGGTTTCGTCAACTTTTACTACGGAGTATTTGTATTACCAATCTGCATTACTTAATTACCACTACCACTCCGACGGTAATGTTATTTAATAGAGAGATAATAAGACACGTTTTATTCACCTTTTATCTGTAGTATCTTCTCCTCAAAGTCCATGAATGAATTGACCACTTGCATGGGTGCAATGTCCAAATCAAAATTCCATAGACCCACCAGAGTAATGCAGTATGTCGTAAAGTACACGAATCCGTGAATCTTTAGAGACACGTGTAACTTACTGAAGGCCAGATTTACGAATATTGTCGCCACGTAGAATAACGTGAGTAGACAAAGGACCCTATATCTCGATTTCCTTGCCCCTTTCGCCATTACTATTTGATTCGAATTGAATTTGTTAAGCTCATGGGAAAAACGGTCGACCTCAGTTTGACCGACTGTAAAGTCAAGAACTGGATTCTACCCGCTTTTTCCACCACCACGGAAAATGACGTCATCTCGTGCGGCGTCATTTTCATGGCGACGATGAAAAAATATTTCGACTACGAATGTTCATTTACGTTGTGCGGTATACCGGAAGTAGTTTTGGAGGGAAGTGTAGCCGATTGGGTGGAGATTGATAAGCGGATTGATAAGCTGAGGGAGTACGAAGGATTGGAAACGTGGTGGACCATGCTGAAGGAGATTACCCAGCAATTTCTTGCCGCCAAAGAGGGGAAAGTTGATACAAGTTGGTGGAGCAAGATTTGTGACGTTGAATATTACGAAGGTCATATGTCAGGGGACCCGAATAAAAGTTGGATTACGGGATGGATCACCACGTTTGGTTACTTTGATGTGGAAGGAAATGTAAATTCCACTTCCCGGACTAAGCTATCCTGGGCCCTCGATGTTTCTGAGGCCCGGCCCCGTTCCACAATTCGTAGGTTATACATATTTTAATATGCTCTTTGTTTAAATTTTAAAATTGTATCCTGATTCAAAACAACTATGCTCATCTTCATAATTTATAATGATAAGCAGTACAGTTCATTCGAAACAGTTTGTTCCTCACATTTAATCCGACAGGTCATTCTCCCATGGTCATGGGGGCATGACTCAAAAATACAAATAAAATCAAATCATGTCAAATATAACGAGAGTATTCGTTATTAAGTAGCTTCAGCTACTCTATGCGAAGACTTTGTCTGTCCGTCTGTCAGCAGGATAACGGGAGAACGGATCGAGATAATTTAAATCTGTTTTCGCCATTATACATAGGACCCTAGGGGGAGGATCCTATCAAATTTGGTGTCAATCGAACCACCCCCCCCTGGAGTCAGGGGGTGTGGTCTAGGCAAAATGAGATTCTTACAATGGAGGCGCAAACCATGTTCAGCCCAGATTATTTTGTGACCATGTTCGTTTGAAAGAGCAAGTCTTTAGAAACAACATTTGGTTCGGCACTTGCGCAGATGCGCAAATTTCAGCATGTTATGGGCGCCACAAGGTTGCAAAATCGCGTGATTTTTCGTGCAGTGTCCAGCGCGAGCTCAACTTTTTATGCGTCTCTCTGGCTCGTTCTGTCACTCCCATCCGAGGACGTTGACCCCGCAACCCCTCACCATTCACATTTATCATCAATCGTGCAGAATTTTTATATTTTTAACCATACTTTCTGGATTTTTTTGGCACAATTTCGTAATTTTATAGAATTTTTTTGTCATTATGGTTGTATTCTGAACAAGGTTTAAAAATGATTTGGCAACAGAAAAAGACAGAAAAAGTGATGTTGATCATTTTGGTTGTGAGGAAAAAAAAATCCGTCAAATTTACGAAATTGTGTGAATAAATCCAAAATTTATAGTTAAAAATATAACAGTTCGACGTTATTTATTGATGATAAATGCGAGTGGTGAAGGGTTGCAGGGCCAATGTCCTCGCGTGGGAGTCACAGAGCGAGCGAGAGAAACGGAGAAAAATTCAGCTCGCCATGGACGTTGCACTAAGAATCGAGCGTTTTTGCGAACTTGTGGCGCCTATAACGTGCTGATTTTTGTGCATCTGCGCAAGTGCCGAACCAAATTTGTTTCTAAAGACTTCCTCTCTCAAACTAACATGGTCAAAAGAAAATCTCGGCTGAACATGGTTTGCGCTCCCATTGTTAGTGCAATTTGATCTATACATAGATGAAATAGAGTGAAATTAACTGGTCCCGAGTTGTGCCACACCCACTCTTCGTCAGGGGGTGTGGTCGGGGCAAAATGAGATTCTTAGTGCAATTTGATCTATAGATGAAATAGAGTGAAATTAACTGGTCCCGAGTTGTGCCACACCCACTCTTCGTCAGGGGGTGTGGTCGGGGCAAAATGAGATTCTTAGTGCAATTTGATCTATAGATGAAATAGAGTGAAATTAACTGGTCCCGAGTTGTGCCACACCCACTCTTCGTCAGGGGGTGTGGTCGGGGCAAAATGAGATTTTTACAAAAATTGAATCTATAGATGAAATGGAGCGAAATCGAGTGTTCCCAGACGTCTTGGGAGTGGTTGGGATGAAGTAGTCTGAAGCTACTTCCTTATGTGCGTTTACGACGGTTTATTTCTTTGTATCCTTAGTATCGTAAAATAGTTTACGGAGATAGAATTTGGGGTCAGGTTTCGTAAAAATCGTAAGCGTAGTAACGCGATTTTCGATGAGAAAATCTTAGGACGTTTACAAAATCTCATAAGCGTCGTAAGTAATTTTACGATACGATGAATACTAAGGATACGAAGAAATAACGAATACCTTCAATTTATTTGAAATATAAATGGTTAAAAAACTTTCCACTATGTACTTGAACCCGTATTAACGGCCACTCTTTTCAGATAAGGGGTTGGAGATGAAGGACATTCCGCTGAGCTATGTGCACGTGGAGGTCGTTTTGGAGGAATAATTGACCAAGGAACGGATCCCCACGGTCATGTTTGCCGGATTGGTGGGAACGGGGTGGGAGGACAATGGGGCAAGTCTTAGGCCTTCAGTGGGGTGGGCCATAGCTTTGCGAGATGATGCAGACCCCAATTTAGGAGTGGGATACCCGGGAAGTTTCCCATGAGACGCCCGATGCAAAAATTTTGAAAAATCTGCTTCATAATTAATGTGTATATGGAGTTTACAAATACGAACGGATTATCAGTTTACCCTAATAAGCCTGATTTTTTTTGTTTGTTAAGGCAGTGAGCATAGTTATTTGACAAAATCTTGAATAAATCACTATGTTCAGATATTCTTATGTCACCATTATAAATGCATATGCCTGTTCTCTTGCTCACAACCAAAGAGTTTATTCATACCAAAGCCCTACAGCATTGGGAGATAGTGTGGACATTCCTATTGCGCAATGCTGTTGGGCTACATGAAGAATAAACTCTTTCGCTGTGAGCAAGAGTACATTTTTCGTTGTTGTAATGTTCTTTAGTATTAATAGTATGTAGATCTTGTATGTAAGTTCATTTAATACGAATTCACGAACAGGGCATTACAAGAGCTAGATAAATACATCGTTTATATGCCATAGTGGTGTCAACTTTGGTGTCCGGATACTAAGGTTTGGATTTCATTGCAAGACCAATACGATATTTTTACAATCTTGGAATGTGACTGGTACACTATGGACTACTATTATTATAATACTGCATTTTTACAACTGTAGTAATAATAAGAAATGTAGTTTAAAAACAGTTTTGAATTACAGTAAAGTTAAACGTCCGTTGATTTATTGTTTGCATTTTCTTGCTTCAAAATTGATTTTGCTATCTAGTGAAATTAAGTTTCCATTTTAACTGTTTTAGATGGGGATCTTACACTCATGAAATGAACTGAAGTTGCACATACACATTTTATATAATACTTATCATAAAAATTCACAAAAGCAAGCATCATCTACAAATTCTGTTAAAATTTATGTAGAATTTCTTACGAATACATTCACTGCCAATTCGTACTCGCTTTACAGCGGGCCAATTGTGGCCCGTTCGAAATTATCGATACGTTCAGGTTAACACTGTTTAAAGCAATGCTAACCAGGACGTGTAAGTCGTCCAACAGTTACGTCATCAAAGCTTCAATCGTCTTATCCGTCACGGCCACGTAGTACTTTGTTTTTGTGGATTTTTTCAACACAAAAAAACTGAATTCTCCCGTTCCTGCCCTGATTCCAATAGGCCTTAGAGCCTTTACCATTTTCTCCTCAAGTCGCATTGTGCCCCTCTTGATTTTCAGCTTCCCCTTCCAACCCGTCAACAATTTCCCAGTCCTCTCTTGACACGCGATCCCATAAGGCAGCAGCACACCAATTGCAACCATTCCAATGACAGACGCAGTGGGAAAAAAGATAGAACGGCATCCGAATAACACCAAACATTCCAACAGTTGTGAAATTGCACATGACCGTAAATCCAAATCCAGTCGAGAGCAACAAACTGGTGAAACAAGTAGTAATATTCTCCAGGGTTTTGAACAAAATGCGAAACCTTTGATACATTTGGATCGATTGCGTGCAGAGATTAAGTCGGGCCAAACTACTTACCGAATCCATCAACATGTTTAAAATTACCGCGCTGGTTACTACTGACCCGACAAGGATAGCGGTACAGTGGAATGCAACGAAGACATAGTAAATTTCCAATACTATGAATGTGATCAATTTGCATGCAAAATACGTATTCATTGGACAAACAGAATTTGCCAAGTCGTACTGAAGGTGAGCCAGCTTGTCATTGATGGTCAAGTATGCTTCGAACAGGGTGAAAAGTATTGGCAGAGTGGATACGACGATAAAGTTGGATAACATGATGGCCAGCTTGTCCCATTTTTCTAGACGTTTCTTTGAACCTGTGATGTGTAAATGCACTGAGAATAATTAAATTATTATAACATTGATTTGGAATATTTGCCATATTGTAGATTACTTATGCTGTTATGAGGGACAAATTTTAATAGGGACAAACAGAGATATCAATTCATAAACATCACCCTTGTACAATTGGCGGCAGAAGCGGGGGGACAGGGACTCCCAGAAATTCAGCTAAAGCAGATCTTGCCCCTCCTCTTTCCATCGATCCCTCATGTCCCAATATGTATGTCTCCCCAACTTTCGTTGCCATTGCGTTGGACATGGTAATATATAAATATTTATATTCACATTCCACCCGAAGCATTCAAAATGTTATATCAAAAATTGAAACTGACTCCAGGCTAAGGAATTAGAATTTGAATACTTGATGCAAAAGGATAATGGGATTACTTGGTAATAAAATTGTCCGTGCCGACCCTATTTCAATGACGTCTTAAGAATCGAGAAAACGATACTGGAGGAAGACAATCTATCCACTGACACAACAAATGCATACATTAAATGTTCAATAGGTTATATAGTAAATAGTAATTTAGCTTCAATTGTGTTCATGTATACACATAAATATTTACGGACTCTGGGTACTACTCCAAAACCTATGTAGTACTAATAACAATTTTAAGAGCTATGAGGCTTGCAAGAATTTTCTGAACAAAATATGATTACCAATTACTTACTTACATAGATATGTATATAGTTATTGTATTATATATACATCCATAAACTGATTAGCACTCACCTCTTTCTAACCGTTCAACCTGTCGGATCAGATCATTTAAGAATGCGGCGTATTCATACTTTACTAAGGAAATAGCGGCCGCCGTAGTGACGTTGGATGAGCATTGAATAAGACCAATAAGGAGAACGACGACTTGTAAAATTTGGATCTTTTCTGAATATAGGATGTTGATGAGCTCGGCCAAGTTTGAAAATATGGCAATGATCACGATAAGCTCTGGGACGTAGAAGGAGTAGAATAAATCCTTTTTCGTCTTCACGTAGAATCTACGTGTTGACCGATTATATGCACACGGGAATTCGAAATAAAATAAGAAAACTTTACGGTAAATATACAAAGCTTGAAGGTTTGGCATTGTAGGAAAATTTGTAGTTCATAAGGAACAGATCGAGAGTCCCGATTCGAGTGAGAGGTAGAAGGAACGGTGGCCATAACTACTTAGAAAATTGTCTGGCCGGGATGGGCACATTTCGCTTTGCATACGTCAAGTATAATTACTTCTGAATAACTGTGGGATCATGCACAGAACACTTTTTTGCATAGAACCACCAAAGCTAGTATCTTTTCAAAATAGGTAAACGAAAAGAATTCGAATGATTGCAAAATTTTGCTTGTTTTAAGCTGAACAATTTTCATGGATGGATGATCTCAAAATTTATAATTTCTACCCAACGTTGACGTGGGAGACCACGAAAGAGAAATTCATTGTAAAATTAAATTTACATAACTTAATAATTTAGTTGTATGATGTCTATTGGAAATATGTTTGTTTGTAGGTTTAAGCATAAAAATACCCAATATTTTTCTGTTCAAGCTTTATTTAAAGGTTAACTTAAGAATAACAGTTTATGGTTAATATTACATTATTTAGCTACAGACCGAGAAACCTCATTATTATGTTTGCCAATAATACATATTAAGAAATATTCATCCAGAATGAACAGCAAGGGCAGAATAAATTCTGGTTGCCAGCTATTCTCCCGTTAAGAGAAATTCATAAATTTCTCAGGGGGACTGGTAGTAATTTGCTCATTGTTTTTTCAGAAAAACAATGGAATATTTGTGACCTTGATGAAAACTTGGTCGGGTGGATATGTATAAAAGTGTGTAGTTTTTTAAATATAACCCTCAAAACTGTTTAAAAATTACTTCAACTTCAACATGAAGGATGCAAAGTTGCCAAAACAAATATCTCGTTAAATAAAAAACATCAAATTGCATTAGTAGGAATTATATCTGATCTTGTAATGTTTCAAATTTGGGCGGAAATGAGGTATCCAATTATAGCTAGTTTCTAATTGTAGCCAGATTACTGACGTCCAGTACCGAATTTTTGCACCAGCAACAATTAGAGTATATAAATATGTACGGTATTCAGTATTTGTGCAAAACAACACACATTTCCTTCACTTGCATGGCAACGGACAAAATTCAAGTTCAACTATGTAGCTAAGTATTTCGCTATTTATTCCTTTGCCTGACCTAAATTTTGGGATCGGTTTTTATAAATTATTTGCACAACCGCCTACCCAAAAAGTAGAAGTACCTCTTAAGTTTGTCAACCATTACTGATGTACCTTTATTAATGCCCATATTTTCTAGTTCTAATAGGAGAACGAGGTTCGTCTTAATCACATTATTTTAGTTCCATGTAGACCGAATAGTTTTATTTTTCCCCAATGATTTTAAAATGGGGGTTACAGTCAGCTCAGTAATTATATTTACTAGGGGCGTATGTACATAGGTTAAATATTCACATATTATTTATATTATACATACATATACACATATGTGTGTATTACTTATATTATATATTATAAATAAGTATTATACATCTTGCAGAAATAATATATTGTAACTTATGAATTAGAATTATTTATTTACTAGTGTTAGGTATATACGTAGTGTTAGGTACATACATAGTATGCAAAATGCAATGTAATAATGCAACCACAATTATTATTAATAAAGCCTTCCTAAACTACACATCTCTCCTCTCTCATCTCTCCTCTAAATGCATACATAACATTGGTGGACCTCCAGAGTACTTTTTCTCCTCTGACTGCCAAGAAATTAACTTTTACATACATAATCTCTTAAAGTGCAAATTATACAATTTATTCAAAATTAAGTACACATCCTTTCCTGACAAACATAATGCAATTTTTCCACGACGATGCCCCTTTGGAACTTTTTCAGTCGACGCACTGACCCCTCACCTCCCCCGTCAAACCTGCTCGCAGCCCCGAAAGTGTATTTGTTTCTGGCCGACGTTTTGACCATTTCCGTGACCCTATTGACCCTGACTCTGACCGTGAACACCAGATCGTCAGCCCCACAGACAGTTCTCAGTGCGGTGTTGTGACTGATGACTTTGGAGATACCAATAGTGATCCACTTCCGCTATCGCACCTCCCCTCGGCCCCCGACCCAGATCATTCCGCGTCGAGCATCCTCCCTGGAAATATAAATGATAATTTGTTAAACAACCAGGTACGTCCTCCTGCTGTTACTTTTATACGCGAGAATCAGCCAGTGAACTTCGTACCAACACCGGAACCTTCGCGTCCCCCAAACCCTCCTCCCCCACCCCCAGCCAACACATTTTTCTTCGGACCAAGAGCATTAAACCCAGACGCAGTTTTTCGGTTTCCGTCCTCTCCATCCCCCTTCATCCGTCCGCCCCCGCCAAACCGACCTCCAGTTCCTCCTCCCACTCCAGCAGCCGCCACCGCCAACATGGCCGCGAGGAATTTTTTTACCGGTAGCCCTCCACAACCAGCTCCTCTGGTTAATATTAATCTCGAAATGCCAAAATATGGACATGAACTATCCAAGCTCGGACTTCGACTTTTTATTCAGCGTTTCCAGTGCTGGGCGGAAGCAAAACGCTTAACTGTTCCTCAAGCCAAATTAACTCTTCCCTTGGCTTTCTCCAATGCCACTGCCCAACATTATTTCATGATCAATTTCGCGGAACAAGACAATCCAGCCATTGACTGGGCTACCTTTATTAACAATTTTCTGACCAAATGCCCAATGGAGGTTGATGATCATACGTTCGTCCTGGACCTCTTAAAGTCCCCAAAACCAGAGCTCGAGAAAGCATCGGTCTACTTGCAACGACTTCGCGCTACAATGTCTGAGGAATACACACGCCATGCAGAACCAGATATCATTCGACTCCTTATGGACAATTTGGACCCTTCCCTACGTCAATTCCTCGAGTGCAAAGGACCTTTTTTGACCTATGGTGACTTAGTGTCACTTGTGAAGCATTATGAAGACCGTGGCCTGCAGAAAACACTGACCCCTCAACTCCAACCGCCCGTAACGATTATCTCCCCAACCGCTCCCCCTCAATCTGTTGGACTCGACGCATTCGCTGGCCTCCACCAGGCCCCCGTAACCCCCCTAGCTCCGCCCACGGCTCAGCCTAAGCCCGTGAATAATGCAACTGACGGAGGACTGTCACTCGGAGTGAATTTGACCAATGTTAAGAATATGCAAGGTCTGCTTAATCACCTTAGCGATCTACAAGCTGCTATCATGCGACTTAATGTGTCGCCCTCCCAAAATCACGGCTCAAGATCTCGCCCAGATCAGTCCCAGGATAATCGTGCGCCTCGTCCTAACGGACAACGCCCCTCATTTGAATGTTACTACTGCGGCATCCGCGGACATAGAATTATAGAGTGTCGCAAGAAAATGATGGCCTTCAACTTAACGGCCAAGGGCGTGGTCGCAATGGTGGGTATCGTAATAACGATACCTCCGGTGCTGGCTACCGCCGCGATAACCGCCGCCGCGACGACTCTCCTCGTGACCACCGCCGTCGCAATGACAACCGTGACTACCGTCGCCGAGATGACTCCCCCCGCGATCAGCGTCGCAATTCAGACTTTCAGCAACGCCGCCATGATGAATCTCCCCGTCGCCGTGACAACTTCCATCATAATACTACGGATCGTGACGACACGCGACGCGAAAACCATCAGTGGGATGAGCGTTCAACGCGTACCCCTCCCGGTTCACCGCCCCCGTCGGGAAACGCCCGGCTTTGGGCAAATTGATCTGCCCACCATCCCTGAAGCCTTTAAAATCTATTCTACGTCCATCGTCCCCCTCCCTTGACCCTGCTGGACCACGACATGTCACCTTTAACCAAAATACGATTGACTTACGCATCAACCTACAAGATTTCTCTGCCAATCATGGCCCAGTAACAATCGACACTTTTATCAATAATCAACGAATCACTGCAACAGTCGATAATGGTGCCAAAGCCTCAATCATTACAGAAACCCTTGCTGTTGGTTTACCCCGGATTAACCCAAATTTACCTTACCGACTGTCGGATTTTGGCAATCATACAATTAGAGATTGCGGCCTGGTCATTCTACCTCTCAAAATCGGCACAAAACAAGTGACATACCCGTTTTTCGTCGTCCCCTCATCACCGTGTCCTCTTCTTCTTGGGCATGATTTTCAAGAACATTTCCTTCTGTCCAGCAACGAATCCTTTCGCTGTTTGATGTCTCCTATCCTTCGTTCCATCCCGTATACAAGCGCCCCGCAACGATTATTCCATTCCTGCGATAACAAAGAAATTATGCAATCACTAAACAGAAATATGGACATGAAATTACTTGATGCATCTCAGCGGACTCCCGCGACACAACCAGAACAACCCCCCAAACCCCAACCACTTCTGCCATCCCTAACAAGTTCACCAGCAGCCTCGGGGCCCTCACCGCCACCACCACCGCCATTACCATCAGCCCTACTTTCACCACCACCAGCCGCACTTTCTCCACCACCGGTAGCTGCAGCTGAACTTTCACCGCCACCTTTTCTTATGGATCTGACCAAACTCAAAATCAATCCCAACATTTCGCCTCCTACGAGAGCCAAGTTGCTTTCTCTGATCACGGAATTTAAGCATATTTTTTCATGGGACCCAACCAAATTAGGGCGAACCGACCGTGTAGAATTCGATATTGACACCGGAGATCATCCTCCCATTAGAATGCAACAATTTAATCACCCAGAAAAGATTCACAGAGACATCAAAAGTCACGTCGACAAACTTTTAGCCCAAGGAATTGTACGTCCCATCCGTGGGTCATGGTCCTCTCCTTGCTTTTTCGTCCCGAAAAAGGATGACGACGGCAACCTGACCTCTCAAAGATTTACGGTAGACTACAGGTCCCTTAACCGTATTACCAAAAAGATCCAGTGGCCACAAACTCGCATTGATGATATTTTTCAGTCCCTGCGTGGCAAGAAATATTTCACCAGTCTCGACTTTACCTCAGGCTACTACCAGGTACCTATGACTCCTGAAGCCCAGGAGAAAGCAACTTTTGTGACCCGTGAGGGTACCTTTGCCCCCACCGTTCTTCCATTTGGGGTCTCAAATGGCCCCGCCCGATTCGCCGAGCTCCTCGATGAAGTACTTTACGGCCTTAAGGGTGAAGTCTGCCAGAATTTTTTTGACGACATAGTTTCCGCTGGAGCAACCGAGGAAGAAGCATTGGAAAAATTACGATTAATTTTTGAACGAATTGCCGCCGAAGGGCTCACTCTTAAGCCATATAAATGCGACTTTCTCCAAGACGAAATAAATTTACTCTGTTTTTCTCTTTCCGCAATGGGGACAAAACCCGATGAGAAGAAATTACGTGGTGTGTCCCAGCTCAAACCCCCCACCACCGGACACAAAGTGAAGAAACTAGTGGCATTCTTCAGTTATTTTCGCAAATATATACCAAATTTTTTCCGCATTGTCCACCCGTTACAATGTTTATCAACCACCCGAGGGAACATTACGTGGACTGAAGAGCACCAAGCTGCCTTCGACACGGTCATTGCACGACTGTTGTCACGACCAGTACTAAGATTATTTGACCCTGCCCTTCCTACCCTGTTAGAAACCGACGCCTCTTCTTATGGACTAGGAGCCGGACTTTTCCAATTCTATGAGGGCGAGAAACATCCGGTAGCATTTATCTCACGAACTCTTTCCGTGGCTGAGAAACGCTATCCCTCATGTTGGAACTCACAGCCATCTGTTGGGCCCTGAAACGCCTGCGACCCCTCATTTATGGTGTCCCCCTTTCCATCGCCACAGACTGCCACGGGATTTGCTGGCTTCTCCAAGGGTCAAAAAAAGAGCTCAACTCTCGACTGTCAAGTATGGTTGTTTGTCTAATGGATTATACAATAGTTGAAATTCGCCATGTGAGTGGCAAGAAACATGAATGTGCCGATTTCCTCAGTCGCTATCCGACTGAAGATTTTCAACCAAATCGTGATGAGCTTGATGACCTCCCTATTCTGACAATTGGCTCTCTTAATTTGATGTCCAGTCAAGGTGACGACCCTGAACTAGCCATAATTATCAACAAACTGAAATTAGGACAAGATACAAAAATCAATGAGCATTTCACACTAAAAGATGACGTACTATTTAAACGTGATAACCAATATAACCGTCTAACCCTGGTTATTCCGTCAAAACTCATTCCTTCCGTCCTAGATGAGTGTCACGACAGCCCATTTTCCGGACACATGGGGTTTACAAGAACGTACGACAGAATCAAGCAGCGATATTGGTTTCCTGGTATGCGTCGTCAAATAATGCGATATGTAGCCACCTGTTCCAAATGCCAGTTTCGGAAATCACCCAGATCTAAACCCAATGGACTTTTCCAATGCATAAAAGTGCCAAAAAATGCTTTTCAACGTGTTCAAATAGACGTGGCTGGCCCATTTCCTGCCAGTAAATCCAACAAAAAATACATCATTACCGCATCATGTTACCTGACCAAATGGCTCGAAACTGAAGCTGTCAAATCTGCTCAAACTGAGGACATTATCAACTTTTTGGTGAAACTAATATGCCGCCACGGTGTGCCTGCTATCCTCCAATCTGATAAAGGTACAATTTTTACCTCTGATTTATTATCGCAACTTTCTTCCGCCTTGGGCATTAAGCACTTGCTCTCCACCGCCTACCATCCGCAAAGTCAAGGTCAAGCAGAACGAAGCCATGCAGTTCTAAATGACTGTATTCAAATTTATCTAACCGATTCTCTCAAATCACACTCTGATTGGGACACATGTCTGCCTCATATTACATTTGCCATTAATTCCTCCAAGCACACCACGACTGGTTTTAGCCCGTTCGAATTACTCTACGGCCGTGAGGTGGTCCTTCCCACGGAATCCGCATTTATTGCTGAGGAATACATTAGTTTGGAGAAATTCCTTTCTCACATAAGATCTGCTCGGACACTTGCGTGGGACCGAATCCAACACTCTCAAGAGGTTGCAAAATTTTATTATGACAAAAAACGCAAGCATATTGAATTTCCTATAGGCAGTCAAGTTCTCTGCCGTAAGTACATCCAAAAGAAGGGTCTCGCTGCTAAATTAATGCAGTATTGGTTCGGCCCGTACATGATTAAGCGAAAACTTTCTGACGTTAATTACATAATTTCCGCTACGATGTCTAATGGTCGTGTTATCACGGAGACCGCCCATGTTGAGAAACTGAAACTATACAACTCTAGGACGACTGATGAGACCACCGTCAGCACATTCTCCCCTTCTGCTCTGGACATTTCCCACGATGCAAGTACAGACCCTCCTCAGAGTGCAGACCACCAAGATAATGCTGACTATGCTGACGAGGAAGTTTTATCTTCTCTAGACCCACCACATTCCTCCCGATCCTCACCTGGCTCTCCGACTCCAACCCCCAGTGACACACTGACCTCGCAACAAGCTCAGTTGCCCACAAATAATTTTCTCTTCGACTCTGATTTCCCTCAACTCTCTCCACAAGCACATACATACGAATCTACGCTGTCGCAATTTACGCCACCGGTTCTTTCACCAGTTTTCCCACATAACAAACAACCAACACCTGCACACCAATACAATCTTCGTTCACGAAAGAAAGTTACATTTCAAGAGGGATCATGAATCCTTTGTGCCTACTTTGTGTTGCACTTGTTTCTGGTGCTCGCCTGACTGGTGCGAAAGACCAACTTTCAACAACAATTACGCGACTTTCAACTGGAATTTTGACAACGAATGTCAAAATTATTCCCTATGAATCTACCGTTCCTCTGATTTACGAAATGGATCTCCCTGACCTCGACCAATGGACCCGCCTCTTGACACCGCTTAACGACACAGACATCGGCCAAATTTTGAATGCCACCCACTCTCTTGCACTTCGACTCCTCCCAATTTTCCCGCCCCCAGTTCAACGCGTCACCGCCGTTCCATAGAAATCATTGGCGACTTTTATAATTGGTGCTGTGGCGTGGCCCAACAAAAAACTGTCGACCGCATGCAGCTTAACGAGCACTACCTTGATAATTTCACTAAAATTTTTAACAAAGATTTTCAGGCCCTCGAGAAAGCCCTTAGCGAAACCGACCGAGTAGTTCACAATGAGTTACGCGATATCGCCAATGAAGAAGAGAGACTAGAATCCAAAGCCCAGGATGACCACCATTCCCTTTTTGCCCTGGCCGTCGCCCAATTTCAGACAGTACTGAACCAAAACTGGATCCAGACCCTTAGCGACTGCAGGCAGTCACTACTCCCACCCTTTATTGTTAGCCCGAAGATGCTGCGACGCGACCTACGAGTCCTGCAACGGAAGATACTTCAACATAACAGAGAGCTCAGCATCCCCTCCAGCAACTTGGAGGACGTTTTTCGCTATCCCTTAGCGACTTGTTTGTTTAGTCCGAACAAAGTGGTTGCGACTGTTCGCATCCCCCTAGTGAGCCTGAATACGACGTAGGAAATGAAACGAATCCAATCCCTGCCTTTTTTATTCAACGATGACGTCTGTCAAGTGAAAATCGATGTGAATTACGTTGCCCTGTCCAAAAATCGTATTATCCCCATCACGCCGACCATATCACTCAACTGTGACCCGACAACAAATGCTCTCTGCTTGCTGCCACGTTTCGATCCTCCTGTTATTCCTGAACATAATTGCATTCGAGCCCTCCTAAAAAGTGCCCCCATCTCAGAAATCAACCAAAACTGCCACCTCTCATGCACTAAGCTGTACCACCCACTAATTCTGCAGTTGGGACCAGCCAGCTTCGGAATCATTGCCCCAAATTCCACCATCAAATTATATCCAACTTCACGAAGTGCCCACAAGAATATTACAGCCCCGACAATTGGCCTTTTGGAAGTGCACCTCTCTTGCTCCAGCCGACTCTACGTGGACTCTATTCTGGTGACGCCCGACTTCCCTTGCCTTAGAACCCAGTGGGATCCGTCTTACCATCATCTTGTTCCCGCCCCCCTCACCAAATTACGCACCCCAATCATCACCAATGCTACTCACTTTGCTGCCCTGGACGAGATTATCAACCAAGAATGGCATGAATCAATTCCTCACACAAACTATTCCGAGCCACCACTTCCTGCCACCCATCACGTGCCCTTGGAAATTCATGCAGCCGCCTACGTGTCATACAGTTCTTCAATTATTTTATTTTTGATTGTAATTATTGTAATTTGGATCACTTATAAATTGTTCTGTGTTCCAGTCCCCCTAATTCCTGGAGTCCACGCCTACCCTGTCCTTGAAACCATCGAAGTCACGTCGGATGTCCTTACTGTCCTTTTCCTCCTCATTTTAATCCTGATTGGCCTAACCATTTTACGCCATCTTTCTAAATTAGCTAATCGCACCAATTCAAATCCCCGACTTATCTACGCTACTCCACCTACCGAGCCACTGCCGACACGTCACGACGCCCACGAGATGTCAACCTTGCCCAGTGCTCCGCCCCAAACTACGGTCCACCAGTTCGATGCCTTCGGAAATTATAACTAAGTTCATTCATTATTATTAATTCACAAAAAACCATCGATTTCTTATTATTAATATAAAACAATATTTCTGTATCACGATTTATTCATTTGAGTAATAATTTTGCTTCAATATTTGTAGTTCTGCTTACCGGGAGTGAGGCAGTCGGTGGATGACGTCACCCAGCAATTTCCAAGTTTCCAGTAATTTTTCCAAGTTCCCGAGACCACCCACCCCACCCACAGCCACACCCCCGGTGACCTTTGACCTCTGAGGAGGGCCCTTAAATCCCCCCTTCCCCCCAGCCTTAAGGGCTCTCCCCCCAAGGGGTACCCTTAGATGTTATCAAACCCGGAATCTGCAATTTATCAACATAAAAATTAGTTTTATAGTCATTTTACTGCTTGTCGATACTAGATATACATTTATTTTTAACCAATTTCATGATTTTCACAATTTATTTCTAACATAATTCCCAAAATGTCCAAAAATTTCAAAAAAAAAAATATATATGTATTTAGTACTTACCTTTGCTGTGAATCCGCTTCCTGACATAATTTTTGATGAGGCAGATATGTAGCACTTTATTTTATCAATTTGATTGTATTTTAGAACACAATTTTGTTAGTTAATTCTTCAAAATTTAAAAATTTAGTGAATTTTTCCTCGCCTTTGCCTCGTTGTGTAGTTGTGTAGAATAATGGCGGACGTTATTCCGCCTCTCCTTTGTCCCGAGTGATCGTACTCGTCACTCGTATGCTTTGTTCAGTTTAGTAAATTCGTCGTAATCACTCGTTGTTAAGTTAGCGTCACTACTCTTTTTCAGGAGAAAAAGTCTCCTGCAAGAGGGTAGTGTTAGGTATATACGTAGTGTTAGGTACATACCTAGTATGCAAAATGCAATGTAATAATGCAACCACAATTATTATTAATAAAGCCTTCCTAAACTACACATCTCTCCTCTCTCATCTCTCCTCTAAATGCATACATAACACTAGAGTAAAATCTCGTCCTAGGACGGGCCCAAGTACGGGATGTGCTAAAGTGAAAAATTCGTCGTACTACACATTAAATAATTCTAGGGGTTTACTGGTCACGGTGAGGTCACAGACCCCAAGTGCTATATTTTCTGGAAGCCATTTGTGAGAGGTTTCGAATGATACCCCATTTGTTGAGGGTTATGAGGTAAATTTGGGTGACCTGTGACCCTTGACCTTGAATGGCGTGACCTACACTATTCAAACTATGACGGCTCCCACCGCCTGGGACTAACTAAGCTTTATGCGCTATCATACGTTGCTGTAAGTGACGGAGGATTTGAACCCGACGGACAAATCGGTCGTGCTGAATTAAGTAATAGGACGCTAGTTTTCTTAATGACGACATCACGTGTGTTTCGTACACAAGTTTTTGACTTATTTCCCACCGGTGACAAAACGTCTCCTTAATCATTACCCAGAGATGGAGCAAGCAAATTCAATTTCGTTCTATGGTTTCCATTAAATGCATACTCTATTTATATGTATGCATATACATATTTAACTGTTATTTGTTAGTTAGTTAATTAGTATTTAAAATTAATAATAGCTTCATTGAAAACAACTCCTGCAGGGATCCCGGATTTTAAGTTTGTAATTTAATTTTAACGATTATGCAGGTAGTGAAAGAAAATCGGAATTGATGTTTAAATTACTCTCGTTAAGATAATTATGTAAAGCATAATTAAACAAGCACTTTCTTTTAGTTTTATCAATGGATAATCCATTATGGATATAATTTGTTTACAAATGTATACACCTAAATGTTTCTATGAAAACAAATGCATACGCTAATGAGTTGTAAGAAATTTACAGCGCGCCAAATATAGCCCGCCACAAGTAAGAAATTCTCGAAACGCTTGCTGTTTAGTCTGTTAACATCAATGTTAGCCGGGGTACGACAACCATTTATGTCATCAAAGCTTCAATGGTTTTGTCCGTCACGGCCACGTAGTATTTCGATTTTGTCGACTTTTTTAACACGAAGAAACTGAATTCCCCCGTTCCTGCCCTGATTCCAATAGGCCTTAGCGCCTTTACTATTTTCTCCTCAAGTCGCATTGTACCCCGTTTCACTCCCAGCTTCCCCTTCCTACCCGCCAACAACTTCCCACTCCTCTCATGACATGCGAACCCGTAAGGCAGCAGTACTCCAATTCCAACAATTCCAATGACCGACGCAGTAGGAAAAAAGAGATAAAAAGGCATCCGAATAACACCGAACATTCGAACAGTTGTGAAATTGCACATGACCGTAAATCCAAATCCAATCGAGAGCAACAAACTGGTGAAACGAGTAGTAATATTCTCCACGGTTTTGAACAAAATTCGAAACCTTTGATACATTCGGATCGATTGCGTTCCGACATTAAGTTTGGCCAGATTTCTTACCGAATCCATCAACATGTTCAAAATTACCGCGCTGGTTACTACTGACCCGACAAGGATAGCCGTGCAGTGGAACGCAACGAAGACATAGTAGATTTCCAATACTATGAATGTGATCAATTTGCAAGTAAAATACGTATTCATTGGACAAACAGAATTTGCCAAGTCGTACTGAAGGTGAGAAAGTTTGTCATTGACGGTCAAGTATGCTTCGAACAAGGTGAATAGAATGGGCAGGGTGGCAGATACGAGGATAAAATTGGATAACATGATGGCCAGCTTGTCCCATTTTTCTCCACGTTTTATAAAACCTGTGATTTAAACACATACGTCGAAACATCATTAAATTGTTATGGAATTGCTTCAGGAAAATTATGACATAGATTAGGCATTCATGGTTGGGGGGCGGGGTTATGGTTATAAGTGAGACAAATTGATAATATAATGACCTGAATTCGAAAATATTAGCCTTGGACATCGGAATAAATACATATTTCTATTCCACATTTCTCCCTAATCATTATGATTAGGGAGAAATTGTGTGGATCAAGGAGGCGTCCATATATCACGTCATCATTTTAGTGGGTGGGTGGTTTATGTAGGTCTTCCCATCTTTCACATGTCAAAACTCCCTACCCTGTAATGTTTATGTTGGATGGGTGGGTTCTAAAATCGAGAATTTCTGATGTCGTGGTATATGGATGGCCCAATATTATAATGTTCGTACCATAAAACTGACCAGCACTCACCTCTCTCTAATTCCTCGACCTGTCGCACTAGGTCATTTAAGAATGCGGCGTATTCATATTTCATGAATGAAATTGTGGCCGCAGTTGTGACATTGTATGAGCATTGAATAAGACCAATAAGGAGAACGACGACTTGTAAAATTTGGATCTTTTCGGAATATACGATATTGATCAGCTCGGCCAAGTTTCCAAATATTGCAAGGATTACGATACACTCAGGGATGTAGAAAGAGTAGAATAAATCCTTCTCCGGCTTCACATAAAATCTACGAGCGGAAGGATTATATGTACACGGGAATTTGAAACAAAATAAGAAAACTTTCCGGTAAATATGTAAAGCTTGAAGGTTTGGAATTTTAAGAAAATTTGTGATTAGATGGACAGATAAGTTCTGATGCCAGGTACCAAATAAAGAAAATTTGCCCTGACTAGGTCGACTAGGGCCAAATTTTCTGGCCGGGGTGGACACAGGTTGCCTTAAGCACTCGAAGTCTAACTACGCATTAATCATGTTGGGATCTTACACAAAATACGTTTTAAAACCACAAAGGTAACTCTGACGATTGAATTTTATTAACTGAATTTTATTAATTTTAAGGTGAACAATTTCCATGGATGGATGATCTCAAATGTTATGTAAGCATGGTTAAATTTTAAGACCAAATTTTATAACGAAAAGAAAATTAATTTGAAGATTTAATTTAAGTTAATAATTTAGATACCGATATAATTTTTTTTTGTAAACAGGTCCAAGATAGCATAAAATTACGTAATAATACGTAACGTTTTTCGTTCCAAGCTTTCGTTAGCAGGGAGGTTAACTTATGTAATTGAAGAATGATAACCGTTTGTAGTTATGTAGTATTACATTATTTATTTACTAACTAGAAAATCTAATAATTTGTTGACCCATTATGTATTAAGAAAAATCTATCAAACATTAAAATTAATGATCGTAGCAATTCTGCTACGATTTATTATTTATTCTACAAGTTATTCAATTTTCTGATAAAGAAATTTCGTAAAAAATTTCGTAAAGAATTTCGACAAAAATTCAGATAAATTTTATCTGGTTACCATCTATTTTCTCCCTGATAAAAAATCCATAAATTTCCTAGCGAGACTGATTTATGTAATTTATTTATGGCCTATAAATTTTTGTAGTATTCTGTCAGAAGAACCATTGTATGCATATTTGTGACCTTATTGAAAGCTAGGGAGAGTGGAAATAAAATTATATAGTTTTTTAATGTTGACCTCAAAACCGTTTAAAGATCACTTTGAACTTCGACTTTAAAGATGAAAAATGCCAAAATACATTGCTATCGCCTTAGACAAAAAGCGCAAATTGTGTTAAAACTAATTATATCTGAGCTTGTAATATTGTATGCAAATTTCGGCGGAAGCAAGGTATCTTATTATAGATAATTTCTAATTGTAGCCGGATCTGTGGCATCCGGTTTTGGATTTTTGCACCGACTATAATTAGAGTATTCAGTATTTGTGCAAAATACATAATACACATTTTCCTTCCTTGGGTGAGCAACGGACAAAATTGCAAGTTAGACTATCTAAAAATGTCGTTATTTATTCCTTCTTTGCCGAACCTAAAATTTTGGATCGGTTTTTATAAATTATTTATATGTACAACCGCCTACACTGTAAATAATTTTGAGACAAATCGTCACCCGCGGAGGTACTATACTGCTCTATTTTTGGGTAACGATTTAGGAGACGTTTTATCACCAGGGGGAGATAAGCCAAAAACTCATGATCAGACACACGTGACGTCGTAATTAAAAAATTGAATATTTTTATCTGACAATAAGACCTTTTTTACATGACAGTATTAATTTTTTTAATGACGACGTCACGTGTGCTTGGTGCATGAGTTTTTGCCTTATCTCCCCCTGGTGATAAAACGTCTCCTAAATCGTTACCCAAAAATAGAGCAGTATAGTACCTCCGTCGGGTGACGATTTGTCTCCAAATTATTTAGAGTGTACCGAAAAATAGAAGTATACCTGTCAAGTTTGTCTACAACTGATATATCTTTATAAATGCCAGTATTTTCTAGCTCTAATAAGAAGTAGAGATTCGTCTTAATCACAATATTTTAGGTCGTTGTTGAACAAATAATTTCATTTTTTCGCCAAGAATTTGAAATTTGGGATTACATTCTGTCCCGTAATTATATTTACTGGGGGCACGTTAAATTGTGTATGTCCGTATAGTATACGGCGTATACATACACAAATGTCTACTTTTATTTTTACTTTTGTTCAACTTTTTAACTACGGCGTGTTAATAAATTGCATTACATTGCCCAATTACGGTCTTATTAGTGAGGCTTAGTGAAACTACAAATGTAAACGACATAAATATCCTTTAAAACCGTTTCCAACACGAATTCATGGCTATAGCCTAGACTTATTTACATAGCTCGGTGGTACATATGTTATTTTCTTATTTATTGCGATAAATGTAGTTAGCCTACACTAATAATACATACATAAATAAATACTAAAATGCATTTATGCTCACAATGTTTAGGAGAACAAAGAACAGAATGGTGGAAAAATTGCGTGCATATCTATATAATAGTTTGTCCGAACAAACCCCTGGTCAGGAAGCTCATTAAGTAAAATATTCCTCTAAAAAATACGGAAAGCGATTAAGCTGATAAAGAGATCATTTGGAATTTGCCTTATGTTAAACTTTTTTGTATTTCTCTCGCCTGCGATTTTATATTTAATGAATTGATATGTAAGAATTGTTTTTCCCGTTCATCTGATATTTAACGTAACAATATAGATAAACGACCTCTTACATAATCACACCAATTTTATTTAAACATCCGTTTGTTACGTCGAAAACTCATGATAAGATAACATGTTTGTAAAAATATCCTTTCTGACGTAAATGACATAATGACCATGCTTTATCTGTTAAAAACTTTTTCCAACCTAAAATACTGACGATTTTGTAATTAGTTCGACTTGTAAATACTAAAACATATGTATGTAGCTAATGAAAACAACCTCGAAAAAAGTTCCAGAATTGCGTTGGACAAGAATAACTAAGAGATACAAGAAGTAATTTGCGTTAATTACTCTTTCGAAGGCGTGGGACGTACCATTAATTTTTTGTATAAAAAGACTACCGTCAAGTCAAATATTTGTCACAGTAAGTTAGACATTCACAACAAGAGCAAAAAAAGATTTGCATTTGTCAACTATTTTCTTCAAAACATCGAAAATGAAGAACTTAAATCTCGTTACCTCCGTCATGCTGGTGAGAATTTTTTTCAGAAATTTCACACAAAATAAGAAATGTTTATTAATATATATTTCTGATATCTGCATAGATCGTCCTTCTCATCGGGACTCCGATCTTGGCACGAATTGCACGACAAGACCCACGCCCATTTTTCCGTCGTTCGGCAATCCCACTTCCCTCCGAGATCAGAGAGCAAAGATCGCTTGAGGATAGACAAGCCAAAATTATGGCCCCAGGAATAGGAGAAAGTCTACCAAATTACTTTCTCCTTCTGAAACATTAAGGCTTGAATCGAGTACAAATTATGAAAAAAAATCTTATTTTTACCACCTCTTTTTTAAAATATTTGTAGGACTTGCGTAACTAATTATTTATATTTCAAATTAAATCTTAATTTATTTTCATACTGATTTCTCATAATTAAGGGGTCCCCGTAAAAATAAAGTTGTATACAATTTTTAAACACACTTATTTTGATTTAGGACTTTGAATTTGTGTTCATATGATAACTATTTAGTCAATTACATTTTTTACTCATAAATTGGTTTGCAGATCGTGACTCATCTTAGAGTAATATATGTACATATGGATAAAAGTATGCTAATTATAAAGCTATGTTTGCATGTCAAAATAATTGATAGGGACACAAGTCGCGAGTCAAGTTTTTATCTTACCGTTGAAATGTCATTACTGGTTTCAATGTTTTCTCGTAATCTCATTTTAATGACCACAACAGTTTTGAGCAGAAAGTAGGAACCTATGGATCTTTGTTTCTGTCAATTGTATATGCAGAATAATTTGGTACATCCGTTTATACCAAATTAACCTGTTTCCCTTTCTAAACGTGTTATCAAGTCATGTAAATAATTATGAAATAATGCATTTGTCAATAAATTACATAAAATGATTAAGAATACACGGAAAGCTTTTATGTAAGCAGGACATGTGCATATGTAAAGCATCCGGTAGAGTCACATATGTACACCGGGTTAGTATTGATTCGGTAATAATTCATTACTGGATTGGTTATAATTTGATTCTGAGCGGTACAGATTTCATTACCACCTCATTACTATGCAGTAACGATCGATATTACCGATGCCGGTCATATATGTACTCCGTCCGGTAATGATTCATAAAAATTCAATACCAGAGTGTGTACATAATGCATGTACATATGTATGTAATTAATTTTAAACTTTTCAACAGAGTTATAATGTGTAAATTAAGAATTTCTTAATAAGAAACAGCAATTTTTTAATTTCACGATGACTGCATTTGTGTAGCATACATACCCATGAATTTATGTATATCTATAAATTTCCATGTCGTCCGCTCATGTTACATATGTCACAAATATTTTGGAACAAAATCACATTATGACCACGTGCCCAAAAAATAAACCTTTAATGACCATGTTTTTACCTTTTTAACCTAAAGCACAAAAGATTTTGTAATTAACTAAGCTAGTCAACAGCTAAACAAGTTAGTGGAAACAAACACGAAAAAAGTTCCAGAATTGCGTTGGACAGGAAATTTTTTTAGATAAAATAAGCAATTACTGTATAATTAAGGCGGGGCGTACCATTATCTAATTTTTTGTTTAAAAAGACCACTGTCACGTCGGACATTTGTCACAATGAGTAAGGCAACCACAAAAAGAGATAAAAAACAAGGCAACCAATTTACGGTTTCATTTTTGGTATTAAAAACAAAACAAAAATGAGAGCTTCAATCTCGTTACTTTGGTCCTGCTGGTGAGAACTTTTTTTGAAATTTTTCACACATATTTTATTTGATTTAATAAATATATTTCTGAATTCTGAATAGATCGTCCTTATGATCTGGACTCCGGTTTTTGCACGGATTTCTCGACAAGACCCACGCCCATTTTTCCGTCGTTCTGTAATTCCCTATCCTACCGAGATTCGTTAAGATATATCACTTAAGTCACTTAAGTACACGAGTCAAATTGGGAGCCGCAGAAATCGGCGATTCTCGACTTCATTAATTTTTATTTCGGGAACATTGTAAGTATTTCAATTTTAGTACAAACGAAGGGAGAGATCTTATTTTTATCATTTTTTACGTTGGTGCTGCTAGATTTGTTTAAATTTTGGTAATTGAGTTTCAATAAAGTTTTGTAGAAATTTTGATTATATTGTAATTCCGGGCATGATCATGAGACAAATTGTGTTAACTGTTTCGTTCAGATAATTATGCATATTAACGAATGCAAGGAGATACATAAAACCCAACAATAAGTATGTACATAAATATGTACATACGTATTTGTTCGCTCAAGATTGTCCTCTCTCACAAATATCTATTTTGGTCCGAAATCTACATAGTCGTTAAAATGAAATTATGAGTTTTAAATCCGGGATTCATGCACACAATTGCTTACATGAGTGGAGATTTCGTAAATATTTTGTCTACGACAATCTAAATTTATCATTAAAAATTAACAAGATTTCATAATCTGAAGGTAAGTCAATGAATGACGATAATTTTCAGTACAAGTGAATGGTGCCTTGATAGCAAATATCGTTAAACAAAAACTCAAATTGTTTTAACTTTAATTATACATGACCTTGTAATGTCGCCAATTAGGGCGGAAACAAAATTTGGCCAGGTCTCTTATTGTAGCCAGTTCTGTAATAGCCTGTTTTGGATTTTAGCACCGGCTATAATTAGAGTACATATCTACGTAGTATTTAGTATTTTGCGTAAAATAACGCACATTTTCCTTCATTCGTTTGACTATGGGCCAAATTACAAGTTCCACTATCTGAATATTTCATTATTTGTTCTTACTTTGCCAAACCTAAAATTTTGGACCGCTTATTATCAATTATGATTTACAACCGAAATAGTAGACATATCTCCTAACATTTGTTAAGGATTACTGATGCGCCCTCATTAATGCAATAATTTCTAGTTGTGATTATACGACGAGAAAATTCAATTGCTAATCATAATCACATTTTACTTAACTTACTAACTAGTACTTACTAACTAGTTTTATTTTTTCCCAGTAGTTTGAAACGGTGAATTAAAATTTCAAGGTTCCACATATATAACAGTTATATTTACATAAGGGGGAGATCTTAAGTACATACATAAATATGTATCTGTACAACCACATATTAAAGTACAATATGGATTTTGTTATTCTCGTCAGTACCATGAGTCTTCTGTGTTGCGAGAATTCTACGCTAAGGGCAGAGGGACCCAGGATGGATTACTAAGAACAACAGTTTTGATCAACACCTTGACATGTTTTCTTTCAAACTTTCGAATTTTTCCAAAATAACATGCTCGAGTATAGTACACTATGCAAAAATATTAGACACTTTCCTCATCCCGAGCTGCACTCCCTTTACAGCCCTCAAACAATTCGTATTCCTAAGTGACGCCTCATACACTCAGTGCCTAACTTGGGATAGGAAAACCTGGCTGCCAGATGTCACCCCGTTGAGAAAGCTGAAGGCATTTATCTCCCTGTCCGTATTACTACTGGTGAATAACCACGTCTTATTCTACATCTTGACAAATGAAGTCGTTGGTTACCACAAAGATCCTGAACTTACACTCGCAGCCACACTATTGCTCGTCATAGCTCTGTCGCTTGCCATTTGTGCCTTCATCGCCTCTCAAATATATGCATTTAAAGGGAAAACCGTTTGTTTTATTTATCGAAATGTGGAAACCTTAAGGCAAATATGTCAACCCGAAATCGGTAAGTTTGAATTCATAGCACTTGATAAATGGAATAATTAACTTGTGTTTTAGGGATACCACTCCGAAGAATTAATCCGATCGGACTATTTCTCAATCTATGCGTCACATTGGTACTTTTGTTTCCACTGGTGTGTGTTACAGCTCCATTCCTAGGACTATTTGCTGGTAATGCTGCTATGGACCCGGGTTATTTTCTAACCAGGAGTCTAACATTTATTCCACCGATTGGACTCCTGGTGCTGCGAATGATGATCAACTTCTTTGGCTCGCTCCACATCTCCATAGTACTTCTCGGTCTAGTGATTATCCTCGCAAATGTCGCCATATCAGTGACGGTATGCCTTGATTGGTTGTTTGGCGAGAATAAGGGTCCTGAAGGGTTTACAATGCTTAAAAAATTGACCAGATTTCGAAAAGAATTAACAGTCTATCGTCAGTTGGAAATAGTATTTCGGGAAGCTAACGACACTCTCTATTATCTCCTGCCAATTGTTGGATTGACCTTTTTTGTATCTGCAGTTTTGTTGAGCTATTTGGTCATAAAATTGCATGCCACTGTACCTCTGCTTATTATGTTTTTGTCGGGCACAGTTATCATATTTATTGGAGCGATTTTGCATTTCATGCTGCCATTAGTTTCTGAAATTCTGGCTAGATCTGAAGCTCTGTTGAGGTTATGGAAATTAGGAGCAACGTCTAGGTCTGGTGGCTGGACGAAACAGGTGAGAAGTTGTTGTCGACTGAGGCTTTATGTTGGCCCATTCTTCTACATCGAGACTAATACAAGGACAGGTTTGATGGGGTTGATATTTTATTACACGGCGTCGTTATTGATTTCCGCTTAATCGTATATTGAAAGGCAACTGATGCTTACCTACATTGAGCTACATACATACATAACACACTCTATTAAAATATTATTCCGATCAAATCTGCTAAATTTCATCATCCTAGTTATTAAAATGATTAATATAATAAATTGATGACAGACTCCGTCAGACAGAGTGTCAGTGAGTCTTGAATTTTTCAGGGGTTTGGTTTTCTTATCGATATTAGAGACCGGAATATATATTACCTTTCAGGGATGCACGATAAATTTTTAATAAGAGTTGATTTGGGTGCAAGATGCAAAAATTAAAGTGCTGGTGTGTAAACTTTTTTATTTTTGGGTCGCAAATCATAAATATGGATGAATGAATGAATGAATACTTTATTGATATATGGCCGGTGGCCCTTATTCATGTACATATAATGGAATATTACTAGGTTGTAGTGACTGTAATGTCCTAGTGAATGTATGTGAATGCTGATGTGTAAACTTTTTTAGGTGACAAACCATAAATATAAAAATTTAACTTAACTACTTAATTGGCTAACAATTATTTAATAGTTACAATGTTATTAAAATGACAAACGCACTAATAGCAAGAAATATACAAAAATACATAAATGTACATAAATCTAAGGTCATACATACAGGTACATAAAGCAAAGGTCATCTTCTCAGTCCAGTAAGAAAAAGGCTAAAGGAAGACCCAAGACAATTAGTGATTGGGGTTATGATAAGTGGAATAGCGTAAATTTAGAAATTAAATCTGTCACAAAGGATCGATTTATATTATTTTTACGTTCTCTCCGGAGAGAAGCTAATAATAAAATAATAATTATCAAAAGTAAGTACATAAATCTTGGTCAAGAAATTTTTATGACTACAAAAGTGCCTAAGGACATTGAAACGATGTTGGTTGAGGTACATAGCTCGATACCAAGTAGTAACAAGTCCTTGGTTACCAAGTACGCATCACTTTTGAGTCAGATTAGGGAATTTTTGGAATCAGATCCAGCCGAATTTAAAAAATGTCAAGCCTTGCTTGATAATAATTACAGGCAAATGGAGTGGCAAAGTTATTGTCGATTAAATTCCATCCCTTTAGCGGATCAGGATGGTTTTAAGGCATTCTTTTTTAATATAAAATGGTAATCACCATCTGGACCTTGAATTGTCAAGGACTAGGCAATTCAGTTAAAAAACAAGCCCTTAGATCGCTAATTATTTCATTTAATCCAACAATAGTTTGTCTGCAGGAAACAAATTTAGATCCCTTCCGTCATGGAGTAATTAATATTCAGAATTATACCTCAGTTTTCAATGAGTGTACCACTTTGGGGAGTGGTACAGCATTTTATATTCACCATAAATGCTCCATTATAAGTCAAAATATACTTTTTCCCGGCAAAATGAGCAAAATTATAATACAATATTTATCCAAAACTTTTATGATCATGAATGTTCACTTTCCTTTCCGCAGAAACGATTCTGAACAATTTATGCACATAATAAGAAAAGAGATCGCTGCCGCTCCCACGTTTGATGGCACCTTCCTACTCGGTAATTGAAATTTTGTAGTAGATTTAGATAGAGACAGATTTGGTAGCAGCGAAAGTAGGAAAGGGTTTGCAAAAGAATTTCAAAATTTTATTAGTTCGAAATGTTTTGTAGATGCATATCGTCATTTGTGCCCCCATGGTAAAGATGTTACTTTTGTGAGCCGAATGAATGGTACGTCTGCTAGACTAGACAGAATCTATATACATAGTTCCCAAATTCAAAACTTAGTCAGTCAGAATATTATTCCATTCATGGGCGACCACCTAGTTTTTTGTGTAACCCTGGCAATGAATAATAACATGAGTAAATGTTTGTGGACATGTCCAATTTCACTTTTTAAAAATTCAGATTTTATTTTCACCATTGGATCGATATTAGATAAATTTTTATTGTCAGATTTTTCATTAGAAAGCTACGAAAAGCTTAAAAGTAAAATTATTCGGGTTGCCATGGAAACCGGTTTATACTCTAAAATGAATATAAAGAGATTAGTTCGTTCAACGTATAATAAAATGACTCGCACCCAAAATGTAGTTAGTTCAGAGATATTTAAAAATTTCATGGACAGTGTTGAAGGTGCCATCGGCGGTGAAGGGGTATGCAGTGATGTTCCTGACCGGGGAATTGCTACCGCTCGTGATGGGATCACAGTGGGCGAGGCGTTGACGGATTTGTCCACAGATGAGCGATTAGAATACGTTGGTTCATTTTTTAGGGACAAGTTTTCTCACTCCTCAGTTGATTTATCCAACTTAAATGATTTTATGGATGGAATGCCTAAAATTGCATGCCCTGAAATCTTTAACCATGATTTCTCAGAAGAGGAGATTTTCGATTCTATTCTGAAATCTCCTAATGGTAGAGCCCCAGGTCTGGATGGTTTACCTTTTGAGTTTTATAAAGCCTTTTCTAGTAGATTTTCCAAAATTTTAGCATTAGTTGCCGAATTTTCGCGTGAAGAAGGAACTTTTCCAAAATCATGTCGAAGTTCGGTAGCCACATTAATTTTTAAAGCTGGTGACCCCAAAACTTTAAAAAACTACCGCACAATCTCTTTAACCAATACCGATTATAAAATAATTTCAAGTGCATTAAAAGCACGCTTAAACCCCACCCTCCCTTCCATCGTTGGTCCGTGGCAGACATGCGGTGTGAAAGGGAGGTCCATATTTGATAATTTGACATTCATGCGTGATGCATTTCAAAGTGGTGAGCTCAATGGACTTCTTTTTAGCCTTGACCAAGAGGCTGCATACGATCGAGTAAATCACGAGTATCTGTATCAATTGTTACAAAATTTTGGATACCCTGAAAAATTAATCCAGTACGTAAAGTTGTTGCACACAGATTTCACGCTAGTGGTATCGGTGGGTAGTGACCTCACAGCCCCCATTGCTACAGAAGTCGGGTTAAAACAGGGTGACCCCAGCGCTGGTGCCCTATACTGGATTGCAATTGAACCTTTTTTATACAACTTGAACAAAAAGTTAAGGATTTCAGGTCCCAGTGCCAGGCGCAGGTACCCACATATTTATTTGTCGGGATACGCCGATGATACGAATACGTTTCTTGGCCATGAAAACCAAATTTCAACCGTTGTGTCGGAGTACAAAAAGTATTCTTAATTTTCCAATTCAAAATTAAATAGTAGTAAATCTGTGATATTAAAACTAGGAGTGTATAATCTTCATAGGCCGGTAGATTTCCCAGTAGTTTCAGATATATTGAAAATCTTGGGAATTTATTTTGGCAGTGATGATTATATGGCTCAAAATTTTACTAGACTTATGGCCAAGTTTGATTCAAAGTTGGAATTTTATACTAAAAAATGTGCCCCAGTGAGTCATTTTTCACGCAGTAAAATAGTGAATACCTTCTTACTTCCTGTTTTCTGGTATTTTTTCAAAGTACTGGATCCCCCCACAGAAATTTTAAATCAAATTTGCACAAAAATTGAAAATTACATTTGGTATAAATCGAAGAGATGGGTTGCCCGTTCGTTTTTGTACTTACCCTTGGTAAATGGGGGTCTTGGCGTGCGAAGTCCTGTAGCGCAAATCGCTACTTTTAGACTCACATTTTTACAAAAAGTTCTCGGTTTGTGTAGTGATAAATATTTTCTAAATGAGTCAGTAAATCAAGTGACCAAAATTCTAAATGGTGATAATAAGTTAACAAAGTATTATGAGCAGATAATGATGGTGACCCAGGTGCTTGGAGTGAGACTTATTTCATGTGATAGGGAACGTCTTCACAGTATTCATATTAACAGCAAATTTATTTTTGGTGGTATTAGTCATAATTATCTTCGCAGGTGCAATATTTCTAAAATAGGAGATTTATTAAATGAGACTTATTTAGTAGGGTTAGAGTTGTTGCCAAAGGCAACGCATATGCATTTGTTGGCCGAAAGGCAGAAACATGTTCAGCTGGTTGCCATGGTTACAGAGTCTGAAAATACTCAACTCGCAATTTCCTCGCTTTTTCATTCACCCACTCTAGTCAATTTGTCTAAGAACACTAATTACCTACATAGTTTGAGATCTCATAAAAATATTAAATGTGAAAATTTAGATTCGGGTTTTTGCTCACTCTCGCAGTGGGAACGTTTAGTAGCCACTGCAGTGTCAAATCCGGAGAAAGATGTGGTTTTTAAAATGTGGCATGGCGTGGGGCTAACACCGTCTCTTGCACTATCGATGAATTTTTATGATAACAATTGCTGCCCATATTGTAATATTGAAAGGCCAAAAGTCGGACATTAGTTAGTTTGTGAGCATGTCACAGATTTGAAGCAAGCGGTTGCCAAGCTGTTGACCAAGGTAAAAATACACGCACGAGACTTCGAGGACGCCTTTCTTCATGGCACAAAGCATGCGGGTGCCAATATTTTGATCTTTTATGCTTACTATATTATTTATCAATGCTTTGTTCATAGGCTTAACAATTACTCTGGTTCCTTTAACCTAATCTCTTCATACCGCCACATGTTGTATGGACGCATAATTACAGAATTTCATGCATGTAATCTCAATAAGAGTTTGATATCCAAATTTTATGATAAGTGGGATAAATTTAAAATTTACGAAATTACAAATAGTAAAATTAATATTAATTTAGGGTTTTGATGCATTAACTTTCACTATTTGTGCATGACTAACCAAAGTAAAGTTATGTTGTATGTTGCTTTTTATATTGTAATTGCAATTATTCATGATATCTCTCACGTGGTCATCAAGATGAAGGAGAGGACAAAAATGCTTAGTTCCTACCCATGACGGCATTATGATATTGTCCTCTCAAGAAGAAAATCACCGCCATAATTCGTAGGCAAAATTTGTCGTAATATACTAAATTAATATTTTACCAATAATTAAAAAAAAACTATAATAATAATAATAATTTTATCATACCTCGATACAAATCATAGTTTTAGTTCTTTATTTAGTTATGTGATTTGTTTTGTACTCTCATGATTATTAATTGAATAAGAAGGTTGAAATACCTATGTTAAAAATTAAAAAAAAAAAATGTACATAAATGTATCAAAATTTGATACACACTTTGTGCAACACATCAGGCTGACGCACATAACCACAATACAGGACTGGACTTATTCAAAAATTTATGTCATCAAAGCTTCAATCGTCTTATCCGTCACGGCTACGTAGTATGTTGATTTTGTCGATTTTTTTATTGCGAAAAAACTAAATCCGCCAATCCCAGCTTTGAATCCAATCGGCCTTAGCGCCTTTACCATCTTCTCCTCAAATCGTATCGTACCCCGTTTGAGTGCCAACATATCCGTCCACCTCGCCAACACTTTCCCGCTCCTCTCATTACACACGGTCCCATAAGGGAACAGTATTCCAGTCGTAACTATTGCAAGGAACGCCCCAGTGGGAAAAAGGAGATAAAACGGCATCCGAATAACACCCAACATTCGAACGGAACTGAAACTGAACACGACCGTAGATCCAAATCCGAGCGAGAGAAACCCGCTGGCTAAAAGGTTGGTAATATTTTCCACGGTTTTGAAAACAATGCTAAACCTTTGATACATTCGGATCGATTGCAGACTGAGATTCAGTCGGGCCAAATTACCTACCGATTCTAGGAGCATGGTTAAGCACACCGCGGTACTAACTACTTGTGCGACAAGGGAAGCCGCACAGTGGAACCCGATGAAGGCATAATAAGTTGCCAATATCATAAAGGTGATCAATTTGCAGGCAAAATATTTGTTCATGGGACAAACCGAATTTACCAAAGCATACTGAAGGTGTCCAGATTTGTCATTGACGGCCAAGTATGCTTTAGACAGGCTGATGAGAAATGGCTCAATGGCAGATAGGAGAATATAATTGGCAAACATGATGGTCAGCGTGTCCCATGTTTTTCCACGTTTGGAAAAACCTGTAATATAAATTCTTTCAAAAGCAGCCACCTAAACTGTAATTTCGATGATTGCCAAGGAGGAAAGAATGCCTACATTTCACCCCCAGATGTTATGTTATGTTCCTTCTAAGCTGTGAAGGAATAATTCTACTTGGGGCAAATTGAAAATTTCATGAATCCCTGTCCCGGTCATGGGAAAGAATTCGTCCTAATCATGCTAGATTTAAATAAATAGGTAAGCTCTGATTACACCCACCTTTTCCCAATTCGTCCACATGCCTCACTAGGTCGTTTAAGAATGCGACTCCCTCGTGCTTCCACAGCCAAGCGGCGACTGCAGTTAGGACGTCGAATGTCATTAAACTCACGTTAATTATGTCCAGGATGACTGGTAAAATTTCGATCTTTTCTGAATATGCGATGTGAATCACCTCAGCCACGTTTGCAACAAATCCGCTGATTATGATACACTCGGCGATGTAGAAGGAGTAGAATAAGTCTTTATCCGCACAAACAAAGAATTTCCCAGTCGATTGGTTATATGCGATCGGGAATTTCAAGTAAAAGCAAAAAATTTTATGGTAAATTTGTAACGCGTAAATGTTTGCCATTTTGGGAAAATTTGAAGTTCATGGGGAAGGTCTAGGTGTTAGTGCTCAAGTGAAGAGAAATTTTTCTGGTTAGGCCGACTAGGGAAAATAAACTGGAAAAGTGGACCAAGTGGATCTTGAGTCCTTGAAATATAATTAATTAGTTATTAATTACTGTGGGATCGTGTATCAACAATTTTTTAAATTTTTGGACAATACAATTGGGATATAGACCATTAAACGGGAAACCGCAATACGATATAAAGGTAACTTATGATCCTTGGTAAATTTTTGCTTTTTGAAAGTGAGCATTTTCAGTGGGTGGATGTATCGAACATTCAAATGAAGCTTGAAACTGAGGGAAGTAATTTCTAAGTCCAAATTTGACTAAGCAGTTTAGTTATCTACTTTATTAAGTGGTGAAGCCCCTTTATAAGATTGATACGTCCGTCCGTCTGTCCGAGCGATAACTCAAGAACGGATTAACATAATGACTTGACATTTGGAACGTAAACACTAAATATAAAAACAAAGGTCGGGTTTGAAGATGGTCACTGTAGGTCAAACCCTTCAAGGTCAAAAGGTCACCAAATGTCAAATCTGATGTGTATGTAAATTTCTACTGAAATTTAACTGATGGTGACCTCCATTTTGACCTCAGAGGTCACAAAAGGTCATTTGAAGGTCACTGAAAGGTCACTTAACGTTATATCTGATACATATGTCAATTTTAACTGAAATTTAACCCAGAATTCAATTTTTACATTCATGTTCACTTCAACGAACATAAAATTGTTAAATGACTGTTTGTCGACTGTTAACTGACACCAAATGTTAAATTTGATACATATGTCAGCTCACAAATGTTATAAAGTTTTCGGTTTCACCCCTTCGTTACATGCGTTTAACGGTTTATTTATCAAAAGTTCAATAAGCTAAAATTGGTTTAATATTTAATCTAAAAACATAAGCTTACATATTTTCCCTGAAACATTCGACAGTTGTAATTTAACTTATCAGGACGAAGTTCCGCGAAATCTCAATTTATGAGTAATATTATGTTATAACTAGGATGGAAAATACAACATATATTATTATTACATTGTGCAATAGCCGAGAAAGTTTATTTGTCTTTTTATCCAAGGTTAAATCTTGTTCATTACAGAGGGGTACAGATTCTTATTGGAGCGGTTTAAAAACTGGCCTAAAACTTCAGCCGGCATCGATGAATATGGGCCATTTGTTTCAATGTGTTCCCCATACCTTAGGCTAAACAGTCTATATCGCCCTTTCCACGAATTCATTGGTTTTGCTATATTTACGAGGGTCTTTTCCTATAACTCTTCGTGAAGAATTTTTCAAAGAATAAGCTATAGTTTTAGTAGTCTAAACCCATTAAAGATCTAAAGCAGTGGCATCAGGACTAGTCACAGGTATCTGGAAATTAGGAATGATTGAAATCCTTAGCCTTTGTTTTAAGTCGGCTGCATACTGGGTCGTTTTCCGACAGATTTCCGAGAGAAAGTTATTTTACGTGTGGACTTTGGCCTTTTTCTGACCCCTTTTTAACGTTTGTTGCTGATGACGCAACTCACATGCAAATGATATATTTTAACTTTTCCATTAGCTGATATGTACTGATTACTCTAAAAAGTGGTTAATTTGAGTGATAAGAAATACTAACTGTATGACTGATTCCTTGGAGATATTTTGGGGAAAATAGTCCAGGCTCATTTAAGGTTCCGTGTTTGTGTAATATTACATAGTTTGTCCAACAAAACAGTACACAAGCTTTTATCGGAAAGCTCATTAGGAAAAAAATATTCCTCTAAAAAATACGGAAAGCTATTATGCTGATATGAATATCATTTGGAATTTGCCATGTCCTAAGACATTTTTATAATTCTTTTGCCAACGATTTCCAATTGGTTGGGAAATCAAGATAAGATGTTTTATCTAATTTGAGATCATTGAGTTGATATTTAAAGTATCAATATCTTCTTAATGATGCCAATTTCATTTAAATTTTCGTTTGTTGCATACCTATGTTACAAATTTATGATACGATAACATACACACTTGTAAAAATATCCTATCTGATGACGCACATGACATAATGACCATGCTTTATCTGTTAAAAACTTTTTTCAACTTCAATTCTTGATGATGTTGTAATTACCTCGACTTGTAAATACATACAAACGTACGCATCTAGCTAATGGAGATTAGCTTGAAAAAAGTTCTAGAATTGCGTTGGACAAGAATAACTTGGAGATACAAGAAGTAATTAGTGCATAATTACTTTGTTGTAGGCGTGGGACGTCCCATTACTATTTTTTGTATAAAAAGACCACTAGCAATCCAAATATTTGTCAGAGTGAGTTAAGCATTCACAACAAGAGTTAATAAACAACAAATAATCTACATTTGTCAATTTTCTTCGAAATTACGAAAATGAAAAATTTAAATCTCATTGCGTTCGTCATGCTGGTGAGAATTTTTTAGAAATTTAGTAGAAAATTTATTCAATTGATTTAACATATTTCTGATTTCTGAATAGATCGTCCTCCTCATCGGGACGCCGACTTTAGGACGAATTGCGAGACAAGACCCGCGTCCATTTTTCCGTCGTTCGGCTGCACCATTTCCTACAGAGGTTCGAGGAGAGAGATCAATTGAGGATATACGGGCTAAAATTGTTGTCCCAGAAGTAGGAGAAGGTCCATTCCAGTATTTGGTCCTTTAGGAACATTAAAGCTGTAATCGAGTAAAGATCAAGAAAGAGATGTTACTTTTATCTATTTTTTACTTTGTAAAACTTAATGTAAACTGGTTATAATTTCTGCTTGACGGATAATCTAATTTCTTACTGTTTTTTTTAAATTATGGATACTAAATTTAAATAAAGTTCTGTAGAAATGATAATCATATTCTGATTACTGACTCTATTCTGAGAGAGATTTTGTTCAAGTGGGAACAAGACAATTTTGTAAATTTTGTATTTTAGTCATCAACCTACGGTAGTAAATTGGTTTCCGGATCATGATTCGTGCTTGTGTATTCACGGAAGTAAGGAAATTGCAAAGCTACATTTGTACATATGTATGTAAAGGTAATTGAGTGGTGCACGAGACTCGAGTCAAGTTTTTATCTCATCTTTGAAATATTATTACTCGGTTTATAGCTTACTCGTATAGACATAATTTCATTTTAATGACCACAACAGTTTTCCGCACAATATAACAACCAATTGATATTTGTATCTGGTAAACTAAACAGATTAGTTAGCATACCCGTTTTCACCAAATTAACCTGCTACCTCCATCCAAACCTGTTATCATCCGGGTAAATAAATAGTTATGAAATTTTGCGGATGTGTACATTGTATTGTGTTGTATTGTAAACCTTTATTCAACTGTCAACAAATATCAGCTAATATAAGCTGGTTTCCAATTCATGACAGAAATGCTATAATTTAAAAGCACTAGTCTAATTATCTATAAATTAATAAGTGTAACAATTCTTGTTTCTTGACAAAAGCAATTCTTTACACTGCTGTACGAATTTAGGAAAAGTTAAATTACTTTCCCAGTTACGTGAGAGAGAGTTCCATAATTTTATGGCACAAAAATTAATTGAATTTTTTGCTATAGAAGTGCGAACACTTGGCACTTTAAGGAGTGGGAAACTACGCTGTGACCTCGAAGAACTCTCACTTTCTCTCAGAAATTTAAAAGCATATTTAAGTAAATATAAATCTCTACGTTCTAATATTGGGAGAATACCACACTTTTCTCTTAGTTGGACAATATCTATCTTATTTCTTAGCTCTTTATATCTATTTGCCTTTCGCGCACGCTGTTTTTGGCAATTATTGGAAGGTAGAAGTTTACAAGAGTATTGATCTATTTTACGTTGTAATCTACCAAGTTGCGAGTCTGGGAGAGTGGCCCATATAGTTATACCGTAATCGATTATTGAATTCGCATAACAATTAAGTAATATAATCATAACCTTATCTGTTAAATAACGTTTTATACCATACAAAAACCCAATACTACTAGATACCTTTTTTTGGACTTGTTCAAAGTGATCCTTGTAACTTAGCGTGGAATCAAGCTCAATACCTAAATACTTAAATGAGGAAACTTGCTCAATTTCATAACCATTTTCAAGTAACAAAGGTACGTGTACATACTCTTCTGGGATTTTATCATTCGGTTTGTGAAATATTTGATATTTGGTTTTTGTGTAATTAATGACCATGTTATTTTCAATATACCATTGCTGTATTAGTTTGATCTGAGCTTTCAATATACCAAACATTTCCTCCAAATTATTACCTGATACATACACACACAGATCATCGTCATAAAGCAAGAAGGGAACAGTGATAATTTTTGATATATCGTCCTGATAAGCTCCGTAAAGCATTGGACAAATCGACCCCCCTTGATTCAGGCCTGACTCATTACAATAATAATTATTTGATAATTTGCCCCCATTGTTAATATTAAATAACGTATTCGTCAAGTAATTATTCAAAGTTTTAAAATAAATAGGGTGTAACTTATACTGATCCATTAGTTTTTTAATTAGTAAGGATCGATCTATACTATTGAACGCTGACTTTGCATCAAAATATACAACTACACATTTGTCTTTCGTCTGGTCCAAGGCTTTATAAATATAATTGGATAATTCAACTATTGCAGTGTGACAAGACCGATTATTCCTAAAACCATGCTGTTCATTACATAATTTTGCATCTATTCTAGTTTGTAATCTATGGTATAATACCCGTTCAAATATTTTGCAGTAAACAATAATACCACTAATCGGTCTATAATTTGTCGGATTAAATCTTGATCCTTTTCCCTTAAACAATGGGGTTACATTTGTGATCTTAAAAGGCTGCGGAACTACACAATTAACTAATATTAGATTAAACAAAATTGCAAGTTGAAAAGCCACAATATCAACACAACGTTTTAAAATAACAAGTGGTACATAAAATAGTGACGAACAATCTTTTTTTACATCATTAATCGCTGTGTTGACTTCTTCCACTGTGACTAATTGAAAATCTTCTGCTGTGTCAAGAGATGAGTACTCTATTTCGTATTTTGAAATACTATCTGCTAATGAATCAATTGGTATTACATTATCAGTATTAATTACAAATTGAGAAGCTAATGTATCATTAATTGTGAGTTCTGTGTCATATATTTCATTTGTTACTGTATTATTTAGTCTTGTGATCGGAGTTCTATTACATTTGCGATAACCTGTCAGAAGGTTTACATTTTGCCACAAATTACTCGTATTACTGATGGACTCTACAAAGGATTTCTTAAAATAGTATTTTTTCGCGTTTGATAAACAGGTGTTGTATTTGTTTCTAGCTTTAGTATAATTTACATTATCCGAGGGAAATTGCGTCTTATCTGCACGCACTCTTAACTTATCCCTGTTCTTACGTAATAAGGCTAAATTAGAAGTATACCATTTGTTTAACTTCGGTCTAATCTCTTAAGTGGAGCGTGTATGTCCAGTAACGACATAAAGAAGCTGTTATATCTATAAAATTCATGATCAGGATCTGAATCCGGATCAAATGTGAATTTTGAGAGTTCTTCATTGAAAATCTTGAAATCGCAGGTTCTATAACATCTATATTCTATAATTTTTGGCTGGAATTTGAGTGAATTACATTTCCTTACTATAAATGTCAAGTCATGGTCAGAGCTGGTTAAGGGAAAGTGACCAGTTAAACTAACATTAATTTTATTACTGGAATAAATGTGATCCAGCAAAGTTTTCCCATTGCGAGTGGGACCTACCATATGTTGACTCAAACGAAATTCTCTGCAAACATTAAAAAGTGGAGAAGACTCTTTGTGTTTTAATAAGTCAACATTAAAATCTCCTAAAATATAATATTCAGTGTCAAAGCATAAAAGAAAAGTATTAAGTTCATGAAAGAAATCAACTAACTTAATAAGTGGAGTGGAAGGGTGGCTATAAAGGATTGTAACTAAAATTGGTTTTGAACTTTTCAATCTAATTTTGATTACTTGAAATTCCGAATTATGATAAGGCTGAATCGGACAATCTATCTGTTCGAACATTAGACTTGACTTAATGTAGATAATAATACCTCCACCTTCATTATAAGTACGATCCGATCTTACAAAATTATAACCATCGATAACAAACATACCGTCCTTATTCCTACTAGATTTCAGTTTTGATTCTGTGATTCCGTACAAATCTGGGTTACAAAGTGACATAAAACTAACCACATCATCAAATTTGTTATTCAAACTATTTAGATTCTGATGGCAAAATTTTAGACCTTTAGCTTTACTTAATTTAGCGAGTTGAGGACGATCCGGAAGTTGAAGTTGAGGACGATCCGGAAGTTGAAGTTGAAGACGATCCGGACGACGGAGCGAAGAATGTGAAAGTCTTGAGTCGTCGTCGTGTAGTGATAATGTGTCTTTGTGACGAAAGACAAGAAAATGGGAGTTGTTGAAGAGCAAGATTCCCTGAAAGATGAGTGGAATTGTCAAGTGCTCCACTGTCAGGGATGAGTCGTTTTTGTCGCCGTGTCTGCACAGGCATTATTCCATTAATAAAGAATGATACAATGATGAAAATTGGAAAAATAGACCTCGTAAAATCTCGAATGCTCGAGATTTGGCCCTCAAAGAGGCAAGACTTTTTAATCCCAAAGGAAGAGACTGGGAAGAGACTGGAAAGTCGTCAAGACCAGGACAGGTCCGTTCCAGAAAGTCGATTGAAATCTGTCTTAATCCAAGAATCCTCCGAACACCGTGTGTAGTAGTAGTGGTAGGTCATTCAGAAGAATTAAGGTAAGTAGTGTGTTTGAACTGTACTGTGTTAAATTTGTAACGTGTAACAAGTCACTATTATATAAGATTTCGTCACTGTCTCTTATCCAACCGAGAGATGAGAGAGGGACACTAATTTACAATAAGATGATAAGTGGGGCGTATAGTGTCAACTTATGACCAAAATTTATAAAAATGGGTCACTAATTATTGTTAAATTTTTAAATTTCCAAAAATTATAAAATGGCGGAGCAAGAACAACATGCTCTCAGGGCCGTAGCCCCGCTGTGTTCATTGTGTTCATGTACACGCAAACAACTATGTACAGATTCTAGACCTGTACATAGTTTCCAAATAAATTTCATAATATTTAAATGGATCATTTGATACTGAAAAGGATACGAAATTTTAATCGAAGTAGCTTTTCATGGCTTAATTATTGTCCGATGTAATTTATTAATTATGTATAATAATTATATTTATCGTAACAATTTCTTCGTGCGTTGCTAAATATTCTGTACATATTTGTTTACATATTTATTACTTTTAATTACATAAGCTGAAATCGTTTTCTTGAAAGCGCGTGTGTAATTGATGTGATTACGAAATAAATAATAGAACAGGATTTCATTATCATGTCCGTTTATTTATGTTATGCCACAAAACCACAGTATGATCACGTGCCTTTAAAGGTATCTTTAAAGGCACGTGATCATACTGTCATGTCATAATGACCATGTTTTTAACTTTTTAACCTAAACACACCAGATGTTGTAAATAATTACCTCGTGAAATAAGTGGAAACGAACACGAAAAGAGTTCCAGAATTGCGTTGGACAGGAATAACTTGGAGATACAGTTAGTGCATAATTACTTTCTCGAAGGCGGGGGAAGTATTTATCATTATCTACTTTTTGTATAAAGATACCACAGTCAAGTCGAACATTTGTCATAGTGAGTTAAGCGTCCATAAAAAAGGCAGCAAGAAATTTATACTTGCCATTCTTTTTCTTAAAGATAACGAAAATGAAGAATTTAAATTTCATTTCGTTTGTGACGCTGGTAAGATTTCTGTTAGAAATTTCGATTTTATCAGATTTAACATTTTTCTAATTTAACCCTGACTAGATCGTTCTTCTCATCGGGGTTCCGAGCTTGGCACGAGTTTCAAGACAAGACCCACGCCCATTTTTCCGTCGTTTGGCAATCCAATTTCCTGGCGAGGTTCGAGAAGAGAGATCCGTTTACGACAATCGGGTCAAAATTGGAGACCCACAAGTAGGAGAAACTCGACTCCATTATTTCTTATTTAGAGAACATTGTATTGTATTGTTGTATTGTATTGTATTGTAAACCTTTATTCAACTGTCAACAAATATCAGCTAATATAAGCTGGTTTCCAATTCATGACAGAAATGCTATCATTTAAAAGCACTAGTCTAATCATCTATAAATTAATAATAAATGTAACAATTCTTGTTTCTTGACAAAAGCAATTCTTTACACTGCTGTACGAATTTAGGAAAAGTTAAATTACTTTCCCAATTACGTGGAAGAGAGTTCCATAATTTTATGGCACACAAATTAATTGAATTTTTTGTTATAGAAGTGCGAACACTTGGCACTTTAAGGAGTGGGAAACTACGCTGTGACCTCGAAGAACTCTCACTTTCTCTCAGATATTTAAAATTAAAATATATAGAATATGTATGTACATACAAATCGGTAGGGCGTCAAATTGACCCCGTCAGATTTCCCCGCGACAGATTTCCCCGGTCATATTGACCCCGCGACAGATTGACCCCACGTCATATTGACCCCGCGACAGATTGACCCCTCGCTATATTGACCCCGCGACAGATTGACCCCACGCCATATTGACCCCGCGACAGACTGACCCCACGCCATATTGACCCCGCGACAGATTGACCCCACGTCATATTGACCCCGCGACAGATTGACCCCAGGCCATAGATACATGTTCTACTTTATGTATTTACACACAAATAGTCAATTTTATTTCCTCTTCAAATTTAAGTCACATATGTATTCCACGCAAAAGTATACATACATCATGTAATATTTTAATTATTAATATACAAATTTCTTAATCTATTTTTATCCTCATTTTAAGCTAAAAAAAATATAACAATTTGTCAACAAAATTATGATTGAAGATTTCGATTCATCTCATCCATTAAATTAACACTTTATGAGATATCGTGTAAGTGAAAAAGTGAAAAACGCGTATAATTCCAGTGATAATGACAACTAACATTTTGCATACTAAATACTAAAATTGTACGCAGCACCCCTCAGAAAATCCAGAGTTGGTATTGTACCATAGCGGTCAACGGAATGCTTCAGTTTTTCTGCAATTTTCTGTTCGGTAGCAGAAGGTTTGGGGGTGGTGCCAGCCAAAAATTGTTCCATAGTGCACTCCGTCAGTCGTTGGCGTTTAAGCAGGTCCTGAGTAAATCGATCAAGGGTTGGATGGTGAGCAGATAACATTGACGAGAAGGCATTATTAAATCCCTCGCAAAAATTATTGGTCTTCAGTAATCCTTGAATCACGGAGTCGTAGCAATTCCATGACTCAATTGAAAACAATGGGGGTTTCCTGTTTCCTCGTCGATCAAATCCGCCGATCCAAGTGTTATTAAAAATGTACCGTTCCAAAATCTCAGCATTGTCCAAAAATGGTCGGGAAGACTCCACTTCGTCAAATGCGGCAACGACTTCTTCTTTTGGCACAAAGGATAAGGCAATCAGCTTGCGTAATTCCAAAGCCCAACCTGGATCAGTGGACATAAGTTCCCTGAGCTCAGGATCTCCTAAAATTGAAAATTATGTTGAAATGCGAGTAAATAAATGCTTTAAATTATAAAATATACCGTTCATGTGCTTAACATTGCATTGCCGAAAATGAAACCAACATCCTCGTAATGTCACTTGAGGAAAGACGTTGACAAATGCATTTCGCAATCCGGTTTCGAAATCGGTCATGATTGAAGTAGGGGCCAAACCAGGCTGCAACGCCTTTATTTCCGCAAAGATACGGCTGTAGGTCCTTTGAAGTCGATTAGGGGCCAACACATACACGAGAGGAAAGCAGGTGATTTTATTTCCGTCAACTCGTAATCCATGGACCACAATTAACTGGTCGAAAAGTGAAGGGGAGGACTTGAATGTGCCATCACAAAACCAATGATCCGACGCCTGAAGCCAGTCCAGATTTTTTTGGTGCAAAAGACGAGTGCTCTTTCATTTGGCGTAGAGATGGTCACGATTTTCAAGAAGTCTTCACCGTCATTGGCTAAAAACCTTCCACTCAGATCGGGAATTTCGGAACGCGTTCTTGCGACGACGGGGTGAATTTGCGCTGCTTGCCGTGCTCTTTGAACTGTCCTTCTCATACAGTTCATGGGCGGTAATACCCCTAGCCTGGACGAAGGTAGAGCTTGTAGGTTAACCGCTAGCACTGATGTGGTTGCTTCTCGGGAATTGACTGCGCTGTCCTTGACCTTTGACATGAGGTGTTTTGCGTTGCATTTGGAAGGGTCCGGTCCATGGGTGTGACATGACTGATTGGCTTGCGACTCATCTGCAACAGATTTACATGACGCGGAAAGGTGGATTCGACCCCTGCAACCTTACAGTCTCTCACCGCACCTGTCAAGCATAGATTCATGTACGACCAGAATTCGAACTTTTTAAAGATTACTTAAAGATAACTTACCTAAATATAGTTTTCTAGGAGTTTTCTAGGAGTCCCGTCCTTGTGGTAGGTGTAAAAATACCCTTTGTATGTGGCAACGTAATGCTTTCCTTTGTCAGAGGGGAAGACTTTTAAATTGGGGTCACGGGTGAGAATTTCTTTAGGTGAATCCATTGTGGGCATGTGGAAGAGCGGCGTTGCAAGTGGGGAATAAAATAAACGAACCGTGAACTTGGCTGGACAACGCTGTTGTGAGCGTGACTTTATAAATACAATGTGTGCCTTTCGAATTATAAAAATAGATTTAGGCGGCTTGAGTACAAAGCCAGAAGTCTACACCCGTCGTTCGCAGTAATGCAATGAAGAATGGCTGGTCCCTCGCCAGAGCGGGTGGAAATTTTTTTTTCGATTTTCGAAAAATCGCTTTCATGGCTGTATTAGGCATGTCAAAAAACGTCGTTTAAGGGTATCTTGTTTTTTTACCCCACTGGGTGGTCCCTCAGCAAACAGTGACGGCATATGATGACATCATATGAATATGATGACATCATGATGATGATGATGATCATAAACCCCCAAACACTGCAGCTTGTGCGTTAATAGTAGTGGCAATATATTTAGTAACGGACCTGTGGTGTTGAGGCAGGGTGAGACTGAGAAGGAGCGAGCTCATTTTGGAAGCAAAGGGTTAATTGCGTATGGTACATGGTGGACAATGTCCATGGGACAGATGTATTTATGTACGTCTTAACTAATAGATGCAGATTAAAATATTACATGATGTATGTATACTTTTGCGTGGAATACATATGTGACTTAAATTTGAAGAGGAAATAAAATTGACTATTTGTGTGTAAATACATAAAGTAGAACATGTATCTATGGCCTGGGGTCAATCTGTCGCGAGGTCAATATGACGTGGGGTCAATCTGTCGCGGGGTCAATATGGCGTGGGGTCAATCTGTCGCGGGGTCAATATGGCGTGGGGTCAATCTGTCGCGGGGTCAATATGGCGTGGGGTCAATCTGTCGCGGGGTCAATATGACCGGGGAAATCTGTCGCGGGGAAATCTGACGGGGTCAATTTCACATGGATTCATACAAATCAGGACAGAGATATTATTTTTATCCTTATTTTTTACGTTGGTTTTTATGGATTTGTTCAAATTTCAATTTCAATAAACTTTTGTAGAATTTTTAAGCATACATATTGTGATTTTATCTTTATTCTGAAGCGTACATACATACATACATATCGTGCTGAAATGGAGACTTTCTTCTCAATTATTTTTTTTACTCGTATCTAATTTTATTTTAAATTGGTTTTCAGACAGTGATAGGTACAATATATGCATAAGTACAATAACTTGAAAAGCAAGTTATAGTCAAACTATGCAAGTATTTAAAACTAATTGACATCAACACGAGATGCGACTGATGCGAGTCAGGTCTTTATCTTATCTTTCAAATTCCATGACTCAATATTGAAGTTATTTCATTACCAAAACAATTTTGCCCAGAAAATACGTAACAATTTATTTATAAATGTAACCGTCAAACAAAATATGAATTTGGGACATTCGTATTTTCCAAATTTGCCTGTTTCTTTCTCTGAATGAGTGATCAACTGGCATGTATACTTATAAACTTATGACTTTGTGAAAACTGGGATACATGTGTAAAGATTTTTCATAATCTCCTAACTTTGTAAATGAATTATTAAATTATGCATGTATTATCTAATATTATTTAAAACGTTATGTAATAAATGCTATTTTCGTGATATGCAGCTTTTCGTGACTTAATTAAATCTAAATAAAACAAATTCAATAATAAAAATATAAATGCACCAGTTTCATTTTCTTGCTCGCTAAATTGTGCCTCACGTCGCCAGGCTCCGATCTTGCCAAGAGCCACCCGGCAAAAGATGGTGGCGCCCCAAGGCGCTTGAATGCTAAACTCCAATTCGCGACTGGTGATTTTACCGCCACATGAAGACAGCATGGTATTCTCCTGGTAGAATATGTATGTATCTTTATTGCATAAATAGCCAGTAGCTCTTGCAAGTCATAATTACATAGGTAGTCAAATTTTTAGATTATAATAATTAAGATAGTAGTCAGAGGAGTAGAGGGAAAACCAGACTATGGTGGCCAGTCTGGAAAACCTCAACCTGAACTGGGAAGGATGCCCAGATCACCATTCGGCCCTGACTACCTGAAAAACCCAGGCTCAACCAAAGAGTGACAGAGATTATAGGCGATTTACATATGGGGAAAAATGGTGACATCCAAATGAGTAGGCGACGTGCTGGCGGGGACACGACGGGTTCTGGGCTGGAGCGGAGCGTCCATGGACCACAAACTAACCAATGACCCATCAGGGTTCGGCCTAAGTGACCCCATAAAGGGGCCATGAAACTCTCCACAAACTAACCCCTCCCACCGCAGCACATGACCAGGTCATGGGAACCCCGTAGACCTACCCCAGCCGCCCCCACCAGCACCGCGCAGACCCACTCTTCAGTCGACCACCCCCACATGCTCACCACCCCAATATAACACTCAAAGGTCTCACCTGGGGGAGTCCTCCAAGGCGTAGATCCTCCAGTGCACAGGGTCCGACGAGATCCATCATCGTCTGATGGCTCAGCTTGTCGTTGCTGGGACGGGTGTGGCAGGGGGTGTCACTAGGCACGCAGGTGGGGGGTGTGAGTGGACGAGGCTCACGTGGCGTAGGGGCCTTAGGACACACTTAACTGGCCCTGGCACACCCGCGACCCAGATGGAAGGAGATCCAGATGCAGAGCGAGAGAGAGATACGTGTTGCACTGGAGAATGGTTCTCCTTGTAGAATATGTAGAATAATATGGTCAAATTCTTATGAAATATGATATTTTGTATGTGCCTGGTATTTGCCTATAGCGTGAAATCACCTGTCGTGGAACGGGGTTAATTTTTCAATTCTAAATTCGTACGTACATAATAAATGAGTCAAGTTCAATTTAGCAGGCTACAACTTTGTTTATTATTTTGACAAATAAGTAAATCAGGTTTATCATGGTAAACTGATAATCAGTTCGAATTTGTAAACTATGTATGCATATTACATATTAAGCATATTTTTTCAAAGTTATTCCATCATTTAACCTTCGACCCCTCATGGAAATTCTCGGCCATGGAAACTGCCCAGCGCCTCAATTGTGGTTTGCGACATCTCGCAAAGCTATGGCCCACCCGACTGAGGGCCTAAAACTTGCCCCATCCTCCTCCCACTCCGTCCCCACCAATCCAACTTTCCCCTCCTTGGCGGAAATAAATTGTTTGGTAATCTCCTTCAGCATGGTCCACCACGTTTCCAATCCTTCGTATTCCTTCAGCTTATCGAGCCGCCAGTACCGTAACAACAGTGGTATATGGTGGTACCAAATACCAGGTCCGGGGCCCGCAAGGGCCAGGGCCGGGTCGCTAGCTTTACACTAGATATAATGGACTTTTTTGAGTATTAAGATTTTACAAAAAAATTATTCCACGCAAATAAACTTTTTTACATCTTACGTTAAGCTGGTAGATCCCATTTATTTTTCTTGTGTAATTATTTTTACATGAATTTCATTGGTTTAAACTTTTGTATGGATTTAGAGCAAAGATTCTGTGTAATTTTTACATTTAATAGTTTGACTTTCGAATTTTAGTTAATATGCAGGATTCTGATTTTAGCCGATACTGCATTTAAAAATCCATCTAACAGCGAAATTAGGCTCATTAAAGAAAACCTAAAGGCATGGTTCGAATTATTTCTCTGCATTAGCAAGTTAAAATTGTTGGGTCAAAATCGGAGAAGATCACTCCATGCCTTCGCATTTTTAGTTACAATTCCGTCATATGTAAATTACCTGACACCAAATTTTCTCAAAATTTTTTTATATTGCTACTATGTATACTTTTTTTTGTTGGATTGTGGGAAATTCTGTGTACGTAAAGAGTTGTTACATTCTTAATTTCTTTAAACCGAAATATGCGACGGGAAAAAGGCAACGAAACTTTTTGACAACTTCAAATATGCCTTGCTAAGGGAAAATTTAACTTAGGGGCATACTTGGGAATATACATAGTGTGCCTGTTTCAGGTCCAAATGTTTACAATTGTATGTCTTTTATTCTTACAGCTGGATGGAATTTTAAAACCATTTTCAATCAAAACGTTGAATTTTCAAAATACTGTATGTTTTCGAATTTGTCAAGAAATCTGTTAAATTATGACGTAAATGTACACGTAGATAATCTTAATTGTAAAATAATTGGCAGACATTTCTATGGCGTTACATGTAAAAATGATAGACTAGAAATAACTCGATACAGTTTTTGATAATTGTGAAATTATGATTGTGAGCCCTTTGTCAGAAAAATCAGACTTTGTGATATTGATATATTTTGCGTGGTCAATAAATAGTTCTGGGAACGTATCTGACTTTTCCTTGAGACCAGTTTTCTGAAATAACGAGTCAGAGTCTAGATCGGGTAGATTTAGTCGTCTTTCGAAATTTGGTGACCTCGACGTGATATTTTCCGTGCGGTTGGAGACTTGTCAAGAAAGGAGCCATGGATCGCCCCAGAAGAGCAAGAGGACCATTGCGACGCGTATTCACGACGTTAGTGAATGAAATGAAAGAGGAGTTGGCTAAGGAAGACCCCGATGAAGAGGTCCAACTCAGCCGTCTTGAAGGTTATGCTGAAAAGAAGACGCATTTTGACAATGTGACTATGGATGCATTATTGGATTCAAATGCGACAGAAGAAGAATTGAATGAAGAGACATTATCATGTGAGGAATACAATAAGAAGCTGGTGACTATGAGGTACGCGTTACGTAGATTTCTTTCGAAGAAAGACCGGTCAGCCAGCCCTTCTGCAGCCAATGTTCGGAGTCTGGAGTCTACATCCACCAAAGATGAGAAGACGTATCGGCTGCCGAAGCTGGAGCTGAAGAAATTTGGAGGTGATCTCACTGAATGGTTGTCTTGGTGGTCACAATTTGAGAAGATCCACCTTGATGAGGATTTGGAGACTTCGGACAAGTTTCAGTACCTCGCCAGAGCATGACGGTGGGATCCAGAGCTAAGGAGTTGATTGACAGTTATCCAATGACTGCTGCCAATTACCACAAAGCGGTGCAAGCGTTGAAAGAGAGATTCGGACGGGATCATCCACAGGTGGAGGTGTATGTACGAGAACTACTGAAGATGGTGATCTCTAATGTCTGCAGCAAGGACAAATGTGACATCATGAAGATGTATGACAAGTTGGAGTCACATCTTCGAGCTTTGGATTCGCTTGGAGTGACCACCGACAAGTGTGCTGCCATGCTTTTTCCGATTGTGGAGTCAAGTCTGCCCGAGGAATTACTCCGTGTGTGGCAGAGGAGTGAAATTCCGAGCAGAGTTGATGCTGGAACCACTTCACTCACATCTCTCATGGAGTTCCTACGACAGGAAGTGCGCAATGAGGAGAGGATTTCGTTGGCACGTTCCGGATTTGGCATGACCAAGGACAAGAAGTCTCGATTGAAGGAAGATGGTGGTGGTGATAATTACGCAACTTCAGCAGGTCTATTTTCTGGACAAAAGACGGAATGTGTATTTTGCAAAAAACCCCATCCCACTCAAGATTGTTTTCGAGCGAAGACGTTGTCCTACAATGTCAAGAGGCAAAAGTTGCAGGAAATGAGATGCTGTTTTTCATGCTTGAAAGTCGGACATACTGCAATTAAATGTCGAAATCAAATGAGATGTCAAGTCTGTCAAGAAAAACACCCAACAGTGATGTGTCCTGGACTATCGATCCCAAGGACAAGACCGGAAGTAATACCACCACAAGCTGCGATGTCAAACCAACTTTGCCGTAATGATGTATTACTGCAAACAGAACTTGTTCGAGTTATTTGGAAGGGAACGTCACGAGTCGTCCGGCTGATTTACGACAGTGGAAATCAGCAAAGTTTTGTGCGGCGTGACACCATGCAGAGGTTAGGAGTAAACAAGATTGGAGACGAATGGGTCAACAATTGCTTATTTGGAGGAATGGTGACAGGACCAATCAAATACAATAAGTACCGCATTCAGATAGAAAGTTTAAATGGTCATCATCGAGAATCACTGGCGGTGTTGGATCGCGATGATATCTGTGGTCTCATCGCACGCGTTCCGAGTGGACCATGGATCAAAGAGTTAGCAAATCAAGGCGTACATTTGACTGATTTCACTTCCGACAGTCCAGAAATTGAGATCCTGATAGGCAGCGACTACTATGGAAAATTGATGACCGGCAGAGTGGTGCAGTTGAACGGTGGACTCACTGCGTTCCAGTCTATATTTGGATGGTCATTGGGAGGAAAAGTACCAAAAGATAACCTTGGTATGACGGTTACCTCACTATTTTTGGCATCAATGGACGAGTCCAAGCTGTGGGATCTTGATGTTATCGGAATGAAGGACCCCGCTGAACATCTCACGAAAGAAGATCGAGATAAGGAAGTGAATGAGCATTTTTTGCAGTCAGTTTGTCGTGAAGAGGACGGGCGTTACTGCGTTTATCTTCCGTGGATGGATGGGCGTCCTAATATACCGAAAGAAGACTTGTATCTGCGACCGAGAAGATTATTCAGTCCGGATACTACGACAAGTACGATGATTTGTTTGAGTCGTGGCGGAAAGAAGGCATTATTGAAGAAATTGCTGATGATGACGAAGTATTCTCCCACTACTTACCACACCGAGCAGTAATCAAACCAGAAAGTATTACAACACCTATTCGCCCTGTATTTGATGCGAGTTGCAAAACGAGACGTACCCCATCACTCAACGAGAGTTTAGAAAAAGGTCCGAATTTGTTGGAGCAGATTCCGGACGTGCTGCTACGGTTTCGACGTGGACAAATTGGGGTGACTTCGGACATCCGAAAAGCTTTTCTTCAGATCAAAGTGACACCGGAAGATACAAACTACCTTCGTTTTCTATGGTGGGAGGACTGGAGTAAAAAGAAACTGAAAATCTTTCGTCATCTTCGTGTCGTTTTTGGGGTCAATTGCAGCCCGTACCTTCTGGGAGCTGTGATCGAGCATCACTTGAAGTCCGTCACAACAGTGGAGAAAGCCGTAGCTGAACAATTGTGGAAATCCCTGTACGTGGACAACTGTGTCAGTACCGTTTCTTCCGAGGGTGAGTTGGAGCACTTCAAGTCTGCTGCTACAAAAATTATGGAGGACGCCAAGATGGATTTACGTATGTGGGAGTGGAGTCATCAGGACAATTCTATCACTTCAGTATTGGGGATGAAGTGGAACAAGGCGGATGACACTTTAGGATATCAAGTAGAAGAATGTGCACTACAACAACAATTTACAAAAAGAGAAGTCTTGTCGTGTGCACAGAAATTTTTCGACCCATTAGGATATCTGTGTCCCGCGCTCATCGTCCCAAAAATTATTCTGCAAGAAGCGTGGAGGAACAAAATTTCTTGGGATGAAAATTTGGATGAAAATCTATTTACCAAATTTAATTTGTGGATACGTGAGGTGCGCTCATTCCAAGAAATATGGATAAAAAGAAACGCTTTTGGAGACGGAAGAGGAAATAAGCAAATACATACATTTGTGGACGCAAGCAAGTCAGCGTATGCTGCTGTTGTATTCCTACGAGTGGATAATGATGGTGATGTCGATCTTCATCTACAAGCAAGATCAAGAGTTGCCCCCATCAAACAAGTTTCCATTCCGAGGTTAGAACTCCTAGCGTGTACTATCGGAGCGAGATTGACAACGGTTGTGAAAAAAGTCTTGTCAATGGAGGAAGAGAAAACTTTCTTTTGGTCAAATTCATCTACAGCATTAGCATGGATAAGGAGAGATGACATCTGGGGAAAGTTTGTTGGAAATCGTGTACGCGAGATCCTGACCCTGAGTAAGGAAGAAGAGTGGCGTCACGTTCCGGGGACACTCAACCCAGCCGATCTGCCTTCTCGTGGATGCAGTCCTGCCCAGTTACGAGATTCGCGATGGTGGGAGGGTCCACACTGGTTGAAACTGGATGAGAAATCTTGGCCAATTGAAAAATTCACCACTAATGAAGATGAGGTCATGTCCGAGAAGCTGAAGAGCGTGACCGTAAACCTGTTGACTTCATGTGCAGACGTCCCGTGGTATTGCAAGAAATTTTCGTCATTCACCAGAGTTGTTAACCTCATGGCGTGGATCTTGAGATTTGTGGAGAAGACGAGGAAACGAACTAATTCAAATGGATCACTTACCGTGGGTGAATTAGAAAATGCAGAAAATAAATTGTTAAGTCTGGTGCAAAGTGAAAGTTTCAAACGTGGCGAGAAAACAATCGCGAATCTTCGTGTCGTTTGGGATGATGCTGACTGAATTGCTAGAGTTCAAACTAAATTACTCATGAGAACAGACATGGTCACTTTCAAGACACCAATATTATTGCCTGAAAAACACCCATTAGTTCGTCTACTGATTCGTTACATTCACTTGGAGAGCGGTCATGGAGGTACTCAGTACGTCATGGGTCAGCTTCGCCAAAAATATTGGATCCTTCGAGGGCGGAAAGCTGTTCGGCAAGTGGTTGCAAGCTGTGTAAGGTGCAGACGATTTAGTGCACAACATGTGAAAACGCCTGAAGCCCCGTTGCCAGAAGACCGAGTTCGGACATCTGTGGCGTTTGAAATTGTTGGGGTGGACTTGGCGGGACCACTATTTCTCAAAGGAGGAAATTTTTTTATGTTGCTAAGGAAATTTTTTTTATGTTGCTAAGGCACACCTTCCCAGTCCCCCCAGCAGTGCGATAACCATATCCCAGGGGGCACACCCATCCTCTCCACCCAGCAGAGCGATAACCATAGCCAAAATGGACACAACCAATTATTCCCCCCCAGCAAAGCGACAACCGCACTTAATAATTTCCGTTAACTTCCCTTCTTGATAAGCTAACCTGCAAATTCTGCATAACTGACTTATCAACCTTCCAAAACAGTTGATATGCAAATCATTTTCTCCACTTTCACTTCCGTAACGGAAAATTACTTTCACTTCCGTTGCCAACAAACATTTCCAGCTTATAATATAGATGATTACGAAATTAAAAAAATGGTTGTTAGAGATATAAAATTAATATTAATATTAATATAGTATAACAGAGCCCAGTTAGGTCAGCGTTAGACCTAATTGGGCTCTGGGGTGGTGGGAAAGCATGGCGCGAAGTATGTCATATTCGCGTATTGATCGATAAACAAATTATGAACACCTTAGTTGCAACTAAGGTGTTCATAATTGAATTTTCGCCGTCCCGCCGATATTTTCAAAAATATGGCTGAGTTAAAAACACAATAAGTTTTCACTATTTTCCCATAGAACTGGCAAAATAGTGCACTCTCGATACTCGTAGAATATTATTTCGTTCCTGAATATGGTGCGAAAACTACTACATATCGAATGCATATATTGAACTTATGAAAGGGCCCGGCACTTCAGCTCATACCAGGCCTGGCAATTTCACGGTACGGCTCTGGAAGTGTGTCCTATAGGCTTTACGCCACGTGAGCCTCGTCCACTCACACCCCCCACCTGCGTGCCTGGTGACACTCCCTGCCACACCCGTCCCAGCAACGACAAGCTGAGCCATCAGGCGAAGATGGATTCACCGGACTCTGTGCACGGGAGGATCTACGTCATGGAGGACTCCCCCAGGTGAGACCTTTGTTTGATATGTTGGAGTGTGCGCAGTGCTGGTGGGGGCGGCTGGGGTAGGTCTACGGGGTTCCCATGACCTGGTCATGTGCTGCGGTGGGAGGGGTTAGTTTGTGGGGTGTATCATGGCCCCTTTATGGGGTCACTTAGGCCGAACCCTGAAATGGGTCCTTGGTTAGTTTGTGGTCCATGAATGCTCCACTCCAGCCTAATACCCGTCGTGTCCCTGCCGGCACGGCGCCTACTCATTTGGATGTCACCATTTTCCGATATGCAAATCGCTTATAATCTCTGTCATTCACTGGTCGAACCTGGGTTTACAGGTAGTCAGGGCCGAATGGTGAACTGGGCAACCTTCCCAGTTCAGGTTGAGGTTTTCCAGACTGGCCACCATAGTCTGGTTTTCCCTCTACTCCCCTGACTACTATCACAATTATTCTAAACTAAAATTTGACTAAAATGTATCTATCTTGAAATGATGATTGTGACTTGCAAGAGCTATTGGCTATATATGCAATAAAGATTATTATTATTATACCAACATTTTTTAGATATGTATAAATAAATGTTTACCTGTTCGATTTTAAGTAAATTATTATGTATTCCAGGCGTTAATCGTGTCCAGTTCAAGAATACTAAACTCACACAGATAAACTTTTCTCAATGCATTGAGGATCTTATCTTCTGCAGTAGAGGGTTAGAAAGTGTGACAATTTCTCGGAATGATGGGCCAATGATATTGTTTGTTCAGGATAGAGAATGTGTGGAAAAACTGATGCGACCCATCTTTGAAAAGATGGGAAGGCGTGTGTTTGAGGCGCCACAATGGCTTGAGTCTTAGGAGAAGGGGAGTTTTTTGTGCTATGTACATACTTTTGGCAAGCAAGTATGCAGTTTTGTTGATCATATTTTAAATCTTCAAACGGATTTTCTATCCTGATGTTACAATTTCTAACGGATTTGGAATGTTTCTAAAAGTAGAATCCCTTAGCCAGGAGACCCCAACAAATTATTTCGAACTACACAATTTATCACTCAAATTTTCTAATTAAATTTTCCCTTTTATGTTTCTCCTAATGGTAATCTTTTATGATTTCAGAAGTAATTTATCTCACGGGGTGTGGCCAAGTCTGTCCCCAAACATAAAATAACTAAATCAATACAACTGTCTAACAGTACAACACCTCCTACATATGCTTATTTATTCTATTCAAATATGTTTCAAGTCTGAAATTATTTGTTATAATTTAAAAATCTAGAGGATTTTGAAATGTTGAGAAATACTCGTCTTGACTTTGGCTAAGATTATTTAAAAATTCAGCAGCAGGCGAAAATACGAGCACTAAATAGATTTAAATAGAGAACATAATAAAAATTTGTGGTGCTTCCTATAAAATGCTAACAAAATAATTATTGCTGTTTTGTTTATTTTGATTAAAAATTAATAAACGCCTTATTCAGTTTTTCAAGTGAAAAATTTTACTCGTCTTTTAACGATCATGCCGTTAGCGGACAATGAAACATAAGACAATCTTACAAGAAGAAATTCGCATTTACATTTTACTTACTTTCGTTGAGTTAATTAACTGAACGAAAGTAATATAATTTAATTGATTTAAATGACAACCTAAATTTTTGCATCGCACGTTCACATGTTATGGAAATTTTCATATTGACAAGGGCAATTTTTAGCTACGCGACGGAGATCCACATAGTTTTACAAGCTGTTATCTTTGTTGCCAAGTGTAAATTAATATTATCTTGGGTCGTTTACCCGATAAAAAGGTGACAAATAATTGTATTGATTTCCAGTAATGGATTTGCGTCACAGATAAAAAGTGGTGCCATGCGAATGATTTAGCTTTATTGTGCGCATTATCTTCAAATGTATATTAAGTAAATCACACATATATACATACGTTCACAATTATAGTTTTAAGCAAATAAATTAATACAGTATGATGTTACCATTCAAAAGAAGAACCTAGTTCTCAAAATTTTAGCTGAGAAATTTCTGTCAATTGCCTTGAATTACTTCGGAAATATTTTTTTCCGTAATTCCTCTAAAGCCATGGATAACAAATCAGCCCGCCATAACATGTTGAAAGCCTTGCAGAACCCGCTGGTACATAAGTTAATCACTAGTAACTTATTTTTTCCTAATCCGTACCCAAAATAATTAGTTTTCTATTAGATTCTCGACCACATTTTATCCCAGCTCGAACTCCACGACTTAAAAACGTCTCCCCTTGTGTGCCATGAGTGGAACCATGTTGCCGCTAGTTTATTACGAAGGCGTGCTTCCCTCAATATCCACAGGATTCTCTATGAAACGTCAAGCTTAGACCAAATGATCCTGGTGAACGACAAATTGAAACGCCGCTTATTAATCTTGGACAGTTTTCCACTCTACAAGCCAACATACAGGCCTATCAACGTCTCGACTCCAAGGGTACACTATTTCCCGAACAACCCAAACACACCGCAGGTAACCAAGTTCTTGGAAGCACAAAAGAAATTGGTCATCACATTCCTTGAAGGAATAGCAAGCCTTAAGAGCACGAACATTCAGCAAGTTTCCATCGTTATCCTGCGAAATTTAGTAATTCTTCGCTACGTGGATGAAATTGAAGGGTATCCAAAACTTCCAATTCAAGCTAATTTAACCTCAATAAAGTTTACAGCCTATCCACTAAGACCGGCCGAGAGCTTCCACGTGTTTGGAATATTCTTTCAATTACTTGTCGATTCGGCACCAAATTTAAGCTGCTTGGACATCTCGGGAACATTATATCCGAATTTAGGAGAGTCGAAAAAACTCAAGGTTTTGGAACTTCGCTTCGAACAATGTTACCATGGCTCTACTGAATTAAACTTGACCAATCTGACAAGGGTGTTAGGACAGGTTAAGGATTCTTTGACAGAGTTGAAATTTCACTACGTTGGGACAAACAATTTCAATGTGGCAATGGTAAAACGTTAATTTGTGTTCGATTTCTTGTAATTTTCCTATAATCGTAGGCATGTCTTGGAAGAAATTGATATAAATGTCATACAGGCATAAATAAGCACAACTTGCTGGGACTCGTTATGTATGAAGGAAAGACGGAAAATAACCGGAAAGACCATGATACCCCAATAAGTTTGGGTTGCTTGCCTTTCGAGTTTCCAGTATAATCCTCTATAACGTCAACAAACGCTATCCGCAATGATACCAAATACTTTTCAAGCCAAAAAATATAGTTGAGTATGGTTGGGCAAATAACGACTAAATTGTTTACATATAATGAAGGGCAAGAGTTTTTCATGATTGGGTCATGTAAGGGTCATTTCCTCAACGAGGATCCTTTCTAATGCTCAAATTTTTTCAACAGAAAGGTACTCAAGTTATTTCACTCTTTCGTTAACATTCAACTACCCCACCTTGGCCATGACCGCAGACTTTTCAAAATTATGAAATCGATATACGCTAACTAAACAAAGTGGGGTACAATGACCCCTCTCCAAGGTCCGATGAGTTACTATCCGTCTCTCCTCATACTACGCTTAACTACAGGGACTATTCGATATACATATGTATAACAAGTACATATTTGCATATAGAGCAAATCTTATATGAACCCGATCACTAGGGTGTTTAATAGCAGAGTCCTCAAAAGTAGAGTTAGAAATCTGAGATTCTTGCAAAATATGCTAAACATATCTGACCACGTCTCCCCAAAATTTCATAAGTTTTCATTTGAAAATAAATTTCCTACACCACTTCAAATTGAGGAAATCGGGAAACGAGTTTTTGTAAGTCCAAAAATTTGAGTGACAACGACTCGGAGTAGACTTGACTGCATTTAAACGGAGAAGGGGGAGGGCGTGAAAAAATTGAGACATACATAAAAAAGTATGCAGAATCCGAAAAGGTCAACCTAAAATACGCACCATGAGAAAAAACCACCATATACGCCCTTCGAAAGTTAATAGCGATTGAATCATTTTTTGAAAATTATTCATCCACGTCCGTGCCTGATGCCGCCATGAAGTCAAAGATTAATACAAACTATTTGTATCATATTAAAGCTCATAAATTGCGGGTCAAAGCATATTCAAAGAAATCTCCAGCAAAACATACGGAACGTTAAGAAAAAATGGTAAACGCAAGACCTATCAAGCCGTGCAACAAAATGTCACCAAAATAATTGGTCACTGACGACGAGTCCTACGTCCTTAAAAACGTGGCAGAAACTTCGGGAAGGGAATTTTTTCATGGGAAATATATCTCTCAACTGAAAACCGAACAGAAATTAAAATGTTTTTCGAAATTTCTCAAAAAATCTCAGGTTTGGCTGGCGTTCTGTCAATTTGGGCATGTTTCGGACCCCTCAGTTCATATGGGCTATGAGGACGCACAGGTTAGTTTTCGGAAATGTGTGATAGCCCGTCTGATTCCTTTCATCAAGGTGTATCATAAAATACAAAATGCAATTTTTTTGACCGACCTTGGGCTAATCCACAATTCAATGACTATCAAGCAAGAAATCGAAAAAAATCATTTTGATGCTTGAAAATTAAAATCCCACATACATCCATTATCTTCACTCAATTAAAAAAATTTGGGCTATATGTGAGAAGACATACTCCCAGCTTTGTGAAACAGTCGATACTTAAAGAAAATTTTGGTTACGGAGGGAGAAAATCAGAACCAAGAATTGTGCAGTGGTGTGTGTGTGTCTGTGTGTTACCACTTGAACTTGGCGCTTGATTGCACACGTGTCTCACATTGTCCAAGCTAATGTCACCTAGCGGCAGTTTGGGAACTATGTTGCATTTTTCGTTTCTAGAGGGCGTTTTTCGCTAAAATGTCAAAAGGTTTATAAAACGTTGACGAACACGAGAACAACGAAATACACCCTTTGCATCTGCCGAGACTTGATCAAATGAACGGGCTCACCCCCTAGAGGTGACATTTTACCTGTGACATTCGTACACCCCCTAAAGTTGACACTTGACCTGTGACCTGGGCACACCCACTAGACTTGATATTTGACCTGTGACATGGGCACACCCAATATACTGGACATTTGACCTGCATAGATCGGAGTACTCCGGGCTTGGAGTACGTACTCCGGCCTCCGGAGGCCGGAGTACGCAGCTTTTTCTGGAGGCCGGAGTATGCGGAGGCCGGAGTACGCGTGGCCAGCCGGAGGCCGGAGTACGCAAAATATCCGATCTATGTTGACCTGTGACCTAGGCACACCCACTAGACTTGATATTTGACCTGTGACCTGGGCACACCCAATATACTGGACATTTGACCTGTGACCTAGGCACACCCACTAGACTTGACATTTGACCTGTGACTTGGGCACACCCACTAGACTTGACACTTGACCTGTGACCCCACGGTATAGTTAACACTTGACCTCTGACCTGGGCACATCCACTATACTTGACACTTGAGCTCTGACCTGGGCACAGCCACTATACTTGACACTTGAGCTCTGACCTGGGCACATCCACTATACTTGACACTTGAGCTGTGACCTCTGTGCCCCACAGTATAGTTAACACTTGACCTGTGCCTCACTAATCTTAATTACCTACCAGCGTCACCTATCGGATGTTGGCTGTTTTTCAGCGCTAGAGGGAATTTGCTTTTAGTGCCTGAACGTTTTTATAACGTTAGAACAATGGCACACTTTAGAGTCGTGACCGAACGTTTTTCATGGTCACACCCATAGAGTCGTGACTGAACGTTTTTCGTGGTCACACCCATAGAGTCGTGACTGAACTTTTCGTGGTCACACCCTTTAGAGTCGTGACTGAGCGTTTTTCGTGGTCACACCGTGTAGAGTCGTGACTGAGCGTTGTTCGTTGTCACACCCTTTAGAGTCGTGACCAAATGTTTTTTGTGGTCACACCCTTTAGAGTCGTGACTAAACGTTTTCGTGGTCACACCCTTTAGAGTTGTAACAGAACGTTTTTCGTGGTTACATCACTTAGAATCGTGAAGTGACGAACTTTATTCTTAAACGTCGTACTATACAATGTGACAATCAGGTCCACGCTCCTTTTGCTCTGTGTTAATGTAAGTAATTATTCAGCAGACATTTGTATCGCGGACTAAATAAAATCGTTTTGTTTAGAGCCCGCATTGCGGGCTTAAAAGACTAGTTAACAATGAAGTTGCAAAGTCTTCCGGAAAAGAATTAATGGCGGGTGCGATGAAAAAGACTAAATACGAAGTGAGTAATTGATTAAGGTCTCCCTTCTTCGCGGATACCTAATGTCAGTAATGTTTATAATAACCACCAAAAATTTGAGATTTAAAAAATCATTTTTGACCATTTTGAGGATAAATTTCCAAGTGATCGGGTTCATATAAGATTTGCTCTATGTAAATATGTAGAATTCGGGATTACTTCGTTCATTTCTCGCATTTCTGCATGGACTTATAGATGTATGAATGTCCGCAGAAAAATCAATTCCTGCAGTGGATTTTTCATATTTTTATATTTGGTTATACGTATTTATTTACTCAATAAATTTCAGGGCGAAAATCTTGAAGTTCCTGTGATGTCGGAACTTTACTCTCTCACCATTCCCTGCATAGATTCGTTTCAAATCCCAAACTTTTTTAATGAAAAACACCTCCCAAAGTTAAAAAACCTCCGCATTACAAAAAACAATTTGAAAGAGTGGAACTTTTTAGCCCATCTAAATCTATGGCAGCGACACCGCGGAGTTCAATATATCCTCGTGGAACCTGGTTATCGGCCTTGCACGAGCATCGAATTTTCGCGAAAAATTGTACAATTATTTCCCGCCGTGAAGAAATTTAATTTCACGATATCCCTTCCTGCCGAAGATTTCGTACATATGGTCAACCCAATATTGGCCCCGTTCAAAATGTGGGATCTGAGGGAGGTCACTGTTTTCATGGACAGAGCCGAGGAAAACTCCATGTTGGTCGAATTCTTAAAAAATATAGCGAATTGGAAGGGTAAAAGTAGAGAAAAGTTTATAAGGAAATCTAAAATAAATATGTACTCATCTCGAAATTATGTATGTATTGCAGGCGTTAAAAGTGCCCAGTTTAGATTCAGCGACCGCACTTTCCACGACCTCTCTACCTGGATGAATGATATTATCTTTCATCGTAGGGGATTTAAAAGCGTGCAGATTTCTCAGATGCTTGGCCGTTGTGTATTTGCTATTGGTCCAGGATTGTGAAAAGGAAGAAAGGACCAAAAATGAATCCGTAACGGACGGAAAGCTAAATTACATACATACTTTATGCCTTTTTAATGATGAATTGTATATTAAAATTGTTAACGAAATATTTTTGCATGTGTTAAATATTTTATTTTAGGTGCATACATTTTGATACGTATGTGCATAAACAAAACTATTGTAACGAAATCTATTAATACACTACTACATATATAAATGTCCATTTCCGTGCACTATCTGCATGTCGTTAAAATGAAATTACTGTTTTTAAATCCGGGAAACGTGCACGACATTACCTAATTTAAGTACATGTGTATAAATATTACGATTCTTATTTGCATGTTTAAATCTCTGCTTCTAATGTATGAATTTATATATACAGGTATTTATGTAATTAATTAGCAGAATAGACCGTAATTGGACTTAAATCATAGTACGAGCACGTGTATACACATAAACAAATATGTGTGTACTTTTTACGAAATATTTGACCCACATACTGATACTTAATTTTACGGCAAAAAATGCATGTGCATTTTCCAATTACCTACTTGGTTTATAATTGGGGACAAACACGGAGTGATTTAAAGCTTGCTTTACATACACAATACATGTGTACTTCACTGAAATACAATAATAAAAACGCGAAGGAAGGCGCGGGCATAAAACACGATTGGCATTAAATTTGTTTAAATGTTTAGAAATTACATTTTACAGGGCAGCAATTATGTAGTTTGATGCATCTTGTTTCTAATGAGTTCATTTTTAATGCCCACGTGCTTAATCACAAATGTAATTTACATGTGTACATATGTACACACTTAGAAATAATTTTACTTTTTTGAAAAGCAAGTGCACTTTTTACTCCATATGAAGTCAAGTTTACTAAATCCAGAGTAACGCTTACTTGATACGGAGTAAACCTTACTTCATATGGAGTAAAAAGTGCACTTGCTTTTCAAAAAAGTAAAATTATTTCTAAGAGTGTATAGCTTACGAGTATTTTTTCATAAGCATATATACCTAGTCGGGTACGAAATTCTTTGATAAACGTTTTTTACTGCAGAAAAATAACGGGTAAGAATTTTTAATTAAAATTTTCCATATGGATGCATAATATACCTGTGTATAATATAAAAATACTACATTTCCAAATTTCCCCTCCTGGAGTACACCATAGATCGGATATTTTGCGTACTCCGGCCTCCGGCTGGCCACGCGTACTCCGGCCTCTGCGTACTCCGGCTGGCCACGCGTACTCCGGCGTCCGCGTACTCCGGCTGGCCACGCGTACTCCGGCGTCCGCGTACTCCGGCCTCCAGAAAAAGTCGCGTACTCCGGCCTCCGGAGGCCGGAGTACGTACTCCAAGCTCGGAATTCTCCTATCTATGCGATCGGAAATTTTGCGTACTCCGGCCTCCGTACTCCGGCCTCCGGCCCGCCATGCGTACTCCGGCCTCCGGCTGGCCACGTGTACTCCGGCCTCCGCGTACTCCGGCCTCCAGAAAAAGCTGCGTACTCCGGCCTCCGGAGGCCGGAGTACGTACTCCAAGCCCGGAGTACTCCGATCTATGGAGTACACACGCTTGAGAAATCTGATGGACGGCCGGTCGCTTGGAGCACGCGCGGTTTCTACCGGAAAATGGTCACAAGCGTTGAGAAACAAAATTTGAGAACTTCTGCACCATTGGAAGTTTTAGAGCCGGCCATGTTCTCAATTTTAAGCCGCAAGTCATAATCCAGATGATTAAGGTCTGCTATTACCAATGGAATTTTTGTGACTAAATTAAATCGATGAAATGAGCTCATAGTCAATTTTTTTGGACAATTTTTGCATCATATGGCTGAGCCGTTACCTTTTAAGAAATTCAGTTTCTATTTTTCTATAGGCCGGACTTCAGAGGTTTTATACTAAGTTTTGCAACTTTGGTAATGTCATTCTTGGCTTGCGCTGTAACCCTTTCTAGAGAAAAACGGGGTTTCGCTTTTTCCAGGAGATTAATTCAAATCCAAACCATCAAAGACTTAGGGGGATGAGATCTTCGACGTTTTCTATTTGCCAGGGGTATGTATGATTTTTGCTTAGTGCAAATTCTTTAATATTCCTTGTTAAATTTACACAAAGCTTGGCATAAGTTCCCACAGGAAAGTGTGCGTAATCCAGGCGATCAGTTTACCATCAGATTTTGTAAGTGTGTGTGCTCCAGAGGAAGAAATTTGGATATTTAGTATTTTTATATTATACACAGGTATATTATGCATCCGTGTGGAAAATTTTTATTAAAAATTCTTACCCGTTACTTTTCTGCAGTAAAAAACGTTTATCAAAGAATTTCGTACCCGACTAGGTATGTTCACTGATTTTTTTTACAGAAACCAATTCAAGGAATGTGATTAAAATAAATCACTAATAAGAACAATAAGATGCATAAATGGTATAATGAGATGCATATGTACATGTGATTTATAGTGAAGTAACAAAACATCACATTCATAAGTAGAAATAGAATTACTTCGTCACCAGCGCTACTCAATTTATGTAATCCTTAACGTTTCTTAACGAAATAAAAAGTATTGGAGTCGAGAATGTCCTACTTCTGGGGATATAATTTTATTTCGAGTATCGTAAACTGATATCTTGGCAGGGAATGTGATTGCTGAATGATGGAAAATAGACGTGGGTCTTGCCTGGAAATTCGTGTCAAAGTTGGTGCCCAGATGAGAAGGACGATCTATTAGGAAATAAGGTACTCACTGAAACTAATTAAGTTAGCATCTCTCATTATAAAACAAATCCTTACCACGACGACGGATGTAGCTAAATTTAAGCTTTTCATTATTTTTCCGTTACTTATTTTTAAAAAATTGACAACTTCTTTACCTGTGCTTCCTTACTTTTGTCTTGTAGCTTATGTAACTCACTCTGACTTATATTTGTCTTGCCGGAGGTCTTTTCATACAAAAAACAGATAATAATTGGTACCCTGCCTCCTTGTAAGAAGATAATTATGCTCTAATTACTTACATATTCCTACTCCTGTCCAACGCAATTCTGGAACTTTTTTCGTGTTCGTTTCCTACCTATATACATACGAATAGTACATACGCACAAGATGTAAAGCTAATTACAACCTAGTGGATGTTTTAGACAAGAAAGTTTTTAGCAGATAAAACATGGTCATTAATTATGTCATGTGCATAACTAGGGCTTCCCACAAGACGGACGGTCTTGTCTTGTCTTGGCAAGACTGGATGACAAGACGAGACAAGACGGAAATTTACGTCCCGCGTGTTGGCAAGCAAGACGGGACACGGGACGGGACAAACAACGTCTTGTCCCGTCTTGTCTCGGCAAGACGAGACGTCTTGCGACCAGGCTCATTCCATCTGAACCCACACGATCGTCGTCGCACCCATATTTGATATCTTGTCCACAATCATATCATAGTTGCATAATATAAAATAAAACATATCATAAAAATCAAAATTTGAAAATTAATTTTTTTCGCAAAGATATAGCATTTTAAAGAAAATTTGCAAATGCATTGAAAATGCTTTCGTCACGAAAGTGTTGGTTCAAAGGGGTAGGTTACATTTACAGATTTCATTCATTGATCATTATTTGCTATGAAAAATTTTAAAAAATTAAAAAATTAAAAAAAATCTGAAATTTGAAATGTATTTAAAAACTTGATTATCGAGAAGACGGACAGGAATCGCTCATTGAGAGATAAGCCAATCGATGCCTTTGGGCCTGAGGAAACAAAAAAGTTTAAAACCCCACGCGCTTTTTGTCCGTCTTGGAGTTTTGGCAATTTTTCGAAAAGGTAAAATTAACATGGGCTGCTTGTGTAGACAGTAGTAAATAATTCTGTGTTCCTACGTGGCCGGGAACATTGACAAAGTGTGAGTTGTGTAGTGTTCTCTTGCAAAAGAGAGAAAATACATGGCCAGGCAACCACCACCACCAGGGAGCAGGGTTTAGCACCTCTATTTCCTGGTACTTGATCAAACGTGTTGCTTACAAATGGAATGAGCCACCATTTAAATATGATACTTTCGTCTCGGAGTTTATCAAAATTTAATTTAAAAGCTGGTGCAACGGAAGTATTTGTTCAATAAACTATAACTTGAGTGAAATTGTAATTCCCTTATAATGGAAATTCGATCGAAACGAATCATAAAATATTATTCCGATTGCTTTATCTAATTCGTATCATGAAATAGAATTTAGAACTTAGAATTTTATGTACAAGGCGAACATGAAGTCAAGTTTTGAGAACATAAATTTCCAAACAAGCAGTTTCCGATCAAATTAAAATAGAGGTTTTCCGTTCTAGGGATGGTAAAGGTCTTTTTCAAATTACCAGTGTAATGTGATTTTTACCAGCCGAAACATTGGTTAAATTATTCTGTAGTTAGTATAAACAATTTGTATCATGCTTAATGTATCGAAATTAAATTTTGCAAAAGGATTTAAAAAGCAACCCATTTAAAACGTGTGCGTCCCGTGTTGTCCCGTCTTGCACGGGACGGGCAAGACGGGACAGCTTGTCGTCCCGTCTTGTCTTGATATTTCGTCCCGCAGATTGTAACAAGACGAGACAAGACGTATAATCTTGTCTTGTCCCGTCTTATGGGAAGCCCTATTGCATAACTAAAGGGGTATTTTCGTGCACGTGGTTAGAATGTGATTTTGTGACATGGTATAGAGGGATACGGAAACGAGATTGATATCCTATTCTGATATTTATGTAGTACGTATGAATATAGTTAGATATATTACATAAAGTCATAGATGAGTAAAAAAAATTATTTATAACTGATTTTATTATGAAATCGGTTATAAATAATAGTTATAATAATAATAGTTATAATCAGTTATCAGTTTTATCAGTTGCCCGAAAAAAATTGTTTCTGTTGTACATAAATGAATTAAGTGACAATTTAAGTTTAATTGGGGGACGAGAAAAAATTACGTAAAGACAAAATCAACTACTATGATAAATTAACACCATTTAATGGGCAATTTCAAACTGTTCATGGGGCACGAGTAAATTATTTCTATGTCGCAAAGCTATGGCCCACCCCACCGAAGGTCTAAAACTTGCTCCATCCTCCTCCCACTCCATCCCCACCAAGCCTGCAAACATGACGGTGGGGTCGCGTTTCTTGGATAATTTTTCTTCCAGGATGACGTCCACTTTCACATAGCTCAGAGGAATGTCTTGAATCTCCAACTTCTTGTCTGAAAACAAGTTATGATCAGTAATGTTTAAATGTATGTGAAGTTTTGTAAAAATCACAAGGAATAACAAATTCAGCATAAATATCTATGCAAGAATATTTATAAATATTTGGTGTCAGATACTTCACACTATACAATTCATCCATCACATTTAATATCTGGCACATTTCATACCCCACAGTTTATGCCTCAAATCATATTGATAAAAGCTAGATCAGTTGGATAACTAGAATTTCCACCTTTCAACCAAACATTGGCGAAAAATTATTCAACACTATTGGGAATTAACTGTGGGGCGGGAATTGTAAGGAATGCAGTATGTGAAACCAAGTATCATTATACACTCAAAATAAGGTAGTAATGAATCATTACCATGCGGAATCACTATGTGGCTCTACCAGGTCGGTTACGATTTGTCGTAGAAATGGTAATAATAAGTTCAGGGAAATTCAAATTCATTACCAAATATTAAGGAAGTGAATACCATTATGTATTAAATTTGAATTTCCCTGAACTTATTATTACCATTTCTACGACAAATCCTAACCGACCTGGTAGAGCCACATAGTCATTCCGCATGGTAATGATTCATTACTACCTTACTTTGAGTGTACCAATTTTCGATATCGCGTGAATTAGTTGTTACTTAATGGCATTTCTATTGCTATGTACTTAGAAATATTTTGATATCGATATCCGTTTTTAGAATAGGTTTCAGCCTAGAACTTTTGCACGAAGAACGGCGACGATCAAACACAATTATAAAAATACTACTGTTTTACAATTGTGTAGATTACAAAGTTACAGGGCTACATGATAAACAAAAATTCCTTACAATTTAGCACATTTCCTTCCTCATCAAAATAACAAAATGCAGTTATCCATCCCGTGATCCACGTCTTATCCACATCCCCCGACATTTGCCCATGATAATATTCAACATCACAAATCTTTTCCCACCATTTCGTATCTACTTTGCCCTCCTTAGCGGTAATAAACTGTTGGGTAATCTCCTTCAGCATGGCCCACCACTCTCCCAACCCGTCGAATTCCATCAACTTATCGATCCGCTTATCAATCTCCATCCAATCGGCGATACTCCCCTCCAAAACTACTTCCGGTATACCGCATAACGTATACTGGCAAATATATTCGAAATATTTTTTCATCGTCGCCATGAAAATGACGCCACACGAGATGACGTCGTTTACCGTCGTGGTGGAAAAAGTGGGTAGAATCCAGTCCTTGACTACACAATCGGTCAAATTGAGGTCGACCGTTTTTCCCATGAGCTTGACAAATTCGTCGTATCGAATCGTATCAATGGTTGCGATGCCCATGTCGACTTTTAGGGTTTTCTTCCCCTCAAAGTCGACAAACGAGGTGCGTAACTTTTCCGCGTTTTTATTCACGTAGAAAGAGAACTGCGTCATGATCGCGATCCAAACGTCGTCCGGGCGGAGGATGAGGTTTTTGTGGTGGTTGTAACATTTCAGGACCGTGTCGACCAAGCCATTTCGTTCGACGAGGGTAGTCTTGTCAGATAATGGGGTCGACTTAAGAACTCTGGCGCAGTTGAGTTCTGTGAAAAGGGGAAAGTTTTCAAAATTGGGTAATCTCATGGCTTTTCGCTCGTCGCGGCTGAAAGGAATCGCAGTGTTTTGTGTTACGCGGAATCTCGTTTTAGTGGAAGTATTCATTTTTTAGTGTGAAATTTTCAGCAAACTTTTGGTGTGACTGGAGCCATGTGGGACACAATTCCGACTGAGACATACATAGGTGCCGAATTCTCCTTGGTAAAGTGCCAGGATTTTGTGTACGTATACAATTGACATCAAATTCTGGGGTGTTATCAGAGTTTTTATATTAACAATAAATGTTTGCGTATACTATTACTACGTGGTTGTGTGCACTCTTAGAAATCTAGTATTAAAATAATATGTACCAGGCCAAAGTAGCAACATCATGCAGAAATAACTCAGGATTAACATTTTACCGTATCAGTAATAAAATTATGCGAAACGGTATAATTTCAGAACTAAATGGAAGCAACTTTAATACCGAGACATCAATATGTACCTCCCTAGCCACAACTGATTTCTGGCAGTTTATTTACTTGCGCATGACGAATAGAATAGTTCCCTAAGGCGTTATCTTTGTTGCCAGTGTAAGTTAACCCCTGATAATAAAGAAGGCAACCAATTGTGCTGATTTTCAATGGATTTGCGCCAGTGATAACATAATTCTAAAGTAAATAGCGAATCGTATCATACGTATTTTTCAGCTTATTGTGCGCCGTATCTTCACACATACGTAGGTCCACATACGTAAGTAAATGTATGCACATACATTTTACTATTCTGATTTTAGACCTGCTTACAAGCCCAATACGACGTTGCCGTCCACTACATCACGAGAGTGACGTAGTGAAGTAGTTTCAAGTTATTTGAATAACTCGAAATTTCCGCACTCTTCAAAATAATACAACTCTTTTAAAAACTAAATGCACTCTGGATTGGTAAGGTATACTACGCCCCGAGTAGACTTCTAGTTAGTTAATGCTTGATACTGTTGATTTAGTATAGTTTACTTTATCCAAAAAGGTAACACAACATTTTTAAGAGTTTGTGCAAATTTTTATCTGACATGAATTCTTTCATTTTGAACACAATTCCAGGCTTTAATATTCGTTTCTAACATGTCGGAGGTCTTGAAGAATCCGTTGGCAAGTTACTCACTGCTCAGTTTCAAATTTCTCTTAATCTCAATACAATAATTACGAATTTCTACTAGATTCTCGAGAAAATATTTGAGACGATCAACAAGATGAGCCTCAACGATTTGAAAACGGCTCGTCTTGTGTGCCATGAGTGGAACGATATAGGCAGCAATCTATTAGGAAGACGTGCCTATCTCATAGTCAACAAGATGTTCCGCTACGACCGGTTAAACTTGCATAAATTATCCCCCGTGACCGACAAATTAACACGACGCCTCCTAATCTTTGACGTTTTTCAACCAAACGTTCAAGAAGAAAAGACTGTCGACATCTTTTTCCAAATGATAACCCAAATCTTCTCCCAGGCTACCAACGAAATCAAGTTGTACGTAACAAAAAAGGAATTTGCATACGGGTTTCTGCAAGGGATAGCACTCCTTAAGATCACAAACCTTCAACATGTCTCCATCGTAATATCGGCAGAGGCAAGAACCTTGAGCGATGAAAATCCGGTTCAGGAGTTTCCAAAACTTCCGATTCAGGTTAATTTGACCTCAATCAAATTCCAACCTAATGAACAAAATAAGGAAATCGGCCTCCCCGCGTTTGACACCTTCTTGCAAGTATTGATCGATTCGGCGCCCAATTTGACATCTTTGGATATATCGGGAATAGCCTGTCCGAATTTGGAAAGCTGCAAGAACCTTAAGGTTCTGAAATTTCGGTTCAGTAAGTCATATTATGCTGATCCTGGTAAATTGAGCGTGACAACAAAGATCCTACCGCAGGTTAAGGATTCCTTAACCGATATGATATTTCGTTACTGTGGGAATAATTGTGTAGCTGTGGGACAGGTAAACTGTAATTAATATTTCGCTTGTTGCACCTTTTTTCATAATTCTAGCATTAGGCTGTGCAAAATGTTTTGAAAATTTTAGGAGTGCATGATTGTTACAAATGCCAAATCTTTAAAAACGTTAAGAAATTCAAATATCGAGGCAGTTAGATTTTTAATAATTAAAGCATGCTATTTTGAAGAATCATGTTTTCGATTTCCCTAGTGAAAAAATTCGAAAAGTTAAGGGATTTAGAAAATCCGCAGTTCAAATCCGTTTAAACGTCGTGCCTCGAGCTCAAATTCGTGCATTGTGGAAATTGTAAAAATACAGGTATACTGATTTGTTTTGCCGAGCAGAATAAAATTGGTCCCTCGGGAATCTGACTACATATGTACCATTTTTGTAAAACATTGTTAGTAAAAAAAAATTCTGTGGTAGTTTCGAGCACATATCTTTTAGGGCAATTACTAAAATCTACATATGTACTCTATTTATGTATAAATATCACATCATAATTTAATAATTTACAGCACAATCAACATGCCTTTCCCGTCATGTTACAAGTTTCATCCATCGAAATTCTTGGCGTAGATTTTCTTAAAATCCATAACCATTTTGACGAGGCCCACCTCCCAAATTTAAGAAATCTCACCATCAAAAAGAGAAATTCAGGAGGGTGGAACTTGACCAGCCATCTATTTAAGTGGAACCGACACCGAGGAGTTCAATCTCTCACCCTCGACGCCAGTTATACGTCTGACTCGCATATCGAGTTCTCGAACACGATTGTGCAATTATTCCCCTCCGTTAAGAAATTTGATTTAACGATTTTTCTCGTTGGGGATAATTTAGCACATGAGATCAACCAGATGATGGCACCGTTCGAAATGTGGGATCTGGATGAGGTACATGTTGTTGCTAAAGGGGCTACGGAATCTTCCCTGCTGGTTGAAGTCCTGAAAAATATTGCCAATTGGACGGGTAACAATTGAAAATATTACAAAGATATATATTTATTAGGAAATTTTTAACTTTATGGAAATTATGTTTCCCAGGCATTAAACGTGCCCAGTTTGAGTTTATTAACACCACATACGAAGAATTTTCATCTGGCATTCAAGATCGCATCTTTCACAGTAGAGGATTTAAAAGCGTGCAAATTTCTCGGAGTGATTGGCCTATGGAATTACTGGTTCAGGATGCGGAATGTGTTCGAAAATTAGTGAGAACTATGTTTGACGATAGGGTGGTCAGAATGGGTAGAGATGTGTCTACAATTGACCCCAAAGTTGCAGGTATCATAACGAAAAATTTACTGTAATTTATGTGGTTAACCAGTTTTAGGCCTTTTAGGATGGCTTATAGATTTGTCAAGATGCCTGTCTGTCCGTCCGTCTGTAGGCACGATAACTCTCTATAAACAAAAGCTATCGAGTTGAAATTTTGCATGCTTCATCTTTGGGTTAAAAGTAAGGATGAGTTCAAAGATAGGCATGATCGGTCAAGTGGTTGGCCGGTGGGGGTCATTTCCACCCAAATGTGTTGCCATTAACTACCAAGATGGTATTAATGCTATCTTAAAATGCCCCGCAAAGTTGCTTGGAGTAGGTTTTTAGTTTTAACTCGATTCTTAAGATTGAGGTACTTAAATGAGGTACTTAAAAGAAAGCCAACTGTAAGAAATTGTTTTTTTATAATTTCTTGAATAAATGCATAAAATATGAGCTAATTTGGGTACAATACAATAAAATGTCATTAAGCGTAGTGCAAAGCGTGGTCTGCGGATGTGTTTCTTGGATTTCTTGAACCTCGGATGTCTTAAAATGTCCTCCGCATCAAATTTACTTCACACTCTTTAGTGTCTCTAATACCTATGTATATGTACCACCCATGTAATTATTTACGTGAATGCATCTAAATAAATAATTGTTTTGATATAAGTGCAAATTTTGTCTATGGATAAGTGACAATAATGAAAAACTAAATCTGGGCAGACAAAAAATTGATTTAGATGAGATTCTCAGAATTTACGGAGATGATTCCAACGCTACCTGCCTCACGTCTCTGGTCTGTCCCGTTACGAAGTTGGATTAGGTGCAAGATGAAAATCGAAATTTGTCTGATTTTTACCTAACAGACGGGGCAATATTTATGAAACTAATTTTTTTCGTACTACATTTTCAAGGGTTGTTTGAAATACATAAACAAGTTTCATGATTTTAAACTTTTTCACTTGATTTTCACCATTTTTCAAATGACGCGAAACTGGAAAGAATGTTATCATTGTTGGATGTGTAAACTAATGCTTTAAGCTACCTGATAATAAAGTTGACCAACAATTTTGTTGATTTCCAGTAATGCATTTGCGTCAGAGATAAAGCCAAAATAAAATGAGTAGAGACAGAATGGTATACGAGTGTATGTAAATATGTACGGTTTATTGTGCGCATTATCTTCCCACATATGTGCGTTAGCATTTCCATCAAATCGATCCAGCTCGGCATATTTCAGTAAGTAACTCGAAATTTCAACACTGTTAAGGTTCGTTTCCTTAAAGTAAATTCACTCTGAATTCCATATTTGACTGTGATTAAATATTGCATCAATATTTTGTTTAATTCGAGGCTTGAAAGATCGCCACAGCAAATCTGACCGCTTAACATGTTGATCGCCTTAAAGAATCCGGTGGTCAGTAACTAACACGTCACTTCATTCTTCATCATTTTTCGTACTTCGGCCGAATAAAGTAATTTTGAACTTGTGCTGCATAGATTCTCAACAAAATTTTAGAACATCTCAGCCTTCCCGACTTGAAAACATCTCGTCTCGTATGCCGTGAGTGGGACGATGTCGGAGCCAGCTTATTAGGAAAACGTGCCTATCTCATAATCAACCAACTGTTCTGCTATGACGGGTCAAACTTAAGCCAAATGACCTGCGTGAACGAAAAGTTGAAACGCCGCCTCTTAATCTTCGGTGTTTCTCAACCATTCATTCCTGGCGATACGAGTGTCGAGGTCTTCACCCAAATGATAACCCAAATCCCCCAAGTAACAAACGAAATCAAGTTTCACGTTACCCAGAGGAAGTTTGCCGTCGCATTCCTTGAGCGGATGGCACTCCTTAAGCCCACAAACATTCAGCACGTTTCCATCTTCTTTTGTCCACACTTAAGAACCCTAACTGTTGATCATCTAGCTTCAGAGTATCCACAACTTCTGGTTCAAGCTAATTTGACGTCGATCAAGTTCCAGCCTGGTCAACACCGTCTAGAAGACGGTCACCCCGTGTATGAAACCTTCCTACAAGCTTTGATCGATTCGGCGCCAAATTTGACTTCTTTGAATGTTTTGGGAACATTTTATCCAAACTTGGAACGATCAAAAAAACTGAACGTTCTGGAATTTAATTTGAGTCGGTGGCATGCGGGAACTCCTAGTAAATTGGATTTGGCCGCTTTAACAAGGATGTTAGCACAGGTTAAGGATTCCTTGATCCGCTTCAAATTTCACTGCAGCGGGAGAAACATTGTTACAGAGGTAAAACCATAACTACTATTTGTTTTTTTTTCACCTGCCTCGCAATACTAGAAATTCGCTAAAAATTCGCTTAAACATTCATAATAACAGTGTACGCTTATCTGCAATTTGGCCCACAACCTTACCTCTCGCATTTCTTGCACTTCCGTACGAAGTTATCTGTACGTGGGAAAAAAACATTTCTTCCCATATTTAGTTTCGAAAACTTTTCTTACGACAATTGCTGAAATCCACATATATATTCGTAACATATGATTATACTTACTTTATAATTTACAGGAACGGAATCTTTCCTTTCCCGTTTTGGCAAAACTTTCATCCATCGCCTTTCTTGACGTTAATCTGCTCACAATCCACGATTGTTTTGGGGAATATTATCTCCCAAAATTACAAAACTTCACAATTACCAATAGGGGAGAGTGTAACTTGTTAACTGACATCAATCTGTGGAGGCCACACCGAGGAGTTAAATCTCTCACCGTCGACGCTCGCAATTGGCCCGACACGCACGAAGAGTTCTCAACAATGATTGTGCAATTATTTCCTGGCATTAAGAAATTCAATTTCACCATTTCGCTCAATGCGGAAAAGTTACTAGATAAAATCAAATCGAGGATGTCACCGTTCGAAATTTGGGATCTGGAGGAAGTAACAGTTGTTGCTAAAAGAGCTAAAGAAACCACCTTGGTGGTGGAACTCCTAAAAAATATGGCGAATTGGAAGGGTAACAATTGAAAAACAAATCAAAATTTGCAAACTTCACATTTTGATTGGAATTGCTTTCCAGGTGTTAAACGTGTCCATTTCATATTAGCTTGGACCAGATACAAAGATTTTTGTCCGTGGATTCAAGATTTAATCTTTTACAGTAGGGGATTTAGGAGCGTGCAAATTTCTGTGAATTATAGTTCTCCAGTAGAACTAGTGCAGGATCCGGAACGGGTGGAACAGCTCATGAGACATATCTTTGAAAACGTGGCGGTTAAAAGTAATGAGGTCGAGCTAAATAAATCCAGCGGAGTTTTGGAAAGACTGAAGGCAAGACTAAAGCAATATAAGGGTGCCGACCCCAACGATGCGGGCATCATCAGGAAAGAAATACCGTAAATTATGTGATATACCAAAGTTAGGTAGTGTTTAGATATGTACATATATTTAAAATAATAAATCGTGTGATGACGGGGATTGACGTAAAAAACAGAGAAATTACTTTGGAAGACTTTTTCATGGGAAAATAATTTAGTACGATGGAAACCTTAGGCATCCGGGTTTTTGGAGCAAAATTTCCTGGGCGATGTGTTGTTTTTCTAAGCGTAAGATTTCGCCAATTAAGTAATTTTAGTACGTTTTTTTGCTAATACGGGGTAAAATGTATGGCCTCAAAGTACGCATTTTTTTGATTGGCGGTACTTTACATTATCTATACGTTAAAATTGTTAATAGACTAGTCTCCTTATTACATAATGCTAGATGTTATACATCCATCCGCGCCGTAATGAACACATGCCACTGGAGTGAATAAATTGTTTCATAATATTATAGCAGGCCGTCAAACAGTTAACAATTTAATTGGCAAACCTATTTCGAGTTTAAAACTTTATTCAATGAAAACATTTAATAATATTTGCCCAACGACTTCTTCCACTTCTGTTGCAGCATCATCACAAAATCATATTGGAGATGCATACTTTTTCATAACTAATGCCACTGGGGGCCTTTCATGTGTTAGGTCGTTGAAATTATAAAAACAAGAAGTGTTTTGGGTCCATATTCATCACTAGCGAGGTTATTTATAACTAAACAATACTTGTTTCATTTCAAATATGTGATTTGACGACATTCAACTTGCACTGTCCTATGTGTAGATGCGGATCATGTTTTATCAATGGGATCACTCCTTCTCTTCGTCCACTTGAATCGATCGAAGTAGATTACTTTTAACTCAACTATGCACACAGTGACACGCCCAAGCAAATGTTGTTTATTATCGACTATGCAACTTTCGATTTTAAACTCAATAACCCTTCTAACATCGTGTAAAAATAAATGTTTCTTGTTTATTTGGACTTATCAAGAAGAGCCCGTAGCTCAGATGGTAGAGCGCTCGCTTAGCATATGAGAGGTACAGAGATCGATACTCTGCCGGTCCAAATCCCTTTTTTGACCCCAGTGTTACTACATTTTTGGTACTTTTTTTACATCAAAAAGCGTAATCTCAGCCTCATACATTGCGGACCTACTACGGAAATAGTTCGAGCTTAACAAATCTTGTTAAATTATTTCCGACGCTAAATATTTAAGCTCAATACTTCTACAATTAAAAATAATAATTTTAGCACTTTACAAGTAGTAGTTTACTTTTCTAGTACGTGTTAATTTTGTACAAATACAAATTAAACCTGATCTGTTACGTGGATGAATTTGTTGTTAGGTTTTTTGTTCAAAATCTAAAAACTGTCATTATTGGGATTTAATCCGAAATATATATATATATTTCGGATTAAATCCTTATAAGTTCCAAGAGTTTCTAATTTCAAAATACCTAAAGTAGATACGGAAGACTGATGGTGTTCAAAAAATGTCTGTGTTTTCACTACAGTGTTACTTTGACAATGAATAACTTTTTGAAAGGAGACATGGTTTATTGACACGTTCGCTTCTCAAGCCCTCGAACTATTTCAAGTACACAAATGGGTATACATAGATCTCATCGGGCTGAAAAATTCACCAGATTAATTAAAACTCATGTTTCCTGTTTTGATCATTAATCTTTTCGCAGATTGTTAAAATACTCTGAATTTATAAATCAGTACTAACAAATCTGTCCACATTTATTTATTAATAAGCTCAATTTATACCTACGAATTTATTGTGCACAGCCTTATAAATGATAATTATCTACATAATAAAAACAGGATTTAAAGCTTAAATACAGCGCCCCACACCTCCCGTGAGCTTAATCGGTGCATCACTGGCATCAAAAATTGGTCGCATTAATTCCACAACTTCTTGATCCTAGGACGTAGGAATAATTACTAACTCATCAATTTAATTTAGTTGGTGGCATACCTTAATCCCATAATACCCAGAAATCTCCACGCTCTTCAATCCTCTACCGTATCTGACGAGATCTTCAATTCTGGGGGAAAAATCGTCGTAATTTACTTGAGTATTCTCGAAGTGGAGACGTTTAACGCCTGAAATAAATACATAATTAAAATTCACACATATTTTCGCTAATAATTTTGCAGTTTAGCATTTTCTGTAAAATTGCTACCTTTCCACTTTGCCATACTTTTCAGGCATTCTACCAACAAGGAGGATTTTTTCGCATAATGAACGACAACTTTGCTCTCTTCTAGATCCCACACTTGGAACGGTTCCATCATCGGAGAAATTTCATTGACTAAATAATCGGCGAAGAAGCCAATCGTGAAGTAAAATTTTTTAATGGTGGGGAATAATTGGGCGATTTTTCTCGAAAATTCTCTGTGCGTGTTATCAATATCGATAGCTTTTACAGTGAGGGATTGAACTCCTCGATGTCGTTGCCACACATTTAGATGGTTTAACAAGCTATATTCCAAATAGGTTTTTTCAAGGTTGAGATTTTTTAATTTTGGTAGGTGATACTCGTCAAAGAAATTATGGATTGAAAACCAATTTATGCTAATAATTGTGAGAGAGGAAAGTTCCGACATTACAGGAGTGTCACGTATCGTGCTCAGTAAATTATTCTGTAAATTGCTCTGTAAATAAGCATAATAAATACATAAAGTACGTACCTCAAAGCTGCAAATTTTTTTTTGCAGATACTTATACGTAGATATGCAAGTTCAAGAAATGCAGGACAAACATACATATCTACATAGGCCCTAATCACATATATAAGTATATACTTACATACATAATCCCTACATACACGCTTACAGAGTTTAAAAAGTTACCTGTGCTCTGTTGAAAATGCTGTTCCCGTCATAGTGTAATGTCATCTCGGTCAAGGAATCCTTAACCTGTGCTAGCATCTCTATTATGGTGGCCAAGTTAAATTGACGAGTAGCTGGACCAATACGAGGAAATTGTTTGAAATGAAATATCAAAACATTGAGTTTTTTACATCCTGCCAAATTCGGACAGAATGTTCCGCAGACATTCAAAGAGGTCAAATTGGGTGCCGAATCGATCAATACTTGTAAGAAGGTTTCCAACCCGTGGGGGCCCTCTATTTGACCGCGTCGATAAGGTTGGAATGTGATTGAGGTCAAATTAGCTATAATCGGAAGTTTAGGATACTCTTCAATTTGATCTTCCTGCTCCCGAATTCCGGGTTCTTGTGAGATAGAGATGGCCACGTGTTGGACGTTTGTGGTGCTAAAGCCTGCTATCCAATTAAGGAACGCGATGGCAAATTTATTCTGGGTTACGAAAAAATGGATTTCGCAAGTGGACTTTGATAAGTTTGGGATGCTGGTTATTATATTATTGAATAGGTCAATCGTCTTGTTTGCTGGAATGAAGGGTGGGAAAACGCCAAAGATTCTGATGCGTCGCTTCAGCTTGTCGTTCACTGAGGTCATCTGGTGTAAGTTTGACCCGTCATAGCGGAAAAGCTGGTTGACATTGAGAAGTGTCCGCTTTCCTAGGACACCCGCGCCGACGTCGCCCCACTCGCGACACGAGGCGACACGTTTTCAAATCGGAGAGTTTCAGTTGGGCAAAGATGTGATCGAGAATCTATGAAGTAGAAATTAAAATGTGTTAGATTCGGATTACGCAAATTTGGAAGTGGAACATAATCTACTTACCAACGGATTCGACAATGCTTTCAACATCTTATCGAGTTGTCGCCCCGAACTTTCAAATGGGAGTTTGTAAAGAAAAAATTCAAACCAAATTTTAAAAAATACAGACAGATATTTGCAGTTATTCAGTAAAATTAAAACTTCCTCTCGTAAAGAAGTGCGCGGAAAATTATATGTGGTGATAGATTTGTACCGTTAACATCCAGAACATACAGCTTCCATATGGACGACCCTGACAGAGCCTACAGAAAAGCACACCCTAACTCAACCGGTATCATGCAACAATATCCTTCATTTAGTATAGCTACAATTATTTCAAGTACCGGGTATCTGTATAAAAAACCTATTTCCAAGTCCAAATTTGTGCTAAATTTTGAAACGGCTAACGGGCTGTGACACATCAACGCTACATTGGACAGTATAATAATCGCGCCAAAGTTCATGATAATACAATGCCACGCTAATAAGAGAACGGCGACTAGGCTTATAACCATTTTTGTTACAGGAGGTAAAATGCCAACGCTTCGTAATACTAGCGAATCAGGGTAACGTAGAGGAACAATGAGATTCAGGATGCCAGATGCGATTGGAAGACAGGAAATTGATACTACGACGCTGTTCAGGTAGGCTCCTATAAAATCAAATTGACGGGTATGAGGCCCTAGGGATATTGAAAAGGGAATTCCATTATTAGTCTCGAAATATTTAGAATGTTCCACAGCTTTCAAATAAAATTGTAAATGGTTCTATAGTATTCTAGAGTATGAAAATACTATGGGGTATTTGTTTTAAATTTGTTTTAAAAATTGGCTTACTATCTTCGAGATTTTTTTGTGCCGAAAAAATAAGCCGATAAACAATTTTTACATTATCACGCTTAGCAATAAAAAACTGTACTTAACATTTAAGAAAACATTTAAGAAACATTTTAAATTCGTCAGACTAAATCAATTTTAGAGATCTTTGTTTAAAAACATTTACTAAAGATAATAATATTAAATAATAAATTTCATGAGAACATCATACTTTACGCCTAAGCATATTATATTCTCGCCTGCATAATTTTTAGATCCAATTCTTCCTCTCATTCGTCCATCCGTCCTAGTCACCCTCTGTAATTCCCGAAATCCCCGTGAAATTATGTTCGCATTAAATGCGTAGGTCAAACTTGCTGCTGCGGCGGCCGTTGCTGAACATTGGAACATAATCAGTACAAGGCCAGTCAGCCCAGTACTGTCTTGAAGCTCGGGATCTTTCTGGAAGGAAACAACCTTTCGAACTCCTATCCAAGTTACATGCACACTGGCCAAGACTACAACTCCGGCCACGAGATACGCTGGAATAGCCTTTATCCCCTCCGTTGGGTACGGCTCGCATTGATCTTTCGACCAGCTTATGTGCTGTGGATAACCGTAGGCACTAACTTTTGCGTAGCGCCGTAATGCATCAAACGGAGTGTGAAACGGAATCACAATTTTACTTCTTAAACTATTCATTAGTCTAATGATCGATAACTTAATAAGTATCATTATTCTGAGACGCTCTATTCTACAGTTTTTCATCACTTTATTTTAACCTACATAGAAATGTTTGAATTTGGATAGTATATATTTATAGGTATTGAACCAATTATATTTAACCTAGATTGTAGCATTCCAATGCTGAATACAAATGCCAATGATCAAAGTTACGAATGGATTCGTTTAAAATATTTTTAACATTGAAAATGAAGAAAGGTTGTTGAACATGCCATAATTATTAAGACAAATTTAATTAGTAATGTGATGACGAAGTTTGGTATGTATGTATCTACCATGTTGACCTAATTAATTGGTTTTTAGCTTTAGTGACCTCTACTGATATATTTTTAAACATGTTAGTACGTCGTCCATGTATTACTGTTTCACTACATGCTTGGTACGTATTCTAGAGAATTTGTGTAGAATTCTGTTGTATCCGTTTGTTTGATTTGAATTTCATGAAGGCCCATTGACTTTGTCAAGTAAAAATCTAGCGTCTAATAATAGAATTGATATAAATAATCTACTCCTATTTTTAGAATGTATCAGAATTTACTTTGCTTTTTCTGATGCTACCTACCGTTAATGGTCGATTTCCACGCTGGTCATCAACCTCTAATTTCGTTCCCCACGTGGGTAAACCTAATACGTCGATAACTTCTCAATTTCCTTCCCCAGTGTGGATTATAACCTTTCTCAGAGCTCCAATATCTGACATATTCGGCCGAACTCTTTTCAATATCTACCAATAAAGCAAGTCCGAAATGCGACATTCCAACCAAACACAGCACAATAGTTGCCGCTGGAATTAGAGACACTAGTGGGATAAGTGACACAAATTTTATAACCATGTATGACGTGGACACCGAACACAGAAACGCGCACCCTAACCCGACCGGCATCACGTGGTAATACCCGTGGTTTAGAATAACTGCAATGATTTGAAGTTCGCGGTATCGATCTAAATAACGCCCTTGTTTTTCTAAATTGGAGCTAGGTTTTGGAATAGCCAACTTATCCAGAAACATTAACGCTACATTGGACAATATAATAATCGTACCAAAGTTCATGATCGAACAATGCAGGATTAGTAAAGGAAGGGCGACTACCCTTATTATCAATTTGGCTACAGGCGAAAAAATGCTAACACTTCGCAAAGATAGGAAAATAGGGTCATTTATGCGAAAGTAGAGATTCAGGAGGCTAAACGCGATAGGAATAAAAACGATTGATACGACGACGCTGTTCAAGTAGAATCCAATGAGATCTAATTTTTTGATCTGATTTCCTGAAGATATTAAAGTTACATAATCACATAAAAATGTCATGTACTCTTTGGCCTCTTAAAAATAAATATGCTCACCATTTGGAATCCCATATTTCGCCTTTAATTCCCGAATTCCCCGTGAAATACTGGAGGCATTACATGCGTAGCTCATACTTGCTGCCGATGCGGCTAATCCCGAACATTCGACAATGATCAGTATAAGGCCGGTCAGTCCTGTGCTATCTTGAAGGTCAGGATCTTTCTTGAAGGAAACTATCTCTCGAACTCCTAGCCATGTTAAGTGCACGCTTGCCAGGACTACCAATCCCGCCATTAGATCAGCTGGGATTGCTTTTGTACTCGCCGTTCGGTATGGCTCACATTCATCCTTAGACCAACTTATGTGTTGTGGGTAGACGAAGGCACCAACTTTAGCGAAACGTCGTAAAGCGTCGAGCGGAGTATGAGGGGGAATCACTATTTTTCTTTTCAAATTTCTTATGAATCGGATAACAAACAATCTAATCCGTGCCATAATCCTATGGCTCATAGGTTTTAAAGGTTGTTTCCACTGTATCGGTTAATACCTTTGAAATACCTTTTGTGTTGGGATCTAAATGTAGTCGTACAAACATACCTGCAATACAAGTACATACAGTTATTTTGTAATGTCATTTTTTGCAGAAATGTGAGCTGCCAGAAATATTTTCAACAGGATTCTGGTATGTACGGTGGCAAAATGCAATTCAAATAAAAACTGAGGTTATTAAATGTCAAGGGTGAAAGCTAATGCAACGATTGTTATTAAATTACTTTGAATATGAAGAAAGTTTATTTCAACAGGAAATTCTTGAAAGTTAAATTTGTCGCTTAATTTCTAAGTTAAACGCTAATACTGTGTTGGCCTAATTAGTTTTCAATTTGACGATGACATGATTTGAGATGCCCAAGTTGCTTATTATTTTTATATTGGTACTAAATATTCCTTGCCGACCATAAGCAAAATATCTAGTTAGAAAATATATTTCGCAAAAAACATTAATATAGACAATTTTTGTTTTATTCAATGCATATACCATAGTACATATTGCTCTTATTTTAATATTACAAACAAGAATTCCCAGATAAATATTAGAGTGACAATAAAATCCCTTTTATGCGTCCTGCTTCGCGTTAATTTTGGAAGGTAAAAATTTGTATAGAGTTTTTTTCGCCGGTGTCAAGCCTTGTGTAATACTTCTGTCTGTGCATCCAAGATACCACAGAAAATACGGTTGACTGATATTATATTCATGATTCATTGTGCAAATAACACTAATCAGTTAAGACCGGTCTAGTAAAATTTATTTGATGAAAAAAATTTGTTTTTGAAAGGTTTACTAGTTGATGAGTAATATTTATGGTAGTTCGGTTTCCCACTAGAGGATCTGCTCAAGATTTCGGTTGAAATCACGACATAACTAGCGATCACAGATTTGCACTGGGATCGGCAAAGAAGTAAGACAGCTTTTAAAACAAAGTCTCACTAGCCGTTGTGATACTAAGCTGAGAAATAGCTTGATTTTGGCAAAAACACGGAACTATTTATTAATATTTCTATCAAAAAATAATAATAGACTTCACACATGGCGACCGACTCAATACTCACTCAATTTATCTGACCGAAAATATAATTAAATAAGTAAACTGGAATTGACTGAGTAATTTTATCAATATAGTCTGAATTTATTTTGTCTTCAACTGGCCAGTCACAATGGCCATAGCTTTCTCAACGGTTTCCTCATCCCCCAAGAACCTCATGGACACGACGGGCTTCAAGTATTCGTCCAGCTCGTACACGAAGGGGACTCCTGTAGGGAGGTTGATTCCCATGATGGCTTGGTCACTCATCCCATTCAGGTGCTTAACTAAACCTCGCAGCGACGTCCCATGAGCGACAATTAAGATTTGCTTGCTCTCCTAATAGAATAAGTCATAGTGAGATAAGCACGGAGCATTACTTAACCTAGCAGATTTTAATACACAGAAAATCCTGCATTTATTCCATGCATAAAACTCTGCGAGGTTGATAATCGCTTTTCACTGTTTTCTTATTCATTCACTATACCTTAATTTGGGGCAAAATGACATCATTCCAATATGGTAGTGTTCGATCGATGGTTAACTTAAGCGTCTCAAAAGTTGGAAATTCGTCCCCCTTGGGGCCTTTCGAATAACGGTCGTCGTCCACGATGCCCCTATAGTATTTATTCTCCTCCGTAATAGGGGGCGGGGGCACGTTGAAAGAGCGACGCCAAATTTGAACCTTCATCATTACATTTTAAAATTTGATAACATGTCAAGGTCAAAAAACTGTCAATCAGGATGAGAAAGGCGACCTGCTCTTCTCCATATTTCTTAACAGTTTCGGCCTTATTGAGTCCAGTCAATCCTCCGTAATGTCGCTCGTTGAGGCGCCAGGTTTTATGCGTGGGCAGATCCGCCTGTCCAATTTCGGCCAGGATGGAAGCCAGGGTGATGTGGGCACGGGTAAGCTGCGAAGTGTGAGCTACATCAAATGTATAGCCGGCATCTTTGAGGGCGTGACCGGCAGCTTTGGCCTCTTCAATCCCTGTAGAAAATTGAAATTGAGATACTTTCTGCCACGAGACATAGGATACAAGTTGTAAAATACTTATTATTTAAGTACTAAGAAACAAGATAAGTGCTTTCCTTAAAATTCATTAAAATAGCGAAGTCAAGTTGCAACATAGATATAAGATATGTATCATAAGATACATGTCTGGCAGGCATCCATCCATACATATGTAGATACAATATATGCTCAAAATGAACCCTCATCACACTACAAACTAACATTTTATCTACGTATAAATAAATATGAATCATCACTTCCAAGGTAGGACTTGGAGCAATATATGCTCAAGAGTCCATTCTTCAAGGATACAAAAATAAAGGGCACAGGATGCTTCTTTGGCCTAATTACGAGGATAAAAGGTAATATTTCGAATCTACCATTTTGTACCATGTACAGTCAATGGAACAAGTCTTGGCAACACCCACACAAGCTAAATAAAATTGGCTATAACTTTGGCATGCATTATCAAATTAGCATGAAAATTTGTACGCATTTAGCAAATCTAATGTAGTTTTCGATTATAATCATGTTTTACTGATTAAAATTAGATTAACGCAGTTTTTAAATAATTTGCTGGAAAATTTGTGAAATTAACCCACAAAAAGTATTGGCACCCTCTAACTTAAAAAATCATAGAGCAACGAAACGCCAATTTTACTGCGGCAAAGTGCTTCTAGTATTACGTGGCACCTCCCCTCGACACAATAAGAGCAGAACTAGGCTGTGGAATTTATTCGACAAGTTCCTATATAACGTTTTTTTAAATGGCTGCCCACACTTCTTTTAAACTTTTGACAAGCTCGTTTTTCGACTAGTGGTTTCCCATCGGTCTCTCTTTTCTCAACCCGGACAATCAGAATCACATCAGGAGACTGTGCAGCCAACGAAAGAATCTTAACCTTTTCGGTCTCAGAAAACTTGCATCGTTAATTTGGCTACATGTTTGGGGTCACTGCATTTTTGGAATATGAAATTTTTTCCTGGGTCAGGTTTTTGTTAAATGATTTCAAATTATCGTTTGGAATGATTGACAACACCTTCCTGGTCATAATTTTATCGATAATGACCAGGTAAACACGCCGCCTCCTAGTCATTTAACCCCAAACCATAATCGATCCACCTATGTGTTAAACTGCCATACGAACGTTTTAGCATTTCTGAGTCTTTTATTGCATCCGCCAGACTTGAACCAATTAATGAGCTCCGAATAAGTAAAATATGCCTATGTCGGACCAGTAGGCCCTTTTTCATTGATCGGAACTATATTTAGGGTGATATTTAGCCCATTCCGATTTATTGAGGTGGTTCGCTTTGGGGACTCTCGCGTCGGTCGGGCTTCTGGACCCTGAAACCCCAAGGCATAATTTTTGATTGATCACCAGATTGTATGATATGTTGACCCTACAGTTGATACTCCAATTTAACATGGATTTGGAAGCTGAAATCTTCCGCTCTCTAGTGGTTCGTTGCTTGAGGCATCCTTAGGTTTTAGGCGTAGATGACTTTTTTCTTCCGAATCATGGCAAAGTAGAAACTGAGATTGTCATTTTATATTTCTTTATTACGTATTCAAAAGTAAATATGGAAAAGTATGTTTTCTTATTGATTTTTCGATAGTAAAGCTTTTTTGTGCAAGAGACATGATTATTTCTCGCCGCGCCAAATACAGCTCGTTTGGTGTCGCCATTTTGGCTCCAGACAACACAACTGTAGACTTAAAATGTAGCTAACCTCATATTGTGTCACCTAATTGACTTACCGTAACGAAATGTGGAAGATGGTTAAGAAAATTGTTTCGAGTAATTAATTTGGCCACATGTTGCCAATACTTTTTGCAGGTTTTCATCTGACTCGTTGGGGTAAAAATCAGTATTGTGTTATGTTTACTAGATTTAAATCAGAAACATGATTATAATCGTACACTACATTAGATTTGCTAAATGTGTACAAATTTTCATGCTAATTTGATAATGTATGCCAAAGTTATAGCCAATTTTATTTAGCTTGTGTGGGTGTTGCCAATACTTGTTCCATTGACTGTATCTTGAAAAGTATTTTGCCAAAACCTGGTCCCATTACACTGACCAAATTAAACTTATATGAAATGATTATTACAATAAATGCCACCCACCTTTTACTGAAAGCTTAGCATCGTACCACCCACAAAATAAATTCCTTTGGTTCCACTCACTCTCTCCGTGACGAACCATGACAATTTTGTAAGTTGCCATTTTTCAGATCTTGAAAAACTTTGGGAGTTTTCTTGTATCGACCTTGAGTATAACATCAAACACGCCAACAGCTCGTGAGGCGAATAATTGGTTTGGAACCTGTGCAAATTACAGGCTGCCAAACCAGCTCAGAAACATACACATAGGTGTGCGTTTTTAAAAAATCCGAAAGACCAGCATATTCACGTCAATCCAAAGCTCCCTCATGAGCCAAAATTTAACTTGCATTAGATCCGACAGAATGTTAACCCAAATACGCGCGGACTCGGACTGGAGATCAACATTGGCTAACCGTAACGGCGAAACCGCGCAACTCGTGCGGCGATATAGCCAAATAGGCGTGGTTTTAGGCCTTTTAAGATGGCCTTATAGATTTGTCAAGATGTCTGTCTGTCCGTCCGTCTGTAGGCACGATAACTCCCTTTAAACAAAAGCTATCGACTTGAAATTTTGCATGCTTTATCTTCGGGTAAAAAGTAAGGATGAGTTCGGAGATGGGCATAATCGGCCAAGTGGCCGGTGGGGGTCATTTCCATCCAAATGTGTTGCCATTAACTACCAAGATGGTATTAATGCTATCTTAAAAGGCCCCGCAAAGTTGCTTGGAGTAGGTTTTTTGTTATTAAATTAGTTTGCGCCTTGTTCAGGTAGGAAAAATCCATAGTTATGATTTCCTGGCCCGGCAATCTTTATAAAATAAATTCTACCCGCTTCCAACGGGTTCATGCACACCTATGTACATATGTAATTTATTCGAATTTTAAAGTCGAAGCGTATCATAAATGAATTAGCTTTATAAATATTCTTAACTGATTGATTATTTGTAGATAATAGTTGTGCAGCTGCGATTAAATTATCTAAGTTTTCTTCGAACTTCACGTTATATAAATATTAGCATAAACACCTACATATATACATTCTGTTGGTTCAATCCACAAGCAGCAAGTTATTCACTATTACGTGTTGTTATACAAATGAAATATGTGTCTGGGTTATACAGATCATCTGAACTATTTATTGTGTTAAAGTTTAATTGTTAGGAATGACGGCACGTACACATTTCTACTTGATTGAACCTTTCCATTGTATGCAAATATTTATCTTTGAACATATTTATATGGGTCACACGGATCTTCTGAAGAATTAACAAATACTTATCTTTCGAAGTAGGCCCATTTTTGTTTTTGTCATTCTTCAGTTGCTATCATAGTTCTGCAGCATATTTTAAATTAACAAACGAAATGAACCTCCTATGTATTGTGTTTGTACGTATACATCAACTCATGAAGTACTTTGACTTATTTGCGTATTCTGGAGACACTTAAGAATTTATGGAATTTTGCTTGCCGTACATTTGCGTTATATGTAGGCTTCGGTTTTTAATTCACTCACTCACTAAAATTATTTTGTTAATTTATTTCGAAATTAAAAGTTTAAAAGTATCGACTCCAATGAAGGAGTAGATACATATGTGTGTATGTATACGTAGGTGTTTTATTATTGATTTTCAAAAGGTATGTTCCGCATTGTTTCTGGCCAGAATTTTGATGAAATAACAAACTTCGGATACATTTAGGATCCTGTGATTTTTTTCAGATCTTTAGGTTAACATTAACACTAGCAATCAATCATCAAACTTTACCTCGACGGAAAAAATGTCAGATTTGCAAATTAAATATCGTATGTAATTTAATTTTTAACGCTGGAGGGGTAATCGGTGTCGCCGATTTATGATCGTATGCTTAAAATTTACAATGAAAACTGCTAAACACAAAACACAAATTCAATTGGGTCAATAATTTCAAATGATGGCGAAAAGAGGTCTCGGACAAAAAGCCGCTAGGACGCCCAAAATCTGTTTCTCCCACAGAAAGGCTCCGGAAACTAGAGGAACCAATAATGAGAGATCCGCGATTGAAACTGTCCTATTTAGCAGATGAGATGGGTGTTCCAAAACCAGCAATTTGTTCCATGTTAACTGAAGACTTCGGTATGAAAATGGCTTCCTCCCGTTGTGTACTAAAATTGCTTTCGGCATCTCAAAAACAGGATCGAATCGACTTTTGGAATGAAAGTTTTGCCCTTTCAAATGAAACCTGGAACCTGATTCATATTTTAATAGTTGGATATGATACTTGGGTTTACTATTATGACCCGGAGACCAAATAATAATTCATACAATGGAAGCACGGGGGGTCGCCCCAGCCCATGAAAGCAAAAGTGCAAAAACCTGCCAAAAAATTGATGATTCCCATTTTCAAGGATATCAAAGGTCCCCTCCTTATAACATTTATTGGTAAAAATACTATGATAAATGGGGCAGCCTATGCAGGAATCCCGAAGGAGTTGTGTGCTCTGGTTGAAGAAAAACGTGGGGTCAAAAAAAAGAGTTGGTGCATTTTTAGCACGCCGAAGCCCCACCTCATACCTGGCATTTTGCGAGGGCTGCTGCAGACGGAAATCGCTTCACCTAGATAAACCACCTCCTGTACAGTCCAGACATGACCCCTGGTGATTATTATTCGTTTCGAAACTTAAAGAAAGACATCAGGGGGAAACGGTTTTCTGATGATAATAAAATCAAGTCGTAAATTTTGGCATATTTTCGAGGTAAATTTTGATGAGCTATTGCTAGTGATAATGTTAACCTATAGAACTGAAAAAAATCACAGCATCCTACATGTATTTGAAGTTTGTTATTTCATCAAAAGTTTCGTCAGAAACAGTGCGGAACATACCTTTTGAAAATCAATAATAAAACACCCACGTATACTCGGAAATATTGCCGGAAATATTGATATGCAACTACAAATTGTTTATACATCAGAACTTAATGCAATTTTAAATACTTGTAATTTATTAAATTTTGAATCAAAATTTTTGAAATTTCAAATGTTCCTTAAATGTCTAATATGTAGTACATATTTTAAATTTTTAATCACAACATATTACATGCAACCCGAATTTTACCCCACACATTAATTATTATCCCAAAAAAATATTTTATGAGTGTAACTCCACAAAGGGCGCTATCTTTCTCCACATATCTTCAACATCCTCTGCCGCCCAGTCGTCCCCATGTCCGCCGGCATAACGGGTAAACTGGTTCGGCACACCGGCCTGGTCCAGCCTCTCTTGCAACGCCACCATCTGACCGAATGGCACAACAAGGTCGGCATCCCCGTAAAAACCGATCGTTGCCGGGGATCCGACACCGGCATACGTAAGGGGACTAGCTTCCCTCCACGTTTCCGGGTATTCCTGACAGTTGGACCGGTTTCCGAAGAGGGGCATGAGGACGGGTCGAACAATGAGGGTATCGCAGTACCCGGGGTCCATGAAATCAACGGGGCCAATGTGATCCACGACAACTTTCACGTCGCCGATGTCGCGATCCCGGCCGTACGCGTAAAGGAGTGAGATATGGGCGCCGGCCGAGGTGCCGAACAGCGTGAAGGAGAGGGACGTCGTAGGGAAGGAAGCTTTCAGGAAGGACACGGCCATCTGGACGTCTTCCACCTGTTTTGGGAATCCCGGGCTTTGGTAGGTGCCTGTATAAGAGGGGCGGGAATTTACGAGATTTAATTTATTGAAAAAAATTTTTATATTTTGATTATCAGCATGTTAACAAGAATTGTAGCATAATTATCAAGAAAACCAAACTTGAGAAATTATTTAGAATATAGGAGGTTAATGAATTTTACAATTTTTGTCTGATTTTGAGAAGTGTTCTAATTTTTCTATCGTGATGTTCTCTTTCTGCGTTAAAAAATTCTGAACTTTGCATACTGTGCTCCATTACATTTTAGGTAGAGGTTGCGTCTCGTATCTTGGTGCATGTATAACAATTAGTTGCCCAAATACTTTTTTAAATGGCTCGTATTCATGCAAGCAAATAAAAAATTATGTACAAAACATCCCTCACCTAGGCGATAGTCCATATTGGCAATGACATAGTCGGGGAGAAGGTCTCTGAACCTTCTCACCTGCCCGTTGATGTGCTCCTTCTTCCCAGAGACCCAGGAGCCACCGTGCAGCATGAGGATGACCTTGTTCCACTGGATGGTATCATTATCGGGCAGGTACAAGTCCAGCAACTGTTCCACATCCGGTCCGTAGGTGACATTATATAGGACACGCTCTGACCGAGATTCATAAAAAAATTCTAGTACAAATCGACGAAATGGCTACGCTATTAAAAATAATGCTATCCCCTTGAAAAGAAAATGCACTATAAATTGTATTCGTAAGTCAGGTATCCTAAGTTCGGTCTAACGTTAACTTAATAGAGTAAAGTTTATCCTGAATTTAGTATAGTTTACTTCATATAGAACTCATAGTGAATTTATATACTTTTTAAAAAGGTAATATTATTTTTAAGAGTGCTCCAATTTTTACCTTGTGTCTCCCCCTGTCCAAAAGGGACCAGGGATAGCACCAGGAATATGAAAGATATTATACTCTGCATCTTTAAATGGTCCACCGTTGGTGATCAGATCGCAAATAAATTTATTATTGGGAAAGTATGCCTCTTTATCGGTCCAATCAAGTGATCTGTGACGCGTGGAAATATGCGATCCGTGTGCAAACATTGATAAGGGTATAATTGGCATCCCATTATGATGGGGTGACAGTGGTACACAGGTCGGCCCACTCTTCTCAATTATGTATTACTTGCGGATTTCCCAATTTTTTTGTCGACTAGGTATGCTTTTAACATTTAAATAAGAGACTTTTCTACATGTAAGGCTCATGGCGTCCAGTATCGTATATAAATGATAAAACCATAGATATGTATGTACATAAGTGTGACCCCTAAATTACCATAAATTTCAGAAATTGTATACAAACTAATATTTAATTGTATTAAAATTAATTGCAGTAATTTATTTCCAGTTTCGTAATTTTTGGTTGATTTCTTTTATTTCGAGTTTTTTGTGAATTGTATTTACATGCTAATGAAAAAATATTAGTATAACGTTTTTCTATAAAATTTTACGCTATACTCTCATCTTAATCAAATTTCACATCCATTTTAGATATTCGATATTTTTATTTTCACTGATTTATATTAATAATAGCTTCGGCAGCATTTCATGTGTACATTGTTGAGAGTGGTGTCATCTCCTGTAAAACGTATGAAAGCATTAGTATAATTAATTCGCGAATATTTGAAGCTTCCAAATTTTCTATGCAAAAAAGGTTTAGGGTTCGCAAAACCATGAAATTATGCATTTAACTTTTTTTGAAAATTTTTGAATATAATATCAATTTGTCTATAGTAATTTCAGGTCGCCATTAAATGAAGTCTGCAAATTTTTCAAATCTTGCATTAATTGTCGAAAAACTACAATTTTTAATTATACATACATGACTGGCAAAACAAATTTGCATATTACTGTTTTATCAGGTATTTGAAATGCATGCACTATTGGATTTGTACCAATTGAAGCTTCATAATAACTGTTTACGAAGCCGCATCTTATTTCAATATTTCCAAACGCGGGTAAAATCATACCTGACCCCTGCGGAGGTTCAACTTGAGTACGAATCCCACATAGCCAGAGTCCCGGAGGACAGTCTTGCTGCGTCGTCCACACCCCCCAGTTCATCCCGTCCCCTGTTAGAAGGGTGTTATCTTGACAAATCACCCTCAGGTTGTTGGCCGCGGTGTCGTCGCCGTCGTCCTGAGGCGGCTCCGATCTTAAGATGAACCCAACGGCGAAAAAGGGAAATTCACACGTTTTTACAGCCCCCCATTTACCCCAAGGGCCAACGGCGCTGTAGATCGGCGTCGCCGGCCGGACGGGTCCTATACATAATTACATTTCACGCGCGTATACATTTGGTAATTACACTCAAAACAAAACGGTGTCAATATATGACTTAACCGCCTTGGTTACAACTGTGATTCCGAGTAGTAATGAATTCTTTCCGGCCGGTCATAACATTATAATGACCGGTATCAAAATCATCATAACTCGGATTCAACATTGTAACCAAGGCGGTTAAGTCATATATTGACACCGGCGGTGTTGGTTCGACAAATTTTTATTTTGAGTGTACTTATGAAATCATTGCAGAGTTTTAAACCTTGGATCATAAAAAAATATATATTTTTTGCACTCGGGCAAAAGTGTGACAACTTTTCTTGATTAAAACACTTGTTTTATATATAAACCAGGAATTTGACATGTCAATATTGAAAGTACTAAAAATTTGCGATGGGATGGAGTTGGCGGAATTATTTTACATATGTTGGGGGAATCGAATGCCCTCTTAAAATGAAGCAATTCATTCGAAAAGTATGTATGTAAATGAACTCTGAGTTCTATATTACTTGCTATTAAACTCTACTAAATCCTGGAGAAAACTTTCCTCTGGATTTACATAGTTTACACAGTTTACTAAATAAATGATGAATTAAGAGTGCACTTACTTTCAAAATTTCAAATTATTTTTAAGAGTGCACATATTGTGATTTTTAGGAACCGATTTGAATTATTTAATATGCGTGTACTGTTTCAGTATCAGAAAAGTTCCCAAAAATTATTAGCAACAACACTACCGTAAAATAATACCGCTTGGTATTATTTTAATACTGGATTTTTAAGAGTGTACTTCCTAACCCGGTGGTGAGCACAATAACTTGATCCCATTTAAAGCCGAGTCATCCCCATCATCTCCCTGCCATGGTTCGGTCTTGAGTTGAAATCCGTACACGTACTGCCCCTTCGCACACGTGTCCCACTCTCCAAACTTTCCCCAATGGGTCACATGTGGGGCCCGAATGTACGTGTAAAGCGGGAGGCCGTCCAAGACTCGAATGTACTCTTTGAACGTTTCCTCCTCCGAACTGATACCCAAAGCTCCCATGCAGTCGAAGAAGAATTGTTGGCCAAAACAGTCTTGTCTGTTAACACAAATTGTTGAGCAGTCATATTTTTGTTAATTTTTAATTTTTGGAATATGCATTGAGGTAACCAACTCAGTAATTGGTCAAACTTTTACAGAAAAAGGGACGCCCACGATTTGAGGAAAATTATAAGAATTTGTAAGCTATACATATACTTACATACATAATTTTGTTTAAAAATATTTTTAAAATTTTATAAAACGTTACACATTCGAAGAATTTACAAATTTTGCAATGCTACCAATGATTGCGTGAGTTGACTCATTATCCAATAAATAAACAAAAAATAGTAAAATATAAAAATTCACAGCATGACTAGTTCTACCAAAAAAAATTTTGAATATCCCGTTTATTAAAAAAGTACTGGTTAAATTGTTCGAAAGTAAAATTCTACAAAAACCTGTGAAAACTGGACCAATACATAGATTTTGAATTGTTTTAATACATAAAAATCCCATTTTTTGGTGCTTTCTAAGTAATCTAAAATAGCATCTTCATATTATTATGCAAATTAAATATTGCCGATATAATCCTCCCTCTTACGTGCAAGCAGCATGGACTTGTGGCTCTTTAAAGAGATCGTAACAATCATCGCAAATTCGGTAAACTTTCCGAAACGTGTCCGGCACGAAGGTCCCGCCGCAGCCCAGATCGTGAAAGTAAATCAAGTTCTGACCGTCACTAACGCGATAGCCCTTCAACTTCCTGGAACTCGCGTTGGTGTGGTGATTGCATGCAGCTTGATGAATCACGAGAACAAGAATGACATAACTTGAAGATAAGTATCTCATCTTCAAAAAAATCAAATTTTTTCAAGAAAAATTTAATTTATAGCAAAGTTCGGTATATGTTGTCACTTTAACCTAGACGCCACAATTTATGCAACACGAAAATCTTTTTATTGTTTCAAACTATTGAATATCACTCTAAATAGTTGTGAATTTGCGTAGCATGCAATTATTCAAAGTTTCCACAGAGATTATGAACTCTTATTAAGTAATCGTCGTACTGAATACTTACATGGATTAATTAACAAATAATGAATCCATTTAATTTTTGCCAAAACAAATTATGAACCAATTTCGTAACATCAATAGTTTCTAATCTCTTCATCAATTGTCCATAACTTTCTACACAAATAAACGCCTTTCGTTTCGACACAAAGCTTGTGAATATCTTGTAAGTTTAAACTTTCAAAAACAATGCCTTTAATTAGTAACAATTTGAAATTTTCATCAAATTTATGCAATACATATACATGCACAAACCCTACCTGGTGTTGTTTCAATCAAGAAATGTATTTGTAATGCATACATATGTAGATAATCAAATCTGTCGAGTATATTATTTATGTATGTACTGCGGTATCATACAGATCTACATACTTTGGAGAACAAATCATCCGTGTGTTACTATTTTTTATCTGGTTACGTATCTGTTGGATTAATCCAACGAATAGAATCGTATCAATTTTTCATTTTTTTTCGACGAGTTTAGGAAGAAATGTGTGCAGCATAAATTGCCCAGGCATCTAAATGCCTCACAAATACGAGAATTGTTTAGGTATTTGTGGAAAACTCAATGGTAAAAAGTCGATTTTTTTAAATATATCTCATCCCAAATTTTGGAATTTTCCCAATACCAACCAATGTTAAAAAGCGGATTTTTCGTGTTTCTCATCAAAAACTTGGAATCTGGGTAACATAAATATGTCGTCTTTTGTATGAGTTCATTCAAACCTTAATTGGCTGCTATCAGGTCTAATTATGACACCAACATCGTACCCGAGCGAAATTTTATCTAAAGACAAGTCGTTCGGCTTACATACGTAAAGAATGAAAATCTACTTTAAATTACCATCGTTATTTAATGCTCGACCTCAACATCCTCGCAGGAAACCAGATTACTATCGGCAGGTTTTCTTATTATCCAAAGCTCCCATACCATTTCCCTTTAATGCATTAAACCAAGGTTTACGTCATGCGGCTGGATGGGGAACTTTGCATTTGCATAATAAATGCAAGAACATTTCCAGTATCTTCATCATATTCTTTTGTAACACGTCCTTTCAATTATGTCGTCCACCTTTTTCTTCCATTTAATCTTTTTTGGAGGAGTATTGCAATCTTGTAAGGCTGTAAGTTCCTCATAATAATTTTGGTGTAAATTTTACCAATGAAAACTTATTTATCAAATTATTCTAAAATCAAACAGTTCTGTTCCTTATTTACGTATTTAATTTACCCAATTTAGTATGATTTCTACATTATGCAAATATTACAAATGATTTTACTACATATGTACTAACTTATTTCTCTAATTCGGTCAGGACGAGGGTGTGGAATTCGGAGATGGAAACGTAACAAAAAGCGTAAATAAACCGTTACAACGCATGTAACCAAGGGGTGAAAGGAGTGTCATACGTCAATGTGAATATCAAATTGTTCGAAAATTTGTTAAGATTGACACTTCTGACGTGTTTTCGACTTTTGTGTCTTATTTGTGTCAAATTTAACAGTTGATAACCCTTATGTGACCTTTATATGACCTCTGAGGTCAAAATGGAGGTCACCATTGAATTCGGGGTTAAATTTCAGTTGAAATTGAAATAGATATGTCCTATGACCTTTACATGACCTCTGAGGTCAAAATGGAGGTCACCATTGAATTTGACATTGAAAAATAGTTAAAAATGATGTGTCCATTGTCAAAACTGACAAGTGACACTTTTTCGTCACTTTTCGTCACCGTGACGATGTCATCGTCACAGGTGACGTCCAAACACAAAATGACATGAATTTTCGAATTCCTCATTGAAAAATAGTTAAAAATGATGTGTCACATGTCAAAACTGACACGTGACACTTTTTCGTCACTTTTCGTCACTGTGACGACGTCATCGTCACAGGTGACGATGTCACAGTGTCCATCTTCGAAATCGTCCTGTCCCTTGACGTTAGGAGTTTACGTTCAAAATTTCAAGTGTCTATGTCTTTTCGTTCAAAAGTTATCGGAGCTACGGACAGACAGACGGACGGGCGGACGGACGGACGGACGGACAGACAGACGGACATAACGATCTTATAAAGGGCTTTCACCCCTTAATAATCTCTTTGAGCTTGTATCTATGTATTTTCGAAGTTTTTCTCAGTTTTTAGTTTTTTTTTAATTGCTTTGAACGAAATAGATAATTAATCACCACACTTGCATATCCTCCAAGTCGGACACCAAGTTATCCAATCAATCAACGAAAGATGACATTGCAGAACTGGCCAAAACTATGCAAAATGAAATTGCAAAGCTATCCAAAAAACTTGAACTTTTACAAAGCAATGTTCAATATCTAATATCCAGCACCGAAAATAATAATGCTGATGGGCAACAAATTGGGAATCGAAGAACGCGGAGGTTTTTCAAAGTATGTGCTAAACATTTCCGTATTTTTTTGGTAACAAATTTCCGTGAACAGGTTGACTTCGAGTGAAAAATATATTTCTTTTTGCAAGAAAGCTTCTGCGTACACTCTAAAAAATTTGGAGACAAATCGTCACCTGGGGAGGTACATACTATGATTTATTTTTGGGTAACGATTTATAAGATATTTTGTCACCAACGGGAAATAAGTAAGTCAATCACTCGTGTACCAAACACATGTGATGTCTTTGCACAAAGAAATTTAGTATTTTTGTCTTAATTTTGTTCACATCAACGTATCGAATTTTTTAATGACGACGTCACGTCACGTCTGTCTTATTTCCCACTGGTGACAAAATGTCTTACAAATCATTACCCAAAATTAGAGCACCATCGCACCCCCACGGGTGACGATTTGTCTCCAAATTATTTAGAGTGCGAGTGTACACAGAAGCTTTCTTGGAAAAAGAAATGTATTTTTCACTAGAAACCAGCTTCTCGACTGAAATTTGAAAGTTTATTTCATAGTCAGTTTAAGATTTATGTAGCCTCTATGTAATTAATAAATAAATGCGTTTTTTATAATCTTCCCAGTTTTTACAGAGTAAGGTCCCAGATTATGTAGCATCAGATTACCGATTGGGCATTCTCATATCAGAAATTAAGAAGGTGAGCCATATTCCGCACTTGATAGTAACAAAGCTTCCATTCTGTAAAAGTTTTTGACGATTTTTTGCAATGTATTTACATGTGTGTACTTATTAAAAAATGCTATTACATATATGTATATTCATTTTATATCTTATATTATCTTATATTATAAGCTGGAAATGTTTGTCTGCAACGGAAGTGAAAGTAATTTTCCGTGACGGAAGTGAAAGTTTCACTTCCGCTGCCAACCGACATTTCCAGCTAATAATACAGATAAAATACAAAATTAATTCTGTGGAATTATGAACAATACCGCATAATTTTCACGAAAATCAAATAAACCCGTCGCTCGGCGGGAGACGGGCTTATACGCTAGTATGACATATTACTCATGTTACATGTTATGTATGTACATACATATTACACATGTATATTCGTCTCTTTTTACGCTTTGCAGACAAGCTTAAATGAATCATGCAACTTTGTCGATAAACTCCTCGCCGTTGAGAAAGACCAGTTCGCAGTCTTGGAGGACATACAGCATACAACTTCAAAAATATTGCGAACTGTTCGGTTTTTGGAGTTTAAATCGTAATCGTTAGATACTTATTTATATAGATGTTTGTAAATCTATTGATTTTATTGAACATAAAATTTTAACACAATTATTTCTCATTATTAGACTGTGGGGTATGTACATAAATTTAAATTAGATAAATTAATGCCTAAATTAATATTTATTAACCACATATATATGTATATCACAAATGTATGTTGACACTCTGACTAATTTCTGTATTTGATTGTTAACGGAGAAGGTACTAAATATATAATTCTACCGATTAGGAAACCATTTATCATGGAAGGTAATATATCTACAGAGGCTAAATCCTGCTCATCCCACGTTGTCAACGCTCTGGTAATAAAAACATTACCGACACCGTCGGTGTCGGTGTCGGTAACCTAACCCAACCAGGGTGCACTGACAAATTAACTAAATTAAATATCTGACCACCCGGGTGTTCCGAAAATCACTGCACTGGCTGCATGGCCACACTAGCCCGCACTGATCCTAAATATATTCAAAATATCAAGTCTTGCTTTCAGGAGTCATTGGACCAACAGAGAAACAAAAGTACAAGCAGACATACGATCTTATCAAGGGTTTTCCACTAAGGTTGCCAAATCCTGATACTCCGAATTCGAAAAAGCCGGATTTTTCGGATTTCTAATACTTCAAAATCCGGATTTTGTCAGAACAGAATCCGGATTTTGTTAATTTACCAGCTCATATTTATGTACGATTAAGATACAAATCGTTGAGGAAAGTGTTGATTAAAAAAAACTGCATGTTATTCATCCCAGATAGTTTCTTTTTCATATCTGACATCAACACACTCAACTTCTTCAGATTTCACACTTTTTCGGTGCATCCACTTGAAAATATGCCCAGGACCAACCTACACACATGGTCAGAAAATCTTTAGAAATATCTAAAAAATTGAAAATACCTAAAACAAAATCTGGGACTGCAATTAAATGTGATAATGGAACTGTTTGACATCTACCCGATTCGTTAAAATATCAAGGAAATGCATGAAACGAATAAAGAATTCAAATCCGGATTTGGGTAACGACGAAAACCGATAATCCGGATTTGAAAATTCGGAATGGATTTGACACCCCTAATCTCCACCCTAAATAAATTTGTCTCCTTAAGCTGACTCACTTCTGACGAAATGTTCCGAAAACTAAAACTTTCACCTAAAATTATCCATGTGTTTTTGAACCTCCATCACATCAATTATGCACGGTCCCTCGTATGATACCTACTTCTGCACCAGATTCATCTTAAGCTCAAGTAAATAAAATCCTCCTTAGATTAAATGTTATTCTTGTTTAATTTTTAACTTGATCAAACATACGTACATACATCCTCACAGGAAACCAGATTATTTAGAATGCCTGGTTTTCTTTTAATCCAAAGCTGCAATATCATTTCCAAGTAATGGTTTACGTCATGCAGCTGGATTGGTGGTAATAAATACGAGAACATTTTCAATATTTCTTAATATTCTTCAGTAACACATAACCATGATTTGTTCCAACTTTATCTTTCTCTCAATAATTTTGGGAGAAGTATTACAATCTTGCAAAGCGGTGAGCCATCCATGCGAATTTTGCTAGTTTATTAAGTATATTAATTTTATGATTAATGTTAAAATTATCAATTTTGTTTATTACGTTTTACACGTTAAAAGTTAATCTACGAATTAAAAAAAACGTTAAAAAATATGTTAATACGTAGAACCGCAGAGGTATAAAATCTGACCTACAAATCAGATTTAAAAATTAGCGTATTTTAAAACTTTTGAAAATTTTAGTGACCCTTGTCTCATTTTCTTTGACCGAACATTACTCAAAATTTAAGCAGTTTTGTTTTATGTATCTGCATTTTTAACAAATCAAAAAATTACATTATGGAAATTTAACCTATTTTTTGTTAATGTCGTCAGATCGAGGGTTTCGAACTGGAAGATGGGAATGTACCAAAAATCGAGAATGCTCTCTTTGAACGCGTATGTACATACTTTTGAGTGCCGAATTTGTTCCGAGTTTTACCTATTTAAGGCAGATAAGGTACATCCATAAATTATGCCATTCAAAAATCGCGTATTTCTTAACCATGAAAAATGTGCAACATATTTATGTAGGTACGATACCATTAGATCCCCCTCTCGTCTGACATAATTTTTGGATGGTCCCTTAACTGAAATGAATAATTATTATAATTTCATGTCCCTCTTATTTACATAGTTGGACACTAAGTTATCCAATCTACCAACCAAACATGACATTGCAGCGCTGGACAAAACTGGCCAAATATTGAAAAACGAATTGGCAACGCTATCCAAAAAGCTGGATCGGTTACAAGGAGATTTCGAATATTTGAAGTCCAGGACCGATATAAATGATAATCATGGATATGAAAATAACAATCGAAGGATAAGGAGGTCCATCAAAGTATGTAGCACAAATTAATAATATTACATCAGAGGTCGACGTCGCCGGCGAAGAATTTGATTTCCTTTTGCTTTGCCGTTGCGACGCCGCGCCGCGCCGCCGAAAAATCACCTAAAACTGGCGCCGCCGCCGCCGTAAATTGGTCGGCGTCGACCTCTGTATTACATATTTATTTTATCCGAAATTTTCCTAACCGGATCTGGTCGGATCAATCCGACACTAGCCTAAAAATTCTGAACCTGCTGCCTGGCGATCATATCCGATGTGACAACGGGTTGCGTACTTTGCATTTCTAAATCCAAAACATTAAGTTTCTTGCATTTAATATTTAATTTCTAATTAATAAATGCATTTTTTGAATATTTCAGGTCCCAGATTTCGTAGCATCGGACTACAGATTGGGCATACTCATATCAGAAATTCAGAATGTATGTATGTTATGCTCCAAACTTTCTTCAAACGAGGCTTAAATTGTGGCTTAAATTTTGGCATTCCATGTTTGGTCATTATGTAAAATGCAACATACAAAACCAAAGGATTCGTAAACTTTTAATGTTTTGCAGACAAGCTTACACGAATCATGCAAATTTGTTGAACAACTCGTAGCTGTGGAGAAAGACCAGTTTGCAATCTTAGAGGAGATAAGGAACACAACTTCAGAAATTTTGCAGACTAAAAATTTGTCATCACCTGGATCGTCAAAATCATACCTAAACAATGTGATTAATAGAAAATTGATCTCATGGAAAGACAATTCTAATAAATAATGACTAAATATTAAATTCGGTTAATTCCAGACAAATCCAAGCATCAGTCCGATCAATACAGTTGGAACTACAAAACCTAGAAATCGGCAGGTAATTACGTAATTGTTTAGTCAAATTTACACGCAAAGCGCAGCATATAATTATTATGGACGTAATTCAAAACAGTCCAATCGTTTTTCTACTGATTGTGAGACCATAAGGAAATAAGACTTCGGAAATTTAAGTATTAAATAAACTCACAACCATTTTTTCATCAACAAATATTTTTAGACATGAATTTTAAATATTCTCTGTGCGAATTATTTTATAACATTTTCCCAACTATTCCAAAAAGAATTGAATTCCCACCGGACTCAATTTTACAAAGCGGTTTATTTTCAAATTCAAAAACCTTTAACATTTCAAAAATTAATAATTTCAGACATACATAAAAAATAATAATTATGTAGTGTCTAGTTAATAAATAATTAATATGTCTAACCCCAGCAGACTACGACGACAGTTCGGTTATACTCCGGGGACCCTAATTATGCGAAGGTCTTCACCCACCCCGTCAAAAAGTGAGGTCACGGATTTTAACAAAGATTGGGAAGCGTATGAAAATGGATTTGGAAATCACCAAGGAGATTTTTGGCTTGGTTCGAAATTTTAAAAAGAAACGAATTTCCACCAGGCCCGTCATATACATATTCAAGTTAACTTTAATCAGGTTTGAAAGCAATTCATCAACTCACCGTGGAAGGGAATACGCATCTACGCGTGGATGTAGAGGACTTCGCCGGGGTAAAGAAATACGCGATATATGACGTCTTTAAAGTTGCTGGTGCCTCGGATAAGTACAGGTTAACGATTGATGGCTATTCAGGAACGGCAGGTGAGAAAATTAACCACGTCGTATGTACATACATATTTCGAAAATTTTAAAAATAATGTAGTTCTTTCGAATGAAATGTGAATGCAGTCTGAATTCTACAAATATGTGAATTCACTTTAAATTTAAGAATTAAGTAAACTATACTAAAGTCACAGTAATGTGGACTTGATAAAGAGTAAAGTTTACTCCAGATTTAGTACCGTATGGTAACAATATATAGTTAATTACCATAATTAAACTACCGAACTTCTTGGCGCTATATTTATACCATATCGTTCTTCTGTTTTTCACCATAACCACTGCCAACTTTGAATCGCCTCTAACTTGTTCCTTTCCAGGGGATTGCTTCATCTACAATCGTGGACTGGAATTTAATGCGTATTCTGCCGATAATGACGAACTTTTGAACATTTGCCCAACTTTGACTAGCTTTGGCTGGTGGCATGACGATTCCTCTTGCTCGTATGTACGTACATATGTACTATTGGCAAAATTACTTTTTACTTGAACATATTGCTATAATTTGTCGTATTTTTTTTTTAGATATTCACCAACTCTGATTATAGTAATTCAAGCAACGATGAAAAGCCAGAGTTAGTCAGGCTTTGGTATTACGCGGCTGGTTCATCGTATGCCATTAACACGGCTGAAATGACGATTCGGAGCGAGGTAATGATGAAGACTGGTGGGTAATAATAGATAATGTGGAAGAAAGCACAAATCGGTTAAAGGTGTACAATAATTTTGTGCTGCTCTGCTTACCACATTATATGTACGACCTATTCTGTAAATATTTACGTCATAAATATGTAAGTACTTGATCAGTTTAATAAAAAAATTTATCTTTAACGTTGATTTTGCTAAAATTAGAGTATCTACATCTGACCACACTTTATGCAATTGTTTTATGAGAAACAAAGACAAGTTCGTCGATCAACAATTACATGTTGTCAAGTATAATTTTACAACGGTGCATATGAAGTGCGACATGACACACAATTACATATTTATTGTTACTTAATAGTTATGTATGTGCCTACATAAATAAATGTTTTTACTACTTAAACATTTTGGTGGGCCCAAAGAGTGGAAATGAGCTTTTATAAATGTATCATTTACAAGGAAGAAGCACAAATAGTAATTTCTGGTATTAACATATTTTTCAAGCTAGAAATTCAGGGGCAAGAAACTGCACGTCCTGCGGCAGGTACGTGGCATGACGCAAAAATATTTCTTACATCTTGGATTTCTCACTTTTCTGGCCTTGCAATCTAAGAAATTTAGCAAACACGCAAGATACGGAACACTGTTATGTTCATATTTATGTAAGTACTTCGTCAAAAAATTCAGTAATTAATGAAATTACTTTCGAATACAAATCTCCGTATTTTATTTACATCCCATATTTAATTCCATATTTAATTATTTACGGACAAATTGGGTTATTCACCAAATTGAAGAATTGGGTATTCATCGTCTCCGCCCAGACCTCATAACCCCTCAGAGTAAGATGTAACCCATCATAAAACAAATCCGTTGGCACCGTTCCGATCGCATCGCCTTGAAACTGGGCTTCCATATCGAGATAGAAGACGCTCAAATTATCCGCGTAACCTCGAATGATGGCGTTCACGTTTCTAATCCTGTTATGAATGTCGACCCCGTTTCTCGGCAGGATTCCGAGCAGGAGGATTTTGACGCCGCGATTCTTGTCCTTAATCAGGTTGAGGATCTGGCCAATATTTTGGGCCACCGTGGTCTCCGGAACGCCTCCGGAGAGATCGTTCGTCCCGATTTTTAGGACGGCAACGTGAGCCCCGAGCCCATCGATGATGCCCTGATTGTTAATCCGGTCAATAATCGTGGTCGTCCTGTCGCCTCCGACGCCCGTGTTGATGGCGCCAATCGGAGCGTAAAACTGTTGCCAGACGGGGGCCCCGTTTCCGTTGTCGAACGCGTCGGTTATGGAATCTCCGAGAAAGACGGCGTTCGTGCAGCGATCTTGTTTCGGGGCTGGATGAAACAAGGATAATATTTTGCTAAATGTTGGTGCGATGGTAATATTAGAGAGTTTGTGAATTAAGGCTTTGTACAACAAACTCTTACCTACGTAGACGCTTAAAGTTTCTCATTTACAACAATGATAAATTTAGCGTGTGTTTTAAAATATGCGTGTAAAAACCTTAATTCGCAATCTCCGCATTGATAATTACAAACCTGGACTGGCCAGCGCGAATCCGCAAAGGAGAAGGGTGGCAAATAATAGCTTCATGGTTGGGCTGGAGGAGGAATTAACTTTCAATATGGGTAAAGCCACGGTATTTATACCGATTTCTACTTATCAATTCAGGTAAGCAAGCAAATAACTTCACCGTGTGCCATTGTTCATTTTTAGAATTTGGTCACGCCTCAAGTATCTAATCCGTCACTGTCCAACCCACAGATAATTATTTTGCAGGACAAACATAATTTATTCAAGCTATTATACAAAGGTATTCAATCAAATAACAAATTCCAATCTTGACGTATTGACGTAAACATGACGTAAATATAATTGGTACTGTGTGCAAAATGAGACAAATTTAGCAGTGCAATGTTTGCATCTTTCTATTTGCACATATTTACATTTGTGTTTAAACATTAAATTGGGTTACTTATTAAGGTTATGCATGTAAATATGTATGACTTAAATATTTTATATATACAATTAATAAAGTGCTTGCATCAGTAAGTTGAGTGGGTGAACTTTTTACATAATTCGTTTTCGCCGCACCTCTTAGTTACACTCTAAATAACGCAGACGACAAATCATTACCCGCGGAGGTGCGAAGTATAATGGTGTGTTTTTTTGGAATGATTACGGATACGTTTTGTCACCAACGTAAAGTAAGTCAAAAATGATGTGGTAAACACTCGAGTAAAATATGTACCCAGCTAGAACCTTTGGATGATACTTTAACGTGTCGCTTGGCCACTTTTTTACGTTGAAGTCACGTTGAAATAAGGTTAACCACGTGGTTTTAACGTAACTTCAACGAAATTGTACGACGTTAAAATTACGTTAGCATTTAACGTTGAGGCAACGTAAAAACACCTAGTTATAACGCTACACCAGCGTTATTCCAACCTGAAAAAAGCGGACAAGCCATACGTTGAATTAACGACACTTTTAGGCCATAAGACGTTAATATTGGCATCGTTGATTTAACGTTTCGGTTCTACTTGGGTAGCGATATCAGCCTTGCAGAAATTTTGAATACATTGTCGCATATTTTCTGATCTTGACTTGAAAAGATCCAAAATTTCCAAAATGTTGAGATTGGTGTCACATACATATGAGGAAATATGCGAAATGTGCAAAATATTTACAGGAAATGGATTGTACATATAGTCAGAAACACTAACTAGTTTGGGCTTAATTAAAAACGAAATTGTCAAACTAAATATGCATTAAAACAGGTACACTGTAAGACAAATATGAACACATTTATATATTTACATATATACTCTTGGCTTGCATATTACAATATGATATTTTCTACATATCGCTGGAACTAAATACTTAAACAATCCTTCGAAAACGGAATGAAAACAAGTGACGAAATCAGAATGGTGTAATTGCCAACATCGAATACATATTTATTCAAACTGATGTCTCACATGATAGATATGTATTCATGTATAATCACTCGTCCTGAGACCATGAAATTCGTATTTACTGCGTTTATTACCATTTTGCAAACATTGTAAAATATATGTTTGTCTCATGAGATAATTAATATTTACAATTGATTGTGACCATTTTTGACCCAGCTTGTTCATATCGTGGAGTCCGGGATTTTTAGTCATTTCCAGAATCTAGAGAAAATTGGGGTTCAATTAAGTTTGGCGAATGATGCAGGTCATATGAACGGAACGAGGGTCAATTTTGGGGTGAATTTTCAGAAAATCATTTGGCTTCAAATTTTTTGCTGGCGTTAAGTTCACTTTGGAAAGGATTGCAAAATACATCTCCAATACTATTCGATATTTCTCAACTGGTTGTGACCATTTTTGACCTTTTCGTGAACTTCTCGGATCGTCAACAACACAAACCTTTAGTTATTTCCATAATTTTCGAACAGCGATAACCACGGATGGGAGCTTAGGAATATATGTAAACTAAAGAACAAACGAACGAACGGACGGACAGAAGGACGAACAAACGATCGGGCAGACAGTCATAGGAAGGACATAAAGTTCATAACGTACTAAATAAACCGTTGTAACGTTAGAAGTAGCTCACCCTGCAATATAAATTAGGATGTATATAATTTTGCACCAGCGAATACAGATCACTTAAATAAGGATGAAGATAGGGTTATTGTTTCAGTATAGGGAAATGGGGTTCCACATGCTGTGCCTGGCTGACGCTTTTTATGGGCATCCGCCCATAAAAACAGGGCCGTGGCACAACTCAATTTTTCCCAATCTCAATTTCCCCATTACTTGGAAATCTCACTCCTTTCTTGGCACCAAAATCAGGTGTCTCCTTTACCATCATTCTTGCTGCCAAACTCGGAAAAGCTGAATAATTAAAAGATTATTTAATATCCTACAAATTAATTTTCTGACATCCACTCAATTACATAAATCGCTTCAACTCACCACAAGTTAAGCTCTAAGCTTCAACTCTCGGTAAGTAGTAAAAGAATTACTATTTTCTTTCAACAATGAACGGTGGGGACACAAATATGGTGGTGACACGTTCATTTTTACGAGTGATTTGGATGTTAATTTATTGCGATTTATTGGTACAGGTAACTGCTAAGGACAATTTTTCATCCATTAATTTTGCGACCTCTCTGCCGTGCCCCCACCAGAAATCTGTGTCATCGCCGGCCAGCCTGGTAAATAACAACTTTAACTGGATTCTGCAACAATAAGGACCAAGGAACTTGTATTTCGTAATGCACTATATTTTATTGAAGTATAGACTCATCAATTACCATTAGTTGTTGTTCGTGACCTGGTAACAGTGTGAAATTGTCGGAAACTTCGTTAAAGTTTTACAAGATTCAAAAATAGTTTCTCATATAATGAACGGTGAATACACATATATGTACAATCATGTATGGTGAAAACACGCTCATTGTTGGAAATTAAGTTCCACTAAATTTATTTTTGTGAATTGCAGATATAATATTGTGACCTATTGCCCCTTCCTCCACCAGATCCGTGTCTCCACCGGTCAATTTATCTGATCTATCAGTGTGCGTTTATACAAAGCAAATTCAAATTATATCTTCACACCCACTCTTTCGCTACCAATGAGCAGTCGATAACTAAAATGTATCAATTTTATTACAGGTTCACCTATTTGGCCAAACAAGGGTACTTAAATAATGTGACTTTGTCAAGACTATTAAAAAACTTTCAAAACTTCGCTTAAGGTAAATTTTATTTTGATCTTAAAAATAGTTTCTTTCCTCTAGAATTAAAAGAATAATGAACGGTGGAGACACATTAATATGGTGGAAACACGTTCATTATTGCAAGCAACTGTTACATCAATATTTCCTTGTTATTTTGTTTAATTACAGACTCATCAATTACTATGAGACCTTGTTCGTGACTCGGGAATAGTGTGAAATTCTCAGGAACTTCAGTAAAGTTTACCAGGTTCAACCATAATATTAAAATAATAGTTTCTTATCTCCAAAAATTAAAAAAGCAACTAACGGTGGACACACACATGCATATGGTGGAAACACGTTCATTTTAATTACTGATTCGCCTTCATGTACTCAAATTCAGTGTGACTTTCTTCAAAATCTTCTTAAAATAAACAATTAACGGTGGAGACACATAAATATGGTGAAAACACGTTATTTGTTTCAAGCAGGTTTCAAATTACTAATTGCTTGTTATTTTTCGCAGGAAATCCAGTTGCTCAAAACATTTATTTGAATTTAATAAACCGTCGTTTGTCACGGTCCGAAATATAAAGCGGTACTAATTGTGATAATTCTTGAAACCAAGAAAATCGTAATTACGCCTTTCTGCCAAAGCGTCAGGTACAACTTCCGATGCAAAATAACTCATTTCTCTCATTCTTTTTCCTCTGATAGCTAATTTTAGTTTTTTTAAAGGTTCCAGCAGTGGTGTAAAATTCTCGACATCGATAAGGAAAACGTATCACCTAAAACTGTCGTTTGCAGCAAACACTTTTAGCCACCTTCAAGAAATTTCTCAAAGAGTTTTACCGACCTCTCCACCCCATTTGTGTCTTCACCATTGTCTGTGTCTCCACCGAAAGGGGGGTGGGTTAATTTATCCTTTATATGAACAAGAAGATAAAGATTAGAAATAAGTTTCACTACAGTTTGAAGAAGAACCAGAACCACATTCAACTGTTTCCATTTTCCTTATATACTCAAGGCACGAAAATTATTGCTACTATTTATAATAAAATATTTTGCAACCGGGAAATTATTTCGATGTTTGTAAAATTAAAGTAAAATTGTATTTATGCTAAATCAATTTTTGTTGCAATAAATTTGGTTGTAAATCTGCATCACAACAACTTTCAGTTTTTAATTAATTATTCGAACTTAGAAAGTCGCAAAAATTCTCCATTCGAGATGACGAAAATCTGTACAAAAATTAAGTCACATTAAATCCTGAGCATGGTTGTAAAACTGCTCTGACATATCTTGTCGTTAAACTTACTTAATAATTGATGATGGTGGGTGGGTGTGGTAGACACCGAAGCACGAAAAACTGTTTTTTTGTTCTGGGACGTAAAATATAAAGTGTGATGAGAAGAGATGGTAAAGGGTAAAGTGAGACGGATGGTGCGCAGCGAGTGCTACGGCTTCATTTATGCGGCATCAAAAATACATGGAGAAATTTGAACTGCGAACCAGCCAATCACATCATTCCAGCCCCGTCCTATACTGAATAACTAACATTGGAACTGTTTATCTCTATAGGATACCATGATCGTTGATTTTGCACCAATGGTGCCGCATAAGTGCACAAAATAAGTATAAAACTCTATAGTTTGGTTCCAATGGTGCATTAAAATCGGAATATGTAAGTGTAGAATTTTGAGATTTTTTGCATCAGTAGTGTAGAATAAGGCGACACAATAAGGTTCATAATGATTTAGATATAACTTTGCACCAAAGGTGCGGAATAAGCCGACAAAAGAGAGCATAATTTTTATACATTCTTGCACCAAGGGTGCAATATAAACGGAAAAATGAAGAAAAGGCCGAATTAGTATGCACCACCTGCGCAGTATGAGAGACCAAGGGCCATTTTTAACTTTGAAAACTTTATGTCAAAATTGTAGGATTATCTTTTCCGGATATTCTGCACTATTGGTGCGTTTTACATCGCTTCCCCCAATTATTTCGCATCATTTGGTGTTTCCGATTGTCAGATACCAACGGTGCTATAAATTTATGAAAAAATGCAGCAGGGACATTTTAATTAGCATCAATTGATGCAAAAAGGTCGTTAACAGACAGACGGACAGACGGACGGACAGGAGGAATTCAATAGCTGTCATGCTACGCAGGGTGAGCTAATAATGCAGAACACTGGTCTAGGAACTAGAGAAGTAAACAAATTTCCCCAGAAACTCATTAACCCAGCTAAAATTGCAGGTTTTAGCTACATAAATCTTCCCCTTCAGCGTAAATAGTCTACGTGACCACTTACGAAGAAATATAACCAACAAACTAACCTTTTGATTGAAGCCTAACACAATTTCCTCAAAAACACTTGTGAACATACATATCTACAAATATGAACAACTTTTGTCAAGTAATTTTTATCATATTAATACACACTCTACCAAAAATTTCGGAAACTGGTAGTGTCAAAAATTTAACCGCCGAAACCTTATTTTCCCAAACTTTTCGACGTTGCAGTCTTCATGTCGTAACCTTTAGCCCAAAACTGTGGAAATCCCATCCATCTAATGGATATAACACACAAATTCCTACCATTCTGGACCACATCTCCCCAGGAAATCTGGACTCTCACAGAATCACACTCGCATTCAAACTATTCTTACACAACAGGACGGAATTTTATAGAGGAAAAAACTTTTACTCTGTTAAAATTCCATGTTACGTTGTACATTTAGATTTATCCAATGTTTTAGCTGAAGAAGAAAAACCGTTTTATTTAGATTCCGTCATCTATTTGCTTACACGAAGTACGATTAAAGACCCGGATTATTTCATTTTCCAAGATGTTGCTAATCCAAGCAAGAAAATCACTCAGAACTGGGTACAATTTATCTCCATTTTCCACAAAGGTTTACTAACAAGTAAAATATTGTTTTACGATTCCCCCACTTCTGAAATATCCTTGTATTGTTACACCTGCGTGAGAAGGAAGAAATCCATGGCACATTTCCTAATTCCGGTACGAGTCTCAAACCCCGGAAATTCTGAAAGGATTTCCTTAGACAAGGTAGATCAAGTTTTACATACACTTTTTCTCTTTCGTTGTTTCAATAAAGAAGGAATAAATATATAAATTAATGAATAATTTTTTTGAAACTTTTGAATATTAAATAAATATTTATTCATTTCTTATTCACGAAGAATGAAGGAATAATTGTATTTATTATTTCTTTTTCCCCCACGCTTAACACATATAGTACATAGGGTGTAACGCGAAATCCACCTAACAAGGGAAAGTTGACATAAAAATTAGTAAAAAATGCTTACTGAGTAAATATTCGTTTTCAAATTTGAATACTGATCCAGTAATGTTGTCTAACTTTTACGATGAATGAATTTTGAATGAACAAATAATCTTTGAACAGGTATGGCTTCAAGTGCACCAGAATCTAAACCAGTTTCCCATTTCTCACTACAAGGACAACATGGCCATCAAAATTTTGATGTCTGGATTCGGTTTTTACAAAAATCGTTCCGACGCTTTAAAGGCGAAAGACATAATTCAACATATTCTGAGTGTACGAATGAATTATACAATCACTCAGCGCAGCATGTACCACGTGGGCGGGGCATACATGACCTTGTTGATCGATAAATATTACGAGTACTTAATGCGGGAAAAATACGCCTGGATGTTTATCGGGGCTGAAAAAGTGCACTAGAAATTTCAAATATTCGCGCTTAAGATTACTGGGGAGGATTATTTAGCGCTAATTTCACCCTACGACTTAACTATTTGGTGCGTCATCTTGTCCCAAAGTGTCCTTGTTGTCGGGCTATTTAGAAAATTTGATGCCAAGAAAATCCTCCAATTCAAGGAAACTGTGCTTCATTTTTTCGTAACCGTATTGGACCAACCGCTCCCGGATAGGATGTTATTTGGCGGAATGCGGGTCTTGCTTTGCGCCTGGATTCTGGGTTTCGTCGTGGTTAATAATGTGTACAAAAGTTTCATGATCTCCTCCCTTGCGGCACCGGGATCGCTCAGACTTCCCGCCACTTTGGGGGAACTTTCGACCTGGGATAAATATCCGATTCAAAGTGTAACATTTACCAGAATGTTTGGAGCGGATGTGGAACAAACATCCATTCTGAAGGATTTCATAATCCCGCATATTTTACGACTTGCGGGAAACGGATCGCAAAAATTTCGAATGTTTGAAACCTTTCAAGCAAGAGTGAAATATTGTGACTCCAGGGTAACAAATATTGTACAATTTGCGAATTCAACTTTTACCCGGAGTCCAGTCCTACTTTCTTCGGGGGAATGGCTAACTGTGGGAGGAGTTTTTGCAGCGATCGATAAGGACGAAACCCTCTGGAAATTGGAGAGCATCTTGAATTTTTTTGGCGCAGGATATACCCCGATACGAAATAGGGACGCAGATTTTTACACGACTCATTACGCCTGGCTGATTGATCCTAACTTTTTCGGGGCTCTCTTTTCTGTACAGCTTGCTCGCATCGTGGAGTCGGGGATTTTTTGTCATTTCCAGAATCTAGAGAAAATTGGGGCTCGATTGAATATTGATGCAAATCTTATGAACGGAAAGAGGGTAAAGTTTGATGTGAATTTTCAGAAAATCATTTTCGGAATACGATCCGACTCTGCGGGGGGTGAGGATGAAACGATGGACTTGACCAAACTACGGGTTCCATTTGCTCTAGTGTTAGTATTATTGTTGGTTGGACTAGTAATTTTTACAGGAGAGGTAGTACCCGAATTATTGAAGGGTAGTAAGAACAAAGTGTTGAGGTTATGTACTAAGGTTCGGATGTAACAGATGAGTTAATTCCTGTTTTCATTCAAAGTTAAGTCTTACCAATTTCTGACTGAAGATTTTTATTCACACTGAGTCATTTTCTATTAAACTCATTACATTTCACTTTATCTTACTTCATTCTTAACGCGCCCTTTGTATTAAGCATAGGGTGAAAAATGAAAGGGGTGAGAAATCGTTTCTTTCACAGTCATTCATCTGAAATAACTGAAGCTTTCACTCATTTTAATTCAAATTACAGCAAATTAATTTTCATTCGCTATCATTCTCTATCATAATCAGTCGCGTGAATTAAAGTGAACAGGGCCCTATTTCACCACACCATACTCTGCACTCCAGATTCTGCACTCCGCACTTTACAAAATTTGTAGAGTGCAGAGTGGGAGCGTTTCACAGTGGCGACCTACTCCGCGAACTTCCGCTCCACAAAAATGAAGGTTTGCGGAGTGAAAATGCGGAGTTCATTCACTCAAATTTCAGAAGTTGTTAATTTTCTCAATGTGGTTTCATCCTCTTCTTCTCATACGACTGACACCCTCATAAATTTATTGTTCTATACCCGTGATCATCCAATCAAGTGATAATATGGGCATACAGTATAGGCAGAAATTCTTTCCACCCTCATGCTTTTTGCACTTAAAGCGTTATATAGCTCGAGAAGCTTTATCGAATGAACTGCAATTTTGCACAAATGCTTGCCACGATGTAAGGTTTTCGAAACTATACTTTGGATAACGGTGAGGCACAAGAAGCGAAACGGTGTAATTATATCCAAAATTATAATTGGAAAAAAGTCTTTCCACCCTGATTAAAGTTTAATGTAACATTTGTTTAAAATTTGTCATCGTTAAATATCAGTCAAATTAGCATTTAACATGACCACCCCGATCCACACTGGTCCGGATTGCTATATTCTTTGCAAAACCCATAACTTTAAAACCAATGAAGCTTTCGTAATTCTGTTGACGGGAGTCGGCGTATGATTGTCAAGTGTAGTTTTGGGTATGTCCAGTAATGCCCGACACACCCCCTGGGGGTGTGGTCAAAGGTCAAAATGTGTCTTATGACTATTCCCATCATATGGGGTGTCGTTGAAAAGCTCTTCTCAATTCCTATTTAGTGTAATTTTAGGCAAAGCAGGTACAGCCACTCCCGAGGTCAGGGGGTGTGGTCAAAGGTCAGAATGTGTCTTATGACTACTCCCATCATGTGGGGTGTCGTTGAAAAGCTCTTCTCAATTCCTATTTAGTGTAATTTTAGGCAAAGCAGGTACAGCCACTCCCGAGGTCAGGAGGTGTGGTCACAGGTCAAGCTGTGTCTTATAACCCACCCCTCATCTGGGGTACCGTTCGAAACCTCATCGGGTTTGCAATACTGATAATTGCTTAGATTCATATACATCCGAGGGTAATTGTTGCTGAGTATGCAACTACAAGTAGGCTTTCCCACTGGATGGGACGGTACGGGATTTCGCTTTGTCGTCCCATCCCGAAGATTAGTCGATATGAAATTGTTGGGGCGAGACGGGATGGATGCCACCCCGCCCCGAGTCCAGTTCCGAGACATGTTCCTACGGGACAGGACGACCACAGTGGGATACACATGTGTGGAAGATCCTCCTTCCAAAACCTGGGAAACTCAGGGATTGGCTGGTCCTTTTTTCGGCTGCACACTTAAAAATGTAATGCTATAAGCTATGATATGGAATAGATTGAAATAATCGAGATCGGTTTGTTTCATCATACATATGACCCCAAGGGGAGAATTCTACCAACTCCTGGGGTCAATCGGACCACCCTCACTGGTGCCAGAGGATGTGGTCGGGGCAGAATGGGATTTTTACTACAATCGAATTTATATATGACATAAAGCGAAATAAGATATTTCCTCGATGTGGCACACCCCGTGGGTAATGTTAGGGGAACATTTTAGGTGAAAATAAATGTCACACATGATTTAGTTACTGCATTCAATTTCATCTGAGCATCTAATTTCCAAAAAAATAATTTCACCCCAACCATCGCTTTTTTGTCTCACTTCACCCCATCAACAGTGTGCGAACACTTAACTTTACCATGTTGGTTATATGCATTCAATTTCAATAAAATTTCATGTTGCCCTTGACCACACCCACGTGACATCGAGGGACTACCTCATTTCACTTTATTTCACCTATAGATTCGATTGTAGTAAAAATCTCATTTTGCCCCGACCACACCCTCTGGCACCAGTGGAGGTGGTCCAATCGACCCCAAGAGTTGGTAGAATCCTCCCCTTGGGGTCATATGTATGATGACACTAAGCGATCTCGATTACTTCAATCTATTGCATTTCATAGCTTTTAGCATTACATTCTTAAGTGTGCAGCCAAAAATAGGACCAGCCAATCCCTAAGTTTTCCATATTTGGAAGGAGGATCGTCCACATATATGTATTCCACTGTGAGGACGACATGTGTCGAAGTTGGGTGTGCCCACACTATCTCACGGTTATTCGGAATGGTATAGAGTATGACGAGAGCTTTCAAATGACACCCCACTTGATGGTGTAACGCAAAAAGCCATTACTGGCCATTGACCACAGCCACCAAAGGGCGTGGCTTTCTATGAAAGTTGCATATTCTATACACCTTTGGAACTTCATACGACAATCACCAGAAGCAGAACTCGAAAAAATTAAATTATTCTAGAATTATAGATTTTTGCACGCAGACCAGGTGATTCGGACCAGTTTGCCTCATTATAAATTTATGGGGGGATTATTTTACCATGTTCCCTTGCCCAAGAGAGTGAATGGGATATCTCTAAATTACTTATTATATTATTTGGAGCACATAGAAATTTTACCCAAGGTCATGATTGCAGAAAATACACATTTTGCATATCCCAATTTGCTTTTGCATAAATTCACATATCTTTGTCTATTTGCAAAAGGGGCAAAAAGGGGCAAGGATTTTTGTAGATGACATATAAGGGTTTAAGAATGCATTAATAGTTTCTCGAAATCGCACAGGACTAGACAGGATTTTCAACTTGAAAATTTTCCCATTTACCCCCATGTTAAAGGCCAAGTTTAAGTATAAGCCACGCCCTAACCAGTTGAACAATTCAAATGAAATTTTCCGAAATTGAACATCTATATCAAAGGTACAGAAGAGGATAATTCGTTTTCGAATCCGTGAGAATAGGTTTTGGCCAACAAATTCGGTATTCCGGACCAGTGTGCGATCCTTCTACATAGTGGGGTCATAAGTTCTCGTGAATGCATTTCCGGTAATAAATCCCAAAGTATTAGAGCTATCTGTTCGAAACTTTTATGGATTAACAAGGTATTAATATTGTTTAGAAATCATAACTTCTTTGTCAAGATTTCGTCCACGGGCAATTAGACAAGACATAACTCGTGACGGCCACAGGTTGATCGTGGTACGCGCCAATTTTCGTGCAAAAAGTATTTCAGATTTTTCACCGTCGGCAAAAAATTTAATAGAAAAAAAGGCCAGATATTTGTTGTACAGAAGTCTGACATCCGTTTAAGTATGCGGAAGTCAATACGAAGTCATCACCGTGGTGTGCATGGGAGCAAGTTGGCTGGAGAAATGAAATCTCTGTTTTTTACCGCAAAGGGTACAAGTTGAAGCCAAGAATTATTTTCAGAGTGTCCTAAAGCCAAACGTTAATAACCTGAACCCTGGACCCTCCGAAAATCGACATTGGACCTTTCAACAAGACCCTGTTCCTGCGCAAGGTGCAAAATTGTCCAAAACTGGCTTCAGACGAATTTTCATGACTTTTTTTCATCCGTAGAACGGTGCTCAGTATCTGCAGACCTTAATCCCCTAAATTATGACTGGTGGTCAAAATTATAGGTACAAGTATGCTCTAAATTTCACCCAAGTGTGGAAGGGCTGAGGTCGCACTTACTGAAGATCTGGCGCTTTTCCCTGGAAATCCGTGTGTGCCGCGATCGAGCAGTTTTCGCCACGACTTATGTCTTGTGTACAAGCCCGTGGAGGAAATTGTGAAAACGAAGTTATGATTTCTAAACAAGATTAATACCTTGTTCATCCACAAAAATTTCTATCAGATAGCTCTAATACTTTGGGCTTTATCACCGGAAATGCATTCACGGGAACTTATGGTCGGACTATTTAGAAGCCAAGGACACGCTATGGCGTCGACTTAAAAAACGAGTTGGTAAAAGAGGTGTCGAAACTCTCAAATTCAAGATTAAGGGTATCGACAAGTGATTTGAGGTTTGATGGTTTGTGCTAAACAATTTTGGAACTCATAACTGACCATAAATGTTGACTAATATTTATTTCTGGTAATTTCTAACTTCAATCGGACAATTGATTCTTCTTTTTTTGTCAGACAAGACTTCAATAATTTTGATACGTGCTCGGGACCAGCATTTTATTTGAAAATAAAATTATTCCCAAATGGTAATTTCCTTCGGTCATCATCAAATTCGATTCAGAATGTCGCAATAGTAGTTGGAGTCCATGATTCCTTTGATTTTATAAAAAATTTCGACGCCCTTCCACGACTTTCACGCCCAAACCTTTCGATTTTCACCTCCATGCTTAATGGTAAAGGGTGTTAATAAAGTCCGATCCCATGCATTTTTTGGAGCGTGGTTGTTACAAATTCAGCTGGAACTTTTGAACCAGTGAAGTTATTTATTTCAAATTTTTACCATGGGAGGAACAACTAAACGTGTAAGTCATGAGCATCTTAGAGTTGAGATACAAACATTGCATCAGCAGGGGCTTAAACCTACAGAAATTGTGCAAAAATTGGGCTGCAGCCGCAGAACTGTTTGGAAATGGAAGAATAAAAATTTTGTCCACGACAAAAAGCGACCAGGGCGACCCAGAAAGGTGTCACCTACCACAAAAAGAATGATTAAAAACAGACTTTGCAAGAAAACCGGTAGTTCATTACGTAATTGAGCAAGGGAGTTAAATGACTCAAAACGCTATAAAGAGAAGAAGAAGCAAATTAACTGTGTGACCGTGCAAAAATTTGTGAAAACTACGAAGTGGGGTCACACAGCTTACAAACTAACCAAAAAAACCTCTCATGTCACAAAAATATATCGATGACCGTCTGAAATTTGAAGAACTCCTTCAGAAAAGTGCCCATTTGAGTGAAAAAAGACTTGGTGAAGAATTGCGCAGTCACATCCTTTGGACTGACGAATCTATTATTGAACTATATCCAAAATTGAACCAACAAAATGTTCGTTACAGGACAGAAAACAAATCGGATGTACCATCAAGAGCGATCCCAAAATTCGGGCTTAAAGTTATGGTAGCGGGTGGATTTTGTGCACGTTGCGTGACCCCTCTACATATCATACCAAAAGGCCAATCAGTCAATGCAAAGCATTATATGGAAAAAATATTACCTATCTATTTCGATAGCATGGGGAACAAGGAAATATTTCCGAATGAAAGAAAAATAGTTTTCATGCAGGATGGTGCTATAGCCCATACAGCAAAAGCGAGTTTGAGTCTCATCAAGACGCAAGTTTCAACGGTCTGGAGCAAGGGGGTGTGGGCCGCTAACGGCCCAGATTTGAATCCCCTGAAGAACCAGTGGTCCATACTTAAGGAAAATGTATACAAAGAGCCACAACCCCGGACGAGGGAAGAGCTAGTAAAAAAAAGTTCAAGATGTATGGAATTCGATTTCCAGAGGCACATTGGAAAAATTAGCACAGAGCCTTAAACAAAGAGTTGAGGGCATGGTTAAAGTAAATGGTAACAAGACCAAATACTAAGGTAAATATGTCGAACATTTTTTGTAAGTATCACGGGTAGTTTTTTTTTATACTAGCCTTCACTTTTTTACAGGAAAAATGGGATCGGACTTTATTAACACCCTGTATATACACAGTACTCAGGTTTGTCTGCATTTTCTTGTCTTCTCCGGACCCGAGTGACCACATCTGAACCAAACAGGTTCGTACTGGTATCGTCGATACAGAGTATGCGTTTCCAGTCCTGAACGGTCCAATAAAGTTACTTTTTAGCTAATTTAGAATGCATGGCCATATTGGACTTGGAGAGAAATCGCGTTTTCCGCGCTGCTGGGCCTTTAAATCCATGTTCCTCGATCCTATTCTTTCCAATTTGCACAGTAATTTGAAGGCTATATTCTTCGCTGATTTCTAGTTAATTTTTGATGCAGTACCCGAGGGTTTCACTGATTCTTGAAGAGTATGGCGTCATAGATTCTTTGGGTCGAATTCCGTAGTCGTTTAAAAGCTGGCTGGTTCGCCACTATCCCAACTTTTTTGCACTTTCGGACTATTCTGGTAAATGTTTACTTCCTCATGAGCAGTTTATCAAAACTTCTTTGATGTCGAAGTCCATTATCACCAAACTTGCCAACCTTTTGCCCCAAATCTGTGCTAAGCTGTTTTTCAGGTAATATTAGCTAATATTGATAACAAATAATTAGTTTGGCGTTATACAAGTGTAATTTTTCAAAGAATTATTAACTATGAAGAGGGTTGAGAACGATTTTGGACGATGTTTTTAAGAAATTACACCATAAGTGCAAAGAAGTCATAGGATGGAAAGACTTTTTTCCTGTAGAAATTTTGGATATAATTACATCGTGTCGTTCCTTGTGCCTCCCCATTATCCATAGTATGGTTTCGAAAACCTTACATCGTGATAAGTAATTCTGCAAAATTTCAGTTCATTCGATAAAGCTTCTCGAGCAATATAACGCTTTAAGTGCAAAAAGGATGAGGGTGGAAAGAGTTTCTGCTTATACTGTAGGTATTTGTAATTAGAAAAAACATACATAGGATTATATGTAGAAATATTTCACTTCATATTTCACTTAAAGAGAAACACAAAAAATCTCAAGTGCAGACTTGATATAGCCCGAGTCAGGCCAAGAGTTATCACGCCGACTTTTTTGCATGCAATTTTATCTGAAAGGTGTACCAAAAAATTAAAGAATTTAAATTGATTTTTCAAATTAATAATTTAATTGATTTTTCAAATTTAAAAATTTAAATTGATTTTTGAAATTTAAAAATTTAAATTGATTTTCAAATTTAGTAACCTACAGTGCAGACTCCATACAGCCCGAGTCAGGGACTATGTCCCTGACTCAATAAGTCAAAGCCCGCTTCTACATTTTTTTACGAATTGACCGACATAATATCACCAACTTCCGTGTTGTGAATGATTAAAAGTCTGTTAGATAGTTTCTATTATTTGGCACCAAGTTTTTGAATTAGTAACAATTCATGTGCCTTGACCTCCATGACCAGTGGGCTTCTTCAACATCCTGAAGTTCTAAGCTGTATGTCCGTGCTATCCGGCAGTGGTTTTCACTTTTTCAGCCTAAATATCAAATTTCAGCTCGATATAACGATTTTGTAAAATCAGTATGGGTCACCCCATAGGGTCACTCTGGTTGCACTTTGTTCACTTTTAACTTCATATTCTTTAATTAGAAGGCATTAAGTATCATTATGCCGGATTTCACCTTTTTAAAGTAATTTATAAAAATTGGCATGGGTCACCCCATAGGGTCACTCAAGATGAAAATTTTTCCAACCTGAAGTTATTTTTTTGTATTAGGAGCCATTAGCAACCTCTGTACCAAATTTCAGCTTTCTACTACGATTTTTAGATTTTGGTGCATAATACCCCACCCACTCCGATGACCCCCACCGGTCAATCATTGGCCCGATTTCGCCCATCTTCGAACTCGTTTCCTAAGTTTGTCCAATACGCATATGGTAAAAATTTCAAGTCAATCGGTTCAGCCGTTTTGGCTCTATCGTGCCGGACAGACAGACGGACGGACGGACATGACGGTTCCATAAGCCCCGACTCGGGCTAAAAATTTCAATTGATTTTTCATATTTAAATTCATATTCTTCCATGAGTAACAATCAGCAACCTATGTAACAAATTTCAGCTTGATACGACGAATTTGAAAAATTGGTATACACCCCACAGGGTCCCTGTAGACTAAAATTTTACTTTATATTCTTTCATTACACACTATTGTCAATCTCTATACCAAATTTCAGATTTCTACAATAAATTTGAGATTTTGGTGCATAATACTCCATCCACCCAGATGACCCTAACCAGTCAACCACTTGACCGATTTCGCCCATCTACGAACTTGACTCCTCATTTGCCCGTTTTCTACATTTGTGCAAAATTTCAAGTCGATCGGATTAGTTCTACGACAGTTGTCGCAAGGCAGACAGACGGACATGATGGGTACACAAGCCCTGGATCGGGCTACAAAGCCAATTGCAGAATGTCCGAGCACTTTGCAAAAAGATATGTAGAGTGCAGAGTCTCGAGCGATGACCTTTCGCGGAGTAAAATTTGGTGAAACGGGGAAAGTCAAATTTCACTCCGCACTCCCCAAAATTTGACTCCACAATCTACACTCCGCACTTCACAAAATACTACTTTTGTGAAACGCTCCACTCCACAAATCCACAATTTTTTGTGTGGAGTATGGAGTGCATAGAGCTGGTGAAATATGGCCCAGGTATGGATGAGTTTGACAAGTTAAATAAAAAATTATCGAATACTTATACAGGGTGGTTTTCATGCCTCGCTACAATGGAAAACTATCAAGTAGGAAAAATTTCCATTAGGTACCCACCAAAATTCTGAAATTAAACATTTTGAAAATTATAGCATCAATTTTTGTCCAAAAGCTGAATGAATAATCAACGAAAATCTAAACCCTTTTATATACCCAGTGGAAATTTATGAACTTTTCTCTTTGCAAAATTTTCTATTATAGCGTGACATTTAAACCACCCTTTATTGTGTATTGAAGGTTTTGGTTATGCCTTAGGAGAAAATTTACTTTTCACACGGTTAAAGTTATTCATACGCGATAAGGATTATATAGTTGTGTATGACTTTATGATTTCATGGCTGCCAGGGATAAGTTTAACATATGCTATGCTAGAGATATGTGTAACCACTCAACCCATACTCGCTCGTGTGCTCCCTCTGGGAAGGAGCAATGCATCTACGTGCATAAGGGGAAGAAGTAGTGATGTGGAAGTGAAGGCGGAGTTAATTTGTAGACATCTTTGTATCATAAAAGTCTTGTACATTCGTAAATGATAGTTAGTAATATATCGACCTTCGGACGAGTAACAACCTTCTCCATCCTCCAGCCAGCACTTATTACCAGGCCATACCTGCCGCCATCATAGTCATCTTATCATCATCACATCATCATCATCAGCATCAAGGGTCATAGGGCGAGCGAGGACTGGGTCAACAGAGTAGTAGAGTAGGGGGACATTGGGACTGAGCCACCCAGTGAAGGGAGAGAGGTTTCATATGGTACCAGAGATATGCTTATCATACGATTGAAGATTATTATGTACATAATTTAATTAAACCGAAATTGGTTCATTTATTGATTTTCTTGGTTTACCAGCGCTTTATCTATAAAAAATTTAATAAAATGTTAATTCCATCTTCACCACAAAATGCGGACCAGGATAAGTTCGAATCGGAAATCAAATTATTCGATTTCCAACATTTCTACTCCCAAACCGAGTTAAATCCTATACCAGTCCTTAATTTACTTTAGAACAGCGCTCCAAACGATTTTTGGGAACGTTGAAATGTTGAACTAAAAATCTAAATACAGTTTTATTCTGAAAATACACAATACTGATTGATGAAATTTTCCTTGAGATCTACGAAATAAATATGAACGAACATGGCCCTTTAAGATATGAAATTACATTACAGAGTAAAATAATGCATAATTATTTGGTTTTGAAAATAGACACTAATTGTTGTTTGTTAATTTCAGTAAGTGATAATTGAAAAAGTAATGAGTGTCATTTAGACTTGATTTTCGTTCCTTGAGGATTATTGATTCTGTTTTCTGTGCTACTTATGCCATTAAGCTGTATGGCTTGTGTGCAGCGAGTGCGATGTGAATATCACGACTTCGGGCCCTTCTAGCTTAAACAGAAGGAAATTTTGAAAAGTGCTTGGTAGATGTTGTATACAATTTGATGGATTTTCTCCTTATTTTTTTTAAATTTAGTTAACCCGACAATGGAGGTCTCCCAACGTATGCTCACACATTTGGACCAAACTAGCGTCAATCGATCACACGTTTAATTAGCTGAAATTTGCAAATGGAACTATCTGCCAGTGCGCAGGTTTGGCGGAGATATTTGCATAGACAGCGGGAAAAATGGACAGCAAATTTGGAAAATTAAAAAACTGCCAGCCTTGGGGGTGCGTCTTATGTATAGGAAGTTAGCCCAGCCCAAAATTGGCATTTAGCCGCCGACCGTCAGCCGCTAGCCGCCATCCGCGCTCTTCACAGCAGCCCTGTATTCCTTTAGGCAATCTTGCGTAAAAGTCTCAGGGGGTGTGCCGGCCACACCCCCATGGGGCGAAATGAGATAATTGGGGCAAGATGAGATTCTTGACCAAATCATCCCCAAAGTGTCATGCAATAAGTCTAAACGGCGTTTGGGCGTGCCCAGACGACACCACAACACCCATAGGGGCAAAATGAAATTCTGTGCCTGATCATCGTCAAAGTATCACACGTTGCTGCGTGAAAGTTTCAGGGGGTGTGCTGGCCACACCCCCATGGGGCGAAGTAAGATAATTGGGGTAACATGAGATTCTAAACCAAATCTTCCTCAAAATGTTACGCATCACGTTTAAACGTCGTGAAGCCGTCGTACAGGACATAACACCTTAGCGTTAGAGTAATTTGAGATTCTGGGCGAGAACTTCCCCCATACGTTACCCATCATGTCTAAACGTTTGGCGAGGTGTGCCCATACGTCACCACACCCACTTCTTGCGACAACATGGGATTTTGGGTCAAAATGTCCCCCAAGCGTAACAGGTTTATAAAACAAAGATGGACTTCCTCGGAATAACCCGAGAAGCGCTTTCGCGAATAGAGATGATTTGTGATAAAAATAGCCGAGAATGTTTTGTGACTTAACCTCATCAGTATTAATTGCGTAGTATTCAGGAAATTCGAAATTATTCTAGTCGGACTCACTTCTCAGAATCCAAGGCTTTTAAGAATTTCCTGGGAATTTTGTTTCAAGAGCCGCCGGCGGGATTTAGGCTCTTGAAACAAAATTCCCAGGAAATTCTTAAAAGCCTTGGATTCTGAGAAGTGAGTCCGACTAGAATAATTTCGAATTTCCTGAATACTACGCAATTAATACTGATGAGGTTAAGTCACAAAACATTCTCGGCTATTTTTATCACAAATCATCTCTATTCGCGAAAGCGCTTCTCGGGTTATTCCGAGGAAGTCCATCTTTGTTTTATAAACCTGTTACGCTTGGGGGACATTTTGACCCAAAATCCCATGTTGTCGCAAGAAGTGGGTGTGGTGACGTATGGGCACACCTCGCCAAACGTTTAGACATGATGGGTAACGTATGGGGGAAGTTCTCGCCCAGAATCTCAAATTACTCTAACGCTAAGGTGTTATGTCCTGTACGACGGCTTCACGACGTTTAAACGTGATGCGTAACATTTTGAGGAAGATTTGGTTTAGAATCTCATGTTACCCCAATTATCTTACTTCGCCCCATGGGGGTGTGGCCAGCACACCCCCTGAAACTTTCACGCAGCAACGTGTGATACTTTGACGATGATCAGGCACAGAATTTCATTTTGCCCCTATGGGTGTTGTGGTGTCGTCTGGGCACGCCCAAACGCCGTTTAGACTTATTGCATGACACTTTGGGGATGATTTGGTCAAGAATCTCATCTTGCCCCAATTATCTCATTTCGCCCCATGGGGGTGTGGCCGGCACACCCCCTGAGACTTTTACGCAAGATTGCCTAAAGGAATACAGGGCTGCTGTGAAGAGCGCGGATGGCGGCTAGCGGCTGACGGTCGGCGGCTAAATGTCAATTTTGGGCTGGGCTAACTTCCTATACATGTGCGTCTGCTCCTCTTTTTATGCAAATGTCTCCGCTAAACTTGAGCAATGGCAGAAAGTACCATTTGCAAATTGCATACTAATTAAATTTGTGATCTATTGACACTAGTTTGGTCCAAATCTGTGACCATACGTCGGGAGACCTCCATTGTGAGTGCGATACATTATAAGTAATTTGGGTAGTCTACACCTTGAACTAGTTTTACACAGGAAATAGTTTGGCAAGGCAGGAACACTGTAATTACGATTTAATTAAAAACACAATTTCCCAACTTTATATTAATGAAGGTACACAGTGATAAACATACATATTTATGTAGATATGGCCAAATACATACACTCGTGCATATTCCATCCAACATAATTACTTTCTACGTATCGGTGAAACTAAATAAAAAAATGTGTTATAACCAAATGTAAAAAAGCAACGAAGAGAAAATACTGTCTCTAATTGGCAGCGCTTAGACATTTCTACAGAATTATGTATATGCATGTCGCATGACGCACTTGGTACTTGCGTCTCATTTTCACCCTCCTGTAACCCTGCCGAAGTGTTAACAAAATTGAAGCCCCATAGTTCCAAGATGTATTGTTGAATGGTGAAAGTGTCACCACATATGCAGATGGACGGACGTAGAATTTACAGACGGACAGACCAATGACATAATGTGGGTTGCCAATTTAATATTTAATCCGGAATATTGTTCTGCATATGTACATACATACGTAGGAACGAGAAAGTTAAGTACATGGATTTTCTTAGAAGCTCATTACGCGGACTAAATTTGCACATTTTACCTACTCAATTGTTCCCCCTGAGGACGAGAGTACGCCAACCTGATAATGACAGATCTTGATGTCCTTTGGATATATGGTAGTACCCCCTCTGAAAGTAAAAAGTGTGAAGCGGTTTGATGCCATGGCCAAATTTACGTCCGCCACACCCCTTTGAAGGCGCGCCCGATGCCAAACTAGCTGCACTAAAAAATTCGCCAAAAATCCAATTTTGTTCGGATTTTCATAATAATTATATATTTGTGATCCCAGATAGTCCCTTTATCATATTGAGTTGCAAAATTAACTTTTCAGAAATTTTCAATATTTTCGAATATTTCCTGAAAAGGGCATGGCTTGAAAAAATTCAAAATTCCAAAATAGTTCAGATTGATATCTGATATGACAAAGCAACTATTTGGGATCATAAATATGTAACTATTATGAAAATCCGAAGAAAATTGGATTTTTGGCGAATTTTTTAGTGCAGCTAGTTTGGCATCGGGCGCGCCTTCAAAGGGGTGTGACGGGCGTAAATTGGGCCATGGCATCAAACCGCTTCACACTTTTTACTTTCAGAGGGGGTACTACCATATATCCAAAGGACATCAAGATCTGTCATTATCAGGTTGGCGTACTCTCCTGAGTCTCAAAGGTCTATAATACATACCTTCGACGAAAACGAGCAAAGTTTGTAATGCCTAACACAATCAGGGTTCGGAAAACCCCGGGGTTTTTCTAGAAAAACCCCGGGGTTTTTCTAGAAAAACCCAACCCCGCGGGTTTTTCCGGGGTTTTTGGGGTTTTTGTGGGTTTTTGGGTTTTTGTGGGTTTTCGTGGGTTTTTGTAGATTTTGGGGCAGGTTGAACCAAAATTCTTTAAATTATATATTAGATAAAAAGTAATTTAATATACGATTTTGACATGCAATTTTAAGCGTTATCATTGAGTTGGACTGTTAAATCGAAAATTCATATTTCGCATGCAAACTTGGAAATATGCAATAAAACTTGGAAATTCAAGTCGCACATGAAAATTCTCAAAATTTCATGATGAATCCGTCAATTTAATTAGCATTGATTTAAGTTGTAGTTTAAGGGATTTTGTTTCAATCTGTCCCAAAATCTTACAAAAACCCCGGAAAAACCCACAAAAACCCCAACCCACAAAAACCCGGGGTAGCGAACCCTGAACACAATTCACATAAAAATATTGATACACACATTTTCATAATTGCAAACATGAAAACCCTTTCCCTAACTATCTTGCAAATATTCATTTACATTCTGACGAAAATTCTGAAAACTGATAGTGTCCCAGTTCTAACAGCGGAGACGTTATTTTCCCAAGTTTTTCGACATTGTAGTATTCACACCATAAGTTTCGCCAAGTTCAGGACGTCACCTTCACCCAAGCGAAGTGAACCCTTAATTCCTACCATTCTGGACCTCATCTCCCAGAAAATCTTTCCTTTCACAGAATCACACTTGCATTCAAATTGTTCTTACACAACGGCACGGATTTTCATAAAGGAAACAACTTTCACTCCTTTAAATTTCCATGTTACGTGGTGCATCTAGATTTATCTAATGCGGCTTCCCAAGAAGAAAAACCGTTTTATTTGGATTCCGTTATGTATTTTCTAACCCGTACCACAATTAAAGACCCGGATTACTTCGTTTTCCAAGATGCTGTTCATCCAAAGAAAATAATTACCCAAAACTGGATACAGTTTATCACCATTTTCCACAAAGGTTTACAAACGGGTGAAATTCTATTTTATGAGACCCCCACTTCTGAAATATCCTTGTATTGCTACATTTGCGCGAGAAGTAAGAAATCCATTGACCATTTACTAATTCCGATACGAATTTCAAATCCAGAAACTTTTGAACTGAACAAGTTATGGTTTCAGCTGCACCTCAATTTAAACCTGTATCCCATTTCTCACTATGTAAACCCCAATGCCATTGAATATTTCAAGTCTGGATTGAAATCGCATGAAAGTCGCACGTACGGATTTACAATGCCAGACATACTTCTGTACATTCTTAGTATGCGGATGAATTATACAATCACTCAGCCTAGCAAGTTCCACGTGGGTGGCGCATACATGACTTTGTTGGTAGATAAGTCGTATAATTATTTAATGGCGGACAAATACATTAAGATCTTTAATGGTGCTAAAAAAGTGTATTTTAGATTTCAAATGTTCGCGCTAAGGATTACTGGAGAAGACTATTTAGCACTAATTTCACCTTATGATTTAGCCATTTGGTGCGTTATCGTAGTTCAAAGTGGGCTTGTTATCGGACTATTTAGAAAATTTGATGTAAAGAAAATTCTCAAAGTTAAGGAAATCGGACTTCATTTTTTCGTTACCGTATTGGACCAACCGTTACCGGATAGGATGTTATTTTCTGGAATGCGGGTCTTCCTCTGCGCGTGGTTTCTAGGTTTCGTCGTGGTTAATAATTTGTATAAAAGCTTTATGATTTCCTCCCTCGCGGCACCGGGGTCGCTCAAAGTTCCCACAACTTTGGGCGAACTTGCGACCTGGGATAAGTATCCGATTCAAAGTATAACATTTACTAGAATGTTGGGGTCATATGCCGAACCGAAATCCATTCTGAAAAATGTCGTAATCCCGCATATTTTGCGACTTGCGGAAAACGGATCGCAACAATTTCGCATGTTTGAAATCCTGCAAACAAAATCGAAATATTGTGACCCTGAAAAAATCAATATTGTACAATTTGCAATTTCGACTTGTTCTCGGACCCCGGTCATATTTTCGTCCTTGGAGGAGTTAACTTTGAGCGGTGTTTTTGCAGTGATTGATGTGGACGAAACCCTATCGCAATTGGGGAACACCTTTAATTTTTTTAGCCAGGGATATAGATCGATTCGAAATAATGATGCAGATTTCTATACAAATAATTATGCGTGGTTGGTTGATCGCAACTTCTTTGGTGTCATGTTTTCTACAAAGCTTAATCAGATTGTGGATTCAGGGATATTTAATCATGTCCAGAACCTGGAGAAAATTGGGGTTCAGTTGCATTTGGCGGATAATGCTGATCTGATTAATGTAACGAGATTTAATTGGGGGGTGAATTTCCAGAGAATCATTTCCGGAATACCATACGACTCTGGGGGTGAGGATGAAACGATGGACTTGACAAAGCTATGGATTCCGTTGGCTTTAGTGTTGATGTTGTTATCAGTTGGACTCGTAATTTTTATAGGGAAAATGGTACACGAAGTATTAAAGCGTGGTAAGAGCAACGTGCTGCGATTGAGTGTGGAAGAAATAGTTGACTTTGAGGGGGTAAAATAAACAATTATGGGATATATGTCCCATAGTGATATACTTAATTTATATTTAGAGGGTGTTCCGGAAGTAATGCAACTTTGGTAAAATGCATATATGTAAGGGTATCAATTTGCCCCAAATTCGAAATTGGGTGAATATTGTAGTCCACACATTTATCTAGTAGAATCCGAAAACCAGAAGTCGATATCTCTATCCGTTCCAAAATGAGGTCAAATACCACCAAGCAACTCGCAACCATCGTCTGCCACTACCTCGAAAAAGTGGTTACGCGCTCCAAGAAATTGAGCTGTGTTCACTTTAAAAAATAAGAAATTCCAAAAGTGACGATTTGTTGTGTTATACTAAGGTATGAGCTGCAAAAAACGACTAATCGCAAAAAATATCTGGTCGGTACATTCGTGTGGCAGCCCCGAAAGTAATAAACTTCGTGTAGATAGAAATTTGTTATGTCGGAGCGAAATTCGCTGAAGTACTTGAAGTTCTCACCGAACACCATACATTATTTGAAAGCTTAGAAGTTGGACATCAAATCCTAGAAGGTTCTAGAAGCTTATAAATATAGTCAAGAGTAAAATAAAAGTAGCAAGCAGGAGGGCAGAAAAAATCCTTGACCTGAAGTAATTAAAATTAACCAAAATTGATCGTCCTGTACAAGACGATTTACTGCTCAGATTATCAAAATGCTTTTATTTGCACATAGTACAACTCTCCCACCTTCAAGAAAACCATTTATGCAAAACTGGAAATTAAATATAAGCCAAAGTATCACGCTCCGCCTTAAAACGGATCAAATGCAATTAACATGGGAGAGGTGAACGTTCCCAAATTTGCCAAATACAAGACCTATTGAAAAATTTTAGTTCCTATCCTAGAAAAAATATTGTAATCGAAAAACTTATTTCAACACATGTGGTCAAAAAAGGTGACCAAAAACAGTGGCGAAGCACTAATTGTGAGCGCCCAACAAAAGCGTCTCCAAATTTGGCGGAAGGGGTGTACGGACCATTGGAAGCAAAACTTAATTAGCTTTAACCTTTGTCCCTTTCTGACCAAAATTTCGCTTTAAAAAATTCATTCGTTGAGTTTATATGTGCATTTGACCAAAGTTGCATTACTTCCGGAACACCCTCTACATGTAGCTACACAGGTCTAAACAAAGCATGGATGTGGATACAATAATAAACCGGGTTTAATTGGGGACCCGGCTAATTTTTAGAAGAATTTATTAACAGCCATTAAACCAATGCCATAGTTGGAGGTACGGTTATTAATTTTTCGAAATTTGTGCCCAAGAACCGGATATAAAGAAATATTTAGAGTACAAATATTTACGGTATTGGTTAAGTCTTAGGATAAAATTTACTCCTGAAAAGGGTAGCATTAGTTAGGGATGGCTTTTTGTATCATGTATGTATGTATCTATTTCGTGGTTGCACAGATAAGTATAAGATTGCATAATTTAATTTAGCCGAAATTTGCAATTGTTTTACTTTCTTCGGTTAACCCTTTACCTTTCAAATTCAATAAAATATTAATTCAATCTTTCCCACAAAATTCGAGTCACATTCGAATCGATAAGTTCGCATCGGAAATCAAATAATTCAATTTCAAACATTTCTACTCCCAAACCGAATTGAACCCTAAGGAAATACTCCCAGTCATAAATTTACGAAGAACAGTGCCACGAACAGACTTTTTTCTTGTCAAAATAACGAAATTAAAATAGTACTGTTTAGTTTGTTATGCTAAAAAATATAGAACACTGTTTGATGAAAGTCTTTGTAATATCAGAAATAAATATGAGCAAACATAGCCTTTAACTTATGAAATTGCATTTATCTCAGTTTTATACCGAATACACTTTTTCATCTCTTGATTCCATATTGTCGACAAAATTGTGAGTTTCAAGTTTAACTTAATATCAAATATTCAGGTAGATCTTTTTTCACGAACAGCCAAACTCATTGTGTTCTAAATATTTTCTAATACTAAATATGTAAATACATAATTCTTCTTATTTCAAAGGTATCAAAATCTCGTCCCGAAATGTCGAAAATTTCCATAGAAATGACAAGCCTTTTGACTTCGCCCGGATTTTGGGACGCGCTACAGCTTTATGTCAAACTACACGAAAAAATGGGACTTGTTAATCTCAAGTTTTGCCCCAGCCAGAAAAAACTGGGCGTCAAAGTCGTGTCAAAAATGGCGACAATTTTGCTCCAAAGTCAAACCGTTTTTGTTATCATGCACACCGTTTTCTGCTACGTTTCTATCCTGGTGCAGTTTACCGGTGGTAGGGAAGCTAAGGATAGTCTGGTCAAAGTTGGGAGAACCTTCTTAACATTTTACTTTGCAACGCTGGCGTCTTGCATGCTGGCGACGAGTATCGGGCTCTCCTTCAGGCAGGATATAATGTGCAATATGATCAACGCAATTCCTTCCCTGGAAGATAGAATCGCATGTGAGTTCGACTAATTAGGCAAAAATTAAGACCAAGTGCCTCCACTGCAAATACAAATTTGTAAAATTTACTCAAGGGTTCCACGAATTTTGCCAAATTGTTCTGTCCTCCTCTTCCAATTTGCTAAATCTTGAGAACATTTTACACATTTCTATCACTGCACAATTGCAAAAAAAACAAATCATTATTAGGTTGAACAGCCACATAGACTCCTGCTTTCTTCTAGACTTTCATTTTGTTAGGTAATATGTGTCGTAGGAATGATAATGCTGGTCGATTTTCCCTAATTTTTTGCCTATTCAAGTTCCAACTTTTTTGAGGGCTGTTGAACCTTTTAGTAAGTTCTAACTATTTTTAATTGGAAGTATTTACGATTATTGTTGTAATTTAAAAAATTGGTTGAATTAATCACTTTATAGATGTCTGTATCGACAGCGCTCATCACTTAAAAAGAAAGAAACTATTGGAACTTGGGCTCCTCACCTCGTTAAAACTAATCTATCCGATCATATCCATAATTACAAGTGTCATCTTGTTTTTCGAGCTTGACCCCGCCATTTCCCTATTTTCAAAACTGCATCATCTTACTTTCCCCGCCCCGATCATCTTATTCATCCTCCGTCTCGTCATCATCAACGTTGTAGCCGCCGACATTATAAAGTCAACTTGGTTTATGCTCATCATCTGTCTGCTTGGCCTCTCAGTCGCGACGGAAGGGCTAACTCGGCTTCAGAGCATCACCACACAGACAACAAGTCACAAAGTGATTCGCACTTATAGGGAAATGTTCGTCTGGATGAATTATATAAATCAAGAATATTGTAACTTTGCAATTCCGCCATTAATCTGCTTTGGAATGGGCATTCTGATTTTGGCGAATTATGGAACCATCCAACTTTACGGGGCCCTCCCGGCCCCACTTTACGCCCTGATGCCGATTACTAGTTTGATTGGGCTGCCCTTCGTTGTGGTCGTGTTGCCCCAGGGGAGCATGGTGCACGTGGTGGCGATCAAGTTTAAGCAGCGGTTGAGGTGGAAATTACGTCTAAAGTATGAGCAACGATTGTTCCTGTCCTTGAGAACTATTGCGGTCAATATAGGACCATTTGGTAAGGTGGATAAGGAATGTGTAGTCACCATTTTCACCAATTTGGTCATGTACACAGCTAATTTGCTGTTATCGTTTAAATATAGTCATTGATTACGATAATTAAATGTGTATCAATTTATATGTGTAGTAATATATATATATATAAATACGTGTAAGTGTTACACTCTTAACATTAACATTACCATTTTAAAAATAAATTTACTCTTAAGTCTATACTAATTCCAGAGTATCGTTAACTTATTTAGTACAGAGCAAAGCTTACCCTGGATTCAGTATGGTTAACTTCATATAAATATAATTCAGACTGCATACGATTTTTTAAAAAGATTCCATTATTATTAGGCATGTACACAGAGAAATGCACATAAATTGGTAATAAATTTGTTCTATAGACAGGAATTCACGAAGTATGTATCTATGTATATAACCAAACATCCATAAAATAAAACAGAGCGTAAATTCCACGAGGTTCCTCCATCTTACAAGAGTATATCGTTTTTATGACAGTGTGGATTAAATTACATTATCGACCGATACTTTAACCGAACTTTTGCATAAATCATGCATGTGGTCCTCTTTCTAAATTTTTAGAGATACCTTATTCCAAATATTCCCCAATGATATGTATCAGTTCCCTATTTTCCTCCAAGAAATGACAAAGTCTGAAAAATCTAATTTTCCAAAATGTCTCAACTTCCCAAAGAAGTCGGAGTTATTTTAGTCTCCTCTGGATTATGGGGAGCCCTGGACCTTTATGTAAAAATCCATGAAAGAAATGGCCTCCTTTATCTTAATTTCTTTCCTAGTGAAAAACATCTCCGCGTAAAACAAGTGCTAAAAAGTAGAATAACATTTCTCAGAGGTTTGACCGTTTTCGTTGTTGTGCACACTGCCTTCTGCTTTGTTTCGTTGATCGTAAAGTTTGGAAGCAAGGGGGAAGTTGGCGACGATTTGGGCAACATTGGTCAGACCTTCCTAACATTTTACATCGCGACGCTATTTTCTTGCATGATGGCGACCAGTGTAATACTCTCCTTTTGGTCGGAGATCTTGTGCACAATGATCAATACTGTGTCCTTCATGGAAGAGCGAGTGTCAGGTAATCAATTAATTGACCTCTTTTACCTTAAGGACGCGATATGACCTATTTTAAAAACATGTCCATAAGAGACCAAATACGTCATATCATGTATCAAGACGATGGTCCCTTGAGGACCAATCACGTGTTTTTCAATAAATGCAGATTTCTCAAAATTTCTCAATATACGAGTGTTTCTTTGGTAATTTACGGGAAACTCGATGCTAAAAAGTTAACTTTTTTATATTTTTCATCACAAATTCTGGAATTTTCCCTATACCGACCAATGTTAAAAAGTGGAGTTTTCATGATTTTGGAAACTGGTTGAAATAATTATTGGTATTTTATACGAAATCATGGAAATTTAATTTGTTGCTACGAGATATAGTTATGAATTTAAGATCGTACTCAAGGGAAATTTTTAAAAAGATGAAAAAAAATGCTGAGGTATAATGTGGTAATCAACTATGTTTTTCCTATGTAGACATATCTGACAAGACAAACACGAGCTATCCCAAAAGCAACAAAATGTTAGAACATGGACTCACCACCTCTTTAAAGCTCATATATTTCATCGTCCCAACATTAGCGAGTGTCGTCATTCTCTTCGACCTGGATCCCGCAATCTCACTTCTCCCCCCACTCTACCCGCTCACATTCCCCTCCCTAACTGCGTTCGTCCTTCGCCTCACCATAATCCTCATTTTGGCCACGGACATCGTGAAATCGGCCTGGTTCATGCTACTAATGTCGCTCATATTACTCACAACAGTGATGGAATGGTCTCGACAGATGCAAAACATCGTCCAAAATGATACCATAAATCATAACAAGGTGATCCGCACTTATCGAGAAATGCTCGTCTGGATTAATTTTGTGAACCAAGAATATTGTGATCTTGCCATCCCGCCACTCATCTGTTTTGGAATGGGCACCCTGATTTTGACAAATTATGGAACCATCCAACTTTACGGGGCCCTCCCGGCCCCACTTTACGCCCTGATGCCGATAACCAGCTTGAATGGGCTGCCCTTCTTGGCGATAATTTTGCCCACGGGGAGCATGGTGCACGTGGTGGCAACCAGGTTTAAAGAAAAGTTGAGATGGAAACTACGCGAGAAGTATGAGCATCGATTGTTCCGGTCTTTGAAAACTATGGCTGTCAATATATATAAGTCCATTTGGAAAGGTGGATAAAGAATGTGTGGTCACCATTTTTACGAACTTGGTCACCTACACGGCTAATTTATTGTTATCTTTTAAACATAGTAATTAAATGGACTACATACATTTGTGTATGTATGTACGTACGGTCATGTTATACATACATACAATCATACTTACATAAATACTTGGAAATATGGATGTGTTAGCTTAATTTTTCAACAAAGATAAATCGTATTCATGAATTAGTAAGCATCCTGTTGTGTGTCTATTATTTCGCATCTAAAATATTTGGTTTTGAGACTATGAAGACAACTAAACTTAATTTTAAATGCTTGCAAGTTAAAACATCCGCTAATAATTCAAGGTTTGCTTTTCCTCGAAATAAGTTTTGAATAATAAATAAGCTTCCTTTCACATTTAGGTAGCATATTTTATACAAAACTGTCTCCTCGAATTAACCCATCCACTTACATACAAACACAAAGCAGAGGTAAGTGACTACTGGATTGAAATCATTTTATTTCCAACTCTTCGTTCCACAAACTCTTACAGATACACAGTAATGTAGAGAATTATCCGAAAATCGATCAATCATTTCAAAATAAGAAATTAAGTCGGAACAATAACCTGAAGTTTTATCTCTTATTTATTAATGTCCCCATATCTATCCTGGTTAAAGAAACAGGGGGTATGTATGTACACAACTATGCAAATATGCACCTATTCTTTACTGCAATGTATATATTTCCGTTTATACATATACCTTGCTCACTTTCAAATATATTTACAGCTTATAATTTTGTCAACCTTGGATCGAATTATTCTACCATTTTGCTAGCATTCTTAGAAAATATATAGAAACTAAAATTCCGAAAACTCATCACAGAACGGGTATATTAAATATATCACATATTTATTAATCAATCCGTACAATGGCGCTTAACCAAATGCTCTCCGTGCTTGACGAGTATGACAAATTTCTTCAAAATTTCACCCATCCCATCATCGAGTGGAAAACGGGACAGAGAAGGCTCATTTATCATAAAAACTTAAAATCAACTTTTCACTGGCGTTTTAACGTATTTTTGGGATTCGGTCTGCATGGACTGGCCGGAATATTCTTGTTGCTCCTGGTTTTACATGGATCCGTCAAATTGTCCCCCTTGCCAGTTCTGATGGTTCATATTATCCTCTTGTTTTTATGGTGTTACAACTTCTTCGTTGGCGTAGCAATGGTGCTGCATGGCGAGCAGTTTGTGGATGGGTGGAACCTTTTGTTATGGGAGTTTCGGAAATTAGAGGTTAATGGTAAGTGTTCATATTGGTGGAATATTTAACCTATATGGTGCCAAATGAAGTAATCACGTTTATATTCTACTATAATTGGACTTGTTCATGAAATGAATTTTTTTAAAGTTTACATTCCCAGGCATTTTAAAACTTCCTTTCTGCACCAGATTTGCCAAAATCGACAATTTAATTACACACTTTGGTACGCAATTGGAACGATATCGTGTTTAATCGTCAGCCACAGGAAATAATTTCGTTACAGAAATATGTGAAATTTTTGAGGGAACATATGTACATAATTCATAGTATTCCCCAAAATTATATAACTGGTAGCAAAAAGGTTTTGTAATGTTAGTTATTTATATCCCACAATTTTCTTGTGTAACATCCCAATCCAAGCTCGTCTGATCAACTAACCTAAGTTGCGATGTCCTTGTAAATATTATTTATGAATATTTAATTGAGACAAAATTGGTATTCATCGCTTTGAATTATTGATTATGTATATATTATACAATTTACATATATGTATGTATGCACCTTTTGCCATGGTTCCGGATACCTAGAAGGATGCTTAGGAAGTATCGAATTTGTGAATTATGTACTTAAGAAACTTGTGAATGACTTAATACCTTATTACCACTAGCGAAACTAGGGGTAGGCAGGGTAGGGATTGCCTAGGGGCCCCCACGGAGTGGGGGCCCCGTAGCTGCCCCGAATTTTTAAAAATTTTTTACATGTCGACCAGTGGCAAAGCTAGGGGCAAGCGTTGCAAAAGGTCATTATAAAATCTAAACTAGTTCAAATTATGCTAAGAAATTCTGCCAAATTTTATTTTATAATTTTCAGTTTAAAAATGCTGAGATGGGAGTCACCACTATAGCATTAGCTAATTATTTTTCTAAAGGCTTTGCGCGCATCTCCGGACTTTATCAATTGTTTTAAATATTTTAAGTGTAGCAAATTGAACCCGATAAGACGAGGAAATGACGCAAATCTTATCAGGATGATCCTGGCGTTGATTATAGTTGGCTTAAAAATGATAAATTTACTTTGGTCATTTAACTCAATTAGTCGTAAATCAGCTGCAAAAACTGAAACTCAATGCAATTATGCCAGGGGCCTCACTCCGGTTTTGAAGAAACAATGCTAATTAGATAACCTTAGATAAATAATTAAACACGTGTTTAAGGATTTTTCTTAGTGCTCAGTTTAAACGAAATTATGACAATCTATGCATGAGAATTTCCATGTTTGCCGTGATATTTTTCTCTCTTGCGAGAAAAAAACAGATTCTCGCTTATGTAATCCATCATAATTTCACTTAAACTTAAAATGCATATTGTTTTTTTCGTGTAACCTAACATGAAGTGTTTGTTTCGATTTTGACAAGACAAATTTCAAATTGTTCACACAAGGAAATACGCCGTATTTTTCCATTTTCCTCAAGGCACGGATTTTCACCATACTTTCAGATGGCGGAATTTTTGAAAAAATTTTCAAAAAATTGAATTTTCAAAATGTAAATTTCCTAATTTTTATACGATTTCAAAGATGGAAGAACGTTTTTGCACAGAATTATATTAATTTATGCTAAATCTGTACTTACCAAAAGTTTTAATTTTTCAAAATTTCTTGTTTGTTACTTTAAAAGTTTTTAGAAAAGTATTTTTACACTTTGTTGGAAGTAATTTTGAGTTCCTGGAAGAATCATGGAAGTTTTATGGAATCATTTTTATGTTCTTTCGCGTTTGAAATAGCATCAAAGATGCAAAATTTATAACATTATGAGAAATCCTAATTTTGACGAAAAAATGTATTAAAAATTCGGTAAACACTCGCCTTTATGCTAAAGAAGGTTAGGTTCAGTGGTTAGGTTCGAGCAAATTTAAAATCGGAAATAACGATTCATTTCCACTTATTTATGATGGACTCGAGCGAGAATCTGGAGCGATGAAGCGAGAATCTGTATTTTTGTCCCTCGCGAGAAAAAATTGGGGATAAAAACGGAAATTCTCGCTCTTGGATTCCGCCAATTGAGCATTATGAAAAATCCTCAAACACGTGTTGAATTATTTACTCAGGGTTCCTTAATTAGCAAGGTTTCGTCAAAATTGGAGCGAGACCGCTTGAATCTCCTCATTGTGAGTGTAATCTGCCAGTTCTGCGTTCAATTGTTGAAATCGTGATATTGTTGAAAGTTTCAACAATATCAATTCAACAATACCTATTTTAATTAAGCCCTTGTCGTTTCACCAGACAGCACACAATTACCTTGCACTGAATCAAATTTATGGTTGCCAAAAAACAACAAACAAATTTTCCTATTTTCATAAGTCTCATCAAATCTGTCAGGGACAGGGGCCCCCAGCGAACCTGTGCCTGCCGGCCCCAAATTTATAGTTCCGCTAGTGCTTATTACGAAATTATCACTCTAGTTCTTTACACTGGTCCCAATTTATGAAAATCTTTAAACACACAAATTATTCTTGTGTTGTTAAAAGTAACATTTTTTTAAATTTTATTCAGTACCGAAGACAACTACAAAATCAAAATCACCCCGACCTGCTGAGCCCATCGACCTATTTTGGCTCGCCATGTCCGGCATGATTTACCAATTTACCTTCATCCCCTTCATCCTCGTGCTGGCCGCGTTCATCTTACGACTCGACCCGCTCATCCATCTCCTCGAAATGGCCAAACTAACCCCCCTTCTCCACACCCTATCCTACCTTAGTATCTTCTACGTCATTGTGACCACCCATTTTGAAGGATGCCGCCTCTACCCGCTTCCCATCATCGTGGCATTCTCCCTCTTCAAGATGCTCACCTGTCTCATCTTGTCCCTCACACGGGCACGAAATCAATGGCGTCTCCACAACATGGTGACCAAATATGTCAGACTTTTCATAATTTTGGAGAAAATGCGACGTCTTCAAGAATTCTTTATCGCTGCTTTTATGCTAATCGCCATGTGCGCCACGGTCCTCTTCACGTTTGTTACGATTCGAATGTATACAAATTTCCCGCTTTGGTTTTACTCGTTTTTTCCAAGTGTGAATGTTTTCATCGTTATTTTTGTGCTGATCGGGTTGGGCGTGGGAATCGAGGTGAGGACCCGGTCGGAAGAGGTTTTGCGGATGTGGGAGGTGTGGATGTGGGGGATTTGTGCGGGGAGGGAGAGACAGATTATGAGGAGGAGGTTGGACGCCTTGAGGGTCATGGAGTTCGGGGGGAGGATTCACTATGGACGCTTGTACCGGTTGGATAGAGGGATTCAGCTCAAGTATTTTGAGAAGGTGGTGATTTATACGATAAATTTGTTGCTCGGGGTGCCCAGATTTTAAAGAACGGGTGCATTGTTCATTCTAGTACTCATCATTTTCGTAGTCGCCATTTACCTAATAACTAAATACATATTTGTATAAATGCATGCATCATTTCCATAATTTAATCAAGCAATATTTTTATTTATTAAATTTTCAGACTGAAAATAATTTAAAGATATCGGATTGTATGAGCAGACATTAAAAATTTTCTTAAACTTGCCGTGCAGTTAGTGGAATGAGGACTGAGTGGGAATTTTCCCTGGGTTTATACGTGACGAGATTACCGTTACAGTGATGCACATGGGTATTTCAGGATTGACGGAGCCGAGATTGCTTAAATTAAGTTCATCAGTTTTAATTGATATCATACATTTGACCGTATCACTCACTCAACAAAAAGTCGTCACTTTAATGGACGTCAATTATTTTGCTGCGTGACCTTTATTTACATATGTATGTGCATCAGGCTCACTTCGCTGTGCGTAAGAGTTCATGGCAAAAATGCAAGTAGGTATGTACTGTGGAATTATTTCTGCTAATCACCTCATTTGCATATTATGACGCATTCGTGAAAGACACACATAGAGTTTATTCAACATGGAAAGCTAGCTCGTATCGGTGAAAAGGGGTATATTGAGATTTATGTAAATGAGGTGAAACTGCTAAGCAAATAGCACAGCATTTTGAATTAAGAGAATATGTCATAAGGGAAGACATTGTCTTCCCTTATACAACAGTATGATTTCGGCGTAATTTCAGCAACTATTTCATTTAATTCGCCCACATTGGAGTAAAACATGTACATAAATGTTCGAAATAAATCTGTCCGTCCCACTTGATGAACGAGTCCCACGGTTTCGTTAACTAACGATTAAAGCGTGACCGGAAATTTGTTCACGTTCAATTTTAAAACGCTCGATCCCTCAATCTTATAATGTCTGGTTTAATTTTTAATAACAAAATAAATTTTCATTACATATATATGCATGCATTTCACTTATGCGGATCCTGCTTATGTAGCTATTTAATAGCACAATCCGGCTGTGTCACTGGGCAACTTCCCTTTAACGACGAGTATGTACCAGTGCATGCAGGTTGCATAACAAGTAAAATTTAATCAATGTGAGGTAAAAAAGGTAAAATTTATCCTCCGGTTCTGCAAAATGTGTCCAAAGCCTTGTAAAATTTGTCTACCTGGTTAATGAATTTTGAAAAAAAAACGTTGGTTAAATAGTACTTTTTCGTTGTCATCCTCTTTTTTTAAGCAACCTTGCGTAAATTTCCATATGTATGTACTGTGGTCATCAATAATGGCCTCGTATTTTCGAAGAGCCCCGTTTAAACTGGCCGACTGGAATTATGTTGGGCCAAAAGATGGGAAAGGGTTGAAGCCAATGGTTTGTGATGGGATTTTTAAAAGGAGTTTACGGTCCTCCATAAGTTTATACGTACATAATTTAAAATGTACCTATTTGTCCAATGCATATTGAAACTCAAGAAATTGAGAATTTTGCTAAAATAAATCTTGCACACCACGTATCCGAACTAATGCTTCATATGTTTTTTATTCCTTATATATTATTATTACATTCCAATTATGTCCCAATTAAAATTTTAATATTCTTGAGCAAAATTTTGGAAACTTGAAATTTTAACATTATGTACTCATTAGCGTATATTATTATATGTTTCATTCCATTAAGGGGTCGGTCAATCGTTGTTTAAAATCCGGTGTTATTTATTCATCTCAGTTTTTCACACAAGTTGGTGCTACTTCCGGTTTGCGTTGGAATCCGAGGGTGAAAAGGACGTCGTAGTACGGTTCAACGCAACAGTCGTATTTCTTCTCTTCCTTGATCGCTGCATTCTGGGTGATACTGTATTGCCGGTTGTTAAAGTACGACACGTCAACGAGTGTGCTCTGAAAATTCAATTAAGAAATTTTTTTTGTATAATCTGAAAATTTGTAAAGTTATTTTTAAAAAACAATTTAAATTGAACATTGACAAAATTACGATATTTAGCCATACAAATAATCATGAGTGTATTTACGATTTCTAATAATTTTATCATAAAAATCGTCTCACTGTGCTAATGAACGTCCATATATTACATTATTAAAAAGGTGGGTGGATTGTTTGGGTCGCTTATCTTACTTAAGTTAAACTCAACATGAGTAATATGTATAAGGAAGGGGTGGATGGGTGGTCTCAAAATCAGTGTATTTTATTACGAAATATATGCATGTTCCCTAACGATTTTTACGAAGCCTGACCCCTAGTATTTTTTTTCGTAGAGAATTTTACGACGCTAAGGATATTAATAAGTATTGAATACCCTAAATGTATTTCATTCAGAAATACATGCAAATGACTATCGTTTTCGCCTTACGTTCTTATCCTTGTAGAGTTCGAGTCCCATCGTGTAACCGTCAAAAGTCCATGAGCCGAACTTAAGGGTACAGACTTGTTCCTCGTACGGGCCGTGGTTCAAGGTCAGATTGCAGTAGGATTGAATATGGCAGGGTGGCACCCACAAAACTAGGCCGCTCGGGTAGACGAGCACGTTCGTGTCGTAACAGTCCATCTTGTTATGCACGCTGGGGAATGATGAGGCACAGTTAGAAATTTCTAGACTAGCGGTAAATTTAAATTGTGGCGGTCACACATACCCATTGTAGAGGGCGATATCAGGCTGCCACACTTTTTCGGCGGGGACACGCAACACATTCACGCCAAACTCGGACTCATCCCAAGAAAAGCGATCGTCCGTCCAGGTCTAGATATACGAAAAAATCGGGGTTGATGAATTTATTCTGTCGCCAATTCGGTTAAAAATCGTCAAAATTTGGCCTTTTTTCATATTTAAAATTGGCGTGTAGCCCCTGAAGTAACAGATTTTTCTTACCATTCGCATCCAGACGTGAGAATTCATCACATCTTTATCGGAATCCTGGCAAATTTGGAAAAATAATAGATTTATAAACCAATAAAAATTGAATATTTCCTGAAAAATTATGTCTCTTACAAAGCCGACATCCAGAAGGGACACGCCAACATTAACGGTGCTGTTTTCCGGGTAGTTGTCTTTGTTATAAGTGTCAAAAAGTTTACTGAAAAGCTTGTCTCGTTTGGCTGTCCCGGAATTTTCTAAAGACTTAGACTTCGCTGAAAGTTTGGGGGTCTCGTTTCCCTCTGTAAAAAATTACAGACGTTAATAATTAATTCCCCACAACATTTACAGATTTTAACAAACTCTTACCTGAAACAGCGACCAAAACTGCGAGAATAACGGCACACGCTAAAAATTTCATGATGTCGGTGAGTATGAACAGATTTTCAAAATTCTTCGAAATTAAAGTTCTTAAGCTTGTTATTCAGTTTGTAGAATGATGCCCATGTCGGGATTTTCTCTGGTTTTTATACATGGTTAAATTACGTCACAATGATGCACATGGGTTGAGAGTGTCGAGACTGTTTAATTTATGGTGATCAGTTTTAATTGAGATCAATCCTTTGACGGCATTAATCAGTAAAACGCCGTCACTTTGATCAGCTTGAGTTATTGTTTTGACACATGTATATGTACATCAGCCCAATTTCACTGTGAACAAAAATTGAAGACAAAAATGCAAGTGAATTTGGATCACGTTCAAATTTACAGGATTTTTTATCTTTCATAAATTTTACACATGAAAACATGGAATTCATCTTCGCAAACTATGTAATTTCGGTGGCTTTCAATACAAGTTCTTCCGACTTGGTGTCCAACATAATTTTTTTCAGGATAAGTGTCCCATTTCAAAGCATCGGGTACATGGTTTCCTTAATTGACTACTTAAAGTGTGAACGGATATTCATTCATATTTAATTTTAATACGGCTTCCTCAATATTTTTAAAGCATTTCTTAATTTTATAGTGACGCACGAAAGTAATTGTCATTACATATGTACATTTCATTTATGAGGATCCTACTTAAGTATTTGCATAATAGCAGAATCTGCCTGCGTCACTGAGGACTTCCTTCTTAGCGAATGTATGAAAATGTAATAAATGTTCAATCAAATTAGACCTCTCCTTCAAAATTATAAATTAAGACCGTGCAAATCATATTTTACACAGTAAAATTGAAGGAAAATGGTGCATATTTAATTTGTATAATTTGGGCATGAGTAACGATCTACTTTCAGGTTGAACTTTACAGTCATTTTATTTTTTTATCTTCGTGATCAAAACGTGATCATTATTTTTACCCGAAAATTTTAGAAATGGACAGTTGAAAATAAAATTAACGCTAACTTTCCGGTACATATTTATGTGTATTAGAGTATTTACGGCAAAGATACGATTACCCTGAATAAATAAGTTTTTGTTGAAATTAGCCTAACCAAACTTGGCCCAAATTCTGTATGTTGTGAATTATAATGGTCAACCGGAATTCGAAGGGTTGGAAAAACGATTAAATTCCACTGGTTCGTAGTTGTAGAAAGAGTTAAAATTCGTGGAAATTTATCTCTAATTAGTTATTGATGGGTTATTGTGGTGCAGAAGGATGGATGTGTAAATGAAGACTTTTAACATGTTTATCTTGATTGTGTCCTTTTCTACGAAGCCCATGCATTCTGAGAGAGTTAGTAACCTTTACCTACCTTCAACAACAATGTCGTAAATATTTCTACTGTGCTCAATACGATTACCACGTAATATTAACATGAATGGGAACATGCTATTGATCCTTCCACTGTAATATGCTTGACATGCACACTTAACACCAACCTGATAATCAGAATCTTTCAAATTGTAAACGCATCCACAGCTGGGACATATTGTTGTATTTATTTGCACTACACATACGGCGTAGTTGCAGTCGTCATAGGCAAATATTATTGACACAAAATTTACAAACAGGTTTAATTTAGTTTATATTTACAATGCGTTCAAATGCATAACGCAGTGTGAATTTAGCTACAGACCTGTTCGATTGTGGTCAAAAGTGAGGGCAACTCTGGCATCAAGTTTTCATCCACGTACTCGTAAAATTGGGAGCATCACAAAATGTTTTATTTTAATTTGTTAGAGGACAAATTTAGTTATTAGTTTTGTTCTTCAGGAGTAAAATATATGTACAGTTAACTGTGCAGTATTTAAGAAATCTGTGTGAAAAGTTGCATTTATAAAACAATTAAATTACTACGCCATGGATGAACAAAAGGTAAATTACGGTAACTAATAACTCAAAAGATACAAATTACTTATCCTATTTAGTTATTAGTTTAATTAAGTTGTGATTTAGTGTATTTAAGATATACATTTATTTGTTGAGACTTCTTTTTGTAAATAACTAATTTCTAGAAACTTCGTTACCCAAACCAAGTCTGGTTTATCCTAGCAAATGAATTTTGCGAGCGATTCTCCTACTATGGCATGAAAGGTAAGCACTATATTTTATTATGTATTGTTTGAGTAATGTCGTATCACAATTGATATTCTAAAATCCTTGTTTGTTTTAACTAATCAGAAATATTTCTAGTTAGCACTCAATGATATAATTTATGTATCTATTTTTAAGGTGACAACTGTGTTTATTACATAGATATATGAAATTGCAACACTGAATATGTATAACATCTAAATGACAGGCGTCAAATAAATGAATGGAGTCATGCAATTTACATACAATTTACAACAATAATAGTCAGCAAAATATTTGCAGGGTGTAATTTTCCTTGTTGTATTAAATCACCTTATTCGGAGTGCTTGGAATTTGAACCTGTTTTCCAAATCCCGTTGTGCACAGCTATTTATGTCTATACAGCTACGTACATATGTAGATTTCGGTTGAATGAAAGTGAATCTGTTCATATGTAATGTCTAACAACAGTACCTTGCAACTTTGTTCCTTATTTAGCATAAGAATGTCGATATAGAGTGACAAAGCTTTTTGTCAATAATTTGACTGGATTTAAAGTGGTAAAATATTTTAGTGCATAAATAGAATGTACATCCTATGTATGTTCATATGCAAGGAATTCTCCTACCGTATAAACATTCTTTCCTGTGTTATGATACGAATATATTACACGATTTCAAAAATTATGAAGGGAAGCAGCCTTACCTTTAGACGTAGCCTAAATGGGTATTATGCCATGATAACCATACATGTTCAAAAAATATTTATTCATTCAAAGTTCATTCATTCAAAATCTTGAAAAAAATATTCGTTCCTAATTCACTCATCCATAATTTGTAAAAAAAAATATTTATTAATTATTCAACATTTATTCATTATTCACCATTCCTTCATTATTCATGTTATGTATTCAAAATTCACAGTATTCTATGAATTTCTCAACCTTCCCCATGTATTAAGCTTTGATTAAAGAATGAATAATGAAAATAATATCCATTCATTATTCATTCACACTAATTGAATAGATATTCGCTCAATATTCATTTATTCAAAAATCAGAACAAAATATTCATTCAAATTTTGAATATTGAATGAATAATTTGTTCATTCATAATTAAATGAATGAATGTGAACATATATAATGAGAGCTAATAACTATGATAATTGACTGATTTTTTTTGCTGATACAGCCGTCCTCACCATCTATCTCGTCAACGTATTGGCGTATAGTCCTGATTCCGCTACGAAAATCTATCATATTTTTAGCGGCTTATGCTTTTTTACACCTCTTTTTGGGGCGATGCTAGCTGACTCTTTTCTGGGGAAGTTCAGGTATGGCATGTCTTAAATCCGAGTAAGGATTCTCCATAAAAATATTAAATTGGTGTTGCAGAACTATACTTTATCTTTCAATTGTGTATTCACTGGGAAATGTCATCCTTTCTCTGGCTGCCACTCCACCACTAAATCTTCCCGACAGGTAATTTTAATCCGATGACATACGCTCTAAATAATCTAAGTAAAGTTAATGATTTCTCGGTAATAAATTTGGTAATAATATTTTTCCAGGTAGTAAAAATTCGTTACCATGATGGTAAAACTTTATTACCAAGCCATTACCACACGGTACAACTTATCATTACCACTTTGGTAGAGTCATATGCTTGTGCTTTTCGGTAATGTTTATTAGCAGATTATTTACAGCTTATCTTCTCGTAATAATGCTCGGAAATTATAGTAAAAACTATGTAATTACACAACTTTTGAACCATATTTACAGGTCCTTCAGTCTCCTAGGACTAGGGTTGATTGCGGTATGACTTCAGTGGCTAAAACTAGAAAAAACATATGCATAAAATTCCCCAATCGACATTGCGAATTTTTTTTCTTGACAATAAATATGTACACCATGCATAATAATATATTTACATACGTGAATAACGTATGCAAGAAATCTTAATGTGTTTGGGGAATTTCTAGCAACCTGTTCCGGGTTGACTTTTATTTTACTTTAAGAGGCTTACTTTATGTCACTTATATTTATATAGATCGGAACGGGTGGTATCAAGGTAATCTCTTAAATTAAATTAAATGATGCAAAATAATATGAAACTATTGTTCTGCACACTTTTTAGCCATGTGTTAGTGCATTCGGTGGTAATTTAAAAAATATTTATTTTTAGTTTTACATGTCTAGATTCTCACATCATAAATTTTTACCAAATCCTTAGGTGACCAATTCATACTTCCACAGCAGGAGCGACATTTGACACAATTTTTCAGCATATTTTATTTTTCAATCAATGCTGGAAGTCTTATAAGTACATTTGTCACACCAATTTTCCGAAAAGACGTTGCTTGTTTTAAAAGTGAGATCCTATCCGTAGTAGATACATACGCATATCTATATGATAAGCTGGAAATGTCTGTCAGCAACGGAAGTGGAAGAAAATGTTGCGCAACGGAAGCGAAAGTAAAGAATTCAAATTTCGAGCGGCGCGAAAACTTAAAATAAAATAAATTCAAATGATATATTATCCAGGTGGTTATCGTGGGTGGTGACCATGGGGTGGGCAACTTGGGAACTTTTTTAATGGGACCTCAGACATTTTATTTTTCAAATTTAATTTATAAAGATTCGAAACTTGACTTTCTTTACTTTTACTTTCATTGGGAAATATTTGTCTTCGCTTCCATTGCCGACAGACATTTCCAGCTTATAATTCTCGCTCGCCCGACAAGAGACAGGCTTATACGCTAGTGTATAAATAACTGCAATTATGTATTTATTATCGTATACTTTAAGGTGATACTTGCTATCCACTGGCATTCGGAGGTAAAATGCTTTTTAATCCAACTTCTTAATTCAGAGTTTACATAATAGTTCTTGTTAATTCTGCAGTTCCAGCTGCCCTTATGATTGCTTCCCTTGGTATGTGTTCATTCTTTGTTGGCCAAAGTGACGACTTTCTCTCACAAATATATCTTTGTCATGCAGTCATATTTATTATTGGCAAGCCATGGTATAGAATGACAAAAACTGACGGCAACATTGTGATGAAGGTCGGCAGATGTGTTGCTGTGAGTTTGAATTTGAAAAACGATTTTAGCAGATTTTTTTCAACTAACCGAATAATAATCAATTTTCCTGTACATAACTATTCAATTAACCTAACCTAACCATTTTTACCTTCGCTGCGCTACTTATCATTCCTCAGTAGTTGAAAATCTTGCTAATTAACTACATTTATTTACATACACGTGCTGTAGGGATAAACACTTTTTTATTGTATCAGTTATTTATACTGCGTATAAAGCGATATTTATCTTGGGATGACCCATGCATACGCTAACCAAACCTGCAAGGAATCTAGTTCTGCTTGTCGTTAAATACATACGCCTCGGTAAGATTTACGAGCTTGATGTATGTAGTTTGAAGTTGTGTTGAAATTTACATTTTCTACTTAATTTCTGGGGTCCTTTAAACCAAGAAATCATATATCTATTTATTATTTATGCAGTAAGCAATTATGACGGGGTTGATCCATATTTAAAGAACGCAGAGAATTATGAATGGATTCGTGATTTCTTGATGCTTTTTAAGTATCTTTACAAAACGAGAATCTTGTCATTCTACTTTGACTGGCCAATGGCGTAGGCTTGTCATTCACTTTTATTTTATCACTAACCTACTGACGCTTAAAATGAGTAATTTTAGGATGTGTGTAAAAGTGTTGTAAACATAAAATGTCCCTTTTTTAGCACGCCATCTGCAGAAAGAGGAAACTTGCAGCAACTGGCGACAAACGCGAACACTTTCTTGATTATGCTGATGATAAATTTGATAAAAAATCACTCAACGATGTCAAGACATTATTACGGATTTTGTTTTTATACATTCCTATCCCAGGTTAGAAAAAAATCTCAAAACTTTTCAAATAAGGATTAATAATGCTTTCAATGATATTTCAGTGTTCTGGTCACTATTCGATCAACAGGTATAACTTATTTAAATTAACATACATAATATGCATCTAAACGTCTTGTTGATTTGATATGCAGGGATCTCGATGGGTACCTCAATTAAACTAAATTCGTGAAAAACAATTAAAAATAAAACAAGTTTTATTTCACATAAAACTAGACCTTACAAGCAACTCGAATGGACGGAAATTTTTTTGGGTATCTAATTAAACCAGACCAAATGCAGGTATATGTATATTTGTAACTGCAAAATGTCACATATTAAATAGTTATGAGAATTACTAAAATAATTTTAAAATAGGTGGTAAATCCATTCCTAATTTTGGTAAGTCTATTTAATTTTCATCTAATTTTAATCAGTTTCTGAACCTTATTTTTCGTAAGTCTCAAAATGAAAATAATTTATTTGTACTATTATTTTTATTATTATTATTAGGCCCTAATTCCAATATTCAATGAAGTGATATATCCAACGCTAAGGAGAGGTAACGAGATAACAACAGAACGAAGTTATACAGGGTGGTTTAAATGTCAGGTTACAATGGAAATTTTTTCAATAGGAAAAATTTTTTAATTTGCATCAGTTACGGATTTAGAGAGCAGAGAAAAAGTATTTGGACACTTGGTAGTTTTAATAGGAAAGCGGTCAACAAATGGTCGTAGAAATCCGAAATTATTATAGAATATGCTAAATATATCTAAATATATCCAACAACACATCACAAAAATTTCATGTGTTTTCCTTGAACAATAAATTTCCTGCATAAGTTCAAAGTGAGGAAGTCGAGAAACGATTTTTTTGTAAGTACCAAAATTTGAGTTACAAACACTCGAAGAAGACTTGACTACATTTCAACCGATGAGGTTGTGGCTGTGCAAAAATTAAGACATACATAAAAAAGTATTATGGATTGGTCCGACATTGGACCAATCCACAATGCAAAAACTATCAAGGAAGAAATCGAAAAAAAAATCAGTTTGACGTTGAAAAATGAAAACCTCACATTCAACACTGATTATAGCCCAATAAAAAAAATTAGGCCATATGTAACAAGACATACCCCCAGCTTTGTGAAACAGTCGAAACTTAAAGAAAATTTTGGTTACGGAGGGAAAAAATTAACAATGCAGTTGCAAAGTCTTCCGAAAAAGCATTAATGGCGGGCGCGACGAAAAAGACTAAATACGAAGTGGGTAATGTATTAACGTCTCGTTTCTTCGCGGATCCCAAACGTCAGTAATGTTTACAATATCCTACAAAAATTTGAGATTTCAAAAATCATTTTTGACCATTTTGAGGCCGAATTACCTAGTGTCCAGATACTTTGTCTCTGCTCTCTAGGATTGAGATTGTTATTAATTTTTATCAAAACTTATGGAACACTGATGACAAAATTCTTAAAATACTGAATTTCAGAGGCAAAATTTCGATAACTAATGGAGATTTGCGAATTTTTCCCATTGAAAAATTTTGCATTGTAACCTGTCATTTAAACTACCCTGTATTTATCTTTGTTTTAAATACTAATTTGTTATAAATACTACGAATTTTAAGGAAACATTTTAACGAGGCCGTTACAACGTCTAACAACGGGTGGAATTCTGGCAGGCATTGCATTCATCATTTCCGGAATTTTAGAGCTGCATCTTGAAGTAGGCCAAAATTGCTGTCTAATTTGTACCATTATCTTAAGGTTCCCATGGATGACGCGTTGGCACGTAATCTCACTTTACCCCTAATTTTGATACTACAAACAAGTCGATTTGAAAAAAATTAGCCAACTGGTTGCTATTTTTTCATACTAAATTTCTGCACAAATGAATTTGCAAATTTTTTCCAAATCGACTTGTTTCTACATAGTATCAAAAATTAGCTTTACACTGAAATATCAAAAGTTGCATTTGTATCCAAACTCATGGAGTTGATTCAATTTTTAGAAATTGCATTTGAAGACATTGCATAGGGGCAGAGTGAGATTACGCGCTAACGCGTCATCCATGGGAACCTTAACATCATTAATTTCTATTATGTAGCCAACCTACGCGGTCACCTTGGGTCCATCCGAATCTCAAGTTCATTTCATCAACACTTTGCCCTGCAATTTGAATCTGACCTTCAATGGAGAATTGGGGTCAAGACGAATAGAATCCTTCGATATGTCAATTCTTTCTAAAATCTCGGCCGGCAAATATGACGGGAACGTTGAGGCTATTGGTGAATGTGATTTGCTCAAGAACAATGTGGCGTTCTCATTCATTGCAGAAGAACAAAAAGCATTTACCTACATGATAAAGGTGGTGAATGGGTCGATTGAAATGCAACGGGATAAGTCTGAGGATGAGCTGGAAAAGTCGAAGGAAGGAAACCCAAAATTAAAGTACAGCCACTTCGTGGTACTAATTCATAAAAAACCTAAGTGCAGTCGATGCTTAGTTCAGAAAAGACCTAAGTGTACAGAAAAAAAGTAAAAAAAGACCTATGTGCAAGTACGTATTTTCTTATAGCTAAATCGCGCGATATGAAGAATCGTTTTGGCAAGATATTTGTATAGCCATAATTTAATACATACTTGCACATATGTAGGTCTTTTTTACTTTTTTTCTGTACACTTAGGTCATTTCTGAATTAAGCATCGACTGCACTTAGGTCTTTTATGAATTAGTACGACAACTTTGATTCGTGAATACGAGATACATATGTAAAACGCTCATTTTCTAAAGCTGAACCCATTCGACTTCTTGTAGGGTGCTTATTTCTGGAATGCTGGAAGAAGTAAACTTAAATCCAACGTTATTACTCATCAACGACAAACAAGTTGCAAAGGGTATAAATCTGCAAAATGATACTTCCACCGTCTTTCTGATAGATCCCAATATGTGAGTTTTTATCTTTAATTTTTCATGCAAAGTTTGCATGTAAATAATAATCTGTGTTTATAAATAGTTATCACTTTAAACTGTACATTCCATCAAATAAAACTGTAAATCGACTAGAACAGTCGGTAAATATTAGTGGCACAATTGACCCTCATCTTGGGGGTAACTATATCTTGACTCTGAGCAAAGACCCGGCATCAGGACAGATTTCCACGAAAAGTTACACCATTACTGAACCAAACTCCGTTCACATGTCGTGGTAACTGCCACTTATTACTTACCTATATTAATAACTATGTTTTACTATACTAATTATGTAAATATAGGCTACTGCCACAATACATCGTCATTACAATCGGTGAAGTAATGTTCTGTGTTACTGGATTAGAATTCTCATTTTCCCAGGCAAGTAGAATTCTCTACTACACTCTTAGAAATGAAGTTACTATTATAACCAAAAAGTAAACGTATATGACTCTACCGCCGTGGTTATGAATTTGTCACCAACTGGTTATAAACTTATTAGCTCTGGTGACAATTTCATACCAAGTCAGTGACACTTTATAACTAGTCGGTGACAATTGTAACCACTTGATGACAAATTTATAAGCACGGCGGTAGAGTCACATACGTTTTTTTTGGTTACAATCGTAACCCCATTTCTAATGACTTCTTACTCATCAATAAAAAAAGCTAGAAACAGACATAGACCCGTTTTAAATCTTCTTTAATAATTATTTACCTATTTCCAGGCCCCTGTTAGTATGAAGGCCGTCATACAGGCTGCCTGGCTACTCACTGCTGCATTTGGAAACATGATTGTCGTATTCATAGCAGAGTTTATTAAATTAGACAAGCAGGTACGTACATACATACATAGGTCTAATTAATACGTAAGATTAGTAACTCGTTGTTTAAAATGTAACGACTTTTGTCATGTTTTACACAGTCCAAGGAGTTTTTCTTATTTGCGGGGCTAATGTTCGCTGATATGGCGATATTTGGAATTATGGCATATTTTTACAAGCCTATAGACCTTAATGCGAACCAGGGGGACGAAGATCAATCCAGGGCCAGCATACCAATGCAATCTCCAAATGTATTTGACAACTCAACATTTCGGAAGGAAGAGTAGCACAGAAGTGCAACAATAAGTACCTGACTTCGCCAAGTATATAAAGTTACATGGATTTTGTATCATATATTAGTAACTCGATATATGTAGCCCAACAGAAAACACATTTTGCATTTTTTCATTGTACTGCTTTATAAATAAACCTGATACAATAAACCGTAGTAACGTTAGAAGTAGCTCACCCTGTCATGAACTTTGCACCGAAGCTGCGGAATAAGTCGACAAAATAGATCAAAACTCGTAGATATTCTAGCACCCATGGTGCGATGGGACTACGTAGCTGTCGTTTGCACCATTTGTACAGCATTACGAAGCGGGATTCATAATTTTGAAAACTTTGTCAAAATTGTGTGATCATTTCTCCCGGATATTCTGCACTATTGGTGCGGTTTGCATCCCATCCCCCAATTATTTCGCATCATTTTGTGTTACCGATTGTTAGGTATCAACGGTGTTATTAACTTATTAAAAAGTTCGATTCGGTTTGTTCAATACCAATGGTGCGCCGAATTTATTCAATAATGATCAAGGGGATTTTTAATTAGCATACATTGATGCAAAAAACTCGTGAACAGACGGACAGACAGACGGACAAGAGGAATTCAATAGCTCCCACGCTACGCAGGGTGAGCTAATACTGAGGGTTAGGCAAGATTATAGAACGTGTCGAAAACTATTAATTTTAGGGCGAAATATTCGTTCCTGGATATTTTGAATGATTTCATCGTATTCCTCATCCTTTTTTCATGAGGAATGAAGTTATCATTTCCAAAAAGCCGGGCTTTTAAATCCGGCAGCAGGTTTTCTTTGAACCACTGTTCATCTAAAAGTTTGCAAAATGCATAAAAAAATTTTATGTCCATTTGAAAAAAGTGTCGATCTGAAGTTTCAAACCAGAATTAAAGCACTGGAGGCGCATAACCGGACGTTACTAGTTTATCTTTATGCAAAATAATTTAAATTCCGAATATTAAAAAAAGAATGGCTGCGTACTGGGCGGTAATCTGAGCGCTGTCAGAAAAAAAGTTTCGTGTCGACCTCATATCTACTGATTCTCGCTGACGTTGTGCATATCTTGATGATTAATTCAGTTCAGTGTACGCCCAGGGATCTGAGACTTCGTGGCCAGTTGATTTTGGATTGATAAAAAAATTATTGCCTTATCTACATCAATTTTTCTCACGAGCGTCGGGTTTCTTACAGTTCGGGGGGTATGCGTTCCACGAGTGTGGCACCATCAAATTTCTTGCCTGGTTCCTTTTTTCAACTGAATCCTTTATTTTAGACATTGGGCCATTAGAAATGATAATTTTTTCATGCTGGAGTAGGCTTAGTATTTTTTTGTACGTCATTATTGCTTGGCAAACTGTTTTAACAGCATGGAGCTCGTTGGGGTCCATTTTTGGAATCGTTTACAAAATTTCGAAATTGAGCTTTTGGGTCACGGCGCAGCTTGAACCAAGCTTCCAGAAAAGTTTCAAATATTTGGAATTAGCGCCATTGTTTAGCGTATATGGGCAAATAGCTACACGTTCTATAATCTTGCCTAACCCTCAGTAATGACAAAGAAAAAACAGAAATTAGCATTACAAAAGTAATTTCTATTCCGGAGATGAAACGAGGCAAGTATGTAGGAGATTAGGGTTGCCGCGGGTAGCGAAAATGCTACCCGTTACCCGACCCGCTACCCGCAGCACCAGTACCCGTACCCACACGGGTACCCGTGCGGGTACCCGTTACCCGTTATGAGAATTAAGTTAAAAACTAACTAACCTTCAGAATAAATTTGATTTAATCAATTATTTGCGCATTTAGGTTGTTCAGTAGTTTGAGATAATGCTGTGCAAGACTTGCACTGCAAGTTACGAATGCCATAATTTGACATTAGATGTTTCTATATGTCATTAGATATTTCTGAAACCAGACTTTGTAGCTTACAATGGAACCTGTTTCAAGCTACACCGGAATTTCTTAGAGAACTATATAAGCAAAATCAAGCCAAAAACTAGGAATTATCAATTATCTTTCCGTTGAATCGCCCTGTTTAACTAAAACTATTAAAGGGTGGGCAGAGTTCAAAGTCCATCATAGTTTTCGTCCAGTGGAGGAAAAAGATGCAGAACGTGTACTTAAAAATATAACTTTGCCTGCAATATTTTTCTTCGAAGTGGACATTTAAAGGAAATTGTCACGCGATTGCCAATTTTTGGCTTGACTTTTTGATATACTCCCTAGACCATAGTGGTGTAGCTTGGTGTACTTGAAAAAGGTTAATTTTTAGTTGAATTTTTTGAAATTTTGATTTAAAAAATTGTCTACAAATAAAATTTTTGCTTTCAATCGGATTCAGGTTTTTCACCTTCAAACAGCAAATTAAAATCTCGTCGGTCTTACATAAATACATACAAATACTAGTTAAAGTATTAGAGCAGACAAATTATACATGAGTAACAATAATTTCTCAGAATTTTCGGGACGTGAAAAGTAATTGAGGCTGCCGTAGGTTTCTGTAGCTTGCGAAAAGACACACTCGCTATTATCGCTTGTTGCTGGTAAATGGCCAATTTTGAAATGGATAAATAATAAATTGACGCTTTTGTTGGTAAATGCTGCTAAGTTTCTTTGTGAAAATTAAAAAAAAAACCGAACTACCCGTTACCCGTACGGGTAGTTCTCGCTACCCGCAGATAACTGGTACCCGCAAGAATCGTGCGGGTATGCGGGTAACGGGTACCCGCAAGAATCGTGCAGGTATGCGGGTAACGGGTACCCGCAAGAATCGTGCGGGTATGCGGGTAACGGGTACCCGACTCGTTACCCGCGGCAACCCTATAGGAGATCATAATAAAAATCATAACACGGAATAATGAAGTAGTTGTCTTCATAACAAATGAAGTAGGGCAATGCGAAGCGCACGCGTCATGTCGTGGCATTCACCGTGTGCGTGTGCGTTGTATTTATAAGGTCTGCAACAGCAGTCGGCGACGCCGACGTCGGTACTATTTTACGCGCCGCCACTGCCGAGAATAATCCTTGGCCAGTCGCCGAGAATAATCCTCGGCACGCTGACACCGACATACCCGCCGATTATAATATGGCCTGAGTACATAGATTTTGGTCAAATTACTTCCAATTATGTACAAAAGTCAAACTGAACGACCCTAAAACGTTGTTGAGGTGCTTCTTCACGGGCATTGAGATTCATAAATATGTTTTACGGGAAAAATAAGGGATCCCTGAACTTGATAGGTATTACTTTCAGTTTTCTTTGTCCTAGTTTATTCGCATATTAACACGGGTTAATGGAAACCAAACAAATTGTCTGTTTAAAAACCAACGTTTGTATCTGCCAATTTGAAGATCCTTTTGTAATGGGGAGTTGACCACCACATATACATGACCAACGGCTCAAATTTCTCTTGAGCTCACTGATCACGACCCTCAAAGCTCGCTCATATTTGAGGTTCATCTTTACGGGCGCTGACAATCACAAATATTTTTTACGGAAAAAATAAACCGTTGTAACGTTAGAAGTAGCTCACCCTGTTATAACGAGTTGTACATAACTTTGCGCCAAAGGTGCAGAATTAGCCGACAAAAAAGATACATAATTTTCATGTAATTTTGAACCAATGGTACAGAATAAGCGGGGAATAACAGAAATTTGATAACATTTTGCACCATTGGTGCGGCCGAAATGGGTAAAATTGAGATACAATTTTGACATGATTAAGAGGTTAAGAAATGTCTGCCAAGACTAACAAGGACTTTCAGATAATCTTAACCATTGGTGCGGAATACATCGATTCCACCAATTATTTCGCACCATTTTGCGGTACTGTTTGTTTCACAATAATGGTGCTACTAATTGCCCAAAAAACGGACATGGTCCTATTTAATTAGCATAAATTGATGCAAAAAGGTCGTTAACACACAGACAGACAGACGGACAAGAGGAATTCAATAGCTCTCATGCTACGCAGGGTGAGCTAATAAGGGATCTCTGAACTGGATGGGTTTTACTTCCAGTTTTGTTTGTCCTAGTTTGTTGGCATATTAGCACGGGTTAATGGCAAGCTAAAGCATAGTCTGCTTAAAAACCAACGTTTGTATCTGACCATTTTAATGTCATTTTGTAATGGGGAGTTGACCACCATATATACCAGACCAACGACTCAAATTCCTCTCGGAGTCACTGATCACGACCCTCAAAAATCGCTCATATTTGAGGTGCTTTTACACGGGCGTTGACAGTCACAAATATTTTTTACGGAAAATATAAGGGATCCCTGAACTTGGTGGTTATTACTGCCAGTTTTCTTTGTCCCAGTTTATTCGCAAATTAGTCAGGATTAATGGCAACCAAAGGAAGTGTCCGCTAAAAAACCATCCTTTGTATCTGACCATTTTAATGTCATTTTGTAATGGGGAGTTGACCACCAAATATATCTGAACAACGGCTCAAATTCCTCTCGAACTCACTGATTACGACCCTCAAAAGTCGCTCATATTTGAGGTGCTTCTTCACGGGCATTGACAGTCACAAATATGTTTTACGGGAAAAATAAGTAATCCCTGAACCAGAAAATTTAAAGACTGCTAGGGGAAAAATTGAAAGGATTACATAATTTTGCGAGAAAAAACAGTAACTTGGAACAAAAAGATAAATATAGTTTATTGGTGTTTAATGAAACGTTCCGTTGGTCCAAATGCAAGTACGAGAAAGTAGGGAAATGGAATCTAGCGGAAAATGAGACGTTTAAATGAAAGTAATAGCAACGACAAAAATGTTAGACATGGGAAAAAATTTTTTATAAAGTCACGAACCATTAATCCTTCAGGCAAATCTCTAAAGCATATAAATTAACAAATGAAAATCATGGGTTTCTATGCAATTGAAAATTTTCGCAAAAAGTATTATTCTGCAAAAGATAATGTGGAAAATACAGGAATGCAGAATGCCACGACATGATTAAAATATTTTGGTGTGATACTTTTACTTAACTTATATATTAAATGTTTATATTGTATATTAAATGCAAATAAAATTGCTGTCAAATTTGAATAATTCTGTTAAAAATGCATAATAACCATAGTGGATTTCGTGAAGAATTCTTACACGGCACAAAACCCGTATAGCCAATGGCCCTGCTATTTTGACGGGAGAATAAATACATGCAATCTAAGTAAAGCTGCAGTGACACAATTATTTGTGTAAACTTTACTCTACGAAGGAAAAATTTACCAAAGGTTGAGTGAAAATTCTGTTGGAAAAATGCTAACTTTCATATGATAAATTTTACACAACCAGTTGTGTCATCACAAATTTTACTCACCCTTGAGTAAATTTTATTCAAAGTTTTTTTAAGTGTGCAAATTTTGTCAGAAAATAATATTACATATTTATTTTGCTGGCGAGAGAATGCGTAACTTAACCATTCCTCCATAGATTACAATTTCATTACGTCTGGAATCTGCAACCTGTGACCGTCTTCTGAACGTGAGAGTTTCTGTTCTCACCAGAATAAACTGCCTGATCAATGTGCATATATGTACCTACTACTGCCATATATTATGTCTCACGCATTCCGCCCACTAAAAACATTAGTAGCAGTGACGTTAGCCAGTTGTGCTATTTTTATTGAATTTCCCATGTAATCGTCTATCAGAAACCATGTTCCGAAATTTTTTGTGACCCAAGGTGCTAAATTGACAGATCGGACAAACCGACGTGTTACAATTTTTCAGGAACATTTTGGTAAACATAAAAATCTGGCATTTTTTAATAGCTCAATAAAAATCGGAACTAATCGCAAGATGGTCGACCGTACCATAAAATCATCCACTAACATTAGCGGTGTTGATAACCGAAAACCGAGTTGTAGGGAACGGTCAAAAAGGTCAAAAGGAAGGCACTTACGACTTCATGCCGGACCCTAAGAAAAATGTCCCTACAAATGCACGGGCTAAGTAAAACTACGTCCAAGGCCCGTAAACTCGACCTTGGACTTATGTCTTTTAGATGTGAAGAGAAACACTTGCTAACTTCACGCCAAGTAGAAACAGACCCTTCAAAAGCCTGGCGCTGATCATGCGGTACGCGCTTGAAAAATGAAAATAAATATTTTTGAAAAATAAGCAGACTTTTACCATTGAGATAATACAAAATTATGAAGAGGACCGTATCAACACCCCACCAGTCCATATTATTTATAAAATTTTTAAAAATAGTAATCGGACCCACCATCCAGATTCTGTGATTATTTTATTAGGCGTAAATTCGATTTGGTCAATAAGGCGATTTTTCTTCATCTGGGGGTGAAATTTTATGTTAAAAAATATTTTTTGAATTTATCGAGCGAATGGGAGAACCACTGGACCACAGTTTATAAACAAATAGCCACTAGACATTCAAGGAGAGTTCAGGTCCTGCTCATAAGCCCAAAATAGTAAAAATGGGGTAAAATTCCAAAATTTCTGACTCCATTTCGGATCAAGAATAAAATTCGCTGTCGCCGAACCTCGACCTTCTGGAATATGACATGTGGTTCAAACTGAAGCTAGATACATGTGCTACACCACATAAAAGTTTGGAGTCCAAGAAAAAATCTATCGCTTAGAAATGAGACTCATAATACTTGGTATGAGTGCGTACCGCGAGTGAGATTTGGATAGCAAGACTTGTGGCTCTTGTGGCTTCGAAAGGAGGAAATTTTGAAAACTGCTTAGTATATTTTGTAGTAAATTTAATGGGCTTTCTGGTGATATCGTTATTTTTTCAAAATTCAATAAACTGAGTCCGCTACATTAATTTGTGCAGTGGTCATAATTTATGGCAGTAGTAGGTACATAATTACAATTTTAAGTTGCATTACATACGTTGTCAGCCATCTCAGCGACCCATTTTTGGATGGTAAAATATGTACATTTGTATTTATGTGTATGCATAAATACACTCTTAAGCTGTATCCATAGTCCGTGATTTGTTCATGATTTGGTGATGCTTTCACGGGGTCATAATTTCAGCATGTTAATCACCATAACAATTAAAATATCGACCAATCAGGAAATAAATAATTTTTGGAAAGTTATGGAGTATGGATGCGATAAACCATCAAATCATGACGAAATCATGAACAAATCACGGACTATGGATACAGCTTTAGAAATCTCGTATTTAATCATTACCGACTGGAGAACACATGTGACTCTAGTGTTAACTGGAATTATCGTCAGTAATGTTGTGGCAATGAAAGACTTACCACTCAGAAACAATTTACTACCAATCTGGTAGGAAATTATTACCAAATCAATACCAGCACGGAGTATCTATGTATGTGACTCTACCCGATTTTTAACAGTGTACATATATGCAAAAATGTACGGCCCACTTTCAGATGCAGGATGACATGTCCTGCCCACCTTTTAATTTGATAAATATGTATCTACACGTTGCCTTTGTTGTGGATAGAACTCGGTAGTTAGCTAAAAACAGTTTTTTGTTCAGAAACTACTTTTACTCATGTTCTTGCATTAAGGAAGCTTCTTTTCCTTCACTATCTAAGAATTGAAAAGTACAATTAATTTAGGATGACACCGATCCGCACTAAAGGGGGAATAATAAAAATGCTCGCAACAGATACCTATGTACATAATTCTGGTGGGCGATAATTAAAAAAATAATTGCTTAAAATAAATTTCTTACTGGTACATACTTATCTAATTTATGTGCGTCATTCCACTGTATAATTTACAAAGTGGAATTTCACAACGGATCAAGTTATCTTGAACTGCAGGACATGCATCCGGTAGGTTTTACGTATGTACCATGGGTTATTTATTAATACATGCAAAATTCCTGGTTAAAGATAACATGACAAAGGAGAGCTTGCTCGGGTCAGCACAATTAATTCCCTGTCGAGACACGACATTATTCCTTACTAAATAAGTATGCTTGTGTGTAGGAATGGAAATTTATACGGAATTTAGTGCCGTCGTCAAGATATGAGTGAAATGCTGACGTATTTATATTATCTGGACCACCAAACGTTTAAATTTAGTTCAGCCACTAGTTACGTATGTATGTATTTGCTTATCAAGCTTTTTAAATAGATGTAATGTAAAACTTATTCGAGGCGAACTCTTACATACAATGCGTCATCAAAATTAAGCCTAGTATTCATCCAAGTTTTGAATCATAGTGAGTATTTGATGTGAAAACAATTAATGAATAATTAAGATAAACCGTAACAAAGGAATTTCTGTCCTACTGGTTTTAACCAAATAATACGTTATTTTCTGATGCGTACAAGGGTGGAATTTAATGTAGTGAAACCATATCTGTTATAATTTATGCGGATATGAAGCAGTGTCAACGACATAAAAAATTTCGATTTGCTTAAGGCCTTTACAAATTTTGCTTTAACAAAATCGATACTTTCTCGCCTTCTTGCAAGTTATAGAACAAACACATATACATTAATATAAATAAGTATTATGTATAATACGTAATATTTATATTTTACTTCGGTAGGTGGTGACAAACAAAAAGTCAATAAAAACCACAGGCTTGGATTATGATACACACTAAAAACGGAGCAACTATTTAGCTGCAAAATAACAACATGAGTACTGTGCTTTATGTAGCAAAAACTACATATTTATCTCTAGCTATGTTGGGTTAAGAAAGATTACATACTGTAGATTACCGACTCAAATTTGTCTCTATTTGGCAACCATTCCATCATCAGTCATGTTTAATGTTAATACAAGAGTTTGGCTGCTTGTATATTTCTACAGATTTTTGCAAATTATTGCAGTCAGTCTGACGGATTATAATAAAAGTTGTATTCTAAAAATCTGCTTGCAAGAAGAAATTAATTTCGCAGCTTTATCGATTGCAAAAAAATAAATGCATGGCATTACTTCTCTGTGAAAATTGTGTAGTAAAAGAAATACAAATACATACTTTGAGAATAATTGACATCTAAAACCCCGATATAGGATTTATAAATTTTGACTGTTCATGCCGTAGCAGAAATGTGAGGTAATATTCTGAACTTTTTCTCGTAAATTCGCAAAATTGATCCAATTTTTTAAATCTTTAATCCTCAAAATTTGATTATTAAATATTTAGTATGTCCGCACTGTTTTTCGATATTTCTAAATTTTAAAATTCTAAATATTAAAGAATAAATTAGTGTAAAATCCCCAAATGCAGATTTCAGAAAAAAAATTCCAGCGCAAAATCGAGTCTTTGACAGGAAATGTACCGTTCAAATTAATATCAGTGCCCGATTAACAAAAGTAGAGACAGAAGTCTATAGAATTTTCTAAACTATTTTTTTCCTTGTACACATTTTAACAAAATCCGCTTGATAAACTCTCTAATTTGTTGTCTTTAATTTATGAACTAGCATTTTTACCTATTTCGCAATTTTAACGTTTGTCGTCTACTTGTTTCCTAATAATGATGTAAACTGGTAATGAATATGCAGTGCATATTCATACGCATATTATGCACGCACTTCGTTCCCATGATCAGTGAGATATTATATAAATTTACGATTCGGCTTAAGTAATCTCACCAAATTACTACATATGTTCCAATTTGCAGAGAATCTTCATCGAGGGCAAATTTCTAATCTAACAATTGTAAGATGGGGCTAAACAGACTATACTCTTTTGGGTTTGCGGTAATTGTCTTGTGGTTAGGAGTATCCCACGTTGTTGTACAGGCAACGGGAGGGGATGCCTTGAAAAGCAAGATACCAGTAAGTATGTATTTTATAGCATGGAACTTTAAATATACACAAATTATATACATAATTAGCCAACCTGTTCGGTATTTAGGGTATCAGTTGGTTTGACAATTTGTCTGTCTGTTTAGTCCAGTATTACTTAATTTTCTGCGATTTTTAGCTGAATCGATGAAGTTTTGAGGATTTAGAAAAAAATTAATGAGGATTAAACGCACTTAATAAAGTAGCGGTCGATTGTATGATAATACAACAGATTACGTACAGATTACTTACAGATAATTATGTAGGCACTATTTACCAAGAATAGACACACTTATGATTAATTGAGTTTGGATACCCGAAATTAGCATTAAACACTCAATAGTTTCCACGCGGAATCTCATTTCACCCAAACCACACCTACAATTTGCGAAAATTTTATTTTGCTACATTACTTAATTATATTTTCGAATTTAATAATAATTTGATTTTGCCTACGACCACACCCTTTCGCTACACCCCTTTTGTGACATACGTTTCTTTTAGAATGATTGATCTTAAATATAACTCCATCATGCCATACCATGAATAGTGTATAATGACATTTATTAATTAAAATTCCTTAACGCCACTACAGATCACCCCAGAATTGGCAAACACTTGGGCAGAAAAAATTCTGGACAATGTGTTCACTTCTCGCCACCAGCCTATTTTTGACCAACTGCAACACCCCACCACCCTGAGAGCAGTTGATGCCATGCGGGACAATCTAATTAACTCTCATCGCGGAAAACCCGAGGCTTACATTTTTGAAAAATTGACGTCTAAGGACTATTTGAATGCCCTTGAGGTATGTACATATGTAAATATGCAAAACTAGTGGCGGCGGAAGATGACTCATCGTAAGGAGTTAAATATTAATACGTCCTGAATTCTTACATCCTGCAACGGCAATGTCCCCACGATGACCTCATCTTCTGCTGCTACTGTGTAAAAGTACAAAATTGCTTAATATCAATTAATTTGAATTAATTAATTATACAATGTAAACTGCTCAATTAAAAAACAACCACAATTTTTGACTAATTACCGTAAATACCCTATTTATAGCCAGGTCTAACTTCGTCACAGATCCGGCTATAATTACTAACCGGGTATTATTTCAGATTTGGCAAATTTTTTTCCGGTCATTCATAACTTGAAGCATTTAAGAACACAAGTTATTGGAATGTCATAATTAAATAGAAGCAAACTTATTAAATTTTTCAAACTTGGGATCGAGACCCCGCTATAAATAGATTATTTACGGTACTTCATTACTTTTAAAATTTTTCTAATAAAGAAATTATCACTAATTTTTCAAATGCGTAAGAAATCGCAATTGCAAATTGCAAAATAAAAAGTAATTGACAATCTTTTATTTCTCTATTTTCCAGGGGTCAATTAGGAAGAACAAAGACATCAACACTATCGCAGTAATGGTAGACGGTGATAAAATCTACATTTCCGGGAATATTAAAAACGTTGAGCTTCCTCTTGACCCCAGCGATGCAGAACTATTCAAGAAATTGGCCATGAATAAAGAAGTGATTTATCCACATGATCATTTCGGCCTTGACGACTCTGACGCCCCGCTCATAAAAAAGGCAATACGTGACACCAATATGAAAGATTCCTTCGATGGTAAAGATCCCGCCGTGCTTGTCGTCCAGCCGACCGCAGAGAGCCAAATCGTTCGAGATCTTGAAGTTGAAAAACAAGGAGAGTGGAAAAATAGGGTAGACGAGCTGACAAAGAATCACCAAGCAGCGTTAGAAAGATTAGATCGGAACGCCAGGAAGAATCCCAAGTTTTCTGAGGCCGACCTCCAATCAAAAGTTGCCAAGATGGAGGAGAAATTTAGACGAAATTTGCAAACTCAGAAGTTAGAATTCGATAAAACTGTGGGGAATCAATTCAATTACAAAAAGAATGTTAAAGGGGCGCACGTCCATCATGCAGAAATGCAGCTACTCTACCAGGCTAAGAAGGTTAGTACGTTTAAATATGTATGTAAATGCTGCCCACTTTCCAAACTTTATCTGGGTGCACATAGGGTTGCCGTTTTTATCCGAGATTATCCTATCCGATCGGATAGGATCGGATAATGTCGGATAGGATAAGGAAAAATACGATTCGGATATCCGTCGGATAGGATAATTTTTTCAAATTATCCGACTCGGATTATCCGATGTTCTCCGTCGGATATCCGACGGATATCGGATAATTTAAAAATGACGAGTTAAGTGTAATTTGGACACGTTGTATGTGCGAAAGTAAAGTAAATATTCCATCTCCAATTGTATTTCATTTTCATCCATGGATATATTTAAGTAATTCGAGACAAATCTGAGTAAAGTTAGCAGATGTAAAATTATTACCATGTCAGACACAAACCGGTTCTCTTGTCTAATATATAAGGTTATTTTCCCATTGCATAAAGAATCAATCTAGTTCTGTGGGTGCTTTAAAGTAATTAATTTTAATATTGACATTATGATAAATTGAACTGATTACATACTGCGTATCATACTTATTCAAACTACCTAATAAAAAAAAGTGGAGACATATAGAAAGACGTTTGTCAAATATATACATATGTATCACGTCTAATTCCTACAATTCCCTTAGTAGTTTAGTCTGTGCTCAGTGCACTTAACATAATCTTAAGAGAGCTTATGTAAATTGAATACCCGACATTGTTTGCATTATTTGAAAGTTTTGTATTTATTTTACTAATTAATTTGATTATCCTATCCGTCGGATATCCGACGGATATCGGATAGGATAATATTTCTGAAATTATCCGACTCGGATTATCCGAAGAGTGGACTTATCCGATCGGATAAAAATTATTTTTATCCTATCCTATCCGATCGGATGGCAACCCTAGGTGCACATTATGTATTCCCAGTCGATGAAAATCTCATTACCACCATGGAAATTATTTGTTCTATGTACCACAGATATGTAGCACATACATCGATCTAAAATCACTCCAATTGTAAACACCTGACAAAATTTTAGCTTAAATTACATCCTGCTTCTGCCAACTGAAAAACTGGGGCAAAGTTACAAAGCCAAAATGAATTATACTCGAATTATTTCTAAATCTTTCTCCACGTTGTTTTCAATGGTTCTTCCATCTCTATCACTACATAGCTGTGGTATTTCTGTACTTAGCACCTGTGTAATTTAAATTTGGTAACAAGCAAAGATCCGTGATTAATGATTTTTTTTGTGGGATTAAGGATTAATGTTATTCCGCTATTAGATTAATCCGGGATTAATTAAATAATTTCATTTACTGGGATTAAGGATTAAGGATTAATTAATCCTGATTAATTCTTGAAGGATTATTATTATTATTTTATTCAACTTAATGTAGTTTAATTGTTTGTTGTAGCACATAAGAATTTTAAAACGTCAATTACATTCAAAACAGACAATGCATAGGACTTTTGCATGTCAAATGTGAAGTAAAATTTGATGTTGGCCCAATATTAACACCAATTTAGCACGCTTTGGTGCACAAGTTATGCGCCTGGCTCTATAAAGAGCCGCTGATTTTGTCAATTTGTTCGACATCAAAGAATCTGTCGGTGATGAACATGATGAACGACAAATCTTTCAGCTCAGTTAGATCACTGTTAACCATGATTAACGATTTAATCGGTATTTTTATGGAAGCAACAATTTAATGTTAAAGAATTCAATACATTTTAATTTCGGGGGGGGGGGGGGGGGGTTGAAGTAGAAAGAGTGGAAAAATATCGTATGGTTGATAATATGTAATGTCAGTGTTAATTCACTCCATTCGCGGTGATTATTCTCCTGCGAGAATTAATCCTAATCGTGATTAAGGATTAATAATTTGGACCCGCTTTGTCGGGATTAAGGATTATGGATTAATAGCGTCGAAATGTTTCGTCGGGATTAATGATTAAGGATTAATTGCATACAATTTTTTGTCCGGATTATGCATTAAGGATTATTAATCCTTAATCCCAATCCTTAATCCGTTAATCCCGATTAATTAATCACGGATCTCTGGTAACAAGTGTGAAATACTTTTTACCCTGTGTTACTCTAAACAGGCCAACTTGGGAGGGGAGAATAAAGTCGTGATTGGTGTAAGCAAATCGCTATGCGAAAAGTGCCAGCAAGGGATAATAGATGCCGACGACATATTTGACTTTACTCAACACGATAAACCTGGTCAGCCCGCGGCCAACATAAAAAACTGGGAGCAACCTGAAGGAGTTAAAGTTACTGATTTGTCCGAGATGGAAGCTAGGCTTAAATCGCGCACCAATGACTTGGATGAAATGATGGCAACCAAGCTAAAATCCGTAGGTAAGGATATATGTTGGTAAATTAATTAGATAATATAGAGGGATTTGTTTTAATTCGCCCCGATTTCGCGTGCCAACACTTGAAAACTTCCACCCTAAAACTGGTGGAAACTTTGACGTTTTTTTTATTTGAGACATATTGCTAATTTTGTTATCGGCAATTTATGTTGATCTTGTTTTAACTTTGTACTTCTCTTTACTAAGTTTGTGTCGCATCCGCAAAAAAACTATCAGGACGAATTAAATCCACACCCTTTGTGTTAAGAAACTACTCGTTTCAGAGTTACATATCAACTGCATTTCACTTGGTTTTGTAGATATTTCTGGTTGCAGCAGAAGAAAGCGTTCATTGGGATCACCTTGCGCAAAAATTGATAGTAAAAGGTTCATCCAGGAATATGCCGAAGGGGACGAGTTCAAAAAACGAAAATTGGCAGAAGCTACCAGGATGGAAGACGGGCTTCAGTTCGAGGGTAGCGCAGATGACGTGGATAAGGTGAAAAATTTAGCAAAACTTGAAGACGTAAAAACCTACCAAAAGGCAACGGTAGCCTCCAAGCTTAAACAGAAAGGTGGAGCGGTAAGTGTAAAATATCATAGTTGAAGATGCAAAAAGGGCTACATATATTTATCCATGCGGTGTCAATTTTCAATTGGGTTCAAATCCATATTTTTGGGGTAATGATAATTTCGGGTCGATGGATTCAATAAGGCAAACAAATTTTAATAGAAACGAGGTTAAGTTAAAAACAGTAAAGCAAATCATATTGGTTACAAATCGTCTATCATAATTCGGCTACTTGGTGGCGAATTTATAGCGATAAACTGCCGATTGTGTACCACCAGTGGGAATGTTGATAAATTTTTCGATGCTTTTAAACGTCCCATAGTATTTCCTTATCGATACGGATAACATTATCAAGGAGGTTTCCCAATGTATGCACAGAGATTTGGACCACACTAGCGTCAATCGATTACAAATATAATTAGTATGAAATTTGCAACTGAAACTATCAGCCAATGCTCAAGTTTAGCGGAGATATTTGCATAAAAAGAGGAAAAGACCCACCCCAATGGCTAACAAATTTTTCATTTTCCAAATTTGCAGCGTATCTTTCCCGCTTTGGATTCAAATATCTCTGCCAAACCTGCTCATTGGCAGACAGATCCATTTGCAAATTTCATGGTAATTATATTTGTAATCAATTGACGCTAGTTTGTTCCAAACCTGTGAGTATACGTTGGGAGACCTCAATTTTTAGTTCTTCCAACTAAAGAACAATAAAGTTATATTTGCTTAGAACAATGCAGGTCTTTGTCTTATCGATTCAATATTACGGAACTTAATCTAAATGCTATAAACTAAGATTTTTCAGACGTGACGTAGATGTTTACTAAAAATTGAAGATGTATGATTTTAGTAAAGTCAGCAAGAAATTATCCCTTTCATGTGGGTAGTTTATCTGTGGTATTGTTAATATTCGATATTGATTATTTCTTTTTTATTACAGCTCTGGGATAAGATCAAAGTCCAAAGCGGAAAAGTTAAAACGAAACTTAGCCAAACCAAACTAGCCAAAAAAATTAACAACTTATATAACAGCAAAGGATTCTCCCGTTCATCCTCCGCAATCTCAAAATCTACTGCCCCCATTGGGATTTTCCTCCTGGGCAAGAGCATAGTAAATGGGGCTATACACAAAGACTATACATCGCTTGGAATTATTGGAGCTAGGCTAGGAATCGAAGCAGTTGAAAAGGGCGCCAAGTTGTCCAGCAATCTGGCTAGAGTTGGTGGGAAATTTGCAAAAACTTCAAAAATTATTGGCAAAATAGCTGGACCCATTGGGATCATAGCAGACATAGGTCTGTCGTCGTATTCCTTAGCGAAGGCGGTCGACAGATTGCACGCCTCGGATAACCAATATGACAAAAATGATGCAATTGCCGATATTGTACAAGAGTCTGTGGACATCGCGATAACCACAGCGGTGGTAGTTGCCACACTTGCATTTCCTCCAGCTGGAGCGATAATTGCTGTGGTTGGAATCATTGCAAACCTGGCATTGTCGCTGGTCGTATCACTTTTTAAAACACAAAATGAAATTGATCGAATTGAATCGGACATTCCACTTCTTGACTTTGAGAAAAACGAGCAATTCGTAAGCCGATTCTTCGACTGGTTTGGGACCCGTCAGAATGACTATGTGGATGACCTAGTAAAAACAAAGAAGCTTAATGACCTATTCGTTAAACACAACCTAAACTTTCTTAAGAGCAATCCACAGTTAAGTGGAATCGCTTTCCCCGCAAGAAGCATAAGTTATTCTGGCAGTTGTAGGGTGACCCGTAGGACCTGTTACCTGAAGAATTTATGGGGTTGTTCACAAAAGTTTTCATCCGACGTGGAGCTTGCGAGAGGCTGCGATCAAGGGCAATATTGTGATGGGCACAGTTGCACTAATTGGTGGGAATCAACCGGCGACTGGTCTTATGACGATTACAGATGTTTGTGCGATCAATCTTCAAATGTGCAGGAAGGATATCCGCGTCTGAATAATCTCGTCGATTTTCGCCAGAAGCAGTGGATCCACCTAGAGCGTGCAGTTCCTGCAGAGGTAAATGGCGCTGTGTTTAAATGCCGCCCAGGCCATTTGACAGATCAGGGATTTCGCACTTCACAACGGAGCATGACGCGCGACTACCTTTGTGACGGGACGATCGCACTTTATCAACCCAATTTGGGTGGAAAAATATTCTACTTTGACCTAGAGGACGGAAACGATTGGGTTTATTTAAACGAGTATTCTTCAGAGGATAACATTTTTATCATCCAAAATGGGCAAAAGAAATTTGTGGCAGCAAACGGAAATGATAATTTTGTACTGCATGCGAATTGCACTAAGTTGAATGGACTCTTGGAAGGTGGTGGTGGAGTAAACAGTATCACGTTGCCGGATGATCTTTTGAGAGGTTCACAAATTTCGTTCAAGGACTCTTACCTATCGGATGGCACAGGGTATAATAATTTCAATATTCAGTTCAGCAACATAAACGAAATAACAGGACGGAAGGGCAGGACGGAATTCATCAAGCCGAGTTGTGATTTAAGAACCGTACGGTCACAAGGTGGTGGTACTAACCCAGATGTTGTTGACTTGTCAGTTATAGGTTGCACAACTTCTCTTACCATAATCTCTGAGGGTAATACCAAAGTCATCAACAGCAAACCTAGAGCTACAAGGTCTATTAGCATCCGACCTATTCAACTTGTGTCACTGCCTGGAGAAACTGCAGATTTTGAGTGCAATATTCACCTACATAAGAACATGGATTTGACCGTAATTATTCAAGACGGATGCAGTAATTACACGAATCTTAGCTACACAAGCACCATATCAAAGATTTCATTAAACTCCACAGCTGCAAATGGGAGAGGGCGCTTTAATCTTTCTTTCGATACTGCCGAAGTAACTCATGCCAGTAGTCAAGTCAAGGTCCTATTTTGGGAAGGGGTCTACGGCGGATCATCATATTCTTCTGCAAACTTCCAGTCTCCTGGCGAGCTTAAATTTATTCATTCGCTGGATATTTACATAGGAACAAATTATCGCTTCGAAGATTTATTAGAAAGAATAGGAGCTCAAGAGTTTCCAAACATATTCCTATTGAGGGGCGGGAGTTGGAAAGTGAAATGTGGCAAAATGGGCGACTCATTTATTCTATACGATAGCTTCCTGGCGCACGCACATGCATCCATCAACTGTCCTCCATCCAGGAAACAGAATATAATAGCGTTCAATGAAGATAGCCGAGGTCGTTTGGACATTAATTTTATGCACGGAACGATTAATGACGGCATTAAAATTTCTGGAGTTACAACTCTCGAAGGGAGAAAGAAGCTTGCAGAGTCTGTTACTTGTGGCTGCGATACTGAACATGTTGCAACTAGCGGTGGGAGTTTTTCGAACCCAGATTTGGTCATAATTCCGAGTAGAATCCATTGCCCTGTAACGAAATTTCTCACTATTGTTGCTCAAGGAAACATGAAGCTACAAGAAAATACAGCATCCAACATCAGTACGGATATTACTGGGCGTGTGCTGATCATCACAAATAGCACAGAAATAAATGAACGCCTACTTTTCAAAGTGAATACCCATGAAAGTAGCACTCTAGCGTTCGACATACATCTCACAGATCTTAGTTTGAGCCAAGTTCCTAACAATCCAGCCAACAACAATTTTCTTATTAACCTATCCACCAGATACGGTGATGAAATTAGCTTTAAGATTTCTGGTAAAACCGGCAATCCCAGATTTCTCTCGGGTCCCACAGTCACAATTTTTAACGCAAAAAATGAGCCGAACGGTAATTTACTCGTTCATACAAGTGGATCCGTTCAAGTATTCCATTTCCCAGGGTGTCAATCTTACCAAGGCATTCAAGGGCTCGCCAACTATTTCAAACTCACCGGAAACTGCTGGAACGTTAATGGGGCCACTAATTCAACAAACATTTTCATTCTAGAAATTGACGAAAAGGGTTCAATTAACGAAACCAGCTTCACAGGTGGAATTGGTTCCTCTGAGAATACACTAATTGTGGAACAACTTTCCGCCGACAATGCAATAACGTTCAACTTTCATCGGAAATGGTTTGGAACTTCTCCAGGGCAGAATGCGAAAATGGATAATATTCAACAATTTTACGGACGTATTTCGAAACCAGACATAATTGTAACATCTTGTGACGCATCCGTAACAATGATTGACGGCAGAGGTGGTGCAAGTAGTGGTACTGAGGGGAAAGACAAAATATTTATAGACGATAACAATAGATCATGCGAGATACTTGTACTGGTGCCAGAATTCACAGAAGTTCGTAACACAGCTAGACATGGGCGTTTCGTCTACGATATTTCATTGGAGTCCGGCCTTGACTGCATAAAATTCTACCCATACCATGAAAATCAACATGTCCTTCAGTACCGATTTCTACCAGCAGGAATCATATCTGAGGCCGTCTATGAGGAAGCAAAACACTTACTCCAACTTAACTTCAGTTTCAATGAATCTTTAAAATTTGACGCGATTCGGTTAGGAACTTCCCTGAATCCTACAATCCGATTTGTAAATTCTGACCAGGGAGTAACCTGCGAGTTTAAGGTAATTTACATAAATCAGCTCATATATTACCAAATTCGTCTGATAAGAATTCTTAGATTTGCATGGTGAAAACTGAAGCTTCTTGATTGGTTTTAACCACTTACAAGTTTAAACCCTTGTAATAAGTCGTTCATGATCTAAATATTTCGATCTTCGTCTACTTCCTCGATTAGTTACCATACAGTAAGCACAAATTGAAATCGTTCCTTTTTCTGCGATGTTATAAATCGTTAGTTTTCTGCTTGATGGGTATCGATTATTATTATGTCATACATCAGTTTTATACGAAATTTAAAGTCGATTCCAAAAGTTATCCCCATTTCCGTTTTGCCTTACTGATAACGAGCCATTAATTAAAAAGCCGAGGAGAATTGAAAATGCATGCAAAAGATTAAATCGTACCCTTCGGTATTTCGACTTTCTCATTCTTCATCAAAGGCAAAAACAATAATTCTTAAATGAATTTTGGCTTGTTTACGGTTTTTAATATTTGTATGGAGAAAATTTCAAATATTTTCACTTTCATACTGTCAGACATCTTGCAAAATGGGCGGAAAATAGCTATACCCTATGAAGGAAGAAGGTCGTTGGCCTGCATATGTACTAGCGGGCTATGCTACGCAGAAATTGCATGGAGGACAAAGTTTCAGGAGCCGTTTAACCAATTCATTGTCCAAAAATGGAAGAAACATGAATCCGTGTTCAAGTTCCATGGACACGGAGTCGAAAGGCCTACAACAAAAAAACGAGGATCGGAATAAAACCGGGAAGAACTTGGCCATCTACGGACTTTTGGCTACGAAAATTACATCTGGACCGCAAATACAATATAACACAACAGTTTCGACTCATCAGAAGCTGCATTCCGGAAAAGAAATTTAGGGCCATGAAGCCATTCATATATAAATATAATATGGCGTAGGGCTTTGAATGGGCCGAGGACTAGAGCGCAAGGATTCTGAATAACTGTAAACGTATCATTCAGAATGACAGAAGTATGTGCAACATGTTGAAGTTCTACAAAGTGTTACCAAATTATTAGGCACAATTTTCATAAAAACCTCAGAAGGGTACGATATAATTTTATTTTTTGCATGGATTTGAATGGGTTTTCTCCAACTTTTTAATTAATGGTTCATTACCCGTCAGAAAAACCAAAAAATTAGGATTTGTTTTAGAATCTACGTTAAATTTCCTATAAAAGCGATGTATACGATAATAAGAATCGATTTCCAGAAAGCAGTAAACTATTGATTTACGACATCATAGAAAAAAGTACGAGTTAAATTTTGCTTACTGTACAAACATAGAAACTACGCTTTAGAAAGCGTTAATGAACTTAATCTGGGCCATACATAGCATTTGGTTGATTTTACCCTTTGCCCCCCAGAAACCGGGGCCCGGATTGACCTCTACGTCCCATGTTATAATCAACATGATAAGAATAAGATGCTTTGCCACATCCCCCTTCAAATCGATCAAATGCTTTCTGCACAGTGTCTTATAATCTTACAGCTATAAAATCTTTCGACCAAATTTAATTTTGTCCATGTACATGCTAATTGACAAATGTCTTGAATTTCAAGTCCTTTACACTAATAATTGAAATTTGATTAATTTTCCAGGCAGCCGAATCCGACGGTGAAGAGGCCAAGCTTAATGCTATATGGGAAATAAAATATATATCAAATACGCTTATCCTTCACGGACTTACAACTTCGATAAACACTTTCGTCGTGAATATTACACAAAATTTTGACGAACAGTCTAGATTTGAATTTCATGGTGGCATTGGGGCAGAAATTCTTAATGAGTTCTGGATTGCTTCAGTACCATCAAAAATTAACGTGATTTCCGGTCAGGACAACGATTATGGGACGAATGTAGTCCGTCTTCTAGACACTTTGTGTCCAGATGAAGATCTCATAATCGATTTGCATGATACGAATGGCAGCATCTCCGCAACGTCGGGGCCTGTGGTTGAAAAAATGACAGACATTCACAAATTCTTTGGCCGTGTAAATCACAAGGATACAGTAATTCCAGGTACGCAAGTATTCTTAATTTACCAATTATTTTATTACTGTGCTTATTTGAAAACCCTAAATAAATAGCAATTTGTCACGTCAGCCAAATCGAATTATTCGTTTCGGGAAACTTTTTTACACTTCCGTACTTCCCATCTAGTCAATAAATAACGTAATTTTTTTCTAGGATGCAACACCGAGCAGATATCCGCAGCAGAAGAAATTGTCATATACCCCGATTACTGCCACTGGTTCTACTTGGATGTCACTTTGCAGCCAGGGACGGTTGTGTCCTTCTTTATGCCGATTGAAAATGAAGACATCGAAATAACAGAGGCCGAAGGAGAATTTCGCTACCACTTCCAGGAGCCGATGTCCTTTACTCCATTAATTTCGAGAAAATACCACAACCAGTTCCTCCACACCGAGCACATTTACCACCTCCCACTCACCTTAAGTGACCTAGATTCGATCAACTTCTACATATGGAACGACACTGTCACTTACTCCATCGGAGATTCCCACTACTTCCATGAAATGCTTGTAATTTTGGACGAAGAAGACGAATTCTACCGTCAACCAAAATTCTTTACGAGGGACGCGTGCGAAGTAAGGGTCGGCAGATCAGGAGAAATTTTGGCCATATGTACCCCAAACAGCCAAACAGGCGTCTTAGATGAGTCCATGGTGGCAAAAATTGCGGTAGATTTAGGTATCACAATAATTTACAAAACGAAAGATTTCGTCATTCAAGCAGGAAACGATAAAGAGGAGGAAAGAAATGTGCTAACCACTTCTAAAAACGCTACTAATCACTTTTACGGTGGAGGAGGAGCAAATACAATTTACGAGATAGTTTTCCTCCAACATGATCTCGTTATCAATACTGGTGTCCCCACAATTACAAATGTTACTGAAGATCAACGACTCATACACACCCTGGACCTAACGGACATTATTGTACCCTTGAGGGCACAGATAGGAACCAAATATGTTCCACCAGTTAGAAGGGAGGGGGACGACTTGATAATTTCCTTACCAGAATATGAATCACTACTTCCGGGGGAAATAACGCTTGTAAATGGGGTGTACATCGCTGATATTTTCCAAATATTGCTCAACTCCGCCGTCATGGGACTTAAGACCGTCGATGAGAGTAACAATACTACTGAATTACCAGGTAGCAGAATTAAGCAAGGCGCAGACACGATAACGGATAGGTGGGTTATCTATCCAAAGCCAATCTTAATAGAACCTGGAACCGTCTACTCAATATCTCAGGAGGATTTGGAAGACGGACATAAAATCAGGTAAAAATTGTATACCGAGGGAGTGCATTACAGAATAATAGTTTCATTAATTTTGCATGATTAGCATGTGCAGGACAAATTTGCAGTCAGCTTGCCAAATTTGTCAAATAAATTTCTTTTAAATTTCATACCAGTAATTTTCGACTGGAAACTTATGTGTGATATTTTGGTTTAAAAATTAGGTGTATTTAACAAATTCTAAAAAGCATATCAGATAAGGTAATATAACATACTCTTTCTAGCCTTGGCGAGGATCCGAAAACCGAAACGCGGAGCAATTTTAGTTTTCTCATGGCAAAAAGTGAGGACGACCTAGTGTTCAGCAATATTATGAGTAACGATGGAGAAGAACCGACCATCATAATTATTTCAGGCTTCTACCCATCCACGAGCAATAATTCCCTAGTGAACACAACACAACAGAATGAAACATTTGCCTCCAACATTGCAATCGAGTTACCAGGAATGGAGAAATTTTTAGACAAATCGGTGCATGATCTTACCTACGAAGCTGAGGAAGATGTCACAACCTCATGGGACGATATCTTGGAAGTCGTCGAGGAAGCGTTGTTGGAAGAAATGCCAGAAATACCGAGGACTTTCAAAAGAAATACCAATTTGTTTCCGGTTTGGTTCTTCATTATTGCGCTTGCCTTACTTGCAATTATAGCAATTGCCACCGTCTCCACGATTTTTGTCGTAATTAAGCGAAAACTATGTTGGTCTTCGGAACTGTACTTTGGCCCTGAGACAGGTGATGACACAGTTTCGACTAAAGAAAATGACATCTACTTAATTGAGGTCAAGCCACTAATGAAGATGGTCCAGGATGAGTAATAGTTACACTAAATACTTCCGTGGATTTGTATAATAAGAAAAATAAATTGATTAGAAATTATGTAAGTCATCATTGTTTATGGAAATATTCGCAATTTCCAGGTAAACTAAATAATTATAAAGTATCAATGCAACTAGAAATTGTTGGAAAGAAAAATTATGTATGTAAATAAAACATTAAATAAATAAATGCTGCGAGCAATGCTTATTTCGACTTCGAATTAACATTAAGCTTCCGACACATATTCCTACCCCAAGAGCCAAAGTGTTTCTGGTCAAATAACTCCGTTACGTTATATCGTTAACATAAAGCACGTATTTTCATAATTGATTCATGAAGTTGGGAAATTTCAAATTTTTTGCTTTATATTAAAATCATGCTTTGCCCTGGTAACCACATTTTTACTATATAACGTTTGTGTTTATGTAAAATTACAAATCTTGTATCACCTCTAAGAAGACTCAAATATTTTTTTGAGTATTAAATAGCCCTAAAGTTACAATACTGATTTTCTTCCAGGTAAAAAAATATCGACCGGATTGCGCATAGCAAGGAATTGCTGCTTTGTCCGCTATTTTTGTAAAACGAACGATTTCATGTTTCAAAAGGTTTATCCTCTTACACCGTTAAGATCCTTTTACATACGTACATATATAAATATGTATTTACGTAAGTTTACAAATGTACATGTACAGATTAGTCAGATTCACGCCCTCGTCATTACTCATTTGTATGCAAGTTTGTATCGATCATATCATGCAACGCTAACAAAACATGATTATCCACTCATGATTATTATTAACACTTGAAACGAAAAATCCAGCTGGGTCAGATCCGCTCAGCCCAATTCGATTAAGCAAAACAAAACGGTAAAGATCATAAAAAGTAAATTTACATTAAAAATTGAACGTTAAAATCCCACCAATTCTTTCATCCAGCGAAATGTCGGCCGAAATAAATTTGGACGAATGGACGACAATACTGGTTGGAAAAAAGATAATCCTTTCTGGGGAGCAAGTTGTGGATCAGAGTAAAGAGGTAATTTATACGCAGCAACGAAATTAGTTAGCTAATTACATACATAGTTAATTAGTAACGGCATAATTAATTAGGATCTGCCTAAAACAAAGATGCCTTATGAAAATGTATGGGTTGCAGAGGGTCAGGTTTAAAAAGAAACTTGCAACTATCAAATGCGTTATTTGAGTCTGAATTATTATAAATAGTAATTTTGCACTTTTCAATGTTTATTTATTAATGCATAAAATTAATTGTATCATTATATGTGAAATATATCTCTCAGACCATTCTCAAAAAAATTGTGTACCCAAATTAAATTCTTTCATGCAAACCAGTTAGAGATTAGTCACATGCTTTACAGTGCATGCATACATATGTATGTACTCAAAAATTTAAATTTATTGGAAATTTTGGATTGCCAAAATTCTAGTCAAATTTACTAAAAGAAGTGCGTCTTATAGATATACAAGATATTCTTATCTTTTCCAACAGGTTTCCGAGGATGAAATTAAAGCTGGCGTTCCTCGCTACAGAATTATAAAGCCGGGCACCATTATGACCATGGACTGGCGAGAGGACAGATTAAACGTGCATATCGACCCGGTAACGAAAATTGTGACGAAGGTTAAAATCGGGTAGTAATTTATTAAAGATTAAGTTTAAATCAACCTGTTGATGGGAAAATAACGAAATTACTTATGAATATATGAATTTTGTATTTTAAAAGATTGAACCAAATTTTGTATTCAAGCAAATAAATTCAAAATTAGGCGAATTTTTAGCAATGTGGTATCATCCCCTTGATCAGTGATCGGTGTATTATCATTATCATAAACACATACGGGTTTTCTGGATATGGTGTTTAAGTCTTATCAAATAAATAACTTCATGCGGTTGGCATTTTGATTTGCATGGATAGATATGTTATAACGTAACTATATATATATATATTTAAATGTGTATACATAGTTAAGCTAGTATCCTTTTTGGGCTTATCGGTAAACTGATAAAGAGGAACATAGGCAAAAGGACAATCAACTTATTAACTTTTATTTAGTTAGTATATAATTTCATGTATACAAGGAAATTGATTATTTGAAAATTTTGCCATACTTTAAACTCGATTTGGTCTAATTTTTGAAATAGGTACATGATGCATATTCAAGTAAGTGTTTATGTATATTTGGTCGTTAATATCGCTAGCGGAGAAAATTCTGATTGAAATAAAATTTATTGAAAGCCTTCATCTATGTATGTGCAGTCAACTTCTTCAAGTAACTTGCATATAAGGATTTATATGTACATATGTAAATACGTATATGTACATAAATACGTCCAAGTGCTTAAGTTTCATGAAAATCAATTCAAAGCAATAATTTTGATACTTACCTATTTACATGTCTATTCTTATTTGCATATCTACTTATGTACATATACATTTGTACGTGATTATTGAAATGATATCCAGATTTTCTCTTCAAAGATAATACGCCACAAAAGTGCACATCGAAAACCATACCTCGGACGACGAGATCGATCTGCTTGACTCTGACTACAATGACCACTTGTCCGAATTTTGTGTGTGTATGTACACATCAACAAATATATTAGAAGTAGTTAAATCCGAAATAATATTGAGATAGTTATGACAAAAAGGCTTCTCCACCTCCACTGCATTCGGTATTACATATGTATGTATGTACATCATTTTCATGAAACGACCATGAACCATACATATATTATGTGCCTAAAAACTTACCCTTGACAAACTGAACAACAACTTTAATTAATTCTTTCTTTGATATTAATACGAGGGAAAAAAACTTGTCTTAAAATGACAGTGATTTATGTATGTGGACATTGTAATGATTACTTACTTATTTGTTGATTTAGCTTTGTCCAAGTATTTTGCATATATTGATCAACATGTATTGCATTTGGTTTGCTAGAGAACAATCAAATGGAAGTATGTACAAGGTAGTAATGACTTATGAAGAATAAATCGATGCATACAATTAAACTAATCTCTTGCACCCGATCAAGTTAATATCGTCACACATGCAAAAACTTGCTGTCTGGCTGTGTGTATGTATTTAGCCCGAGTCAGGTTGTACAACTGTCTACTACATATGTGTAACGCATATGTTTTTCACCAGATCTTGCTCACCTTCCAACTTGACTCCTAATTTTACATGTGCAACTTGTGTGGAAAATTACAAGTCGATGGGATTTGTTGTATGACTATAATTGATAGATGTGTAGATACACAGACAACGGGTACATAAGCCCTGACTTGGGATAAAAATAAGATGCTTTTCATTTTCAAGGTAACTTTCGTTAGTAGTTGGTTACTAGATACTTGACTGGAAGGTACTTGAGAGCATATTTAAGCGTGAAGATAATCCTTGATTAATACAGAACATTTTAAGATTTTATGGTAAGAAACTTGTATATTTTTATATTTTCATAATTATAAAATGTTTATTAAATTAAGGAATTTTGTATTTAGTATTAGCTGAGCCAACCTCATCATCACCATGTCCACCCCACTTATTAAATCTTTGCAAATATTAGCATTATTATTTGCGCTATGCTACACATCAAGCAAGGCAAATCTAGCCGTTGTCTTGGAACAACCAGTGGTCACACCGTCGACAAACGTGGTCGCTACCATGGTTCACCTGACCTTTCCACCAGGCGATCTTGGTTCTGATCCACACACCCATCCCGGTCCAGTAGTTGGATATGTGCTGGAAGGCGAATTTCTGTTTCAGGTACACTCTTAAAAATAATGTTACTCTTTTGAAAAGCACATAAATGCACTCTGAATTCCATTTTAAGCAAACGAAACAGCAAAGTTAATTTGATAAAGCGCAAAGATTATTCTGGCTTTAGTATAAAAATGTTAGAAATCCGGTATACTCACGCAGGTAGTGATTTCTCGGTATTAAAGTGGTTACCGCTTGGTATTAAAATTTCACCGGTCCGTAAAAATTGCTATATCGATATGATAAAACTTGAATATAAAGCTAGTGCTTCTTATCAATACCACTTTGGTAGAGTCGTGTATGAATACCGCTTGGTATTAAATATTTTAATACTGAATTTCTTAGAGTGAAGTTTACTTCATAAATATATGTACATAGAATTCTGCGTGCATTTACATTTCGAAATGGAAACTTAATTTTTAAGGGTGTTTGATTAATAAATGGCATTAAATTTGTTAAAATTATAAAATTGTAACCATGTCACTAAATAAATAATTAGAAGAACAAGGATCCCCTCCGAATTCTCAAGGCTGGCGACACATTTTATGAAAACGAGGGCGATGTCCATGTCTGGTCAGCAAACGCGTCGAACAGCACAACTTGCAAAGTTCTCGCCACCTTAATGGGTCGACCTGGAGAGCCCATTCTTACTTTTGTGAAGGATTATCCACGCATCAGCAGGGAGGAAGCTTTGAAAATCGCTCTAAATAAATAGATTCAGCAAATTTTGAATTGATTTTGGTTCTAATTGCCAGTACGTTTGAAAAAATAATGTTACCCTTTTGAAGAGTACATCGAATCTAAATTGCATATTAAGTAATCTACGTAAATTCCAGTGTAAATATGTAATATTTTCAAATTTAATGTTCCAGCAGAATGCTTGTCAGCTCAAGAAAATGAAATAAATTGGATTTGTGCACAATATGTACATCGTATTCATTAAGCATTATTAATCATCCTACAAAATAAATAAATTACATAGAAAAGAAAGTTGGAAATATGGAGTAAGAATATGAAATACTTAGATACTGTTTCTTAATATCTTTTTATTATCTGTTAAATTCTGACATGCTCGAACGTTACTTCCGTTGTTGCAAAGGTTTTAAAGCGTATGTAAAGAAAGTTGGAAATATGTACATACGCTTTAAAACCTTTGCAACAACGGAAGCAACGTTCGAGCATGTCAGAATTCAACAGGTAATAAAAGGATATTAAGAAATAGTATCTAAGTATTTCATATTCTTTTTTAACTATGATAGCCTCAATATATGTAAATATGTATGTATGTATGTAGTAAAGAAACCATGAAAAATGCATATGTTAGTCTGAATGTAGATACATAAGACTGGTATCGAGCGACACATTTGGCTAGGGGTGGAATTATATGAACACATGCCCCGAAGTTTTCAAACTGCAAACGTAAATATGCATAAAATATTTACATATGTACATATATACATATGTATGTCCTTGTATTCTGTAGAATTTCAGAGGCATATGGCATATGTACATATGCACTTGTTCCGCAGAGTTTCACATGACTGGAGGTGATCGAGTTTTTAATAAGGGTGGATTATTAATCGCTTGCTGAAGGCGTGCACCCCAGTGAAGCTAGAAATCCGCAGTGCGTAAAATATGTCGTCAATTTCGTGGGGTCCAAACGCACAGCTATTTCATCCCTCCAATCATGTTACATATTTGTGCAAATATGAGATGTGGCATAAAGCTAACCACAAAATGATAGAGAAATCATTATAGTAAAATTGATCCCATTCTTCACGCACGGTCCCCGGCTCCCCTTTATGTAATAAGGGAAAAGAGTTGGAGACTTGCGAAGGGAACAGATCAAGGACACACATATCAAATAAATTTGTATTCCCATTCAGCTGCTACGACGAGGTTTTAAAATAGTGAATATTAAATATTTAAAGTATTAATTTCAGTTGGAAATACACTCTTAAAAATACCCTTCTTACTTATTGAAAAGTAAATGCGTTCTCTTTCTTAAGTAAATTATACCAAATCAAGAGAAAATTTAACCTAATCAAGAGGGAAGTTTAGTCTGGATTTCGTATTTATAAGAAATCCAGACTAAACTAGTAAACTATATATAGTTTACTTTGTGTAGAGGGACTTCATTCCAATTACTTTTCAAAAGGGTAGCGGTATTTTTAAGAGTGCATTAACCCGTAATTGTTAAACTAGATTCTAAACAAGACCTACATACATACATATAATGGAACCCCCTGAAATAGCGGAGTTATTGGAGTCAATTTCATGGAACGAATTGGTACAAAATATCTTTAGTCTCGTTTTGGATTAAAAGTTATGTCGTAGTTAATTCGTAATTTCTATTACTCTTCAATGCCTATCCAGTTGTTGAAAAACATATTCTCCTCGATGGATCTGGACACGATGAAAAGTGTTCGCCTCGTCAATAAAAAGTGGAACACAGTCGCGGAGAGTAGATTTAAGGAAATTAGGCGGGTATGTATGAAGGTTTTAAGGACGTTTAAATATATAAAGCATCTAAACTTGTTGAATAATTTACAGGCCCGCGTACACTTAAAGTTCGGGGATAATACAGAGAAACAATGTAACTGTGAAAGAAAACCCTTTCTCATCTTGAGGTCGGGCAATGATATCCGAACAGCGTTGAGCGATAAGCTCGCATCTTTCACACATTTTAAATTGGAAGTTACAATTTCTGGAGAAGAGGAAAAAATTGATGAGGAGTATCAATGTAAGTATAAATTAGATTGGATAATTAAATTATCCAATCTAATTTACATAAATTATCATTTATTATAATTATTATTATTATTTACATAATTTACATAAATGCATAAGTTACCATAATTTACGTATGTATGTATATACGTATAAATTTGGTATACTCACCACAAGCATCACATATTTACATATGCAAATATGTACAGATCTCGCAACTTGAGCATGCATGACAACATATGTACATAGATAAATTTTGAAAATCCCAAATCTTAGCCACAAAAGTATGTTTTTGTTTTCAAGTTTATCTAAAAAGTTGTTATAATTTTTTTATTACGATAACAAGAGTTTCCAAATTATATTTAACAAATTGATATAAATTACCTAATCTAACTCCATCACAAGATTAGTTTTAAAGCTTTTAAAATTTGCATAAGTAACATTACGGAAAATTTATTTCGTCTCTGCAAATTTGCTAAATTTATTGAGATACAAAACGATACTTGGACTATATACGACAAGGTGTAACAAATTTTGGTGTAAGAAAAGGTGATTCGATTACTATCAATTATTTTCAAAATTATCTATTTTCAGGCTTGTCCCAACTTTTACGAGACTTATCGCGTCCTAACGGATCGCTAATTTGTTTCGCCTCGCTGCTCCATGCGATTGATAACATTCACCAATCACACGTCCCACTAGCCTCAATTATTGACGCTTGCAATGGATTTTCTCACTTGGAAATTAATCCCAACGGATTCGTTCCCCGTAAGTAGAATCAGGAAAATTAAAAAAATTGTAAATTGTTGCAAAAATGAGTTCCTCCTTTCAGCCGATATCACCGGACTGCCAAAGCTGATCTGCAACACGTTACGACTCGATAGATCCGCAGTTGCCGAAGACGTTTCCAACTTTTTCACCAATTTTAATACGGCAAAAATTATCGTTGAGGATGCATCTTATATCGATTTGTATGGAGTTGTACAAGCCATTGTTCGATATGGGGAGCAATTCGGAATACTGCAAGAAATCGATGTAACGTTTAATGGCAAATGTCATGTAAGGCAACGTTTTAAATATGCAAATGTACTTGTGAGATATTTAGTGTTACTCTCCATCCACGCAGGATTGAACTTTTACAGAAATTGAGAATTCTGAGAAACTAAATACCCCACGCCAGTCTCAAAGTTCCCCGTCAGTATATTTTGAGGGAATTTGAGACTGACAGTGTGGTTCATATTTCTTGCACCTTTTCCACGTTTCTTGCACTATATACGCTGCAAGAAATTTCGAAGCATGCAAGGTATATACAAGAAATGCTAAGAATAAGCGCCACATATAGCGGCTCATCGCAAATTGGCTCTAATTCATACCTACGTAATTGTATAGATTGCACGCTAGATGGCGCTTACTGCTTATACCCGTGAAAGAAATTATTTTTCGCCATAATACAGATATCTTGCACCAGCCCTTTTTATCATTACCAAAAACATAAAATATTGAACTTTGTGTAAATGACTATTTAATTCGTTATCTATCTAATTGCATTTTGCCTTTATTTCAGAAACTCGCAGCCCTGGCTGCACTCCGTGGGTTGAAAAGATTGAGAATTAGAATGCAAACTTTACGTCCATTCGATTCAATTGATTTGTCAAGAGATATAATGTCAGATTTTCAACAATGCCTCGCAAAACATGCCCCGACCATGGAGGTTTTTAAAGTAGAGTTTATCAAAAAAAGAGTTTCGGCATACTATCGTAAAGTTTATTCGATAGAATTCCCAAAATTAAGAGAACTTTACTTGGAGACAAATTTGAACGACCTTGAGGCAAATTACGTCGATATCTTCTTCCTGAGTAAAACTGTCGAAGTAAGTAATAAAATTTTATAAATTTGTAAAATTTAATAACTTCTAAATTCTTAGAAAGGTGGGGAAAAAAGACCCACAATATTAAGCTTTGAAAGCGTTAACAAAATTCAAACTTAACTTGCCACGTAATTTTTGTCAAGTTTCAACAGACAGCTGGGTCGCTTTATGCATTTTAAAAATATATTTAATTTATCAAAAGTTGTGTAACTGGGCTTTTAAACCGTTTTATTAGAAAACTCTTTCAACGAATATAACAAAAACATTTTTTCCTTTGCAGGACAAGACTTTCCGTGAGATATTTCCTGCCCTGAAAAAGCTTGAGATTGTGGAACCGTGCGAGAAATTTAATCCAGTTTTGGGTAAACGCATAATTTCTGACCTTCGACAAAAATATGATGTTCAAGTTGTGACAAAGTACAATGAGGTGGCAGAATGGGACGAGTAAATACTTGAAATATGTTTTAGTTCAATACCTAAGTATTTAAAAATATGAACTTTTAAGTGTAGCTCTTTTCATATCTCTGGTTTCAGTAACTATGTATGTAATTGAATAAAATATGCACATGCACGCTACATATGTTTACACATTTTTAACAAATTTTAGTTTTACATTTTTATTAAAATTATCGGACAGGCGATTCGCTGGATTTATTTTAGTAGGTCAACCTTTATATTAGGTAATGGAATAATTAGTGCTGTCTAAATTGGAGTTCAGTATAATTGATTTTTTCAAGTTTTTACTACATATTTTTCAACATATTAAATATTTACTAAAGGTTACTATTTGTCCATTTGTTTGTAGCTGTTACTCATTATTGTGCACATTTCAGAATGAACACATTATGTATGTATGTACGTCTGTATGTAAAAAAAATGTTATGCATATTATTAGGATATTATCCAATATGTACACATTATGACCTTCAACTCTCCAACACAAATTCGGGGTATAAAAACCCCGGAGATTTCCATGAAAAGGTTTCTCTCTCTTTCTCTTCTCTGGATACTGATGGTAGCGAAATAGCAAAGTATCCTTTTTGAAATGTAAGGCAGTTTTATAAAAATATTGAATTTTACAGAAAATAAAACAAAATCATCTTCCAAAATTTTGTGTTTTTTTGTTCATTTAGCAGCCCTGATTTAAGCATTGTAAGCATTCCTGTAGCCTTGCGATTCAGGGAAGTCAGGGCATTCTGCGACGCACTGTGTACCCATGAAGCCATCGTAAGTGCCAAAATATTATTGGTAATTGCATTCGTCGCCATTAATGGGAACACCAGGAAGCCCATTAAGGGCAACGCGGTTCGAAATTTTATGCAGACGTACTGCTCCACAATCTGTATCCCAGGTATGCAGAATATTATGCTAGGCACGACCCTAGTCATGAGAGAAGCGTTCAAATATTTCTCCAATATTTGAATCGAACGGTAGAACTTTATGGCATCATTCACTTCAGATTTATCCTGGATGAATCCAATCTCCCTAAATTAATTAATATCTCTAAACTACACTCTTAAAAATTGTGTTACCCGTTTGAAAAGCAAATGCACTTTGAATTCTATATTAGGTAAGTAAACTACCTATACTAAATCCAGAGAGAACTTTATTCTTTATCAAGTTAACATCACTCTGGACTTGGTACACTTTACTTATATAATGTTGAATTGAGATTGCATTTATCTACTTTTCGAAAGGGTCACATTATATTTAAGAGTGTAACCAAAATTATTGTGAGTAATCATATGGCGGATGTGTATTTACAAAAATCTCTGAAATATGTATACCTATGTCTATTATTTGCAAAAATAAATACTTATTTCAGATACATATATTTAAATGTCAAAAAATACAATCAATACAAAAAATACGAACAATTTTCGCAAAATTTGTATGTTAAAAATAATGCTCTGGATTTTTCTCCGCACAATTTCTTTGAGTAAAAAAAACAACTCAAGTGGTTGAAATATTCACAAACTATATGTATTTTTGAAAAACTGTCTAACATATTTCCGTACTTTTCAATAAGCGGAAATACTTATAAATATTTGTATATGTACATATCTGAAAACCGAGTTATATGTACATACATAGGTAATCATTGTTGAAATTTTTGTGATCCAAAATCGTCGTCAAGTTAAAAATTTAAAAATAAATACATATGTATGTATATATGCGCCCTTTATTAATTATTTACCCATTTTTAATTGCAACAAACCTGTCTAAAAAATCCGGAAATAGTGCAGAATGCAAACAATCCCCACCCAAAATTCATGGAATAAGGAAACCGCTCCGGAGAACAGTAAATGCCAAGCCATCCAAGTTTCAAAGCTGTGTAGGATCAGCTTTAGATACAACGAGAATCCCGAATTTGCGGTGTGATGACAGCCAGGAAACATGGACAATAGGAATGGCGCACTGCATGGGCGATACATTAACAATATGAATTGTAACGGTGGAGCCAATCCGATCGATATTTCCGCAAACCATACGAATAACTTCATTCCTTTCTCCATTCTAGAAAGTGGAATGTTTTTGCCAAAATCTGCGAAAAATATGAAAATTGTAGAAATGCATTTTGTCACGGTTTCCATATCTGTTCGCATTAATTTATTTAGTTTCTTTATTCATTATTAAGTAGCGTCAGCTACTTATTGTGATCACTTTGTCCGTCTGTCCGTCCGTCCGTCCGTCCGTCCGTCCGTCCGTTGTGGGCGTAGAAGATGATGCCGTGGGCTCGGTAAGGGATGATGGGCGAGTCTCATCGAGTAACGGACATCAGGGTCCTTGGGGGGACGAAGGAACACGCCTCTGGTCACGGACACCTTTACACGCCACAGGGGGGTAGCCGGATGGGAGCTACGACGCACGGGGAGGAGGATGAATTGTCTCTCGCTTGGCAAGTAGAAATACTGTCTTGCTTTTCCACTCTGATTTCCACTTATGCACCGTTTCTATACTAAACTGCACCTGGCACGATTCAATGTACGATTTTTATGGAATATGACCCGAATAAACTGTTCAATAGCGGTGTACTTAATAATTTTCACTTGACAAGAGTTTAAGAAACTTTACTACTCACATTGGCAATTATTACTTGTACAAAAATGAATTGTAGGAACTTAATTTAGATAAAATAATGTATTTTAAAGATGGCAGCCACGCAGACGGCGTGTTGCAGGGAAAAAGTGGAGAGCAGTGTTGTGGAGGTGTTCACTCTGGGAACACTCGGGTCGGTCTGTCTGGAGACGGAGAGAGATCTTCCTTTTTTCTGTCCTGCTCGGCCACGGTGGCTTCCGTGTGCCGAGTGGTAGGCTCGCCGGGTGGGGGATATCCAATCCCTACACCGTCCGTCCGTCCGTCCGTCCGTCCGTAAGCAGGATATCTTCAGAACGAGTCAACATAATCAAACCCGGTTTTCGCCATTGTGCTTCTAATTTTTAGTTTTCGGTCGAGTTCGGAAATTGGGTCAATCGGACCACACCCAACGGCGCCAGGGGGTGTGGTCCAAATTAAATTTAACTTTAATTGTCATATGGGGTGTCATTTTAAAGGAGATTTGATCGCGACTTCAAGGACGTTAAAATTTTTGACCTGATGACCTCTGGTCATATATGGAGAAATTTTAAAGGAAACTGGAATCGGTCTGACGCTACTTATTTATATTCGTTTGGAGGGTTTATTCAATAAATTAATGAATAATGAGTAAGTAATTTCTTTCGAAAATTTTGAATGAATTGATATTGAATATTTAAATATCTATTTATACATTTCATATTCTTGAAGAATGAATGTATGTACAACTTTACTCATTATTAGCTCACCCTGCGTAGCACGGGAGCTATTGAATTCTGTGTGTTCACGAGTTTTTTGCATCAATTGATGCTAATTAATAATCCCCATGTCCATTATTGGATAACTTAGTCCCACCATTGGCATCAAACAATCCGAACGGAAATGGTGCGAATCAATTGGGAAAGTTGATCGAGAAAGTACTCCAACATTGGAATAAGTAGCACCGTTAGTATCAAACAACCGGTTATCAAAAATGATGCTAAATAATTGGGAGAATCGATGCAACATGCACCAAAAGTTTAGAATAACTGGATGAAAAGTGGTGTCAAAAATTTAACACCACGAGTTCAAGGCCCCGGAGGAAAAACCAAAATTATTTCAAAATTAGATATTTATTTTGGCTCCTTATTCTGCACCCTTGGTGCAAAATTATATCATTTTTATATGCCTGCTCTTTCTGGTTATCCTGTACCATTGGTGCAAAATTATATGACAATACTATATCTATTTGTTCGATTATCCTGCATCAATGGTGCAAAATTGTATAGCTTTTATAATTGTATATTTTGCGCGATTATTCGGCACCTTTGGTAAAGTTATAGCAAGTCATTATATATGCGTATCTTACTCGCTAATTGTATTGTAAGTATGGCTTGGCGGGTTACTCCGCACCTTTGGTGCGTAAGTTATAACCAAGCCAATATGACAGGGTGAGCTACTTCTAACGTTACTACGGTTTATTCATTTTTCACCCTATGCTAAAGACATGGGGTACAAATGTATTGAGAAATTCATCTAATGAGACGAACTTGAGATAAACTGAGTTATAAATAAACTGTAGTAACGTTAGAAATAGCTCACCCTGTAATAATGATTTGGGTATAACTTGCCAGAAAGGTGCAGAGAAATTCAACAGAATAGATACATAATTTTTATGTAATTATGCACCAATGGTGCAGAAAAATCCAACAAAGTGGATCAATAATTTTTTTGCAATGTTGCACCAATGGTGCAGAAAAATTAAACAAAATGGATCAATAATTATTATGCATCGAGAAGGGTCCAAAAATTGTGCATCATCACTTGTGCAGAAGTACCTACCAACGGTGAAAAACGTGAATCCTTGCAATTTTTCGGTTATATCGAGATAACCGAAACAAACGTTGGCAAACATGGCAAAACAGTAGAATAAGGAGAGTACGCATTGCACCCGAAAAATGGCTAGTTTGCGGGAAGATTTACTTTGGGTGAGGTGTCGTCCCGACAAATTATTAAACTCGATCGGGGTACACTGCAAGTACTTGCTAATTCTTAAGTGAAATTGCAATATTGGGAGGAAGTCCTCCGAATACATTTTTCAACTAGGATTTAATTTGATACATCAGCAGATATTTATGTACTGTTGGAAATTTGGAGCATATATTTAATCAGGCAGTATTGATTGCTCAGTATTACAGTTTCTACCGCTTGGTATTAAAATTATACCGGTCCGTCAAAAATTGCTACGGATATGGAAACATGTTAATTTCGAGCTATTTCCAAACCGTATTATTAATACCACATTGGTACCGTGATATATATGGATCCCGTTAAATATTATGAGGAATAAACCGTTGTAACGTTAGAATTAGCTCGCCCTGTAATACATAAGTGAAAGAAGTGGATAGAATTGGTAAACAATTTTGACATCTTCACTCTTATGATATCAATATATATATATACATGCATACATGATATATATATATGTATATCGAACGTAAAAAGTCCCCTACGAAATTAATTCCGTGCGTCATTTAAATTTAAATCTTTTGGGTAACTATGATGACATCATTTGGCAGATGAAACAAACATTGGAATAGGGGTAAACGTCATCGTCTAAATTTATCAAAGATTCTTCCTCTCTATTTCTGCTTACTATTTCTTGATCGGTGGAGTTGGTGTTGTGTAGAATCATGCAAGTAATTTGAAGTTAAATGTACGTATGACGATCACCAATCGTACCGAAGAAGCGAATAAACTAGATATATTAGAAACAATTGCACTATTGGTGCAGCAGAAATGGGGAAAATTGATACTGAATATTGACACTTTTCGAGGTTCACTGATTGCAAAATGGGATGTAAATTACTACGGGATAACATGCCCCATTGATGAAAGTTGCATCGGTTCGCCCATATTATATAACGCACCATTTATCGTTCCCGATTGTTCGTTCCCAACGGTGCCAATAATGTCAAAACAATTGAACGGGACCTATATAATTAGCATCAATTGATGCAAAAAACTCGTGAACAGACAGACAGATAGACGGACAAGAGGAATTCAATAGCTCTCATGCTACGCAGGGCGAGCTAATAATTAAATACTCTTATGTATAAGAAACTAAATTAGCAAGAGCGTTGATTAATAGGGACAAATGTGTGATTTTCATAGCGGCCATGAATCTGCTTGCTTAACCTCCAGTTTTCTATTCTGGATTATTTTCTCCACCGTATTTACATATTTGTGAGCGGAATATATACATATTCGAAGAAGTTAAACTTCAATTTGCATAGCTGACCTTCTCTGACGAGTAATGTAATTAATTTATGGCACGAGGCATGCATAATTATTAAGTAGCTTCAGCTACTTTATGCGAAGACTTTGTCTGTCTGTCTGTCTGTCTGTCCGTCTGTCAGCAGGATAACGGAAGAACGGATTGAGATAATCGAAATCGGTTTTCGCCATTATACATATGACCCTAGGGGGAGGATCCTATCAACTTTTGGGGGCAACCGGACCACCCCCCTTGGCGCCAGGGGGTGTGGTCGGGGCAAAATGAGATTTATAGTGCAATTTGATCTATGGATGAAATAGAGTGAAATGAAGTGATCCCGAGTTGTGCCACACCCCCTCCGCGCCAGGGGGTGTGGTCGGGGCAAAATGAGATTTAAAAAATTGAATCTATAGGTGAAATGGAGTGAAATTTAGTGTTTTCGCGATGTCATGGGAGTGGTTGGGGTGAAGTAGTCTGAAGCTACTTCCGTATGCGCGTTTGCGACGGTTTATTATTAATACCGAGTTAAATATAATAAGCTTCATATACATAAATCGAACAACTGGATTATTTCATAGCATTGTAGGAACAGTAGGAACCCTGAGATAGCGAATGTATGTACATACATATTTGGACACGAATCTTATAAACTCTGGGGAAACTATATTGACATCAACCTGATAGCAAACTGGTGAAGGCACACTCTAAAATATCCGGTAACAAGGCCTTAAGGTGGAAACCTCACCACCATTAAAATAATTTTTGCAGAGTGGTAGTAAACTTGTTACCCCAATGGAGATAAGTGTATCAAGGGAATACAAATACATACATATTAACTGAGTGGTAATAAGCATACTATCAACCCCCAAACAAATCAGTACTATATCATATACACCGCCTGATAATGAATGTTACCTTATTTTTTTAGTGATCGTACGAAACATGCACCATCCAAAATTATTATTGATTGCTTAAAACTCATTAAAATTGGATTACGTGTACGTGACAATATACGAATATTTGTGGGGTAGACCAACAAGCTACAGGTCTTTTGCCATAAAGCGA